>NC_135660.1:15365246-16095246 GCF_964188315.1 Podarcis muralis
AAGACACTTAGCAAACACATTTTTGCCAGCCGCCGTGAGATGCAACCCATCTCTTACCAAAAGTCTTTCCTTAAGGAAGCGGACACCATGGTCCAAGAAGCCAAACCTTGCCTGATGCGCAGCCAGTGGTTTACTTCCAGTATTTTCCTCTCTCTTCCTGGGCCACAACCTTCAACAGAAGCGAGTGATGAAAAAGCCACCTGTGCCCCAAGGCCCTTCATCTTCCTACACAGAGTCTCATAGTCCCTTGCTATACGTTGAATGCTGTGTCTGGCAGTATTGTTGCACCCACATGAATCAGAAGGAAGGGGTTTTGGTCAGCGGGTTTTATAAGACTTGGCAACTTCTATGTCATAATGTGATTTTTTGCACCTGGGAGACAGCATACCTCCTGGGACATCCTGTTACCTCCACAAACAGCTACCTCTGTCAGCTGTCATCACCACATATCTCTTCCTCCCCTGGGAGTGACAGATATCGTTCTGAACGCTGTACCTCCCACAGCCACCTCTGTGTGTTCGGAGGTCTGCAACTGCTGTCCTTGTTCCTCTGGCCCAGAATCGGTGTCCAAGGTGAGGGCATGGAATCAATTTTGCAGCTTCAGTGACACAGCATGGCTCCTGACAGTCCTGCTTCTGTGTGTCACGTTCCTCCAGGGGTTCGTCTCCTGCAATGGGTGATCTTCCTCCTCCTCCCTAGTGACATCCCCATCCCTACATCACTCTGTTCAGGACAGTCCATTCTGCTCTGGCGAGAAATTCCTCATCTTGCCTGATAGCTTGGATAGGTGTGCCTCAAATTGCTGTACCTTCTCTTCCAGCAAGACAGCCAGCTTGCACTTCCTGCTGGTGTACTTTTGTTCATTCTCAGGCAGGAAGATAAGCATGGTACAGAGTTACAGTTCCCTGAAGAAGCTCCCTCATCGTCAGTGTCTCTTGGTTTTGTGTACACAGTGAGACAGCACTCCGGGCCTTCTTCTCAAATTGTCCTCGCAAATGCCCCTGTTTGCAAGTCTTGGTCACGAGTTTCCAGAGGCTGCAGTCAGCTAAATGGAATTGCCACTGGCTGCTAAGTTCTCCCCCAAGTCACTTCCTCATTCAGCCTGCCTTCCTCTCAGCAGTAGTACCTCCCCCTCAGACCATGTGCTCTAGCAGAGCACACAGCCACAAACCACAACAGCTCAGACAACCAACCAGCCTTAATTCCAAAGACACAATCTCACTCTTCAATTTCCTCCACTGATCATTTGCAGTTGCCTCTGTTTACAAGTCCCAGTCGCAAGCTCCTGGTCACATGCTTCACCACAATTTGAGTCAGATTTAACCCTGTTTTACTATGTGTTGGGTTCCAGCCCTGATGCTTCCTACCTTTTTTTTTTTTTTTTTTTACTTAAATGCAAATATAAAAATAATGCTGGCAAAAAGGGTTAATCCAGGGTTTGGATACAAGAGTCAGGGGGTTCTAATGTCCATCTCAAAGAAGTGGTGAGCTTTACAAATCTTGAACTCTTTGAAACTTGAATTAAATTCAAAATCAGGGATTTATTCCTGGATTATCCCTCTCCCAGCCGTCCTTGCAATCACCGCCACCCCTTTCAAATTCCATTCACAAGCTGGGCTGCTAGCACCGACAACTGGAGTGGTACAGCCACAGGGAGAGGGAAGTCTCTCACTTCTAATCCCGCCTGGTGCTTTGTGCATTGCGTAAGAGCGTACCAGGACAAAAGCCCTCAGGTGCACTTGGGAAATGTAGCTTCCTGCTGCTTAAAAATTAAAAGCCAAACATTCCACTGACACTTTTCATCTTCTTGTAAGATACCAACAGGTGAAGAGCTAAATCAAATTCCCTAAATGTGTGAAAGATAACATAGACAGCAAAAGCAACAAGGACACATTTTTAAACAGCAAATATAAAAAACTCTTGTTCTTACCATAGCATGCTGTGCATTTATTTCATTTTTCCCCCCATACCACAAAATTGACTGAGGGGTTTTTAAAAGTCTTTTGCAGATCTCCAGCACAAACCATTGCTTGTTGACCTCACAGTAGAAGAAGGTCAGAGGTTAAAAGTCATCTTTGGATCGCACACTGGTTTCCATGTTATCGATGTGGATTCGGGGAATTCATATGATATCTATATACCATCTCATGTGAGTCTGAGGCAGTGTGGTTGTGCTCTGCAAACTTGTATGTATAATGTCTATTGAAATAGGTTCCTTGTTAAATTTCCTTTTTGGTGGGCACACCGTAATGCGTAATTTGGTGAGTTTCTCGCATTGCTGAGGAGAAGGCTGCTATGCCATGAGTTGTCCAGGAACCCGCATGTTGTATGGGCTAAATCTGTTTATGGGTTGGTAGCAAACGTTGGTTTGACAGTTTTCTGGGAGAAGTTGGCAAATGCTGAAGAGAGCTGGTCTTTCTTTGTTGTCCTGTAAACTTGATTTAATGCTGATTTTGGGGGGTTCTGTTCTGTACGCAGATTCAGGGCAATATCACACCTCATGCCATTGTCATCTTGCCCAAAACGGATGGAATGGAGATGCTTGTGTGCTATGAGGACGAAGGAGTGTACGTTAATACCTATGGACGCATAACGAAAGACGTGGTACTCCAGTGGGGAGAAATGCCCACTTCAGTGGGTATGTCAGTTCTTCATCTTCTCCTTAGCTATCAATAAATTCAGTGTGAAGTGAGAATCCTCAGCTGCACTTGGCTGTTTTCCTAGATAATGTAGTCCTCTGCGTTTCCTGTGATGAAACCATCTGTGGCTTGAGCTGCCAGCCTTAGGACATAATCTTTTAGACATGGTAACTTCCTGCCAGGTGTGGCATGTGGTAAAAGCTGCCTTGGCCCAAATGTTTTCAGTAAGAACGGGTTACCATTTATTTGTTTTATTTCAGCCTACATCCACTCCAATCAAATAATGGGCTGGGGCGAGAAAGCGATTGAGATACGATCGGTGGAGACTGGGCATTTGGACGGAGTATTCATGCACAAGCGTGCTCAGCGGTTAAAATTTCTATGTGAAAGAAACGATAAGGTAGGTCTGCTCTCAGAGCTGCACAGAGAATGATCTGGAAACAACTGATGGGAGAGCATTTGATGCCCCTTGTAAAAGCAATGTGGTCAAGCCATTAATAATGTTTTTAACACCTACTCAAAGACAAAAAAACAACAACAAGATAAGATGTGACATAACAAATAAGCAAAATGTGTGAATGAATGAGGAAATTAAACACATCCCATTTACAAGTTCATATGATGATTTTACAGTTTAATAGATCAGGATGTTTCCTTCCCAAACAGGTATTTTTCGCCTCGGTGAGATCTGGAGGAAGTAGTCAAGTTTTTTTCATGACACTCAACAGAAATTCCATGATGAACTGGTAACAAAAAGGCCCTCAGGTGCTGACTTTGACACCAAGATTTTTTTAAGTTTGAAGAGCATTGGAACGTGTGGACTAACACTGTAGAGGCAGGTGAAGAAGATAATTGTGGAACACGTTGCTTCCTTCTGTGAACACACTCGCACTCACGCAGACACGCTCCAAGAATACGACACACCTTTCTTGTTGTGGTTTAGGAATGGAGGTTTACTCAAGGTCACAAGAATGCAACACTGTATTTGGGCAGAGATGGACAAATGCGCAAGAGGTTTAGCAGAATAAATCTCTTGGAAGTCTTCAGTTGAAACTGTGATAGAGCTGTGGGTCACACAATTTCATTTTGTTTTTTAAACATTTTCCTTGTCCCTCTATTTGTACAATTGGGGACAGATCTAAGTGTCAAGCAGAGTCTCTGTTTTTAATTTTGTCTGCCTGCTAGCATCAAATATATAGTATGTTGTAAGGTTACCAATTAAAACTGGTGAGAGACAGCACAATAAATGTATCATTTTATCCTTGTGTTGGGAGGCTTTAACCATAGAGATGGTTAACTTTTGTAAAATCTTTTGCCTTTTCCAACATTTCTGTGTTAATTTTGCAAACAGGTCGACAAATTTCAAACGAGAGAATGAATTAGATCCCCCCCCCCCGAACCCTTCCTTTTGGGAAATCTATTCTAAATGGCTAACCGACTAGCCTTAGATTATAATACAGCCAAGGTACAAGTATATTTTTCTTGTCAACCTGTCAGTCTATACTTCAGTATGGATCTTCATATAATGGTGCTCACTGAGAGAAAAAGCAGTGCCATCCTTGGCAATCATTCCCAACTTTGGCCTTAGCATTTTCTTGCCTTTCTCTAAGCTGTAATACGGAAAGTCTCACAATAAAATTGCAGGTTGAGAAACGAATTGAAATAGAGCAAGATTCTGAAGATTGGCTGGAAAGTGTACCTAACTGCATCCAACTTGAATGCATTGAGCCTAGGTCCAATCTATTCTGTACAGTTGTACTTTGCTTTTCGGGGAAGGGGCGGGGATGATCCTTGTAGATACTGGTGTGTGTTTTTTCCCTTCATGCAAATCTCCAGGAGCCAACAGCATTTAATCCTTTGGAAGACGGAAGCCCCAATTGTTGATGGACATTCGCCCACTTCCTTGTCTGATGGTGTCCTGTTTTCCGAATATGAAAAAACTTCATGAGATCTTCATCCCGTGGTGCAAAGAATAGGAACATTGCAAAAGTGAGAGATAGCAGATTGGAAGGACAGTTTTGTTGGCCTAGAACCTGACACTTAGATTCATCTTTCTGCCCATCCCTCTTTGCTGCCCACCTATATAGTGAACACCAGTATGTGTGCAGATGTATGTATTTAGTTTGGGTTAACCTGTGTCCTTATATGCTTTGTTTGAATTATTTCCAGTTTTAAGGAAGTTATGTGCAACATTTCTACTATCGCCAAGCATGGATTCCCCATTAGTCTATGGATGTAACATAATTGGATCTGTGTTGCTGTTTTTAACCTACCTCATTTTATTTTTGTTTCGATTAGCTTTTCCTCATTAGCTCCAGCAGACACCCAGGGAGTTTGACTGGCCAGCTTCAGAGTATTAAACAAGAACAGTGTCTTAAGTAATTAGCAGTGTTTGGCCAGTTCAGGCCTCTTTAAAAAAGCAGAAAAGGACTCTCACGCTGCCTTCTTCCAGTTTTTCCGTCAGTGGTTCCACAGTTCCCGTTGTACGGGCCAGTTGATACCACCAATGGCCACAATATGCATTGGCTGCCGGCAGATTTGTAATAGGGTTAGAATCATGCGAATGAACCAGAGCCATGTTGCGGAAGCCGCCATAATTCGCCCAATTGCAGTGGCTCAGAAAGAGTCGCTATAACTGTGCCAATCCCAGGGGCTGTGTGTACAGCCCCCACATGGAGACATGATCCCGGCTGGCTTGCCACAATCTTCCTTCTTTGTGTGTTCAACCTGAAGGGAGCCCACATCAGTCCCCTACCCCATGCCCTACCTCACAACTTAATGATACATTGGTGTATCAGACTAAGTTTGCTTCTGCGTAGGAGTTGAGCCCAGTTGGAGTCCTGCTATGATGCAGCTATCCAAGATTGCCTGCTTGAACAGTGCACCCTTATCTTGCTTCTTACACCAATTTCCCTTTAAGATCTCCTTGTGTTTGGTGACTCTCCCCAAAAAGAAATGGGGCAGGGAGAATCATTGACATCCATCTTTGTAGAAAGATGTCGTTTTTGTTTCAAGCCCAGGAGTGAGGCTGCTAAGCTGGTTCCAGCCACTTGCTCCCTACTACATTCACAAAAGGGGTAATAATTAAGAGTTGTCTCCAAAGCTGTTCCTACACAGAGTAGACCCATTAAATTTAATAGACATGGCTAACTTCAGTCCATTAATTTCAGTGGGTCTGCTCTGCGTAAAACTTAGTTGGATGCAACCAACTGGATTTTTATTTTTGTGTTTGGAATCTGCAGCCCTCTTACATTAACCTCTAAACAACAAATCACTAATTTACAGTCTAAGTAAATATTTCCATTAGCTAACTTAATAAGCCTAATCTATGCATAATGAAAATGAGTAACCTCAAACAATACACTTTGACCCCATTGTTTTTTCAAGCCTTCCCTTCCAGCACAGACAAGCGTTCATCCCGTGGTCTTGCTTGCTGCTCTTGCAACGCAAGTGGCCTATTTTCAGCACCTTCCCTCCTGATAAAGCTTTTACCAAATGAATTGATGGCTGAATATTAGTTGATTCTGTTCACAACACTGGGATTTATGCAGACCCCACCAGAAGGCTAGTGCAGAGAATTGCAACACTGGGCACATATTGTTTATGTTGCCATCTTACTGACTCCTTTACACAGGTTAACAAGAACACAACCGGGTGACAGTTTAATTATTTGAGAGTTTAATTATTTGAGCTCTGATCTTTGACCAGTCTTTTTTCTCCAGTTCCCACTCCCAGCACATATGAAAGAAAATTTTCTATTTCTTTCCACATTTCTAGTATCCCAATGGGTAATTCGTATTAATCCTTTGTATTCTGACAGGTCATGTACCATCTGCCCATCAATTCATAACAATTTTCTCTTACTGTCGTTGTCAATGAAAATCTGTGTGTGTTTTTTGCCAATTAAATTTTTTATTGAATTTCACCATTTTGTTTAACAAACTGACATCAAATTTAGCATCAAATTTAATACACTTTTAAAAGTTGACTCCCCGCCCTTCTTCCATGGTGTTTTTATTCTCAACCTTTTATGCTGCATTATGCTTTTATCTATTCCACAAATCCTTCATTACAATTAGAATTCTTTTTCTTCCGCAGCTCATATTTCAGTCCTGCCCGTGATTCCATTTAACGTGATATTTTCCAAATTGTCCAAATAAGGGTCTCATTCTTCCATGTGAAATTCATCACTTGATCTCTTCTCTTGCTCTCACCTTTGCCATTTCCACGTAGTCCATTGTTTTCCAGAGGTATTCCCAGACTTCCACTGGAATATTCTCACCAATGTTTTGTGCCTCTTTTATCATGTAATCCTTGATCATTTGGCTTGCCCTTTTCTGAACCCTGTTGGAGGTGCAGTATCCTTTTAGAGGCTAGGCATGCAGAACTGTACACAGCTGTGCTGACACAATCAATTTATTTCACAGCCTTATGATAGTGGCAGTTTAATTTTCAGTTCTTTTCCCCATTAGTGTGTGTGTGGAGTTCGGCTTTGTTTTGCCCCGATCTACATTTGGTGTGGGACACGGATGGCGCAGTGGGTTAAACCACAGAGCCTAGGGCTTGCCGATCAGAAGGTCAGCGGTTCGAATCCCCGTGACGGGGTGAGCTCCCGTTGCTCTGTCCCTGCTCCTGCCAACCTAGTAGTTCGAAAGCACGTCAATGTGCAAGTAGATAAATAGGTACCACTCTGGCAGGAAGGTAAATGGCGTTTCCATGCACTGCTCTGGTTCGCCAGAAGCGGCTTAGTCATGCTGGCCACATGACCTGGAAGCTGTACGCCGGCTCCCTCGGCCAATAAAGCGAGATGAGCACCGCAACCCCAGAGTCGTCCGCGACTGGACCTAATGGTCAGGGGTCCCTTTACCTTTACATTTGGTGACACTGAATCATATTGTCCAGTTTACTGCCCATTCACTCACTTTGGAGTGCCTCACAATCCGTTGAACAATCCACTCCTTATTTTCCCTGCAGTCATGAACGCACAGAAGGGGAGCAGCGCCATGTGTTGACTGTGCCCCTCTAGACCAAGGTCTGAAGGGGGAACCGCCTGCACTTGTGGCAGGAGTTGCATGAAGTAGACCAAGCTCCCTTTCAGACCTTTGCAAGATGGTTGGAGGTCAGAGGGCCATAGCTGGCCACTGGAATGGCGGGAACATGAATTGTCAGTGGCTTCCTGAACTCCCTCCACACGTCAGTGCTCTACACAGAGTTCTAGATACATTTTAGCACAAGAACCTCAGAATTGACAAAAGCCAGGTGTGTCCATAAACTAGACACTTAAACCTGCAAAGGTGGTGGTGGTGGGAGCCCACGAGACATCAGCCACTACAGTGTGATATATTTCAAGATTTGTATGCCGCTTAGTCATCAAAACCTTTTAAGTGGTATACATGAAACAATATGAGATATGCATTTAAAATACCTATTAAATCGGATGCTAAAAGCAAGTTGTTCAAAATGTAAGTAAGCAAATAAATACATAAAAAAATTAAACAACATGTCAAAATCACATGTTTGGATAGGCTTGCCCTAACAAACATGTTTTTAGGGAGTGCCAGAATCAGGCACCTGCCTAACAACATCAGTGAACAGGAAATTCCGTATCATATTGGAAACATTGATCCCTTGTAAGTGCAAATCAAACATTATGTGACACTGCTCAAAGTACCAGATGTGCAGATCAAAGCTGTCTAGTGGGCATATATGGGGTAAGGGGATCCTTCAAGTTTTGATTTGTGGTTTTTTTCCTGGAGGCAATTCTATACCGTAGTTAAACTGATAGAGCAGAGTTTGGCAGTATGCTCAAGCTTTTATGCACATTTCAAACCAAGAGTTACTAGTGAAGTATCAGAAGCCTCTCACATCTTACTAGTCCAGAACAATGCATCATCTATCTTGGTAACAACAATAAGAACAACAACATGGCAGTTACTGGTCAAAATGAGATGCTTTCAGAGAAAGTGCTCTGCGTGATCTGTCCTTTTATTGTTCATGATCAACTTAACTTATTTTAATTATTAATGCATAAATATCTGTAGCACCAAAGGGAAAGAAATCTTTTCAAAGCTGTGCACATAAAATCAAATGTTAAAAACATAAAAAGGCAAAGATCAGAAGAACATAAAATTTGGGTCATGTGGCCGGGTAAGCTTGTGTAAAAAATTATAATAACAAGCTGGCATCTAAAGCTAAACACGGGATTGCTGTCTAATACACAAATGCAATGCATTCCACCGGTGGGTTTTTCCTAGAAAAATAGGTGCCAGAACTGACCAGTAAGTGTCACACTTTTTTACAACAACAAAAAATGTACCGTATTTTTCTCTCTATTACACGCAGATTTTTTCTCCTAAAAAGGAAGGGGAAATGTCTGTGCGTGTTATGGAGCGAATGTGGGGGGGTCCCTGGAGCCGATTAGGGGAGCGCAGGAACAAAAATCAGCAAAAATCAATTGTGCGTTGTGTCGGAGAGGGAAACCTGAAAAGAGGAAGTGGTTGCTTTCCTGCATTCTGCCTCAGGGTCTTACTGCCCACCCTCCTCTGTTTCGTTGCTGTGTTTGCTCAAACGGAACAAAGAGCAGGCAAATCCCCTCCCCTCCAGGCAAGCAGAGGGGAAAGCAGAGGTCTTTCCTTCTAATTCCTCTCCATGCTCCTAGCAGGCAGCCAGAAAACATGCAGGAGGAGAGAGAGAGCTGGCTTCTGTTTAGGGTAACTTTTGCCTTTCTTTCCTCCCTCCCGTTAAATCCCTCTCCTGCTTTCTTAGCCAGCTGCTTCTCTGCACACCGCTCTCTTGTCCCTTCTGTGTTTTTCCTTCACTCCCCACTTAAAATGTAGTTACAAAGCATGGATCCACATGGATCCTCAGGATCTTTGCATTGGGCCACCCAAAATTCACCATCAGATCACATAGCAGCCTGCCCCCCTAAAATCACACACCCACTGTTGCCTGGGGCTGCAATGGTGCAAAAACGTGGTTAAAAAGCATGGATCCACATGGATCCTCAGGATCTTTGCATTGGGCCACCCCAAATTCACCATCAGATCACATAGCAGCCTGCCCCCCAAAAATCACACACCCACTGTTGCCTGGGGCTGCAATGGTGCAAAAATGTGGTTAAAAAGCATGGATCCACATGGATCCTCAGGATCTTTGCATTGGGCCACCCCAAATTCACCATCAGATCACATAGCAGCCTGCCCCCCCAAAATCACACACCCACTGTTGCCTGGGGCTGCAATGGTGCAAAAACGTGGTTAAAAAGCATGGATCCACATGGATCCTCAGGATCTTTGCATTGGGCCACCCCAAATTCACCATCAGATCACATAGCAGCCTGCCCCCCAAAAATCACACACCCACTGTTGCCTGGGGCTGCAATGGTGCAAAAATGTGGTTAAAAAGCATGGATCCACATGGATCCTCAGGATCTTTGCATTGAGCTACCCCAAATTCACCATCAGATCACATGTCTGTGGCCACAGCATGAAGCACAAAAATGATACATCCACTGTTTCATTCAGAATTTTTTTCCTTGTTTTCCTCCTCTAAAAACGATGTGCGTGTTATGGTCAGGTGCGTGTTATAGAGCGAAAAATACAGTACCTTTCAGTACCCCCTGGAAAAAAGCACTGCATTCCACAATATAGGCCTTACTGCTCCTTGTGGCTGCCACAGCGGACATTTAGCAAGGCTTCTCCAGCAGATCTCAAAGAATGGTCTGGGGTGTATGGAGAAAGGCAATCTTCGAGGTAGGCTATTCCCAAATTCTTTAGGGCTTTATGTGCATACAGCAACACCTTAGGTTTGGCCTGGTAGCATATTGACTTACAGCAGTCCAAGGTTCCTTGACATTTTGAGACAAGGATAGCTTTTTTCTGAGCACCAAGAGCCATGGATAGATTGCTCCTATGGGAATGTCTTAAGGCTTGAAAGCCTTCTTTTTCTCCCCCAAAAACACCATTGGCCTTTCACAACTTTCCATGCAAAATAAGGTCCAACCAATGAAGCTACAATGCCTGGGCAAAAACTCTTTGACTTGGGTCAGTTTTAAACTACTGCCTCTTCAGCTGGCTTCTTCTGTTCCCTATATGCTCCTTGTGTTTCTTCCTACTGCTGTAATGAGAGGACCACATGGGGGGGGGGGACCCACATCTATTCAGTACATCAAATTGAGCAATAACATTTCCAACTCAGTCAAGCCACTACTTGTAACTGCTGGGGACTGGTAGGATGAGTAAGAATAAGCTTCATGGCTAATGGCAGCTGCCACCAGCTCTTTTATGTCTTTGCTGTGGTTACCTTTTAAACCGGAAGCTTCTTATTAAATTATGTTGAAAACTTGAACCGCCTGCCTGTTATATATTTCTTTCTTTCCTTAATTGGTGAGTTTCAAATACACCATTTTAAATAACTTGATGGGAACCTTTAGGTTGTTCGCAACCATCTGTTTTTATACAATCTGTAGAATTTCTCTGAGGAGAACAGAAGCTTAAATGTTCTTTTTCTGTGTTCTGCTTACAAAAGTCATAACTTTGTGATACAGAGAGCAGGGATGGGGAGAAACTCGAATCCGTTTCCAGTTAAAAGCCAAACCTCCCTAATTCTGTCTTCCGGAAACAACACTTCCGGAAACAACAACAGCAAAACTAAAAGCAGCACTCTTTAAATTTTTCAACACAATTCTCCAATCAAGCAATGTACAGTGGTGCCTCTGGTTACAAACTTAATTCATTCCAGAGGTCCGTTCTTAATCTGAAACCGTTCTTAACCTGAGGTACCACTTTAGTTAATGGGGCCTCCCACTGCCACCACATGATTTCTGTTCTCATCCTGAGGTAAAGTTCTTAACCCGAGATAATACTTCCGGGTTAGCGGAGTCTGTAACCTGAAATGTTTGTAACTCGAGGTACCACTGTATACAAAAATGTATAGGTTAGTGAAAATAGCATACAGAATGCATTGAATTGGCAAAAAATGTGTTTGGCATATGGAAGAAGTGTATTAGGAGATAATACGCACTCAAATGCTGACAAATTTTCCTGGGGACTTTTTTTTGGGTGGGGGAATCCACAATGATGTGGAAATCTGGAGAACTGAACATAAGATTGGAAAAATGAGAAACCGGTGGCTCATCCACTTTCTCTCGTCCTTCTGCTTCCCCCCAGGAAAACTGCTCTTTAGCACTCAGTTGGAGCAAACAGCAATTTGGGTTTTCTCTGAATTTACATTTGCTCCGATTCGTCCCTAAAGAGTGGGTTTTCCCTGGGAAAGGAGCGGGGCAAGGGGGAATCCGCTCCATGCCTAGAAAGAAGCACAAGGCAAGCAGGAAACCATGGACCCATGCTTTCTAGGCACAAGACCAGTGGAAGAGTAGACGAGCCCCGAGAGAAACCACTAATGGAGACTCAGACTTGCCCATTACATGAGTCACTTGTATCATCTCACAGGCTAAATTGAGAGAATGGGCAGTCATGGTTAACATCCTCTCTCACTCCTTGGCATGACAAAGTGGACTAGAACTGCCTGTTAGGAGCTCCTCAGTAGAACTGTACCATCTTCCCTTTTATCTCTTCGCCATGCAGGGGAACTTGTGTCCCTCCAGTTGTTGTTGTTGCTGCTGCACTAGAATGCTCCTCAGTCTCAAATGGGCATGGATGACAGTAATTGTAGTCCAGCAACACAGGCTCCTCATCCCTGTTGTAACAGTACCGGGGGGGGGGGGGGGGACAGGTGCCAACAGGCTCTTCAAGCAACTCTCTGTCTCCAACATTCCCACTGGTGAGCCCTCTATGACGTCTGGCCAATCGTGATGGGGACTGCTATACACAGGTAGGAACTTCCACATGGCCACACTCAGTGAGCACATGGGGTTGGGTTTCTCTGAAGAGGGCCAAGGTGTCACTGCATTGGGAGTTTATCTTTCCCCACAAGCCAATAACGTGGAGCAGGAGTGGGGGCTATTGCAACACCCATCATCCCATACATAATATAGTTTGGGGCGCTGACAGTCATTTTACCAAGCAGAGCATGTGGCTCAAAGGCAGCGGCAACTGGGGATCGACTCGCCATGCAAGCTACATAGGGAGATGCATTATACAGAGTCAGGCCATTGGTCCATTTAGCGCAGTGCTGTCTACCCTGACTGGCAGCAGCGCTCCAAGATTTCAGACTGGCCTCTCCCAACCTTACCTGAAGATGCCAGGGATTGAAGCTGGAAGCTTCTGCGTGCAAAGGAGCTGCTGGGCCACAAAACTATCGCCCTTTTCCAGTTGAAACAACAGGAATTGCATTGTTGCTTTGAGCACCGCCGCTGCTGCACAGGAACATCAACTCTCAGCAGCTAAGGGAAAGGCCAAAATGCCTCTCCCAAGGGTCAGCCATTGCTGCTGGTGCTGTCGGCGGGGAAGGGGCAACTACTGCCATTTAAGGAAGGGCAGAGACCAGCTCTCCATTGCCCCTGCCTTAAGGAACGTTTAATTTACACCATGCTTTATGATTCCGGCAAGATCCACAAAAGTAGCTCACAGGACAAGATTTTACAGAGATACACCCACGTGCACCCATACGCATGGTTTGCTTTTCCATTAGATTATCATGAGTTATGATAACGTCCTTATTCCCATTACGGTTTTAGGAATGACAAGATGATCTGCAATTATGTGAATAACAGAACTGCGGCTATATGGTAAACCGGAGGGAGTATGACAAAAATAGGAAGCACGCAATGTCTGCACAACTCGGACGGTAATCATTGCCCCCAAATCATCTCGTGTCTTATCTAACATAAGGGGACACTGAGAGGCTGAGGAGCTTAGGTGGCTGTTTAGATGCTTTCCATTAAAGGGTTTTCAAGCTGTGTTTCTGAGCATCCTGGCTTGCTTAGAAGCTGATCGGGGCTTATCAGTGAGAGCACAGATGAGCTTTCCTGAGAAACTCTCCAGCACTAACCACTGAAATATGGTGGATCCCCGTATGCAATTCAAAATAAAAGCAATACTAATCCACAGACGTTAGCCTGTGGTTTGTACATTGTGGGGGAGAACTTCATTGGTGCAGGTACAGTTCACAAGCTTTATCCCTGGGCTAGGCAAGTGAATTCGATCCATCATAAATTCTGCAGGACTAACAGGTCCCGTCTGTTCATTGGAGCAAGCTGTAAAAAGGTCAAGGGACCCCTGACCATTAGGTCCAGTTGTGACCGACTCTGGGGTTGCGGTGCTCATCTCGCTTTATTGGCCGAGGGAGCCGGCGTACAGCTTCCAGGTCATGTGGCCAGCATGACTAAGCCGCTTCTGGTGAACCAGAGCAGTGCACGGAAACGGCGTTTACCTTCCCGCCGGAGCGGTACCTATTCATCTACTTGCATTTTGATGTGCTTTCGAACTGCTAGGTTGGCAGGAGCAGGGACCGAGCAACGGGAGCTCACCCCGTCGCAGGGATTCGAACCGCCGACCTTCTGATCAGCAAGTCCTAGGCTCTGTGGTTTAACCCACTGAACCACCCGCGTCCCTCGGAGCAAACTGTAGGCCCCTTCAAATGCCACACGGGCAGAAGCTGCACTGTGGTTACTTCTCATGCCACCATCACTCCCAGGAAGGCATGGGAAGAAGACGCAACAATGGAAGGCCTCCGAAATCCAATAGGAGAGAGACACTACTGCACACTGATGTCATGAAAAGCAGGGCCCCTGTCCTAGTGACATACCCAGAATACAAACCCTGGGCGGGGAATGGGGGGGGGGACTTGGTTTCTCTTACAGTTGTGGAACATATTCCGGTGGAAGAAGACAATGCTATTTTCTCTTCTGCAGCATGAAGCAACACCTGATAGCAGCAGTTTTCCTCACAGCAAGTGGGGACAGGGTCTAAAAATACCACGCTTCGCACAGTTAATTTAGGTTTCCAAGTTGCAAAGCAGAGCGCTAGATGCAATTAACGTCTTTAGTAGTGGGAAGGGGCTCTTTATCTTTCTTTCCCCCTTTTCGCTTTGTTAAATGGTGCCTATATTTGGGGAAATTGTTTCACCTCTCTTCTAGCAAGAAAAACGTGTGTGTGTGTTGGCCATGGGAAATGTAAAAAAAAATAAATTGGTAGTATCAGAGTCGAAGGTATTTAGCTTCTGAAGCCAGCGGTGTAAACGGTTAGGGTCAGGTTAGGATGGGGAAGGACTGGATTCAACACACACACACACACACACACACACACACACACACACCCGTCATGTACCCCACTTGTGACCTGCTTGTGGAACTCAGAAGCATGTGGGAGGTGTTAACAGAGAAATCTGAGGGCTCCCTTGGACAAAAAAGCAAGGACACCAGCCAGGAATACCAGAGCAAAATAGCTTGGTCTTTATTGAAGACTGTCGTGACAGGACTCCCACCTAGAATCATAGAATCATAGAATCATAGAGTTGGAAGAGACCACAAGGGCCATCGAGTCCAACCCCCTGCCAAGCAGGAAACACCATCAGAGCACTCCTGACATATGGTTGTCAAGCCTCTGCTTAAAGACCTCCAAAGAAGGAGACTCCACCACACTCCTTGGCAGCAAATTCCACTGTCGAACAGCTCTTACTGTCAGGAAGTTCTTCCTAATGTTTAGGTGGAATCTTCTTTCTTGTAGTTTGGATCCATTGCTCCGTGTCCGCTTCTCTGGAGCAGCAGAAAACAACCTTTCTCCCTCCTCTATGTGACATCCTTTTATATATTTGTACATGGCTATCATATCACCCCTTAACCTCCTCTTCTCCAGGCTAAACATGCCCAGCTCCCTTAGCCGTTCCTCATAAGGCATCGTTTCCAGGCCTTTGACCATTTTGGTTGCCCTCCTCTGGACACGTTCGAGTTTGTCAGTGTCCTTCTTGAACTGTGGTGCCCAGAACTGGACACAGTACTCCAGGTGAGGTCTGACCAGAGCAGAATACAGTGGCACTATTACTTCCTTTGATCTAGATGCTATACTCCTATTGATGAGGCCCAGAATTGCATTGGCTTTTTTAGCTGCTGCGTCACAAGGTGGAACAAGATGGAAGCCCCGAACAAAAGAGAACCCGAACTTTTATTAGCTGCTAATCCCCATGTTATACCCCCCCAAACTACATCACTCATACATCCTGGTTACATCATGAAAGGGGAGGTCTGGTGGCAGTAATCTGAGCATCCTGGACCCTGCCCCATGGTTCTCCTTGACCTCCACCAAACACCCATCAAGTGTAACAAAAAAGATATTTACATTTCCCTGTCTCCCAGCCAAGTTAATCACACCCTTTTGTCTTCATCTGGGTTTGTTATTTCTGGAATGGCTACCTGTCTGGCACTCAGGTATCAGGATGCCAGGGATTATCACTCAGGCAGAGGAGCTGCTGAGTAGCTTAGCTCACATGTCTATATGAATTTCTGAAGTTTTCCAGTGAGCCAGTACCTAGATACATTTATCAGTGAATTCTTACATTTGGTATCGTGCAGCAAAGGCCCTCTGAATAGATAGGAAGAAACTGCGATAAAGTGTTTTGTGGGGACAAATCACAAAAGTCACAAAAGTGATTGTGCTGGTAGTGGGCTGCATGTGCATGATATCTGCTGGAGGGGCAATCCCCCCCCCCCACTATACATAAATTCCTGCAACAGAGGTAAAATATGCTGCCATCAGTAGTACCCTTTGTCTAGGTTATTGCTGTAGCCTCTCACAGGGTCCGAGCCAGCTCCTCCCATGCTTACTAGGCCCGCTGCCACTTTCTTCCTGGAAAACCCACTCTCTAGCACCAAACCAGAACAAGCACAATCAATCCAAGGAAAAACCAGCTGACTCCAATTCAGTGCCAAAGATCAGGTTTCCCTTGGGGAGAGTGGCAAGCACGTGGGTGAGCCCTCAATCACCATAGCACAAATAAGCCCTCAGCTTACATCTAGGGGGAGATAGGCGCAAAAGAGGGCAGGGAATTTCTGCCGTCATAGGATATTTTGCATTTGGCCACTTCTTATATAGGCTGCCAAGTTGGGACGCGGGTGGCGCTGTGGGTAAAAGCCTCAGCGCCTAGGACTTGTCGATCGAAAGGTTGGCGGTTCGAATCCCCGCTGCGGGGTGCGCTCCCGTCGTTCGATCCCAGCGCCTGCCAACCTAGCAGTTCGAAAGCACCCCTGGGTGCAAGTAGATAAATAGGGACCGCTTACCAGCGGGAAGGTAAACGGCGTTCCGTGTGCTGCGCTGGCTTGCCAGATGCAGCTTGTCACGCTGGCCACGTGACCCGGAAGTGTCTCCGGACAGCGCTGGCTCCTGGCCTCTAGAGTGAGATGAGCGCACAACCCTAGAGTCTGGCAAGACTGGCCCGTACGGGCAGGGGTACCTTTACCTTTTATATAGGCTGCCATAGGCCTGACTCCCTCTGTTCGGTCCTGGGTCTGAGCTCCTTCTTTGGAGTGGGAGCTGAGAACTCTTTTGCAGAAGAAAACAATTCCCAAGAAGGACTTTTCTTATTTGAGACTGTGTTCCAAAAAGGCTCCCTGGCCCAATACTGTAAATAAGTGCAGCAAAACTGTCCAAAAAAAGACCCAGCGTCTGATCTGCACACCCCAGTGAAGAAATATTTTGACTGACTGGTGTCCTCCAGCTCTTAGGAGGAAGCGGGAAGCAGCCTAACACCACCATTGCTCCATAAGAAGGTGATGATCAAAAGAACTCAAAAACACAGTGGGAAATAATTAATTACACTGGTCCTGAAATATCCCAGCCTTGTAAATGGACTGAGAATGTTTACTGCAAATGACAAAAGCTTCAGTCCTAAGAATCAATAAAAGGAAAAGGGGGTAGGGAGGTTGGATTTACTCCGTAAGGCCCTTTTATCAGTTGACCTGAGCCCGTGTTCTGATAATAACAATGGCCAACCTATACTACAAAGGGACAGAATATTTGCTTTTATGGGGAATCAGCCCCTGGTTCTCCTAGGGTTCCATTTAAGCCTTACGGTACAGTCTGTTTGCTATTTCCGTAAGTATAGTAGAGTCAGAGGTCACTGACCGTTATATATTTTTCCTCTTAGAGTTTTTCATGGAGTTTACTGCCCCTTGCTGCCACCCCCCACCCCAGTACAGGAAACTCTCCATTTGCACACATTCGGCATGTGTGCAACCACTAACACATGCGCAGTTTTCGGCACCAGAAGGGGTCGGGGCCCAGAACGCAGCGGGCTGATGCACGTCTAGCTCATGCGCATGATGCCTCAGAATGCAAGCCCCGTGCAAACGTGAAGTTGCCTGTATAACAAAATGCCAGCATATTTCAGGGTGGAACAAAGCGGTACGACTTGAATGATGCTGCAAAGACCGCATCTGGCTACCCATGTGGAGCCTTTGCAACCTGTCCCTCTCCACACGCCATGTGGGGTTTAAGACGGCCTATGAAAATGTGGCTTAAATGTGCATGAAATGCTACCTGCCTTGGCCAAAATTGTGTGGTCGATTCACAGACAATTATCTAAGAGTGGATCACCGGGTGCAAGGTGGGTGGGCATGGCTGAATCAGCCTCATGGGCCAAATGGGGAGGCCTGCCAGACCTAATTTGGCCCGGAGGTTCCCTGCTGCTGCTCTGGGTGAATCCTATCTCAAGAGGAGCGCGTGCGTACCAATCCCTCCCTGCTGAAATAAGAGCATGGTGTTGACATCTGACAATACGGCCTGTCCTTAGCACGCTGAGGGGAAACCCCACGAATGAAGGCAGCTGAATGCACATGACTATTGATTCATGCCATTTTCGCAACACCGATGGAGCTACACGAAAGCCATCGCTGAGTCACAAGGGGGACATTCGCCTAAAATCTTCCCAACAACATCTTGCACAAGGCAGATAATATTTCAAAGTCCTTATCTGGGGACGTGCCCTGGGATGCTGTTGTGCAGCTTAAAAGGGACCCAAAGTCCAAAAATCTTCCAGCAAATTAATCTTCTGGCAGCCAAGCCATAATTCCTCAAGGGAGATGGTGTGTAGTGGAGGCGAGGGGAGAGAAAGTCAATAGGCAGGTACGTGAAGGATAGGAGAGAACCATCTGACAGAGATCTTTTGCAAGAGAGGAAGAAAAGTACAGCGCTACATTGAACAGCCGGCACTCAGCATTGTCTGATTCCGGGGTGGCCCAATCCCTTTGGCACAGTGCGGATTAGCAATGCAAGCTGAATAATGAACGGGGACTGTTGAGAATAGTTAAGGATATTTGTTTGGCTAATTGCAGTTTGAAAACTGTGCCCCCAACATCTCCTGGAAAGGACACCCTGGAGGGTGTTTCTTGGAAAGGACATTGAACAACTGCTGTGGGCAGGAAACCCTTGTGAGACCATCTCTGGTGCCATTATAAAGGCAAAATGACCCCTGACCATTAGGTCCAGTCGTGACTGACTCTGGGGTTGCGGCGCTCATCTCGTTTTACTGGCCCGAGGGAGCCAGCGTACAGCTTCCAGGTCATGTGGCCAGCATGACTAAGGCGCTTCTGGCGAACCAAAGCAGTGCACGGAAACACCGTTTACCTTCCCACCGGAGTGGTACCTATTTATCTACTTGTACTTTGATGTGCTTTCAAACTGCTAGGTTGGAGGAGCAGGGACCGAGCAACGGAAGTTCACCCCGTTGCGGGGATTCGAACCTCCAACCTTCTGATCGGCAAGTTCTAGTCTCAGTG
Source organism: Podarcis muralis (assembly GCF_964188315.1). Lineage (NCBI taxonomy): Eukaryota > Metazoa > Chordata > Lepidosauria > Squamata > Lacertidae > Podarcis > Podarcis muralis. The sequence goes on from NC_135660.1 coordinate 15,384,555, forward strand.
GTTTAACCCACAGCGCCACCCGCGTCCCAATATAAGTGATTATAAGCCATTATAAGTGATGCCTTTTAATCAATACATTTATTTTGAGTAGATGCAGCTGTAGCTTTCTGCAGGTAACCAAGACAGCACTAAGCAAACATTACTTCAGTGCCAGGATCATTGCCTTTCCTTCCCCTCCTCCCAGTGTGCTCCCCATGTCCTCCTCCCATCTGCTCTGGAGGCTTTGTGAACCCTCTTATTTAGGGGGTGCATTCCCCCCCCATTCCTATTCAAAAGCCTCTGGCAGAAGTGCTTTGTATCATCTCCTGCTTGACCCTTCCAAACTGATGGGGAAATGTGGAGGGCGGAACATAAGCTTGAAGCAAATGAGTAACTAAGAGAAACCAAAATGATGCATTTGTCATTCCTGCCTATGAGGAATGGTGGAAAGAGCTGGGTATGTTTAGCCCAGAGCAGAGAAGGGAGACAGGATAGCAGCCATTAAATAACTGGAGGGCTTCCATCCCAAAGATGCAGCAGATATGGTCTCTCATGCTCCAGAGGGCAGTAGAACCAGTGGGTGGGAAGTGCACAGATTCAGATTTTGGGTAGCAAATAGAAGAGATCGGCTTGCACTATCATCATCCAATGAATATACCACTTACGTGTCAAGATTGCTTCTAAGAACTATAAAATCAAACCATAATTAAAATACACAGTAATATTAAAACATATCTAATTGAAATATGCAATTAAAACAGTGGAAACAAAGTTAATAAAACCAGAATTCAGTTCAGGGGAATGCTTGCCTAAGCAGGAGCCGACAGAATGCCAATACTGATGGCATCTCTTGTGTTTCTGCAGGATGCCCTAAGCAACAACAGCACTGGTGTCACCAGTGAAAAAGCTCAACTCTGCGTTACCACAGTAAGTAATCATCAGGCCACAAGGAAACTAACCAGGTTCCATTAGCTGATCGTAGTGCCCTTATTGGGCAATGAAGAGAAAGATGGTAACCTTGTCCAGAGTTATTTAGGGCTTTGTATGGAAGTAGCAGAACATTAAAACCAGGTAAGTAGCTGATAAGCAGCCAGTGCAGGTCCCTCAGTGCGGCCGTGATGTGAGCCCCATCAGGAGCACCACTCACTCCCTGAGCCATGGCATTAAGCCAAAGAGTCAGAGATGTTCAACAATGGCACCGACTGCCTCAGGAATGTGATAGTTCCATCCTGCATTATGGATCCTGAATAGGAAGCTGGAGGACATGGCCATGAAATTCCCCTCGTGGTGTACTTTGGGCTTTTAAATTTCAGCAGCGCTCTGTGCAGCACCAAAATTCTGGGCAGGGGATTCTTGCTTTCCATTCTACATTATCATTGCAGTGCTCCTTGAGGTGCCCTCTCAGCTCAGCACCCTGAGCAGGCAAACCTGTCACACTCCCCTAAATCCACCTCTGATTCCCATTCAACTCTGATTACGTGGCGTTTTTGTGTGTGCATTGACATTTATCTACACTCCAGAGTCTGGATCCAGCCACCTTCCCAGTCAGAGTTTTAACATCTAGAGAACATGTGTGTGTGCAGTCATGCACGTGAAGCCTGAAGAACTGTAGTGTCTCTATCCGTGCATGTACACTAATAAAGGTAAAGGTACTCCTACCCATACGGGCCAGTCGTGACCGACTCTGGGGTTGCGTGCTCATCTCGCTTAAGAGGCCGGGAGCCAGCGCTGTCCGAAGACACTTCCGGGTCACATGGCCAGCGTGACGAAGCTGCTCTGGCGAGCCAGCACCAGCGCAGCGCACGGAAACGGCATTACCTTCCCGCTATAAAGCGGTACCTATTTATCTACTTGCACTTAGGGGTGCTTTCGAACTGCTAGGTGGGCAGGAGCTGGGACCGAACGACGGGAGCTCACCCCGCCGCGGGGATTCGAACTGCCGACCATACGATCGGCAAGTTCTAGGCACTGAGGTTTTACCCACAGCGCCACCCGCGTCCCTAATGTACACTAATACCTTTTTTTTATTAAAAAAAAATGCATCTTCAAGAACCCTACCTCCAAAAAATAAGGCACTCTTCCTGCAGTCAGGTCCTAGGAAATATAGACTGTCCCGGGTAAGCAATGGTGGCTGGAGGAGTTGGTGTAAAGTGCAATTTCAAGGGAAGATGGCTGCGCTAAAAACTCGATAGTCGAAAGAAGCCTCTAACATTGCTGCTTCCTGAGCTTTGTGCCCAGTGCATGTCTCAGTTAAAAAATATTGCTCCTGCCTGGCCGTGCAGATCCAGCCGAGTTTATTGCTTGTAGTTTCCCGACTGTAGCAAGAATTAATAATCAGCAGATGAGAAAGCTCATTTAAGGCGATCAAATTCCAATCGCAAGTACAGATTGAATCACAAGCTTTCCTGCCAAGTTAATATTTGTGCTAATAATGAAGTCCACCTCAAGGCCATCAAAGCTATTAATTTGATTTTGTGCTGTAAACTTTGGCTGTGCAGTCCACATCCAGTAGCGGCTGGGTGCAATCTCAGTTTTCCTCTCCAGCATCTAATACAGTAATAAACTAATATTATTAACTAGTTAAATACCTGTCAGTACATATTACAGGCAACATGTGGTCTCTTCTTGCAGAAGTGAACGGCTTCAACTAATTTCTGAAAAGGGAAGAAGTTGGAATGGAGAACCACCATCAAAACATGGACCTTCTCCCTCAACTCAGCGGGTGAGCACATAACAGGCATGCGAAATCTCCCAGGTTCAGTTCAGTTCCTGGCATTTCCAGGGCAAACTATGAAAGACCCCCGGTGATGAAAAGCTGGGTGTTGTTTAGGTTCTACAGATTCCAAGCAAATGTCCATCTTCCCAACAGCTGGACAAGGGCATCTCTGCTGAATAATGAAATGCCCAAGTCTGTAAGCGATGGTCGGGTTTCTATATTGAGTTAAAGCCTGCAATATGTAATGAATATTTCCCGATGGAAGAAGCCTGAATTCTATCACTACTCTGTAGGCAAGTCTTTGTAGATGAATGATTAATCAAAGCTGCAAACAGTCACCCCATTATACCTTCTGCTATCGGGTTAATGTGGAGCAAACTCCAACAATGGTTCACTCTAATCAAATGGTGGTTGTCCGATGAGGCTCAAAGATACGCATTTGAGAATGTACAGAATGTGAATGTGACTTTACACTGAATGTCAACACCACAAAGACCTGGCATGTGCCCAACCAATACTAAAACTAGTCAACTGGAGACAAGAAGCAATCTGCAGAAGGTTGGCCACATCTCTTTAGGAGTAAAGTGATTTAGACCAGAAGCTGAATGAGTTGCGATTGCAGCTTCTTTCAAGATCAGCTTGAGGAGCAGCATTCTGACTTGAGGAGTCAGAATGCCTATCTTCTTACGTACCATGTGATCCAGGGGAGCACTGTTTTGGACTCCCAAGTCCCATGCTGGGTGGGGTTGATGGGAGTCATAGTTCAAAACACTGGGAAGGCACCAGGTTGGGCCTCCTGTCATTTGTCGTTCAAAATTAAATCTATAAGGCTAAGTAGATGTTATTGTGGTTGGCTCAGCTTCAAGTTGGGTCCCCACCAAAGATCTCCTGCCCACAGACATGCATGGCAGTAGACACTCCTAACTCTACAGTGTGGGGCAAGGATGCCTTAAGGACTGCTGGATCCATTGTATCCCAGTCCAATCACTGAGATTATCTGGAGGAGTGCTGCAAGTTGTCCCCCATTTTACAGAGGCCCAACTGACCTCAACCAGAAGTTGGGAATTTGGTGTCACTGATCCTATGTATGCTCTGGAACACTCTTGCAGTAGAGGTTCAACAGACATCCTCACTATTCACTTTGCTGGCTCTCTTGGATAGTTTGGCCCTTGCAGAAAAATTTATAATATACTGCTGTATAAATAGATATATAATAATAATAGTAATATTTTTCTTGGACCTTAGGAAAGGTGCTCTAGCACTCGGGTCCTGTTTGTGTGCTTCCTATGGGCATCTGGTTGCTGCATGAGAACAGGATGTTGGGCTAGATCTAACAGCCTCTTTTTATATGTTCTTGTGGGTGAAATAACAAAAATAGCATCTATTGTTGCACAAGCCTCTGCTGCATGCTGTGTTTGACTTGTTTACGTTCATGGGTACCTTATTTTATTTATGATTTCCCAAAAAAATATCCAGTTTGGCCCTGAGGCTGCTGTTTTAAGTAAACTTACTTGGGAGTAAGTGCCACTGAACTTGGTAGGACATAGTTCTGGGGGCACCTCCAGACATTCCTCTTCTCGATTATTTGTGCCCATCATGGTGGTTCTTATACACGATTCCACTTTCAATACAATTTGTGCCTGCAAAAGTTTCAGGGTGGACATATTGTTTTGTTTCCAGTCCATGCATTTTACTGCTTGAAATCCTGTAACTCTTGTATCACAAATGTTCCGGTTTATTTTATTTTATTGGTCTGGCTTTTGTTGCAAGAGTGCCCCTCCAGGCGGCATTAATGCAATAACATTGGGGAGCCATCAGAGAACAATGGGTGAATAGGAACAACGTGTGGACAGCTCAGTATAAATCCACTATTATGGCACTGGTGACGTGTTGCAGAATATACAGCCAAAAAAACCCCAGTGTCAAGAGTCCTTGAGAGAGCCCTCCCAGGATTATCATGCATGCTTTGCAATGGAACATCCTAATCCCTTTGACAAAAACTCCTTTGCACCAGGAAAATCAGTTGGCATAACTGGAGGAGTGAACTTTTCTCTGCAGGTTAAAGTTTTACTTGCAACCAGAGCAAAGATTAGTCTTTAGCCAAGCACATTCTTTGCCATGTGGAAAGTGCCTGACAGGCAGCATTGGTTGGACAGTGTGGATGTCCCATTCAAAAAAAAGAGAAATGTTTATTGTATGGGCATCCATCATGTATCTTCTCTGTCATCTTTGACTCATGTGAGACTTCCTCGAAGGACAGAGCCAACACAGATTCAATATCCCATTAAGAAAGGTGGTTGGAAGATGGAGCGTTCTCTGAAGCTTGCCGCGTTTCATCATGATGACCAGTCACTGAGACAAAAAGTGGAAAATGCTTGAACGTGCTGGTGGAGACCAATGAAACTGCTGCCAGCCAGACCAGACCAGATCAGTGCTAATGACCTAGAAGAGCCAAGTCAAGCTCATTGCCTGTAGCTAATTGTGTACTGCAAAGATTAATCGTGTCCCCAGACAAGAAAACAAGAGTGGATGAGCTGGTAGGAAAACAGTGCCTTCCTATGATTCTTCTAAAAAGAAAATGCACTGGGAAAGCATTAAGAAGAATTCTGAATGCTGTTCACAGTGATACAGTTATATAGATTTAATATGTATTAATACGGCCACTGCAGTTAGACATCGTAGTTCTAGGCAACTTGAATTCATTTGTAAAATATGATAACTGTTTCTGCAAATCATGTATGGTCTTCTAATAACTTTTACTCAGAGAAGACCTGCTGGAATTAATGAAAATGACTAAGGATGCAATCCTAAACCGAGATTCGGCAAGATGAGTGGGGCTAGGATCCAACAGATCTATGGCTGAGCTGGAAGGCTCACAGTGCAACCAGGTTAAGGTAAAGGTAAAGAGACCCCTGACCATTAGGTCCAGTCGTGACCGACTCTGGGGTTGCGGCGCTCATCTCGCTTTATTGGCCGAGGGAGCCGGTGTACAGCTTCCAGGTCATGTGGCCAACATGACTAAGCTGCTTCTGGCGAACCAGAGCGGCACACAGAAACGCCGTTTACCTCCCACCGGAGCGGAACCTATTTATCTAATTGCACTTTGATGTGCTTTTGAACTGCTAGGTTGGCAGGAGCAGGGACCGAGCAAAGGGAGCTCACCCAGTCGCAGGGATTCGAACCGCCAACCTTCTGATTGGCAAGTCCTAGGCTCTGTGGTTTAACTCACAGCGCCACCCGCGTCATCACTGTAACTCCCCATCCTTGGTTTGGCTGAAGACACACCAGCATATTTCCTCCATCCCAGCCATGATCGAGGTGACTGAGCCACGGAAAGCAGAACAATACATTTGGCACCAGCTTGGCTGCAGGTGTCGCTGGAAGGAGGCCTACAAGGCTCCATCCAACCATCTTAGGGACTCCACTCTGGATTTGTGTAGGTTTTACTCCTTAGCTTTTTCTTCTCTCGAAGATGCCCCACATGGCAGTTGAGCTTTAGAGTCAGAGCTTTCCATCTCCTAGGTGGACTTCCCAGGTGGACAAGCCCCATCTGCCTCTCACTTCTCTCTACAGCACATGCAGATATCGCCTTCTTGACCGTTGGACCTACTGGTGGTCTCATCCACTCAATCCACTGGATTCTTCACATGCAGGAGAAGTCCCTAACTCACCGAGGGTTCAGAACCAATGGCTACCCTCACCTGGTTTAGCATTTGTAGAATGCTCTTCCCAGCTCAGCTGGAGCCCAGCCATAGCCAAGCCAAAGCTGGCTGATCCAAGCCTAGTTTGAGTCCCCCAGAGGAGATGCTCTGGGGTGGCAGCAAGGGAAGCACCACAGAAGGGGGACTCAGGTTGAATCCTAAGCCCGTTCAGTTCATTCGTGTGACCTGGAAACCTGGCACAAAGACCAAAGAACCCTGTTTTAAAGGCTTGTTTTCCTTCTGCCAGGCTTAGGCAGAGCAGATGGCAGTCACCCTACTGAGGAATGGGGTTTGGGTCTGCTGTAATGTTTATACATGTTAATTTACACCGCCTTGCTTTAGGCCTGCTTCTCGTGAGTAGGATTGCTCCCAGACTTGGGAAGAGTGTTATCAGAGATTATCTTCATCGGGTGGTGTTAACCATAAATATTTGATCTTCTATTAAATTTATTAGAGTGCACTATGGACTTAGCCAGAGACTGGACTTCGTAATAAATGGGTTTGGCTCATGGAGCAGGTAGATTTTTTGATGCTGGTAGTGCAAGCCTCTGCATGTCTACTCAGATGTAAGCTCTGCTGAGTTCAGTGGGACCTACCCTCAGGTAAGATAGCAGCAGTTTTCCCAAGCTGAGGTTCGTAGCATTTCTAGCTAGCTCAGTTGGTTAGAGTGTGGTGCTGATAACGCCAAGTTCGCAGGTTCGATCCCCTTACAGGGGCTGGACTAGATGATCCTCAGGTCCCTTCTAGCTCTACAAAACCATGATTCTATACAGGATGCATTTTGAGAGGCATATTCTTAATTACCCTGGCCATAATACCTTACTAACTCTGCACTCCAGCAGTTTTTGGAATACAGAGTTATTAAAGTGCTATTTTGATTGGATCGATATCTCTTCGTGTAAGATTATACCCGCTTTTTTTACTTGTTAGGCAAAATGCTGTGGTAGCCAGTTCTTAGCTACACATGCAGTTGTATTCAATTCAGTCCGGTTAGGAGTTCTGTATAAGCTGAATGCCTGCATACCGCAAAAGTCTGGCTGGATAACAAATTATCACTTTATTAATATAGAACCATCTTCCCTGGCATGTCCTCCTCCCTGCAGAACCTTTTCTGTTGTGGAGACCCCTTATGTTCCTGCCAGCTTATGTTGACTTGTCATTTAACCATAGGAGCCCACTCCTAGGGACCGAGGGGTTTTCATCCCCCCCCCAATAAAATATTTGAGGGGGCCAGTTGATTGGCATTGCCATTCAAATGATGTGCATGCACCGCATCATATGCGCGATTTTGCAGGTGGGGCTTACCTGCCCCACCCCATATTTTATTCAGATTGGCACTCCCACATTTAACGTGTCCTTTGGTTAATTGTGGGACACGGGTGGCGCTGTGGGTTAAACCACAGAGCCTAGGGCTTGCTGATCAGAAGGTCGGCGGTTTGAATCCCTGCGACGGGGTGAGCTCCCGTTGCTCGGTCCCTGCTCCTGCCAACCTAGCAGTTCGAAAGCACGTCAAAGTGCAAGTAGATAAATAGGTACTGCACCAGCGGGAAGGTAAACGGCGTTTCCGTGCGCTGCTCTGGTTCGCCAGAAGCGGCTTAGTCATGCTGGCCACATGACCCTGAAGCTGTACGCCGGCTCCCTCAGCCAATAAAGCGAGATGAGTGCCACAACCCCAGAGTCGGTCACGACTGGACCTAATGGTCAGGTGTCCCTTTACCTTTACCTTGGTTAATTGTGGCAGTCATGAGCCACTTTGGGTGTTCCTTGTGAACAGAAAAACAGAATCTGCGTGCTTTGAAATAAAGAACCCGTCTTGTCTCTCTAATTCCTTGTCTCTGAATGAATGTCTAGAGTGCGACACACTCACAAGTGAGCATTCCAGCCCACTTAGGTGGGCTTATCGATGTGCAGTCCCTGTGCCCTTTGCACTTTTCCTATTTTAACAGCCGGGGAAAAGAAGGTAAACACTAAGGAGTGCTTGGGTTTTTCATTAACATTCAAGTTGATTAATTCTATCCTCCCTGGCCACAAATAAGCTTTCCCCACAGCCCTCCCCACATCGCCTCTTTCCAAGTTTCCCTCCTCCTCCTCCCTCTGAGGGGTTATAAACGTCCTAAGAATGGCTATCTTTACACAGTTCTCTATGTGACAAGCTCAAGTCGAGGTGAGGGGGCCATTCTGTTGCATGCCTTCCTTTTGGCAAGTGACCAGCCCGAGCTTTTTTGGGTTACCTGGATCAATCGAGGAAGACGGAGGCGATGGGGAAGAAACCGAAGGACAGACTAATGAAGGTAACACTGATTTCAAGATCGCGCAAGGGCTGGTAGCTCAGTGGTAGAGCATCTCAGCATCTCCAGGTATGCCTACGAGGTCCCTGCCTGGCACCCTAGAGAGCCTCTGTCAGTCAGTGTAGATGGTACTTAGCAACATGGACCAATGTTCTGACTTGGTATAAGACGGCTCCCTATGTCCCTATGATACTTCCCCAGACTTCCAAATGGGAATTCATGTCCCCCGTATCTGAATTAGCTAATGACACCTTTCTTATGTAAGAAATGGCAAATAATGAAAACGGGAAGAAGAGGGGGAAGGTGGTTTTTGTAACTGCAAGGGGAAATGTCAAGAATAGCAAGGAATCTCTTATTTTTGTCACTTAAGATTGAAAGCTACAAAACAGAGGAAATCATGCATTGTATCTTATTCTGAATCTCTCATGGATAAAACATGCTGTCAATAGATTTTACACAAAGGGCTGCTCTGGTGAATTTGATGCATATCAAGCATACTCTTTTCATGACAACTTTTTTTCATTCTGCGTTGCACGTTTCCTCTGTTTAGCAAATATGAAACGTGATGTTTGTTTGGTTGAGCCAGTGAACGACATTCTAAACACTTCTATTTTGTAGAGAAATAGTAAACTGTATCAGCCCACTTGCTTCTTCAATTGGATTGAATATGTTCCCTATCAATGAACAGCCTTCAGCCTAGATCCTAGAATTGTGTAGCGGAAGAGAGTCAATATTTTTTATTATTCTTGTTATTACTATGACGCACCTTTCACCAATAGGTCGTAGGGCGGGCCACAACAATTTTAAAACTACAGAAGTTAAAACACATTATGTTCGCAAGAATAGGGTGGCCCTGAAAACCTGAGAGACCCTGAGAGAGCCAGTGTGGTGTAGTGGTTAAGAGTGGTGGACTCGTAATCTGGTGAACCGGGTTCGCTTCCCCGCTCCTCCACATGCAGCTGCTGGGTGACCATGGGCTGGTCACACTTCTCTGAAGTCTCTCAGCCCCACTCACCTCACAGAGTGTTTGTTGTGGGGAAGGAAGGGGAAGGAGAATGTTAGCCGCTTTGAGACTCCTTAGGGTAGTGATAAAGCGGGATATCAAATCCAAACTCTTCTTCTTCCTGAAAACACATCTTAGGTGCCGAAGGCCAGGATAAAGATTTCAGACAACAACCCCAAACCACATGTGAGGCAGAGCTGGAGAACTTCCGGCCCTCGAGATGTTGTTGGACTACAACTCCCATCAGCCTTGCTCACTGGCTGTGCTGGCTGAGCCTGATAGGAGCTGTAGTCCTATGACATCTCGAACTATGACATGTTCCTCAGCTCTGTGTTACAGCTATAACTGGTTCCCCCAGACATTTTTTGTTTTTACTTCAAAGTAGATGCAAGTCGCTCAGAACTTGACTGGTGTCTTTTATGCTTGCCTCAATGTCTTATTTATTCATTCATTTACATTCACACCCCATGTTTCTGCAAAGGAGCTCAAGGTGGCAAACGTGGTCCTAACTTCCTCCCTGTTTTATCCTCAGAACAGCCCTGTGAGGTAGGTTAGGCTGAGAGACTGTGACTGGCCCAACATTACTCAGTGAGTTTCCTGGCTGAGCAGGGGTTTTGAACTCCTGTCTCCCAAGTCCTCTCCCAGAACGCTAACCCCTATGCCACACTGGCTGTCAGATTTTCTCAATCTTAACTCCCTCCGAATTGATATTAGTCCCACCATGGGGGATATAATGGGTGGTATTCAATTAAGTTGTGCTTAGGGTAGAGCCACTGAAATTAATAGCCCTAACTTGGTCAGTGCTGATTCCTTTTAGTGGTTCTACTCTGAATAAAACTTAGTTGACTACAACCCAATATATTTCTTTCCTTGTGTGACTAATAGCAGCTTTTGTGGGCTGGCTCTACAGCAGTGTTTCCCAAACTTTGGTCTCCAGCTGTTTTTGGACTACAAATCCCATCATCCTTAGCTAGCAGGACCAGTGGTCAGGGATGATGGGAACTGTAGTCCAGCTGGAGACCTAAGTCTCTACTGCTCTACCGGGGAAACGGTACAGTGATGAAGCGATAAACACCCTCTATCCCAGAGCTGTTGCTTTGATCAACTCTTTATTGGGGTGGGGGGCATCCAGCCATGGCTCTCCTGCTTGGGGGAAGGGGGGGACTTCCAGCCCATATGCTCAGTTAAACCCACCTGCCTGACACCTGACATTATGCACGCCTGACCTACGTGGTGGGGCAGGTGATTGTTGGGTCTTCAAAGCATAGCACAGGGCTCATTGCAAGGACTGAGGATCAGCTGAGGTCAATGGCTTGTACTCAAAGGGCTTCCTCTCGCACTTTAGGTACAAGCTGCTTTCTCTGCAGAGAGGGAAATGCTCTACTTTTACGAGCATTTCCACCTGCACAGAAAAATCAATCAGCTGATTGCTTGTTACAGGGAAGCCCTTTGAAGGCACATTTCCAGTGCCTTCAAAGCGTGCCTTCAAAGAAAATTGCCAAAACTTCAACAGTTACCGTGACCTAATGTGAACTTTGGCAGGTGTCAGTCAGCTGGTGCCGACATGACATCAGGTGATTGATAGGCGGGGTGGCACCACCCACCTGTCTCCTGGGTGGATGTGGGAGGTAACATATAGTTTGACTCTTGGGGCTGGTTCGCATGATAGGATTTTTCTGTTTTTACTATTTCCAAGATAAAAAGTTTAAAAAAAAAAAAAAAGCGCAAATCATCACATACAAACTTGAGCCAATAAAGATATCACGGGCAGTGAGTCCCAGGCTTCTGGCGAGGTCACAAGTCTCAACTCAGTCTTGAACAAGTGGTGACCTGCCATGTAAGTTTAATTCAGAGTACAGCCATTGTAATGAATGGAATGAAGTTGGGAATCTTCATTAATTTCATTGGATGTACTCTGAGTAGTAATAATAATAATAATAAATTTTATTTATATCCCGCCCTCCCCAGCCGAAGCCGGGCTCAGGGCGGCTAACAACAATCAAATAAAGAATAAACTCAAGTTGAATTGTACCCAAATTGTATTGTGCCTTTCTGCTCTGACTTGGTCATTCATAAGGATGCATAACTCCTAAGAGTCAGTGCGGGAGGTTGTCTACAGCAGTTTTCATGCTCTGTTGTCGTGAAATGACCTCAAGACATTGTGTGTGTGTGCACGCGCACACACAAACACACGAAGGATTTCTGGGCAGACATTTGTTGGGAGAAGGGACATATTTTGCGTTCTCGTTTTGTAATTTTATGCTATGAACCACCCTGTGATCGTTGGATGGAGGGCAGAATACAAATTTAATAAATAATAAGAAATGATGATGATGTAGATGGTACTGCAGGATCTGGTGCTACTCTTAATCTGGACCTCCCTGTGTACTTGTTTTGCACCCCAGTAATATCTGTCAAAGTGCAAGTAGATAAATAGGTACCGCTCCGGCGGGAAGGTAAACGGCGTTTCCGTGCGCTGTTCTGGTTCGCCAGAAGCGGCTTAGTCATGCTGGCCACAGACCCGGAAGCTGTCTGCGGACAAATGCCGGCTCCCTCGGCCAATAAAGCGAGATGAGCGCCGCAACCCCAGAGTCGGTCACGACTGGACCTAATGGTCAGGCGTCCCTTTACCTTTAATATCTGACCCACTTGTTTCTTTGTGAGGGAAAAGGCTACATCCATGCTAAAGCTACAGTCCTATGCAGACTTTTCTTGGAGTAAGCACCATTGAACACAGTGTAGGTTACTTCCGAGTAAATGTGCATACCGTTTACTGAATTTTATGAACTTTCTGTTTTACTCTGGTTGGAACTGTATGTTTAGTGTTTGTTTGTAATGGAATTGTATATTGGTGATTAAAATGAGGTGGCTTGAGAAAGTTATAGTCCTGAAAAGAGCTTAGAAATACCTGAGGGGGGGGTTGGGGGTGTTACTTCTAGAAATCCAGAGCAGAAACCAAAAAATGGAGAATAAAATTCTTCACCCTGGAAAAAAACCAACCTATTATTATTATTATTATTATTATTATTATTATTATTATTATTATTATTATTTGAGGGCAGTATGGGGCTGTTCCTGGTATGCAGGACAGTTGGAGATGGGTAACTGTTCCTTCGTCTTATGGAACCTTGGGAAGTATTATTTTGTGATGAAAGAGGCAGAGAATTCTCAGCTCTTACCAATCTGTAGTTGCGGTGATTCCGTTGGGAATCCTCCCAACAGTGGAAGGATGGCCGTTTCACAGGTATAAAACTTTAATTGATTTGTAGTATAGCTAGAACCTTCTCAATCTCATTTTTATCTCTTGCGATATGTGCTTTCTGGAAATGGATTTTTGCTAACTAAAAGATATTCAACCTCTCTCTCCCATCCTCTCAGGCCAAATTGTCTGCCTGAACTCTATTTGTGATGGCCAGTAGAGTTATGAGATTCTGCAGTAGATGCTGGTGGGGTTGTAAGGCTACAGTAGGACAGCCAGGGTAGCCCAAATGCCCCAACAGGCACACCTGTCTGGGTCCACTGGTGCGTTTGCACCATGCCAATGTCCCCACCATCTTGCCTCTCCCCCGTCTTCATTCTGGTATGCAGCAGTGGCTCAGCTGTTGAGAGGTCAGGTTAGCTAGCAATGGAATAATATTCATAATAATAATAAAGTGATCAAACATCAAACATTAAAAACTTTCCTAAACAGGGCTGCCTTCAGATGTCTTCTAAAAGTCAGATAGTAGTTTATTTCCTTGACAACTGATGGGAGGGCATTCCACAAGGCGGGCACCACTACCAAGAAGGCCCTCTGCCTGGTTCCCTGTAACCTCACTTCCCACAATGAGGGAACCGCCAGAAGGCCCTCGGTGCTGAACCATCATTCAGTGTACCGGCTGAATGATGGGGGTGGAGACACTCCTTCAGATATACAGGACCGAGGCCGTTTAGGGCTTTAAAGGTCAGCACCAACCCTTCGAATTGTGCTCAGGAACGTACTGGGAGCCAGTGTAGGTCTTTCAGGATCGGTGTTATATGGTCTTGGCAGCCGCTCCCAGTCACCAGCCTAGCTGCCACATTCTGGATTAGTTGTAACTTCCAGGTCACCTTCAAAGGTAGCCCCACATAGAGTGCATTGCAGTAGTCCAAGCGAGAGATAACTGGAGCATGCACCACTCTGGTGAGACAGTCTGCGGGCAGGGAGGGTCTCAGCCTGCGTACCAGATGGAGTTGGTAGACAGCTGCCCAGGACACAGAATTGACCTGCGCCTCCATGGACAGCTGTGAGTCCAAAATTACTCCCAGGCTGCGCACCTGGTCCTTCAGGGGCACAGTTACCCCATTCAGGACCAGGGAGTCCTCCACACCCAACCACCCCGTTCCCCCAAAACAGTACAGATTGTGTATACCCCCCCCCCCTTTAAAAGCTCCATGCAAACATGGAGACATAATCATATTGGGATTATGGAGCTGGGAAACTGGACAGTAATTGTCACTATTGTGGGAAGAGACGCCATGATGTAAGATGGGGAGCCTGTGACCCTCCAGATGTCGTTGAATTACAGCTCCCCTCATCTGTGACCACTGGCTGTGCTGGCTGAGGCTGATGGGAGTTGTAGTCTTGTAACATCTGGAGGGATGCAGCTTCCCCAGCTCTGTGTTGGAGCCATGGCTGGATCTCCAGATATTTTTGTGGCTGTCCTGTGCTCAGAACTTGACTGGCTCAGTGAATAACAATGGGAGGTGGGGCCTTTTGTGCTTTCCTCAGCGTCCAATCTTAATCCCCTCTAAATTGCTATTAGTATCACGGGGAAAGGGGATAATATATTTTTTCCTCATGGAACTAATAGTCGCTTTGTGGAGGATTTGGACTGGGAAGGAGCGAGTTCCATAGTTTGACTACGCATTGTGTGAAGAAGTATGATCTTTTATCTGTCCCCAATCTTCCAACAGTCAGATTCTTCGAATGTCCAAGAGTTCTAATGTTATGAGGGAGAGGGAGAGAGAGAATCTTTTGTTGTTCAATGTTTTGAAGCCTTCCTCTCCCCAACTCCAGTCAATCGTCATTTGTCATTCCAGTTACGAAAACTGTCCTCAAACCAGGCCTGTGACAGCCACCATACACAGAGTTTTAGAGAGGGCTGGTTTTCTTATTTGGAGTGTCTGGGCTGATGTGTCTACCTACATGACAGTGTATGTTGGGGACTGATGCGTAGTAGAACAGGAGGGCATCCGTGAGCTGTGGGGCATGTCAGCAAAAGGGAGGCAAAAAAGAAAATAAACGTTGACACAGATGCGAGCCAAAAATCTTGTTTACCTCCTTTTGTGCGGCTTCCAACGTGCTCTTCTTTTTACAGCCAGTTTTCCTTTCTCTCACTGGGCGAAGATGTCCAGATTCAGTTTCTACCCAATACCACACTTCCACATCAGATTGTGAATTTGGTTTTTCAGTCCTTGCAGAAATTTATCAGTATTTCAGTGCAATTTACGCATTTTTGCAATGCAATTTCCTCCTAGCATAATACTGGTTGCATGTTATTTAAATTCATATATGCACTTACATGCACATGTAACACTAGTATATGTATTTTTGTTTTGTTTTTTTTAAAAAAATTTTTATTGGTTTTACAAAATTTTTTAAAAAAACAAACAAACACTAAAAATGACAAACATACACGTATAGTTTCGAACATATTTTCATAAACCTCTTTTCTTGGACTTCCCCATACCCCCCCTCTCTGCATCCCAATGTCCATAATTCAACTAGCAACTCCCCATTGTTACTTTCCAATCTCTATCATCTTAGTCCTCTTTTATATTTCTAACCTTATATCCCTGTACCCCTTTGTTTCTGGGAACCGCAACATTTTAACATTCATTAAGTTTATAGTAGTCCTTAAGATAACTTTTAAATTTTGTCCATTCTTCTTCCACCGTCTCTTTTCGTTGGTCACGGATTCTGCCTGTCATCTCAGCCAATGTCATATACTCCATCACTTTCATCTGCCATTCTTCCAGAGTGGGTAGATCTTGTGTCTTCCAATACTTTGCGATAAGTGTTCTTGCTGCTGTTGAAGCGTACATGAAGAAAGTTCTATCCCTCTTTGCCACCAATTGGCCGACAATGCCCAAGAGAAAGGCCTCTGGTTTTTTAGAAAAGGTACATTTAAGTACTTTTTTGATTTCATTATAGATCATTTCCCAGAAGGCCTTAATCTTCGGGCATGTCCACCAAAGGTGGTAGAAGGTACCTTCAGTCTCTTTACACTTCCAACATTTATTATCGGGCAAATGGTAGATTTTTGCCAGCTTGACTGGGGTCATGTACCACCTGTAAATCATTTTCATTATGTTTTCTCTTAAGGCATTACATGCCGTAAACTTAACACCGGTGGTCCATAACTGTTCCCAGTCAGCAAACGTAATGTCATGACCAATATCTTGTGCCCATTTAATCATAGCTGATTTCACCATTTCATCCTGTGTATTCCATTTCAGCAACAAGTTATACATTCTTGATAAATTCTTAGTGTTAGGTTCTAGCAGTTCAATCTCTAGTTTTGATTTTTCCACCTGGAAGCCAATTTTCCTGTCCTGTTTGAAAAGCTCCATTATTTGATAATATTGAAGCCAGTTTTGTACTTTATGTTTCAATTTGTCATAGCTTTGTAATTTCCACTTATCTCCATCCTGTTCCAAAATTTCCCAATACTTCGGCCATCCGACCTCCATATTGAGTTTCTTTACTGCTTTAGCCTCGACTGGTGACACCCATCTAGGGGTTTTGTTTTCCAACAGATCTTTATATCTCATCCATACATTAAACAGTGCTTTTCTAACAATGTGATTTTTAAAGGCACTATGCTGCTTAATTTTGTCATACCATAAATATGCATGCCAACCAAAAACATTATTAAAACCTTCCAGATCCAAAATGTCTGTGTTCTCGAGGAGCATCCATTCCTTCAGCCAGCAAAAAGCTGCTGCCTCATAATACAATTTTAAGTCCGGCAGGGCAAACCCCCCTCTTTCTTTGGCATCTGTCAATATCTTAAATTTAATTCTGGGCTTTTTGCCCTGCCAGACAAATTTCGAAATATCTTTCTGCCACCTCTTGAAACATTCCATCTTGTCAAGAATCTGCAAGGTCTGAAACAAAAACAACATTCTAGGCAATACATTCATTTTGATCACTGCAATTCGGCCTAACATTGACAATTTCAAGTTTGACCATATTTCTAGGTCTTTTTTAATTTCTGACCAACATTTTTCATAGTTGTCCTTGTACAAATTCAGATTTTTAGATGTTAAGTAAACCCCTAGGTATTTCACCTTCTTGACTACTGTCAAACCTGTCTCCTCTTGAAATTTCTCCTTTTCCATGTCTGTTAGGTTTTTCCCTAAAACTTTAGTTTTTTGCTTATTCAGCTTAAATCCAGCTACCTGGCCAAACTGTTGTATTATTTCTAAAACCTTTTTCGTACTAGTGTTTGGCTCTTGCAAAGTCAATACTAAGTCATCTGCAAACGCTCTTAACTTATAATGTTTAGCTCCGACCTGCACTCCTTTGACCTGCTGGTCATTTCTTATCATATTCAGCAACACCTCCAGAACTGAGATAAAAAGTAATGGGGAAATCGGGCACCCCTGTCGTGTTCCTTTTTCTATCTTAAGTTCCTCAGTCACAACATTGTTTACAATCAGTTTAGCTTTTTGTTCGGAATATATTGCAGCCATACCATTCTCAAAACCCTGGCCTACCCCCATCCCATGAAGATTCTTCCTCATAAAACTCCAAGAAATATTGTCAAAGGCTTTCTCCGCATCCACGAAGATCAATACTACTTTAGTGTTTATATTCACCTCTAGCTTTTCCAAAATGTCTATTACATTCCTTACATTATCTGCCAGGTGTCTTTTAGGGAGAAAGCCTGCTTGGTCCTTATGAATCTTCTCCATCAACACTCTTTTAAATCTTTTTGCCAAAATGTCTGCAAAAATTTTGTAATCCACATTAAGCAATGATATTGGGCGGTAGTTCTTAAGTTGGGTCTTTTCAGTCTCTGACTTTGGTATGAGTGAAATATATGCTTCTTTCCACGATTCAGGTGCCCTTTTTCCCTCAAGGATCTCGTTACAAACTTCTCTTAATGGTTGAGTCAGCCATTCCTTCAGCGATTTGTAGTATCCGGAAGTCAGTCCATCTGGTCCTGGAGATTTGCCCAATTGCATATTCTGAATGGCAGCCTCTATCTCTTGTTCTGAGATTCTCTGGTTCAAATCCATCTTACTTTGGTGAGAGATTTTTTGTAATCCATATTTTCCAAGGAATTTGTCTATATCTTCTTCATTTTGCGGGCCTTGAGTGTAGAGTTTTTTGAAGTAACTTAAAAAGCAGTTTCTAATTTCATTGGGTTTAGAGATATTTTTCCCATCCACCTCTAGGCTTGTAACTGTATTTAATTTCTGCCTTTTCTTCAGTTGCCATGCCAAAAGTTTGCCACATTTATTTGCTGATTCAAAAGTCTTTTGCTTCATTTGCTTTATCTTCCATTCAATCTCTTGGTTCATCAATTCCATATATTGTGTTTGATACAACTTAATCTCTCTTAAGATGTCCTGAGACTTTGGTTTTGTTCTTAATTTTCTCTCTCCTTCCTTTATCATTTCCAAAATCTTTTCTTTTTTCTCATTTTGTTTTTTCCTCTTTATTGAATTTTGTTGAATCAAAAATCCTCTCATCACCGCCTTACTTGCATCCCAGACCACTCTTTTCTCCACGTCGGTCCTCAAATTTATTTCAAAATAGTCTTTTAGGGTCTTTTGGGCCTTCGTGAGAATCTCCTTATCTCGAAAGAGGGTGTCATTCATTCTCCATCTAAATTGACCAGTCATTGTGAGTTTCATCTCCATCTTCACGGCGTTATGGTCGGAGCAAGTTTTTGGGCAGATTTCCACTTTCTTAATCTTTGGGGCCATTCCACTAGTAATCCAAATTTGATCGATTCTGGTCCAGGTCATCATTGCTTGGGAGAAGAAAGTTCCCTCTCTCTCCAGAGGGTTCCTTGTTCTCCATATGTCTATCAAGCCCATATTTTCTGTCATTTCAAAAAAAGTCTTAGGGAGTCTCCCTTCCTTACTAACTGTTAGTCTTTGTGCCTTGTCCATATTAGTGGAGACCACGCCATTCATGTCTCCCATAATTATCATATTGTAATCCAAATAGTCAGTCAGGGTTTCATGAAGTCTCTTAAAGAAGTCAGATTTGCCTTCATTCGGTGCATAAATTCCAACCACTAAAAATTTTTCTCCTTGTATTTGTATCTCCACTGCCAGGTATCTCCCTTGTTCGTCCTTAAATATCATTTTTGGGGCCCATTTCTCTTTCACATATATTACCACTCCTCTTTTCTTAACTTTGTCTGATGAAATAAATTCTTGTCCTAGCCTTTTATTTATGAGTAGTCTCCTGTGAGCTCTGGTTATGTGAGTTTCTTGTAGACATATCAGGTCCAATTGTTCTCTGTTCAATATATGAAATACTTGTCTTCTCTTCAAGGGCCCATTGAGCCCATTACAATTCCAGCTAAGGAATTGCAGAGCCATCTTATTGTTTTTCTAAACTCCTCCAACAGCTCCAAGTTGTTGCTCTTCTTCTGATGATAGTGGTTTTTGTCCGATCGAGAGATTCAAAATCTCCAGTGCTCTCCTCTGTTCTGCAAGTGCGTCCACAGTCCCCTTCTGCAGGTCCTCCTGATTTCTTGCCAGAAATTTGTCCTTATCTTGGATTGTCTTTATTTTCACCTTCTTTGCCTTGTAGTCAAATGACAGTCCTTGTGGGAACTCCCACCTAAAGCGAATGGAATTTTTCTTTAGCAAAAGAACCAAATCCTTATAGAAGTTTCTTAAATCCAAGATGTATTTTGGGATGTCTTTAAAGATCTGTACAGCTGAATTTCCGATTTGCAAGGCCTTTTCAAAGTGTAGTCCTAATATTTTGTCTCTTTCCTCCTTGGATCTGAGTGTGATCAAGCAATCTCTCGGGGTCTTTCTGTCTTGTTTTTTACCCAATCTGAAAGCTGTCGTGATTTTAAATTCGTCTTCCTCAAGGTCCCAACAATCCACAAACTCCCGTGTCAGATATTCCACAAGATTGTCTCTTTCATTCTCCGGAATCAGTCTTAATTTCAAGTTTCTCTCTTTTCTCTGTAACTCCCACAGGGCCAAAGTTGCATCATGCTCATAAACCTTCTTAGCAATCGGCTCTAATTTCTCCTGTGTCTCTCCAGCAGTAGCTTTAGCATCTTCAGCAATTTGGCGCGTGGTAGCGTTTTCCTCCACCAATTTATTTATAGATTCTGTATTCTGGTTTAATCTTACTGATATTTCTGTTAATTTTTGTGTATTCTCTGAAGTCTGTTTTGTCAGAGACTCCAGAGTTTGATTTATCTTGAGAAGAGCATCTGTCAGAGCTTCCATAGAGGCGGCTGTTCCTTTATCTTGTCCTGTTGTTCCTGCTGATCCGGCTGTTACGCCTGAAATTGAGCCTCTTTTCTTTGTCTGTTGCTGCTGCAGCTGTTGTTGTTGTTGTTGCTTGGTCTTAGCTCTTGTAACAATCTCTTCTTGTGAGCCACTCATGTCAAGGTCAATTCCCACGGGATTTGTTCTCCGTTGGAAAATTCCACTGTCTTAGGCCGTGCCGGACTTTACTTTATCCTCTAGAGGGAGCAAATCAAAATGGCCACAGAACAAAATAACGAACACGAAGACAAAGGAGAATGCCCAAAGATGTAAAAAAGGAGATTAACACAGTCAAAATCAATGTTACTAAAAACTTATAACTTCAAATTGCCACAGTTGCCCAATTTATACTGCTCTTCTTGTAATATATTGTAGCCAGGCACTGTGAAAACTTTGTATCAAAGTATCACTTTGCAGGGAAAAAGTCAGTTCAGTGTCCTAAGGAGGCAGACCGTTTCATGCTTTCAATAAGTGAGACAGCAGAGGTTTTTTACTTCAAAAAAAATCGTGCAGTTATTAATCTCATTCACCTCCCCTCTGCCCTGCTAGCTAGAGGGGAGATCAAAGGTCTAAATGTCCGGTTTAGCTGATCAAAGAGCGGGTTTCAACGGATGCAAGTTTAGAGTTCCGTTGCTTTCACTTTCATGCAGTCGGGGGGAGGCAGACTTCCTTGATTTAAATCTCCCCGTTTTTAGCCCAATTTACTGAATTTAAAAGGTCCCAATTGTTCTCCAGCTCCTACTCACGGGAATTCAGTCCAAGTTTTCTTTTCAGGAAGAAATCGGCGCTCTCCGCTTATGGCGACGCGGCTTCACTTCGCAGGCTGGGTAGCGACTCTCAGCACCGCGCTCACTCCTGATGTCGATCCGTAGCCTTTAAAAAGGCTCTTTCACGGTACCGGGGGGCGCAAAGGTGCCCACCGAGTCTCCTTGTTCTCAGGCTTCAGCGCCTGGGATTTTAGGGGTCCCCCGCTCGCCGTAGCGGGTAAGACCCGAACTTGCGAAGCAGTCCTTCTCCGGAGCTCGGAGGTAGGACCGCCATTAAGCGCTGGCACCGACCGGAAGTCCTAGTATATGTATTTTTGTACACATTACTTGATTAGAAAGCTGGATTGCAAAATCAGGATAACTCTTTGGAAGGAGGGCTGTGTTTCAGTTTGCATTTTGTTTCAGAAAGGGTGTGTCAGATAAAATACAGTGGAACCTCGGAACTGAACGCCTTTGAACACAAACGTTTCGGCTCCCAAACGATAGAAAACCAGAAGTGATTGTTCTGGTTTTCAAACAATTTTCAGAAGCCGAATGTCTGGCACGGCTTCCCCGGCTTCTGATTCGCTGCAGGACGTTCCTTCAGCCAATTGGAAGCCACGCCTTGGTTTTCAAACTGCTCCGGGAGTCAAACGGACTCCAGGAACAGATTAAACCAAGGTACAACTGTAACCCTTAAATGCAACTGAATCGGATTTCACTCCATGTTTAGATGTCATTAAAGAATAGCATTTTTGTTTTTGTTTTTGTCTTTCCATTTATTACTATTGCATTATGGCTGACTGTGGAAATTTCTGCCTCAAGGGCTAAAACAACTGATCTGGTACTGGGTCCCATTACGGACATTGATTTGTGTGAGATGGGGTCACAAGTTGTACCTCTATCTCTGACAACAAAATGTCTTGGGCTAGTTTGGGGGTGGATCTACACACAGGGGAAAAACGCTATAAATAAGTTAGCTATTAGATCGTTATAAAAAAGGGGGGAGGACCCTATGGGAAATCGTGTATAAAAATTTCCTGCCCTCTGGTGCCATCTGGTGTTACATGTTTATAGCGCATTCAAATTGTTGTTTCTTTACTAATGTAGCCTGAGTCCCTGGTGGTGTGGTTTGGTCATCCACAAGGACACATGCGTCATGGAGGGGGATCAGTGCAGGATGTTACCTCTGACAAGTTGGGCTGGCAGTCCTGGAACATTGCACCTGTGTGTTGTGGCAGGCAGGGGGCAAAGGTGTTTGATTTTGATTTGCAAAGTTCCTGTAAAGGTTTCTTAGCAGACGCTGGTTGGAGACAGATATTGCCATTAATCTGGACCTGCCTGTGTACTTTGCTTCAGCTGCCCAGTAATATCTGCGCAGCCTGTATCTTCATAAGTGAGCGAAAATCACAATACCCAGGCTAAGTGAACTGCCCTCTTCAGACTTGTCTGGGAGTAGCCCCGTTGAACACGGTGGGGATTACTTTTAGTAAATGTGCATAGTCTTGCACTACATGCGGTGAATTGAATTTTATGACCTGGTTTTTTTTATTGAGATTGGAACTGTATGTTTTGCAGAGTTGCTGCGTGGCTTTCTGGGCAGAAGTTGGTTGGGGATGGGGACAATATTGCAGGGGCTGGTGTTGCTTTGAATCTGGACCTCCCTATGTGCTTGTTTCTGCACCTCAATAAAATGTGCCCAACCTGCATCTTTGTGAGCAAAGATTACTATACCCACCCTAAGGCTACAGACGTTTCTGAGAATAAGCTCCACTGAGCACAACGGGGTTACGTCTGAGTAAATGTGCATGAGATTTGTTGGATTTTATGAACGGGTTGTTTTATTGTGATTGGAATTGTCTGTTTCAGCCTTTGTTTTTAATGGAATAGTATATTGGTTATTGGTTATTAAATTGCCACTTGTCCAGTTTTAATTTTAATTTGTTTGAATTAATTGTGGGATGTATCTTAAATTACTGGTCGCTTGTTTTTTATGCATTGTCTTACTTGTATGATGTTAGCTGCTCTGAGCTCGGCTTTGGCCGGGGAGGGCGGGATGTAAATAAAATTTCTTGTTGTTGTTGTTAATTTGTCTTGGGAAGGCTATAGTTTTGAAAGGAGCTTTAAAAACACCTGGGTTTTTCTCCATTCATTTTTGAGGAAGGCACTTCTGGAGACCAAAGGAGGGAACCAAAATCTGGAGGAAACATTTCACACCAAAAAATAAAATAAAACCCCAAATCTCACTTGAAAACAAATGGATTAGGGGCTGTTCCTGGTAAACAGAGCAGAGGGAAGATGCATAGTTGTTCCCTCATGTCATGGAACCTTGGAGAGTATTGCTCTGTGATGCAGCAGGCAGAGAATTCTCAGCCCTTAACAGTCTGTAGTTGCCATGTTTCTGTTGGGAGGCCTCCCAACGGTCGAAGGATGGCCGTTTCACAGGTATAATAGAAATTATTGATTTGTAGTATAGTTAGGGCCTTCTCAAGCTAATCTCTTGTAATATATGCCTTCTGGAAACTGATTTTTTCCCTGGGCTAAGTAAAATATATTCGACCTTTCTCTCTTCTCAGGCTGGATTGTATGCCTGAACTCTGTCCATAATGGCCAGTAGAGTTATGAGTTTCAGCGACACTCACCTGACCTCCTGAGAGCTGGGTCCTTCGCTGCTACTTACTGGGAGGGAGAAAAGGGGGAAATGGTAATGTAGCAGTGAGGGCGGTGAAGGTCCTGTGTGAGTGTCTGGAGGCGGTTGGAGGATGGATGGCGGCTAACAGATTGAGGTTGAATCCTGACAAGACAGAAGTACTGTTTTGGGAGGACAGGGGGATGGGCAGGGGTGGAGGACTCCCTGGTCCCGAATGGGGTAACTGTGCTGCTGAAGGACCAGGTGCGCAGCCTGGGAGTCATTTTGGACTCACAGCTGTCCATGGAGGCGCAGGTCAATTCTGTGTCCAGGGCAGCTGTTTATCAGCTCCATCTGGTACGCAGGCTGAGACCCTACCTGCCCGCGGACTGTCTCGCCAGAGAGGTGCATGCTCTGGTTATCTCCCACTTGGACTACTGCAATGCGCTCTACATGGGGCTACCTTTGAAGGTGACCCAGAAACTACAACTAATCCAGAATGCGGCAGCTACACTGGTGACTGAGAGTGGCCGTCTTGAAAGACCTACATTGGCTCCCAGTAAAGTGTTGGTGTTGACCTTTAAAGCCCTAAATGGCCTCAGCCCAGTATACCTGAAGGAGCGTCTCCACTCCCATCATTCGACATTGGGGTCCAGCACCGAGGGCCTTCTGGCGGTTCCCTCACTGCAAGAAGTGAGGTTACAGGGAACCGGGCAGAGGGCCTTCTTGGCAGTGGCGCCCACCCTGTGGAACACCCTCCCATCAGAGGGAAATAAACAAGGAAATAAACAACTATCTGCCTTTTAGAAGACATCTGAAGGCAGCCCTCTTTAGGGAAGTTTTTAATGTCTGATGTTTTATTGTATTTTTAATATTTTGTTAGAAGCCTCCCAGAGTGGCTGGGGAAACCCAGCCAGATGGGCAGGGTATAAATAATAAATTGTTGTTGTTGTTGCGGGGTATAAATAATAAGTTGTTGTTGTTGTTGTTGTTCAGCAGGGAGGCCAGTGTGGTGTAAATACATCAGCAGAAGTGCCAGATTGGCTCTGCTGGGGCATTTGTTCCATGTCTGGGCAGCAAATGTTACAAAGTAGTGAGCAAATGTCAAGTTTTCCAGCAGTCTACTTAGGTTGCAAGAATTCTAGAGATCTGAGAGCTTGTTCATTGTTTTGCGAAATGTTTCCAGGGTACGGGTTGCCACTACCCTTTTGGGTTCACATCCAGGCCCAAAATTAAACCACAGTTTCTCAGTTTGGATGAAAGGAGGTGAAACCCTGGCTATGACACGTGACAGAAGTAGGAAGGAAGAGGGAAGAAGGACTAGCTCAAAGTCAGGGCCGGCCCAATATATTTTGGCACTTGAGGCCAAACTACAAAATGGCGCCCCCTCCCTGCCATGGAAGAAGGGGTGAGTGAAGATTAACATCAGGAACAAGGGGGGGACTAAAGATCTACATCAGGATCTGCCTCCCCTCTGGCTCCTGCTGCCTGAGGTGGATGGCTCACTTTGTCTCTTGGGTGGGCCGGTCCTCCTCAAAGTGGCATACATGGTTCTCCCCTGCCTCATTTACTGCCCACAACAGCCCTGTGAGGTAGGCTAGGCTGAGAGGCAGTGACTGGTTACCCAGTGAGTTTCATGGCCAAGTCTCTTGGGTCCTACTCCCAACAATCCAATGACTACATCACACTGGCTCTCCTATGAAGTCATAAGACTTGCCATTTCTCAGGCTCATTATATATGAAACGCCAAAAGAGCTGTCACGTCCAGCTATGGAATAAGTGTGGGTTATTGAGATCATATATGTGAGGTGGTTTGAACATTTTAAAAATGTGCTTTATAAATGGGATCATTTGTTTGTACATTCCCTTTCATTTACGAATCACATCCCATGAAACATATCGAAGCAAATTAGCTATGAAAGCATCAGCAACAGAAACATATATGAAAACCATTACATACCACAAACAGAATTTCAAATCCAGTGCAGACTGGGATAGGAGAATCTCCACTTTAAAAAGGTTTTACAGTGGTACCTCGGGTTAAGTACTTAATTTGTTCTGGAGGTCTGTTCTTAACCTGAAGCACCACTTTAGCTAATGGGGCCTCCCACTGCTGCCACACCACCGGAGCACGATTTCTGTTCTCATCCTGAAGCAAAGTTCTTAACCTGAGGTACTATTTTTGGGTTAGCAGAGTCTGTAACCTGAAGCGTATGTAACCTGAAGCGTATGTAACCCAAGGTACCACTGTATTTACCTTTCAGCTAACAATTCTGGTGTGTCGATATACTGATATTCAGGTCATTTGTAGACAAGTTAAACATAGTGGGGGGAGAGGCACAGCCCTGCCATGGTCAGTAAGTCTGCCCCACAATGAGGTGACCTAAGAAAATAATCCTGTTTTTGCCCCCCACCCTACCTATGCGTTCACTGAAAAGGGCTAGAGGAACAGAGTAAATAGGGGTCTCTTTCATCAGGATACTGACTCAAACCGTGACGTTAGCATGCCACCAACTGCTGCATCTGGTTTTATTAACCCACAATTTGGCATATCATTGCGGCCATGTGAATTTTCCCTTTAGCCAAACCACACATTTGGAACGGGAAGGAATTGCATCAGGTTTCACAGCAGTGAAAGGTCAATGTGATGCTCAGTTCGTAGCAAGCAGGAAACCCGGATTTGCTAACCACCACATATCCTTAACGCCAACAGCATCATGGCAAGGCTTAACCCTCGTGCTCGCCTTATTGTTGGAGATGTTGACTCCTGTCTGTTTTCAGGTGCTTTGTTCCAGGGCTGGGAAAACTGTGGTCCTCCAATCATTGTTGGACATCGGCCCCCATCATCCCTGACCACTGACTGTGCTGGCAAGAGGCTGATGGGAGTTGTAGTCCAATGCAGCGCCACAGGTCCCCCAGCTCTGCTTTCCTCATACTGCCTTTTATGGTTTTTGGATTGACTAAAAATGAAAGGTTGGAATATAATGCATCCCAGATCTAGTCCTCAATTCAGAAACTTAAGGATGAAAAGTGACGCTGTGCCTTCATTTGTTACCCCTTTCCTAGGATGTCACAGGGACCCTGTTTTTAGCCGTCTTCTCGGCAGTCCTTGGCTTTTTCCAGTATGGGTACTGCATTGGAGTCATCAATGCTCCACAACAGGCAAGTAAATGTGCTTATTCTTTTGTTTTGATTTGGTTTGCCATATTTGATCATTGGTCCTGTGTGTATCGGACGCAGGTGGCGCTGTGGGTTAAACCACAGAGCCTAGGACTTGCTGATCAGAAGGTCGGCGGTTCGAATCCCTGCGACGGAGTGAGCTCCCGTTGCTCGGTCCCTGCTCCTGCCAACCTAGCAGTTCGAAAGCAGGTCAAAGTGCAAGTAGAGAAATAGGTACCGCTCTGGCGGGAAGGTAAACGGCGTTTCCGTGCACTGCTCTGGTTCGCCAGAAGCGGCTTAGTCATGCTGGCCACATGACCCGGAAGCTGTACGCCAGCTCCCTCGGCCAGTAAAGCGAGATGAACCCCAGAGTCGGTCACGACTGGACCTAATGGTCAGGGGTCCCTTTACCTTTACCTTTGTGTATCAGAGAGGCAGGACTGACTGCAGTTTCCTGGTGAGTGTACACTTGGTGCCAGCCAAATCCAGCTTTACCATCACATGAATAGCCCCTAGGATCCCAAAGGATCGATCTGTGTGCAGTGTAGGGACAACGAAATTCCTAATATACTTTTGTCATCTATCTATTAATTAGATAAAGTGGGGGGGATATACAAAGGTTAGTATCAAATGTCCAATATCTTTTTATCCAATATAAAAAGTTAATCTAAATAAAAACACAAGCCAAAAAGAAGAAGAAGAGAAGAAGAAGAAGAAGAAGAAGAAGAAAAGAAAGGAACGAAGGAAAAAGGAAAGACAAAAAAATGAGAGAACTTCTGTCTTTGTCTGTCAGCTATATGTAGAAAGTTGTTCAAAACATCCACTCCAAAATAACACCCAACAATTCCACTTTCTGTCCACCTCTGTTTCTTCAGTTCTCGAACCCAGATATTGTAAACTCATTTTCTTTTTCCTGCAAAAAGTCTATAAGAAGTTTTGGATCTTTAGTAAATATTGCACTTGTATCATCATTATAGATCATCATGCTCCACTACGGTAAAGTGCTGAATATTGCATCGTCTGGAAACGGGACAGATGACATCCTTAAAAACCCCACCGTCATGATGCTCTGGTCCACCTCTGTTTCTGTATTTGCTGTGGGTGGGATGATTTCCTCCTTCACTGTTGGCTGGATTGGTGAAAAGATGCCAAGGTGAGAAATTCTGGTTTCACAAGCGGCCAGGAAAAAGGGGAAACAAAACTTACGCGACATGGGCTGTGGAGATGGTTCTCACTGGCATGTGAGGGAACATCATTGAGACACAAATCAAAACCAAGTACTCATGCAGGCAGTGTTTTTTTTCAGCCGGAACTTTCCGGAACTCAGTTCTGGCACCTCTCAGGTGGGCGCCTTTGCCGTTCTAAGAGAACAAGGGAGGTGTTCATGGTGAGTTCTGGCACCTCTTTTTCTAGAAAAATAGCACTGTGTGCAGGTCTATGGTAATAAAACCCACAGGATCAAGAAAATGCTTCTATTAAGAGCAGAATAACACAGAATTGTGTTCCACAGACTTACATAGGGTGAAACAACACACTATGAGCAACATGGGAAGGGAGAATGGAATCCTGGTTTCAGGTTTTCATTCTCTCCCTCCATAATTTGAAGTGACATGTGTTCCTTGTACAGTGGTGCCCCGCAAGACGAAATTAATTCGTTCCGCAAGTTTTGTCGTCTAGCGAATTTTTCGTCTTGCGAATTATTATTTAGACAAAGGAAACAAAGTCGCGAGACGTTTTCGTCTTGCGAAGCAAGCCCATAGGGAAATTCGTCTTGCGAGGCAACTCGAAAACGGAAAAACCTTTCGTCTAGCGAGTTTTTTGTCTTGCGAGGCATTCGTCTTGCGAGGTACCACTGTAGTGATGTCTTATGTATATTTTATTTATTTACATAATAATTAGCTATTTATCCGTTCACTTATTAGAAGTTTATGTGCTGTATTCACTTCTGGGAGAAATCTCAAATGGTAAAAATAAAGTAATTCAAATCCAAATTTAGAAACCAGAGCCAAACAGACAAGACGGCCAAATCAACACCGAAGCCAGCAAAAGATGGTCAGAAAGAAACAGGCAAATAGATGTGTCTGTAACGTCCAGTGGTATGCACTCAATTTCACACAAAGGAGCACAGGAAGTTGCCTTATTGCAGAGTCAGACTAATTGCTCCATCTAACTCAGTACTGTCTGCTCTGGCTGGCAGCTGCTCTCCAGGTTCCCTGCCTGGAGATGGTGGGAATTGAGCCAAGGACACTTCTGAACACAAAGCAGATGCTGAGAGGTTATTCCACAGGGTAGGTGCAGCTGTTGAGAGGACTCACTGCAGAGGAGTACAGCCTGGCCTCCCCTGAAGATTGCAGTGACCTGGGACAACTTTTGGGGACATAGCTCGCCATCATAAAAATAAGGCAATATATGCATTGTGTCTTCCTTGTACCTCCACCAGTGACAACCACCTGGCCAGAAATCTAGATCAGTGGCATAGCACAGCACTTTTTAACACCATAGCATGGGGTTAATGCCCCAAGGGACGCGAGTGGCGCTGTGGGTTAAACCACAGAGCCTAGGACTTGCCGATCAGAAGGTTGGCGGTTCGAATCCCCACGACGGGGTGAGCTACCATTGCTCGGTCCCTGCTTCTGCCAACCTAGCAGTTCGAAAGCACATCAAAATGCAAGTAGATGAATAGGTACCACTCCGGCGGGAAGGTAAACGGCGTTTCCGTGCACTGCTCTGGTTCGCCAGAAGCGGCTTAGTCATGCTGGCCACATGACCCGGAAGCTGTACGCCGGCTCCCTCGGCCAATAAAGCGAGATGAGCGCCGCAACCCCAGAGTCGGTCACGACTAGACCTAATGGTCAGGGGTCCCTTTACCTTTAGGGGGTTAATGTCAGTACACTTTACAGAAGAAACAGGAGTTCTCAACATTAGAATGGCATGTTTCAATAGCATCCTACGTTGAGGGGTTAAAATGTCCAGTCTCCATATTGTCTCACAGGACCTCACATTGTGTGGATACTCTCGAATCACCAGTGGGCAAATGTGGCTGAACTTGGCTCTTTCTTTTGCACAAACGTTGACTCCTTGCTTCCCTTCCTCACTGCAGAGTTAGAGCGATGCTGCTGGTAAACATTTTTGCCATCTCTGGGAATCTCTTTCTGGCCATTGCGAAATTTGGCCCCTCCCACATTTTCATCATCATTGGAAGAGTACTGACTGGGCTGCATGGTGGTAAGTCAAGGCAGGCTCCAAACAGGGGGTTGCTTCTCTCTGAGTTTCCCTGACAGTTTGCTTGGAGTCGGGGTCAGCATGCAAAGTGGCAGGAAATGGAGAATCAGAGGGAAGGGTGAAGGGAAAGAAGCCCTGATCTTTTGGGAATACGGTCTCCGTCTGCTGTTGACTCCACCGATTCATGTTATCCAAGCACTAATTCAATTCCTCAAGACAGTGGTTTTCAACCAGTGTGCCGTGGGACCCTGGGGTGCCTTGAATGAAGGCCAGGGTTGCCATGGGCAACACCGGCCTCTGTCCGTCTTTCCTTCCCTCCCTCTTCTGATGCCCTCTTGTGTCACTGCCTCCTGGAGGCATGCACAGCTCACCAAGTGAATGGTGCCTCTGGGGCTGGCCAGGCGGTGCTTCCTAGGCCCCTGTGGGCCGTGTGAGGACGGACCTCTCTGTTGGTGCAGAGGGGGCAGCTCAGAGATCAGGGGCAGCAGCTGCGGCTGCCCAGAGGACTCCCAAGGAGAGGGGAGAAGAGAGGAGGCTGAGGGCACACTCCACAAGGGGGAGAGGCTGCGAGCTCTGCAGGCAAGGGGTGACATTACTGGGCTCCTGGGCCCCACAAGGGTGCCACAGAATGAAGGTAGTTGCTCAAGGGAGCCATTGCCTTAAGACCTTCTTAAGACAGCAGGGAAACTTATTCCTCTGGTTAGTAAATTGGAATATTTGTTCCAAACATTCTGAAACAATATTTGAAATTTGTTTTTATAAACACTTTATTAGGTTAACTACAATAGCAATCTTGTGATGTTTAGGTTTGGGTTGTTTTTTGTATTGTATATGGGTGTTCTTTCTTTCTTTCTTTCTTTCTTTCTTTCTTTCTTTCTTTCTTTCTTTCTTTCTTTCTTTCTCTCTCTCTCTCTCTCTCTCTCTCTCTCTCTCTCTCTCCCCCCACCCACAATTTTTCATGTCTTATTTTATTCTGTGCACTTACAATGATGTGTGTGTGTGTGTCACTTTTTATCTTTCAATAAAAGAATATATATTTTTATAAGTTGGCATGATTTAGCCTTCCTCGACCTGGTGCCTTCTAGATATTTTGGGCAGCAGCTCCCGTCATCCCTTGACCATGAGCCTTGCTGGCTGGGCCTGATGGAAGCTGTAGTCTGGAAGATCTGGAGCGCACCAGCAGCAGGATGGATTAGATGGTTGATTCATCTGCATCTTTTGCCCAGGGCTCTCCTCTGGACTTGTTCCACTGTATGTTGGAGAGATTGCCCCCGTCGCTCTTCGAGGGGCTCTGGGATCAATGAACCAGCTTGCTGTCGTTATCGGCATCCTCATCAGCCAGGTGTGTACCAAACGAACAGAGGACAAATTGATCATGGAAGAAATTTATGTTTGTGCAAGTCAAGTGCTAAATGGGACAGCCATAAGCCCCTTAATGAGATGGTGATGATGATGATGATTAAAATTTATATACTGCCCTATATCCATAGATCTCAGGGCGGTTCACAAAACAGTGTTGAATTTGTAGATTTCATTCACAGTGTGGGGTCTCAGAGGACCCAAGAATAGTTCTCAGGGTGGTTCCCAACATAAAAACACAATATTAAAAAAACGCAAAATACATAATAAGAACAAAAGGAAACTTTTCTCCATTAGTTCTTTGTTTTATCTGATGTTTCAGATCTGATCTAGCTCTTACCATTACGTGCAAGAGAATTCCTGGCTAGCATGATTTTAAAGCAAACCTGAAAGCACAAACAGCTGCCTATGTCACCAGGTCTTAGGGCTGGGGGGTTATATTGGCTTTTCCAGACTCAGGGACGAAACCCTTCCCTGTTTGCAGTGCTACTGAGATCACAGAAATTGCTGCCGGCTAGATCTATGATAAGGTGGTTCATACATTATCTTTCTCCACGTGATTGCACGGCAGGACAGCACAGGAGCCCTTTGTACGGTGTGCAGAACTGACGCTTGATTTACAAAGCTCCGCCAAGGGCAAATCTGTATTGCTGAACCATTCCCATGATGCAGCAGGGTTTTCTAAGAGAGCCATTTTGCTCACAGGACAAAATACTCTAGGTGCCTAAGATTTAATACCAAGTAGGTTGTTGATTTGATTTTGTCCATGAGGGGGCGCTCTGGGGCTTGCTGGTCCAAAGTTCTCAACATAAGAGATATTTCATTTGTGGGTCTACATCATTGGGACATACAGTGTTTTCCATTGTAATAACGACATCTCTGAAAAACAAAGTCTATTCTTTTAGAAAGGAATGCACTGGGGCAAATAGAAATCAAAAGGACATATCTGCCCAACTGCCCCACCCTCTCGGGCATTCAAATCAGCACTGGGAACTGTGAGAGGGACTAGTGAGGTGCCTAGCAGTGATGTCACCAAGAGTTCCATTTGAAGAATATCTCAAAACAATTCTAAGTACCGTATTTTTCGCCCTATAGGACACACTTTTCCCCCTCCAAAAATAAAGGGGAAATGTGTGTGCGTCCTATGGTGCGAATGCAGGCTTTCGCTGAAGCCTGGTGAGCGAGAGGGGTCAGTGCGCACCGACCCCTCACGCTCTCCAGGCTTCGCACACCTCTCCGCAAGCAGCGGGAGCCCAGTGCTGGGCTCCCGCTGCTTGCGGAGACTTGCCTGCATGCTGAAGCCTGCGCACACTCAGCTCAGCGCGTCCAGGCTTCACGGACCTCTCCGGAAGCAGTGGGAGCGCTCCTGCTGCTTGCGGAGATTTGCCTGCATGCTGAAGCCTGCGCGCGCTCAGCTCAGTGCGTCCAGGCTTTGTGCACCTCTCAGCAAGCAGCGGGAGCGCTCCCATGGCTTGCAGAGAGCTGCCTGTTTGGGGGCTGGGGTCGGGGGAAGCTCGAGCTTCCCCCGCCCCAGCCCCGCGCCTGGGGGAAAAATAATTCCCCCCCCTTTATTTCCCCCCCAAAAAACTAGGTGCGCCTTATGGAACGGTGCGTCCTATAGGGCGAAAAATACGGTAAATGATACATTCATCATAAGTAAGTATTGGACACAAATAACTCTTTTCTTTATTTCAAAAAAGCAGCAACGAAAAACACTGGTCCATTTTCCCCCCTTAGGTTCTTGGCCTGGATGTCTTGCTAGGAAATGATTCCACCTGGCCATTGCTCCTGGCTCTCTCTGGCATTGCTGCCGTCCTCCAGATTTTCTTGCTCTTTGGTTGCCCAGAGAGCCCTCGGTACTTGTACATTAAAGCTTCAAAACAAGAGGAAGCCAAAAAAAGTAAGGTTATTTCTAAGGGAGACACATTGTGATCCATTTCGGGGATAGGGTGGTGATGGCAATTTATTTCCTCTCTAAGATGGGGCCTAGCTTTGGTGAAAAAGGGAGGGAGTGCATTTAGGCACAGAGCAAGCTGCTGTCTACTGAGTTTCCTCTAGCCCTACGTGGCAATGTTGGGCATGAGGGTTGCCAATTTGAATAAAATGGGGGGGGGGCAGATAAGCCTCGCCCCACATCATCAGTGACAAGATGTGGGGCGCGCACACCATTTGAATGGCAATGCCGATCAACTCGGAGGGGTGGCCCCCTCAAATATTTTATTGGAGGGCAAAGGGACCTCAACCCCTAGGAGTTGACTCCTTTGTTGGGTATCAAATCTGAGACCTTCAACATGCAAAGCAGAAGTTCCACAGCTGAAGTATGGTCCTTAACTTTCTGAGGCTTCACTCTCCTCACAGTAAGTCGGGGGCTGGATTTGGGAGCTGGGAGGAAATAGACTGTGCTCTTGGAATTAATTGGTATGTGCAAAACATGACTGGTGGGGTTGGGTGAGAGCAGCAGAAGAGTAACAGGAGGCAATAACATGTGAAATGCCATAGACTTCTTACAAGTTATGAACACAAAAAATTACCTTCTACAGGGTCTGACTATTTATTGAAACCAGAGGTTTCCAGCATGGCCTTCAGATGACTCCCAACTTCCATCAACTCTAACCACTGGTTATGCTGGCTGGGGCTGATGGGAGTTGGACGCCATGTTGGCTACTCCTGGTCTACACTGATGGGCAGAACTTCTATAGGGTGTTGGGCTGAGGTTCTTCAACCAATCTTTTAATGGAGAGGCTTCTGTATTTAAGCAAGTACTGTTATCACTGCACTACAGCCCTGTCATTGAATTCTACTCAATATTGAGCCAGAGGCAGAACTCCAATGTATAGTTAGCAGAGTAAAAACTTAAACACGTTGCAGGATTCCCAAAACATAGACCAGAGGCAATTAATATTTCATCCAGCAGAGCTACTGCTACTGAAGGCAAATGAGCATAATGGTCATAAATCTCTCTGTAAGAGATCCAGTTGCAGCAGACTTAACTTGAACTTACAATAACTTATAATAAGTCTAAACCTTAACACTATGTACAGAACACCACACCAGAAGGAAAAGAGATAGAAGGAGAAAGTGAAACCCAGGCTCCTTCTGGCCTTACTTTTATAGTCAGCATGACTTTCACTGAAGAGATAACAGAACCAGTTTAAGCCAGCTGCACTCAGCTTCTCTGAAGGTATAACCCAAACATCATGAACCTTCTGCTTGTTTCTTTCACACAGAGAAGCTTCCAGAACCCTCTTGAATTAATTAGAGTAGGAAAGATCTCTACACATCAGATCAGTACATTCTGCACTAAGAAATGCAAACTGACAAACCCTTCCCTGCTTTCTGTAATTACAAAGGTGCAAAACATCATTTATTCCAGACTAGTCTATCCTCATGCTGACATTTCTATGTTTCTATGGTTTAAATGGGGAAGAGACAGCTGAGGCATTGAAGGCCTTCTCTTGAAGACAGGGTTGCAGTAGAAGCTGGTTCATTAG
This sequence comes from Podarcis muralis, assembly GCF_964188315.1. Taxonomy (NCBI): domain Eukaryota; kingdom Metazoa; phylum Chordata; class Lepidosauria; order Squamata; family Lacertidae; genus Podarcis; species Podarcis muralis. The sequence goes on from NC_135660.1 coordinate 15,419,351, forward strand.
GGGCACTGCCGCACTGACCTCAGTCTGCACTCAGCCAGCCTTCTATCTTACATCCAGAGGGTGGCATGGGCTGCCAGATTCCTCCTCCTTAGTGTCTCATTGCTGCCACGGCAGAATTCAGTAGGGAGGAGCATGGGGAGAGAACCAGAATTGGCTGGCTCCGGTGGTGTAGTGGTTAAGAGTGGTAGACTCGTAATCTGGTGAACCGGGTTCGCGTCCCCGCTCCTCCACATGCAGCTGCTGGGTGACCTTGGGCTACTCGCACTTCTCTGAAGTCTCTCAGCCCCACTCACCTCACAGAGTGTTTGTTGTGGGGGAGGAAGGGAAAGGAGAATGTTAGCCGCTTTGAGACTCCTTTGGGTAATGATAAAGTGGGATATCAAATCTTCTTCTGCAGTCATTGGTTCTGGCTCCATCTACACATAAGACTCTCTGCTTTCAACCCTACCACTCCCAACGGGTATCAGCCCCAACTGCCGCAAATGGCTGCAAAAACTGCATAGTCCTCACCAGTCCTTTAGAACCTATTGAATATTTGTTACAAATAGGCTCACAAAATGTCACGTTTTCTCAGATAATTTCCCAGAAGGGTGGCCGTGTTGGTCTGTTGTGGACAACACTTCTGTCCTGCAACACCATACTGGTAATTTTACTTCCACGGGCCATTTCTCGTCAAAGATGGAACCCACAATCCCTTTCCTTCCCTAGGCTTGCAACGGCTGAGAGGAGAAAACTACTGCCCTGACAGAGAGCTTGAGGAGATGGAGAAAGAGAAGGAAGAAGCCTCCAAAGAGAAGCCTGTCTCCATTTGGCAGCTCATCACCTCCCCTCTCTACAGGCAGCCATTCCTGGTGGCCATCGGGGTCCATATCGCCCAGCAGTTTTCGGGAATTAATGCTGTGAGTTCACCTAGTGATGGATCCTGTCAACTAAAGATATTTAAGCAGCTAATCAAACCGCACTGTAGCTTTGATGCAAGTTTTTGAGAGATCTTGCTCTTGGTCTCAATAGATTGTCAATATGCATTATTGTAGATACAGCAGAAAACTAATTTGTGCCGCTGACACCCTGGAACGCTAGGGAAATGCTTTCCATGTTGATTTGTCTAGCGCAGTGAGAGGAGAGCCATTGGTGCCTCTAAACCGTTTACTCCTTTCTGCTTTGTTAGATTTTCTACTACTCCACCGATATTTTTAACACCGCCCACGTCAGCCAGCCTGTTTACGCGACCATAGGCGTGGGATTTGTGAACACCGTCTTCACTGTTGTCGCCGTAAGTCTTGCCCAGCCGTAATTACTGAATTACCTGTGGGATTCTTTTCCATATAGTTACATGAGGGGTAATACCGTATTCTGTCACTAGGTGGGGTTATAGTGCACAACTGGCACCGTTTTGTCGGTGCAACAGTGGTGTGCTGCTTTTTGCCTAACAAAAATGAACCTCTTACTGGCCTTTAAAAATAAATAAATGTAGTGTATAGTGTTGGGAGGGTGAGGGTTTCAGATCAGACCTAGAACGTTGGCAAATATCTAGGAAGGCCTAGATTTGAGAGCATGCAAGGAATGTTTGGGAGGAAGCGCTTCCTCAGTATATGAAGATGGGACATTGTCCAGCTGGCCTTAGCTGCCTTAGTCAGACCATTCTTCCCTCTAGCTCTGTATTACACTGACTGGCAGAGGTCTCCATACCTTCAGGCAGCAATTTTTCCAGGCTTACCTGGAGATGCCAGAAATCAAATCTAGAATGTTCTGCATGCAAAGTGTGTGAGGCTAGTTAGGCAGGACAATGACTGCAATCCTGAGCGTACTTACACAACCTTTGCTGAAATCAGTAGACATTACATCTGTGTTAACCTGGTTAGGATGGGGCTATGAGGAGAAGCAAGGGAAAAACCCGACTTTTTAACCAAATTGATGGAAAGGTCCTCAGGTAGTATAAAAACAAAACTATTCTGTTCAGTTAGTTGGGCAGCGGTCGATCAACCTCTGGTGCCCTTGGCAACATTTTTTAAATCCTGTCTTTCATTTGACGTCTGGGATAGATGCCCTGCACGGCTTCCCTCTCTGCTTGTGTTTGCTCTTTTCCGTGAGACTTTAAATATTACCTGACATTTATCAAAAAGTCAACAGCAGGCGATCCAGATCAACAGGCCTGCTAGACATAATAACCACTTGCTTGGACCTTGTCCACCAAAGTAGCAGAAAGAGCAATCCGAACAAAGTGTACTGGGGCACCAAGCCAGTTGGAGGGCTAGAAAAGGGATATGCGTACAGATATACCGTTCCATGTCGTCAGAAAGGGATGCAGCTCAGTGGCAGAGCAACTGCAGAAGGTCCTAAGTTCAATCCCCAGCTTCTTCAGGTAGGGCTGGGAATGATCCCTGCCTGAAACCGTAGACTAGAGATGCAGGAGGAATTCATTTCAGGTTGCATTTGGGCGAACCTACGTAATTCACACTTTCTGAAACAATACACAGCCATCCTTTGAAATCAGCATTTCTCTTAGGGTGGATCTACACACAGAGGAAAAAACCAACACTATAAATAAGTGAGAAATTAAATCATTATAACAAAAAGAAACACTATGGAAAATTGCTTAGAACTTTTTTGCTCTTTGGCGCCATCTGGTGTTGCATGTTTATAATGCATTCAAAACGCTGTTTCTTGACTAATGTAGCTGAGTTCTTAGTTTAGTAGTGCTGTTCTTTAGACAAGTAATTTGTACAAAAATGCACATACCAGGGCAAAATGTTTGTAGAAATGCATATATTAGTTAAAATGTTAACATGCATAATATTTGCATACAAAAATGTGTATATTGGGATAAATTTGAGGAATCTAAATCAACAGTCGGCCACCTTTACCCTGGGCAGCTGTTGGCAGTCACTGTAGACAACAAGGTGCTAGATCAGGTTTAGGGGAACTTTGACCCTCCAGATGTTCTTGAAGTCTGACTCCCATAATCTCTGGTCATAAGCCGTGCTAGTTGGTTCCCCACACCCAAGCTATATGGACCAATGGTCAGACTTCGGCATACATCACCTTCCCATAATTCCTATGCGTGCTCCCCAATCCTGCAACTGGTCATATCTTTAAGATGAGAGCAATCACGGGAGACTTAAGGGTGCCTCTAGACAGGAGTTAAATATACCAAGCGGGTCATTCAGATGAAGCACTGCCTAACCCCTAAGATGCACCAGCACCACTGATGTGATTGGATAAGGGAAAGGGTTCTTCCCACCAGTGATTGGTTGTCCACCTGCAAATTCAGGTTTTGTTTGGGGACAGTGTGGACACAGGCCTGCGAGGAGCTGAGTCTGGTTGCCAATTTAAAGTCAAAACGATGATGGGCTAACTGAACTTTTGCCGTTCTACACCCAACAGGTTTTCCTGGTGGAGAAAGCAGGGAGGCGTTCGCTCTTCATAGCTGGCCTCGCTGGCATGATGGTGTGCGCAACAACCATGACTATTGGGCTTGTCCTGCAGGTAAGGCTCCCCTTTGCGAGGGTCCTCAGAGGGGATTTATGCCACTGCCAGCTGAGTTTGAACATCCAATAGCACCGGTGTGGGGAGCCTTTGGGCCTACGGATGTTGCTCAACTACAACTGCCATAATCCCTGGCCATTGGCCACACATTGGCCTCACGCCTGCGATAAATCAAACCTGTGGTCCACTTTCAATTGTTGTTTGAGGAGGGGGTAATACCGTTTTCTGCCAGTTGGTGGAGCCATCGTTGCATTTGCACTTCTTGGTGTTTGAGGGCTTTAGACATTCTCTAGGTGGGAAAAAAGCAAACAGTAAGAATATTAGCCAAAGGTAGGTGTCGGGACTGAGGCCCACAGTGAGGCCTCACCATGTCCTGAGGACTATACCTACTGTATTTTGGTTGTCTGTCCCCTCCATTGATGTCAGGGGATGCCTTACTAGAAAAATTAACCAATAAACTGAAACTGACACGGGGACAAATAGAAGAAGACGCCTTCACCCCAGTATGGCTCCCCTTTATCACATACACAGCCCAACAAGACAATGACAAAAATCCACCAACAGCATACAAATAAATATGTCTGACCTGATCCAAAACACCCACCCACCCCACTCACACATGAAAACAAAGACCACCACAGCCAACCACAAATGAACAGCCACACCCTAGGCCAACCCCAACCTCTCTCACCACCAAAGGAACAGCACAGAACCTGCACAAGCGACGCTGACACCAAGCCCTACATATATTAAGTAAAATAGAAACATTGCCACCCGACCCCACCCCCACCCATCTTTCCCCCCTCCACCTCTTCCCCCCTTTTCTTCCTAATGCCTCAACAAATGAAACTGATTTGTAAAAAATGTTACATGGGAAAAAAATACGAGAGAGGGACATTGCACATACTTTTGTAAATCAAGAAAATCTTTAATAAAAATACATTTTTTTAAAAAAATTAATGTCAGGGGACTTGTCTACTGAGAGCAACTAAAGACAGATGCATTAAGACCGACGCTCAGGGAATGTATCTTCTAATGCTGTTAACACGGTTCTCCTTTGCTTTGCTTTTTAGCCCAAAATCGAATGGATGAGCTACATCAGCCTGCTTTCCGTCTTCCTCTTTGTCAGTTTCTTTGAGATCGGGCCAGGACCAATTCCCTGGTTTATTGTGGCCGAGCTATTCAGCCAAGGCCCCCGCCCAGCTGCCGTCGCAATGGCCGGCTTCAGCAACTGGTTCACCAACTTCTGCATCGGAATGTTCTTCCCATATGTTGCTGTAAGGAAACTGCGTTGTGATGGAGACAGCCGATCAAGATTTTTCTTTCTTTTCTTTTTTTAAAAGGGGGGGGGGGTTCCATACATTTAGAATTCAAAGTAGGGAACAGAACAGGCTACCAATCTAGAGTGTCAAATGAGAGGGGTTGGGAATAAATTTCCAGGCTTTGCAGCGATATCCCATGGATCCCTTCTGCACTGATGCTGCAAGGGCATGCAGAGAATGGCCAATATGTTGACAAAAATGTCATAGGCTAATAAAGAGGGGTGCCATGACCAATGCTAGCGGATGACAAGGCTCAGGCCAGTACCTGGCTTGGGGACCCATCACTGTTCCACTGTCTTCCCTGTGTCTTCAGGAAGACCTGGACAGATCAGACAAAGTATGAACTAATTCTGGCCCAGCTGGACACTGTGTGGTGGGCAACTGGCAGCCCATGAGCCAGATTTGGCCCAGGGGGGCCTCCCAATCAGCCCCCAGTGCCTTCTCCTTGCTTTGGCCCCTATGTAGGTTTAAGCTTGAAAAAGACCACCATAAGAGGCTCCCTCCCCCAGTCTAAATGTCTTCAGGCTCCCAGGTCCCCACAGAAGCCCCAAGCCAGCCCTGAAGAGAGTTACACTGCTTGTTTGCCATGCACTCACTTGTTCAGCATGCAGGCGTTGCTCCTCATCGTTCTCAGGGAGAGGCGCTGGGCTCAGGTTGATTTTGCCCATCCTAAGTGGGTGAACTCAAGAGATCACTTAACTTGGGTTCGTCTCCCAAGCTCCCTTCATGGTTCAAGCCTGGCAAAACTGGAGGGTTTCCATCCCTGTTGTTCAATTCTCGCTTGCAAAGGAAGTACAGGGTCCTAGGATGATAAGTGTTTCCAGTACAGGCGACGAGGGTATATATAACCTTCCATCTATGGTGTAAAAAATTACTATGAAAAGCCTCCCTCACAAGGTTGTAGTGAGTATAAAAGGAGGAAATGAATAACGTGTGCCGACCTGGGAGGAAAGACAGAATATAAACATGATCAGCAGCTGTGGAAGGAAATAAGCGTAGCTGATCTGAGTGGGGTTTGAAACCAACTCCAGAGAGCTTCTGATTCCAGCAGAGTTTGCACTTAGCAGTGCTGATCACAGCCAAATGCAAAGTCCACTTTGGGCAGGGATTTTGCACCAGTTGGGAGTGCCCACGTGAAACCAATCCGGTGGGGCTTGCATTCGGTGCCTAATTTGAAAGGGGCCAAACCCAAGAAGCCCTCGTAAAAGAACAACTGGGAGTGCTTTTAAGGCATTCAGTTGTTCCTTTACAGATGCATCCTTACCAACCCTGCATCTGATGTCATGTATGACGTCCATTGTGGGACAAGTCTTAGAGAAAGACATATTCTGCAATTGAAGAAAGGCAGGTTGTTTTGGCTGATCAACGTTGCTGGCATTGTGGACGAGAGAATTCTACTAACTGGTCTTCTCTTTCTCTCTTGCCCGTCACAGAACATCTGCGGACCATATGTGTTTCTGATCTTTGCTGGCCTGCTCGTCCTCTTCATTGTGTTTGTTTATTACAAAGTGCCAGAAACCAAAGGAAAGTCCTTTGAGGAAATTGCAGAAGAGTTCCGTCGCCGAGGCAAAGGCGGGGGCCAAGGGCCCAGAACAGCCACCGAAATGGAGCGTCTGGGAGGCACCTCCGAGGCATAGTGCCTATCCCTGCAAGAAGGAAGAACGGAAAGAACATGCTGCCGGGATACATTCTGGAGGAAGCATTTATTTAAAACGTAAAAAAAAAATGGGAAGTGATCTTGATAGGTTGAGTCTGTTCTGTGGCTTTGGCTGGATGTCTTTTGCAGACCTGTGTCTGTTTCTCCCACTACTTCAGGAGTTCGTCTAATGCAGAGTTGCAAAGTCTCAAAAGCTGTTGTGCAAAAGAGGCGGAGGAGGTAGCTAGGCGGGGATCTGTGCCCCAGTCAATTTGTTATGTGGTTGGTGCTGGGTTGCCCCGGAGAACCAGGAAGTAAAGATGGTGGAGGAACTCAATTCATTTCTCACGTAAAAGCGAATTTTCCCAATTCACACTTTGCAAAACAAAGTGCAATCTGAAACTCAAAATTCACTCGTCACCGAATTTTGCAATGCAGTTCTTCAGCCGAGTAACGTGTACCAAAAATGCACCTAACTTGGGTAAAATGTGTGTAGAGATGTAAATATTGGTGAAATTTACACTGAAAATGCATGGCTTGGCAGGGGGAATTGCTTTGCAAAAATGCGGGATTAGGCAAAACGGCATACAAACATAATTAGGAGAAATTTGCATGGAAACGCTGGTGAATTTTCGGGACCTTTTTCCTTTTGTTAAACGCAAACTGGTGTGGAACTGTGGAGAACTGAATTGAGGACTGGAAACATGAGAAACTGAAATGGACAGATTTGCCCATCCCTTGCAGAGAGGTGGTGAGGCAGCACAGAACATGCAACAGGTGTGCTTCTGTGTGGCCATTCATTCTCAGAAATGGGACATTTTGCCATTACAAAGATCACCAACGTACTGCTGGTGGAAGGCATTTGGTCAGTTCAGCAGTACAGCCACTATTGACTTAGCTCATGGTTAGTATCCTCATTTGCTAGGAATTTAAGTTTGCCATCATCACTTTAAACTGAAACAGGAAACTTAACTGGCAGCAAGTACAAGTTGGCTTGGTCCCTATGACCAGATGAAGAAATCAGTAATAGAAGGACTGACTTAAAAGTACTTCTGCCAGTCTTTCTTTATTAGCATTTCTTACCTACTGCAAGGCAGAAGAGTATTGGTGCTTGGTAGCATATTACCCAGGATTCTGACTGGCCTCCTTTGACATTAATAGCTCCTGTTTGCTGTTTTTTGGATTTCTAAAGCAACAGAGCTCCATGGGGAAAATCTCATGTTTCCTGACAGTGATGTTGGTGTACAGACATCCCTGACCATTGGCCATGCTGGCTAGGACTGACTGGAGTTGTAGTTCAGCAATATCTGGAGCACCAAAGGTTCTCTACTTCAGTTTAGGGCAGGCACCCCCAAACTCAGCCCTCCAGCTGCTTTGGGACTACAATTCCCATCATCCCTGACCACTGGTCCTGTTAGCTAGGGATGATGGGAGTTGTAGTCCCAAAACATCTGGAAGGCAGAGTTTGGGGGTGCCTGGTTTAGGAAATCAAGGCTACCTCAGCCCTGAGCAAATGAAAGATACCTTTTCATTGGATCTGACATTTTAAAAATCTAAAATATACAAGTCTTTAAAAAAAAAATCAAGTAATTTTGAAAGCAGAGGTCTGATCTCCTTCCATGCACAGATATAAGCAGGCAGAAGGGTACCTGAGAGCAGCTATGAGCAGCCTCTGGGAGGGGGCTTCCAGAATGTTGATTTTTTCCAATTGAATCAATCACATCTCAGCAAATTTAAGGTGTGCAATGAAAAGTTGATTTGCAGCTGTTATACAATAAGACCACTTCCTCCAAAGATTGAACATTTCACAGTAAGGAAAGTGGCAGGAAAACGAGTGGGAAAGCACAGGAAACTTTTGCTTTGATGCAATAGAGTCTAATCTTTCTTCAAACAAATCAGGGTGAATGCTCATTAAGTAGCCAACTTCATTTAATCTCTCCACAGACAAATTGGGTTGAATGCTCAATAAACAGGTTAACTGGGAACAACCTGTATATCAGGGTCTGAAGAGGAGCAGGCTGCCACTTCATTGCACATACCAGAACTTTAGGCTTGTGCAATTCGAGTCTATTAAAGTGCTCTGTTGCTCTGCTGTAATGACAGTATGACAATTTGTGGTTTGGAAAGTGGCTGGGAAATGCACTGGGAGGTGAACTGGTGACTAATGGGAAGAAGTGCAAACACTTCGCAAGCAACTGGGATACATGCAGGACGAATGCTCATTATCGTATAACCATCTTGCAAAGAAACCAGAACAGATGTTCAGTAAAGATGGGATATAATCTAACCTCTGCAAACGCTTTTTGCAAACGAATCAGGATGGATGCTCAATAAGCAGGTCATCCGGAGCAGCCTTTAATTCTACCAAAAAGGAAGGGTTTATAATATACAGTATGGCAAAATACAAAGAGGGATATGGAGGTACCACTGTGATCATTTGCATGCTCAAAATATCACTGCCATTTTCTTTAGAGCAAGATGTGGCCAACAAGAGTTTTTGGAACCCAGATATCAGATTTTCAGAAAGTCAAGAAATTTTACATTTGAAAATGAAAATTAGAAAGTCCTCAAATTTTAGACACGTTGCAAAATTGTTGAGGGCGCTGTTTTCCACATCTACTACTGAAACTACTTGTTTTGCGAAATATGTTGCTCACCTGAATCACAATACTACTCTCAGAGCAACGCTCCATTAGCACCGTTGGTTTAAACCATGTACCACTACTGTAAAGGTTGGCAACTCAAAACTTACTTAACTGCTGAAACTAGCACCTTGAAATGCAATATTACCACAGCCTGCCACTGTGGGTTAAACCACAGAGCCTAGGGCTTGCCGATCAGAAGGTCGGCTGTTCGAATCCCCGCAACGGGGTGAGCTCCCGTTGCTCGGTCCCTGCTCCTGCCAACCTAGCAGTTCGAAAGCACAGTGGTGCCTCGCAAGACGAAAATAATCCGTTCCGCGAGTCTCTTCGTCTAGCGGTTTTTTCGTCTTGCGAAGCAACCCTATTAGCGGCTTAGCGCTATTAGCGGTTTAGTGGCTATTAAAGGCTTAGCGGCTTAGCGGCTAAAAGGCTATTAGCGGCTTAGCGGCTTAGAGAAAGGGGGGGGAGCGAAAAAAAATCGCAAGACTCGCAAGACGTTTTCGTCTTGCAAAGCAAGCCCATAGGGAAAATCGTCTTGCGAAGCAACTCAAAAAAGGAAAACCCTTTCGTCTAGCGGGTTTTCCGTCTTGCGAGGCATTCGTCTTGCGGGGCACCACTGCACTTCAAAGTGCAAGTAGATAAATAGGTACTGCTCCGACAGGAAGGTAAATGGTGTTTCCGTGTGCTGCTCTGGTTTGCCAGAAGCGGCTTAGTCCTGCTGGCCACATGACCCGGAAGCTGTATGCCGGCTCCCTCGGCCTATAGAGCGAGATGAGCGCCGCAACCCCTTTTGTCTGTCCTGAATCTTCCAATGCTTAACTCCATTGGATGATTCTGGATTTGGGAATTATGGGAGAAGACAAAAAGCATCCCTCTATCCACTTTCTTCGCGCCATGTATACTTCCACCGTGTCCTCCCTTGCCATTTTTTTTCTGAACCCAAAAGCTCTGAATGTTATAACCTTTCCTCAGCAGGAAGTTGCTTGATCATTCCAGTTGCGCTTTTCAGAACCTCTTCAATATCGTTTTTTGAGGCAAGATGACCAGAAGTGTACACAGTATTCCAAGTGCAATCGCACCACAGATTTGAACAAAGGCATTATGATCCTGGCAGTTCTATTTCCAATCCCTTTCCTAATGATCCGTAGTGTGTCCTTCGCCTGAGTCAACATCTTCCTTGAGCACACTTATGACACCAAGGTCACATGACCCATTCAGTCTGTATTACCATATATGTGACGTTATTGGGGGGTTTTTTGCCCCTAGTGTGCATCACTTTGCACTTGCTTACACTGAATCACATTTGTCATTTTAATTAACACCAACTTACCCACTTCGGAGGGAACCCCTTTTTAGAGCTCCTTGCAACCTCTCTCTCACCACCCTGAACAATTTGCTATCTTCAGCAAACTTGGCAAGCTCTCTGATCACTCCTAATTCTGGATCGTTTATGAACAAGTTAAAAAAGAACAGGTCCCAATGGCAAGCCTTGGACCAACGAATGGACAGTGAGAACTGCCCATTTGTCGGGACAGGCAACTCCCAATTCATGTGGCGGCTGCGTTCCAAGTCACCACTCATTTAAGTGAAACTGCGTATATTTGAAACACCATTTTAAAAGCTTGCAAACACCCTGTTCTGCCTCGTTCCTCCGCTTTTTGTGACTTTTTGGGTCACTTCCGGGCTCAGCGCGATGCACACTTGCACAGTCGTGCACATATCAGATGCACCTAAAACAGTTGCTGCCTGTACACTCTGCTCCCTATCCTTTTAGCAGCTACTAATCCATAAGCAGACTCTTATCCCAGGACTGTTACGCTCAGGATCTTTGGTGAGGGATTTTACTGAAAGCCTTTTGAAAATCTAAGTACACAATGTCAGCCGGATTACCCCTATCAATATGCTTGTTGACACTCCCGAACGCTAAAAGGTTAGTGAGACAAGGCAGCCAGAGACACTGAGGTGCTTTGTAAATAAAATAACTGTTTAAATACTATTGACCATTAAAGTATTTTTATGCGTGTTTTTACATATATCTTGGCTCTTCATTGTAGATAACTGACGTTTTTATTATTTGCAAAAAGAAGCAGCAGCATGCAGTCTGTTTGTGACCAGATGCCATGTAAGCCACCTCATAAAACCAACATGCTAAAATCACTATATTTCACCGTCTTGTCCCGACACCGAGCAGAGGGGAGGGTCCGACACAGGAAGGATGAAGTTCTTGGGGTACCAAGGATGCAGGTGAGGAGCAGGCAAGGTTGGACTGGAGCAGCAGAACCTCTGAAGTAGAAAACTTGCTCCCGCAAGGCCTGGAGCCAAACTTATAGCCACTCCTGACCTAGCAACTTTCACAGGCTCTGCCACATCTAAGTGAAGGTATTTAAATGGCCAGGAATTTTCTGTTTCATTGAGCCTCAGCTACACATTGTCTACCTCGATATGCTGTCAACTTTGGCAAGTAGGTCCAGAACTGATGTCTGTTTCTGGACCAGTGTGGTGCCTCTGCAGCCCAAGTTACTAGACTTCAGAGCTTCCTGGGACTTTCAGGCGTGTCTCCTCAACCAACTAGTGTCCTGGTCACTGCTCAAAGTGTGACATGCACACAAATATTCCACATAGCACTTGCAGTGATGAAAGGCTCTGAGGGGGGATATATAATTTAATTTCCTTTGTTATATCCCATCATTTGTCCAAGGTGTTCAAGATGGCATACGTGTGTCCCCTCACTTTATCCTTATAACAAGGTTGTGTGGTTGTTGTTGTTGTTGATACATTGTGGTTTGATGTCTGGGAAAAGGCAATTCCCCTCAAGAAAAATCAGAGCCTCCCACAACAAATCAGATATTCATTGACCAAATAAGAAAAAGCACCCTCAGCCTTAACAGTGTTTATCTATTTAACCTGTATTTTTTTTCCACCTTACCAATTTAAAAATTTGTACTCCTCTTTTCCCACCTGCAAAGGAGTTGTTCAAAGCAGCTTATAAAGAGAAAAGCAACCAACCATAAAAGCCCAAATTATCAAACTGAAAACAGCAGCAGCAGCAGCAAAAAGAACAGCAGCACCAGCAATCAATAGGCTAATATTTATTCTTTTTAATGCATAAAATAAACCAGAGCTGTCGCTTGATAGTTGTTTAACCAAATGAGCCGTGATGGATCCAATCGGCTCACATGGGAACAATTTAATATAAACCAAACTGGAACAATTGCATATATAAACAATTCCAAATCCAATACAGATCCAGACTAGGATTGCAGGGTGGTGTGGTGGAGACATCTTGCCATACTGGGGAAGATTCTGACCAGGTGACAAGGGTGCCTGCTTGGTCTGAGGTCCAGGTACTAAGTGTTGATGGGGGCTTCATGGAGAACGAGGCTAGCCATGGTCTATGTTTGGCCTCCACTGCCGGAGGCAACATGCTTTCGAATGCCAGTTGCTGGAAACCTCAAGAGAGCAGAGTACAATTGTGCTCACCTCCTGCTTAGGAGCTTCAAATGGCTATCTGACCAGCCACTGTGAAAACAGGGTGCTGGACTAGGTAAGTCTTTGGCCTGATCCAGCCGGGCTTTTATGTTCTTAACCTGAAGGCACTTCTGCTCTCCCTTCCTAGGGTTATCGTTGGACCGGGCAGCCCTTCATATAGAGGCCTGTCCTCTGCAGAGTAGGACACATGGCCACCCAACTTTGAGGGTGCAGCACAGAATCATTGGTGCTGCCAGGTTGTGGGGTAAGGTCAATATGTGACTTGGCCAAAAGCTCTCTCTGTGTGTGTGTGATGGGGTTTGGGTTCACACCAGCCAGATCCAGTCTCCACCCCCTGCTTCACTGGACTGGGTTCACCGGGCAGCTTGAGCTGCACTGCTTTCAATGCTGTCGCTCATTTCCCTTGCTGCTCAACACTCATCCTTGGTAATGGTGGCATAGCATGGGAGGCAGAGGGGCAGTTGCCCCAGGCATAGCGCCCAGTGCTGCCTCAGCACAGCTGTGTGCTTCTGCTCCAATGAAAATGGCTTCCCCATGCAAACCAGGAAGTGACCTCTCTAGGCAATGGAATGACTCTTCTTATCTCTGCGGCTGTCATCTCCTGGGTGACACAAGATGCCCTTAGGCAGTTGAATGTGCATGTGTACTTCGTCTGTTTTTCTCTCACCAACCCCCTCGGCGCAGCCCTGGGCACTGGCAATCCACCCTACGCCACTGCTTGGTAAGCTTCCATGGACCATCAGGGAAGTGCTGGGTGTGAGGGGAGGATGTTCCACCAGAAGGCATCTTCCCCAAGGCCCCATCAAACCTGGCTCCAGCCCCGATTGTTGTGAATTTCGCTCTGAATTCCTTGGAGAAAACATGTAGGATTTACAAGAAGCCAACCGTTAAGTGTATACACATTTTAAAAAATGCATTGCCAGGTTAATCAGGCATAGCTTTTCAATCAGTCTAAAGGCTCTTGATTTATTAACTGATTAACCAAGCAAATATTGGCAAGCAAATATTAACTGATTAACCAAGCAAACGTGTTATAAGATGCAAACCCTTCCCAGAGACGGTGGATTTTGCTCCAGAGACAAAGGCTCTTGCAAAGAGTGCCAGCGTGGTGTAGTGGTTAGAGCGTTGGCATCAAGAGAACTGGGTTTAAATCCTCACTCAGCTTTCTCGGGTGGGTGAAGGGATGTTGGCCAGTCACTGTCTAATCGGCCTAACCTGCCTCACAGAGTTGTTGTAAAGCAGCAGGTAAGAGAACCGCGCATGTTGTCCCAAGCTCCCTGAAGGAAGGGCAAGCTATATCTGATATAAATGAATAAAACATGGTTGCCCTTAATTTGGGGTTGCAGGATCAAAGCTATAGGCACTCTTTATCTTTTTTTGTTGTTTTAACCCTCTGTGTGCTCAGAAGAGTTTTTGCAAGGCTGAATGGAGTTCATTAGGCCAAGCTATTGTGGACATAATTTTGTTAAGTTTAGTGTTTAAAAGTCTCCAGTCCCTAGGTTTGCACAGATTCGGCAAAGCAACATGTTAACTACAGCTTTCCACCACTCCCATCTGGCAATTAAAACGCCTGGACTTTATCTCTGTCCGCTCAGTGAAGTTCCCAGCTAAAATTTGTTCCTGGGATACAGATGATCTGGCCGTCGTTTTGGGTCTCTCAACGTTATACTTTGACTAACCTACTAATTACTAAGACAGTTCCAGAGACCAAGCTGCACATATTAGCTAAATGGCTAATACTTTAGCTTAACATTCAAACAATTTTCCCGGAGTAGGGTTAGCTAATAATGCATTATAATTAACAAGTTTACTAAAAAGCCTCTTGTCAGCATGGCTTTGATGGTGTTTTCCTAAAGTGCCCAAATTACAGCTCTCAGGAGGGTTTTCCCCCCGTTGCATCTGATGAATTGTTGACAAGTTCACACGCGCTCTGTGCTCTTCAAAATGAGCTCGCCGTCCTAATGCGGGGAACGCTGGCCATGTGATCCCATTATCATTTTCCATTAGGGGTTTTTCTGCCCCACTACATGCTGTTTTTCATTATCCCTTTCAGCCTGGAAACTGTCTTGTGACAGAATAGCTGGGGGAGAAACTGAACCAAAAATGAAGCAGAAACACTTAAGGTGATAATATGGGGACCTCATTTTTGTGTGTGTGGGGGGGGGAGGCATTCCCTAGTTTCCTGAGTAACCTCATGCACCTTACTAGTTACTATAGGTTGAAGGAGTTTCAACTTCTCCTATGTAGAAGAGTTTGGATTTGATATCCCACTTTATCACTACCCGAAGGAGTCTCAAAGCGGCTAACATTCTCCTTTCCCTTCCTCCCCCACAACAAACCCTCTGTGAGGTGAGTGAGGCTGAGAGACTTCAGAGAAGTGTGACTGGCCCAAGGTCACCCAGCAGCTGCATGTGGAGGAGCGGGGAAGCGAACCCAGTTCACCAGATTACGAGACTACCGCTCTTAACCACTACACCACACGTTCAAAAAATGTTCAAAAAGATGGCCACCTAACCTCTGCTTAAAATCCTCCAAGGATCCGAGACAGACCGTTCTACTGCTGAACAGTTCTTACTGTCAGAAAGTTCTTCTTGGTTTTTAGTCAGAATCTCCTTTCTTGTAACTTGAATCCATTGGTTCATGTCTTAGTCTCTAGAGCAGGAGAAAACAAGCTTGCTCCATCTTCTTCTCCCTCGTTTCAAAAAGCTCCTCCATGGGCAACAAAGCAGAGAAGGCAAATAGTCACAGCACTTCTGTGCTCTCTTCCCTTCTCAAAAAGCCAGAGCACAACACCCTCCAAAAATTCAGTTTCCCTCAGACCCAGCCATTGTGGTCAAGGATGCTGAAAACTGTAGTCCCAACAACATAGGGAGGGAACATATGGATGTAAAGCCTACATAATTATTTTCTGTAGGTGAACAACTGAACCCGTTTCAATTGCCCCCCCCCCACTGAATGGAGAGGTAAACCAAGTTGCTGTGGAAGAACTGGAAGACACTTCTGGCTGGCATCTGCCCCCTCAGTTACTCTGGTAAACACATTTCAAATTGTTCCATGACACTCTGGATGTTTCTTCCATCTTCCTGAGCACAGAGCATGCTGACTGGGGCTTATAGGGTGTGTGGGAGGCATAGCTGTCAACTTTTCCCTTTTCCTATTCGGAATAAGGGGATTTCCCTTAAAAAAAAGAAAACGTTGACAGCTATGGTGGGAGGCGGTGGAAGACAGGAGTGCCTGGCATGCTCTGGTCCATGGGGTCACAAAGAGTCAGACACAACTCAACAACAAGTTCAGCAACATTTGGAGAGCCACAGGTTTGTACCCCTTGGTTTGGGTATGAATATGGCGTTTCATAATGTCTGGGTGTGGAGCGAAGGCCGTTAGTTAAAGGAGGAGTATAATAAGGCTGGCTCTAAGTTACAAATAGCAAAAAAGAAGCACTTAAGTGCAAATGAGAATCTAAATCACATCATGCCCGAGACCTAAGAAGACAGATAGATGCTCATTAAAGAAAACCTGGTTTAGACAGCAGCAATGGACCATTTAAAATGCTAAAGTAAAATTGATTCCTTTATCATGCTCAGCAGAGAAACTGCAGGAAGGGAAGAAAGGGCCTTCTGACTCACAATGGGGAATTTAGCCTAGCAAAACAAGCCATCCGCAGCTGTGAAGGGCTGTGAATAGGTTTGCCCACAGATGCTATTTGGATGGATTTTTTCTCTCCCCACAACAATACTCACCAATACTCCATTGTTTAGAGCCGTTTCTATACACTGCTCTGATCTGTGTTGCCCAGTGGTGATTAAACTGGCAGGGTCTTTATCACAGGATACATTAAATGGATGTGGTTGTATTGCTGCAAGCACCATGGCAGCCGATAGTGAGATTTTAACAAATAATTAGCAGGCTTCATAGCCCCACTGTGACACATTAGGAACAGAGGAAGCTGCCTTCTGCCTAGCCGGACCAGTTGCCCATCTCATTCAATGTTGTCTACACGTGTTACACACCACAACAATCTCCACAAGCAGTGTGAGGAGATTCAGGGGTTCCCGGCTTGTGTTTCTGTTTGAAGAAGAAGAAGAAGAGTTTGGATTTGATATCCTGCTTTATCACTACCCAAAAGAGTCTCAAAGCGGCTAACATTCTCCTTTCCCTTCCTCCCCCACAACAAACACTCTGTGAGGTGAGTGGGGCTGAGAGGCTTCAAAGAAGTGTGACTGGCCCAAGGTCACCCAGCAGCTGCATGTGGAGGAGCGGAGACGCGAACCCGGTTCCCCAGATTACGAATCTACCACTCTTAACCACTACACCACACTGGAAGATTGAGGCGCAGCGGAGGCTGGTGTCCTTAAGAAATATGGTTCATTAACACTTATTTACACCTGGAAGTGTGCAGTGGAGGGGGTGTAGAACATTATACCCCGGGGTGCCTCTCGTTACTCCTCTGATAGCTTCTGTAAGCTTGGGTCCAGTGCAGTCGGTCACGGCCCCCGGTATCTTAGCACAGCCTCCTCCAGCAGGATGGATGGCGGATAACAGATTGAGGTTGAATCCTGACAAGACAGAAGTACTGTTTTGGGGGGACAGGAAGCAGGCGGGTATGGAGGACTCCCTGGTCCTGAATGGGGTAACTGTGCCCCTGAAGAACCAGGTTCACAGCCTGGGAGTCATTTTGGACTCACAGCTGTCCATGGAGGCGCAGGTCAATTCTGTGTCCAGGGCAGCTGTTTATCAGCTCCATCTGGTACGCAGGCTGAGACTCTCCCTGCCCGCAGACTGTCTCGCCAGAGTGGTGCATGCTCCAGTTATCTCTCGCTTGGACTACTGCAATGCACTCTATGTGGGGCTACCTTTGAAGGTGACCTGGAAGTTACAACTAATCCAGAATGTGGCAGCTAGACTGGTGACTGGGAGCGGTCGCCAAGACCATATAACACTGGTCTTGAAAGACCTACATTGGCTCCCAGTATGTTTCTGAGCACAATTCAAAGTGTTGGTGCTGACCTTTAAAGCCCTAAATGGCCTTGGTCCAGTATACCTGAAGGAGCGTCTCCACCCCCATCGTTCTGCCCGGACACTGAGGTCCAGCGTGAGGGCCTTCTGGTGGTTCCCTCACTGTGAGAAGCCAAGTTACAGGGAACCAGGCAGAGGGCCTTCTCGGTAGTGGCACCCGCCTTGTGGAACACCCTTCCACCAGATGTCAGAGAGAAAAACAACTACCAGACTTTTAGAAGACATCTGAAGGCAGCCCTGTTTAGAGAAGCTTTTAATGTTTAATAGGTTATTGTATTTTAATATTCTGTTGGAAGCTGCCCAGAGTGACTGGGGAAACCCAGCCAGATGGGTGGGGCATAAATAATAAATTATAATTATTACTATTATTATTATTTTGGAGGAATGGGCTTTGTTCTCCTTCTTCTTCCCAGCTGCCTGAAAAACAACACCTTTTCCTGTCACCTTACACCCCTCCCTGACACATTGGCAACCTGTTTTGCACAGACTTGAGGACCTTCTCTGATGTGTAAATGCCCAGCCATTGTTTTATAATGTTTCAACCAGACCAGCCAGGCTGCTTTGCATAAGCCAGCCCAGGGATTCTCTGTCTGGCACCGTTCTGTAGCTTGCATTTCCCCTTCCTATCTCCAATATTAGCTAGATCCTGACATTCATTAATTTCTTGGGTTTAGGAGGGGTCCCCCCTGCCAACATTTAACAATGAGAAGCTGTCTTCTGCCTAGTCAGACCATTTGTCCATCTAGTTCAGTGTTGTCTACACTGACTGGTAGCAATCTCCCAGTGCTTCAGACAGTCTTTCCCATCTCTACCTGGAGATGGTGTCGATTGGACCTGGGACCTTCCACATACAAAGCAGATGCTGTACCACTAAGCTGTGGTCCTTCCTCAGATTAATACATGGGATTGCTCCTGGATTCAACATTGTCATGGAAGGCTCAGGCAGTCTCAGAGGCTAAGAGTGCCCCTTTTCCAGCTCTAGCTGGTTCACCAGCTATGGTCTCTTTCTGACAGAGACAACTTGGCTGCTGTGCTTCATATTTCCAACTTCCAGATTGGATTACTGCAATGTGCTCTTTGTGGGGCTGCCCTCGAAAATGACTTGGAAATGGCAGCAGCCAGAGTACTGGCTGGGGTTCCCTCCAGATCTCGTATAACCCATTTTAAAACAGCTGCACTGGTTGCTAATTAGTTTCTGGGTCTAATTTAAGGTACACACCTTAGTCTTTAAAGTCCTAAATAACCCACTGTCTCCTTCTTTATAGGCCCTCCCAGATATTAAGACTAGCGAAAGGGGCTACATAGAAAAAGCAAGTACTCAGTTCTCAAAATATTCAGATTCTGGAATAAAAAGTCATTTTTATGCAGCCTTGGTTAGATTTTGTTTTGCTTTTTCCCAGGGTGTTGAACTGCTGAACTAGTAGCAGAAAACCCAAGATTCCAACCATTAATTTCTGTATTTTGAAGTGGAACAGACATTTTTCATTTCACTGTCCCTTTGAGGCTTTTGTGAAGTTTGAATGGCTTGTTTTGTAATCTAATTAAGCATCTGCCCAAACTACTTGCTTACATCCAGCACTGCTGAACATTAGTTGGCTGAAATAAAAGGTTATTGCCTCAATTACTTTGCATTTTCAGTTCTAAACGACCTTCTCTGTTGTTTCAAAATCACCAGCACCATCTGCTGAAGGAAATCGTGAAATACACGCCCCCACAAGATTGTAATTCTGGCAACTGCAAACCAGTTCCTCTGAGGGGTTTAATTCACATCAGTTTCCAGCAGGTTTTGTGCAAACTATGAAGCTGGGAAACCATTTTTGTTTTGCTCTAATCACTAATGAATTTCCCTTTTGAAAAGAATTAAGGTTCTTTTTAGAGGACTCATAAATATGACATGCATGTAATAGGGAAAGCTCTCAGGTAACCTTCCTCAATGGAAAGCTTCAACACTTTTAGAAATACAGTACCCCTAGAGTTGTTAGGGTCCCAGCACAGCTGTGCAAATCCGCCTGCAGTCCTAAACAGATTGAGACTGCATATACAGTGGTACCTCGTGTTACATACGCTTCAGGTTACAGACTCCGCTAACCCAGAAATAGTACCTCGGGTTAAGAACTTTGCTTCAGGATGAGAACAGAAATTGTGCTCTGGCGGCGGAAGGCCCCATTAGCTAAAGTGGTGCTTCAGGTTAAGAACAGTTTCAGGTTAAGAACGGACCTCCGGAACGAATTAAGTACTTAACCCGAGGTACCACTGTACACCACACACTTACAAGCACATTTGAAGCAAAAAAAAATCCTGGAAACTGTATTTTACCTATAATAGAGCTATAGTTCTCAGCACTCTTGACAAATTGCACTTCCCAGGATTCTCGGGGGGGGGGGAATTCCTGCTTTTATATGGTGTGTATGGAGTCCTACAATCATAGGAAGAAACTTGGAAATGGACTACCTCATTTCAGGAACTGTAATGCAGGATGCAACTACAGCATCCTTCCTCAGCCTGGTGTTCTTCTGAAATGATGAAGCTGAGCTCCAAGACATCTTAGAGGTCACAAGGTTGGGGAAGAGTGCCTTAAGGAGTTGGAGTCCTCTGCACACATATCCTAGGACCTAGACTTATTTCAGGCTTAAAATGTGGCTTGGAAGTCAGGGCTGGGGAACCTGTGGCTCTCCAGATGTTTTGCACCACAGTTCCCACCAGCCCTAAACAGGATAGCCAATGGTCAAGAAAACTTATAGTTCAGCAACTATTCATTTGTCATGAACTTATAAACTGTACTGTCATAAAACTATAAGAAAGGATATATCAACAAGAATAAAATCAACAAAAGATCCATAAAAACATCAAATGCACAGTGAGTCAGACTCTTGCATTACCCAAGGGGCTCGCTGTGCACATTATCATCTTCTTCACCACTCATTGTCTGCCACCCCCCTGAGGAGAAAAGACAATCAACATTCCCAGTGGGCTTCACTGACCTAAATTCCCCCTTAAGTTTCAACTCAGTGGAGTCTGGTGCAGCCCAGCACTTGACTCACACCCCTTGGTTTTTTAAATGGAGACCTTCCTAATCTAACTGATTGCAGGAGTAATTGGGGGAGCCAACAAGGGGTATAAAACAGACTTCTGAGGGAGCCAGCTGTGCGAGGTAAACACTTAAGCAGACAGGTAAGCTAAGCACCTGTGCAAATTAAGTAAGCACTATATTTCTTTTTAGTATAGAGATAGAGAGATGTTAAGTTTTATCTGTTTAAAGCATGTTTAGCCTGCTCTTTAGTCGACTCACACTCCAAGCACAGCTTGCAAAAATAAATAGTAAGGGAGTCCCTGCCCTAAAGGTTTTATGAAAGGCATGACACACAAGGAAAATAGGGTATGGGGGAAAGGAGGAAGTTAGGCACCAGTTGTTATGATTAACTTGTGGGTGTGCTCTTTAACGCTTTTAGCCTAATTTTATAGAGTTAATTGAAAAAGAAGCCCCAGCGGACTTTCTGCCGACGGTTCACAACTAAGTTTGGTTAATCCCAGAATCAACCACCAAAGTCCTTGTCCTAGTGGAATCCGTTCAAGCAGAGGCGGCACTGCTATTCAAATAGTGCCTTGTGATCGATTATGCAATATTTTATTCAAGTTGGCACCCTACCTCTGCCCCAAGAGCTGCTGCGTGCGTTGCTAACTATGATTATTAAATTTCTATGCCGCTCTTCATCCGAGGATCACAGAGCAGTTTAGAATATAAAAACACAAAAATATATAACATAGTAACAAAATTACATAACATAGTGGGGTGTTTTTCTAACACTATTAAGACCCCTGAGCTAGATTAATGTCCCCAAACGTCATGGTTTGTGCCAACCTACTGACACTACACAAAGCTTCTTAACCACCCCCTAACCATTTTCGTATGAAAAAAAGATGGGGTGTTGCTGCTCTCCCAATCCACTAACTACCAGCCCGCTTCAACAATGCTGCGCGCGGCAAGAGCGCAGGCTTTCTGATCCAAGCCGCTTTCCGTACCCCTTCCGGGCAAAGCCGAGCACATGCTACGAAGCGCCCACACGTGTACGAAAACTCCTGGCTCAGCCGCCAGTTGGCGCAGGCAGATGACGATCACAGACGCCGTAAAAGTGTAGACGTCCAGGATTTGGAGGGAGGCGGAGGCGGCGCCGTCCTGGAGATAAAAGCCGTCACGTGGCGTAGAAACCGGCGCGTAGGTCCGGGCTCGCGCCTTGCGTGGGTGGGGCGATAAAGCGGCCAATGGCGAAGGAGGATAACCTGTACCCGATGTGGGCGGGGCTGAGGGGATTTTCTTCCTCCTTTAAATTTGGAACGTACGGCGCGCGCTCCCTTCACGCCTAGGGGGATTCCCCCCTCCCCTTCCCGCTCTCGCTCTCTCTCTCCGTCCCTCCCTCCCTCTTTTCTCCACCCACACGCCTCCCTGCCTCCCTTTACGGCTGCTCTGCGCGTGCGCGTTGCTGCGACGCTCTTCCAGTCTTTCCCTGCGCCGTGGGAGGTAAGTGCTGGCTCCTGACGCGGGTGCGTGCGGCGCCCCCTCCCCCCCCCCACCGCTTAGTCCCTCCGCTCAGCCGTTGTAGCCGTTGGCGGGCCGCTTGGAATCCTCTCAGGCCAACGGCGAACCGGGCCGGACTGGTCTGGTGCAGACCCGGGTCGGAGGCGGCCGGCGCCTTCCCCTCAGGCTTCTCCCCGGCGCCGCCTGCTCTTCCCACGAGGCGGCCATGCGGGGCGCCTCCCTTCGCGGGAGCTGGGGGGACTCGGGGCTGGGGAGATGGAGGAACCGGGGGGCGGAGCTTGAATTTCCCAGGCCAGCGGATCGTTTCCTCAGCTCTGTTTCTCTCATTACCCGCTCTGTGAGGAAAGCCATGTTTAAATTGGCCTGGTGTATGCCGCGGGGAAGCTGCGGTGCCCTCCGTAGAGTCGGATGGGGACCCCAAGGGTCATCCATCCCAACCCCTTTGCCGTGCAGGATAGCCAGGTAGATAGAGTTGGGCCTACACCACCTCGTATCACACACCCCTCCCCGACCAACCTGGTTAGGAGCTGTTCGGAGTCCAAAGAATATCGCGGGGCGGGGGGGGTCGCAGCTTCTCCACCCATGATGGCCTTTTCGCTTCTTGGTCACGAGTGTTTAGAATTACCCAAGAAGGAAAGGCAGCCATGTTGGTCCCCAAGAAAACGGCTAGAATTCATAGTCGTCGTCTTCTTTGGCGATCACTAGTAGTTGGGTAAGATGGTCTTCCATAAACACAGTTTTAACAGTGAGTCCGTAAGTGACTGTGGAGGCCAATTCTAGACCCATCTCCATTAGGACTAACCAAGATGAGAAAACGCCCTAATAAACATACTGCCCTATTGCGGATTTTGGAATGCGTTTTGGGGGTTTAACAGGTGGAGGAGCTCATTTGGCCATTGTTTTCCCACACTGGTTTCCCCTTTTGGTGGCTGGGTAGGTCAAAAACGTGGCCATGTGTGTGAGAGAGAATAAGAAAGTGCACACCTACTAAGCTTCCTTGTTCCTCTTAAGAATTGATGTGTAGGCTCTGTCCAAAGGTCGTCTAGTCAAATCTTCCCATACCTAGTACACCATCCCCCTCTGTTGAGCAATAGTGGGCACCCAGATACCTTTAAGATGCTCACAAACGCTTCCTGAGAGTAATCCCGTTTGTCATGCAGGGTAAAATAAGCTCTGTATCTGTTCAAATTCCATTCTCTTGTGAGAGTTTTAGTGATGCAGCAGCCCCATCTGCTTTTGTTTCAGCTGCTTAACGCCTATCTGCTGCATTCCCTACCAGTCATGGTACACCCTTACAGCTTTTAGACAGTGATGAAACAGGTTCCTGAGATCACTAAATGATAAGTAGACTTGCTTCGGCTGCCAGAATTGTGAACCACCACAAAATGCCTACTGTAAGCACCCTATATTAGTTATCCCTTTGCTCTTTCACATCACCTCTCCTCATGCATTTCATTTCTGGCTTGAGGGTAACTGCTGTGATTGTAATATCATGAAATGGCTGTAGTTGTTGCCAAAAAGGCACTTCTGAGAGATGGGATTCTTCATGCTGCTGCAACCATCCTGTAATAAGAAGCCCCATTCGCTGGTAATTGCTCAGTTGTATACCGCACCATACAATCAGACTGTGTGGAAAACATGTTACAGTTATAATTGTTGTGGTGTGTAAGGGTAAAGGGACCCCTGACCATTAGGTCCAGTTGTGGATGACTCGGGGGTTGCGGTGCTCATCTCGCTTTATTGGCCAAGGGAGCCGGCGTACAGCTTCCAGGTCATGTGGCCAGCATGTTTAAGCCGCTTCTGGTGAACCAGAGCAGCGCACGGCTCTCTGGTTTAACCCACAGAGCCTGTAGCTCTCACCAAATAGGAGCTGGCATTTGGCAGCAAAATACTGTTCATGTTTGAGTCAAGTGTGGGACAGTAGCACTTAATCTTCAATAATCCCCCAAAATTCTATTCCACAGCTTCAGAAACCAAATTTATAAATCTATTGTTCCAGTTTATAAATCTTGTAAAATTTGCATTTCTTATAAATCTTGTAATTGTAATTTTACATTCCTTGTTACCATTTTCTCCTGCAACTTTTCTCTTCCTACTCTCCCCATGCCCTGGCTGAGCCATAACATGGCAGTTGGGACCCCTGAGAGTAAAATATTGCCCTTCCCATCCCATATTGCAGTCGTGAGCTAGCATTTTTAGGGGACAGCTATTCCATTTCACAACGCTGTCGTACTTGCAGTGAAGGTGGAGATTGTTGATATGTTCAGTGCTGGACTGAGTATAGTACTTTATGTAACATGGTTCATTATATTCGAAGTATGGTATATAAGTGAGAGATTTGTGTTCATCTGCATATCTATAACTATATTAAAGATACAAATACTTTATTATGTAACTGATGCATGAAATAACTGGATTTATTTTTAAATTTTATAGTATTTGCCAGAACACACTACATACTATGGCTGATGAAGTTGATTTTACCACTGGAGATGCTGGTGCTTCTGCCACCTACCCTATGCAGTGTTCTGCACTCCGCAAAAATGGCTTTGTGGTGCTGAAGGGACGTCCCTGCAAGATTGTAGAAATGTCAACTTCGAAGACTGGCAAGCATGGTCATGCAAAGGTAATTGCTTGGTAGAGCTTTCTTGAGTTTTACTTCTGTTCTGGTATGCCAACATTGTTCTTCAATGAATATTAGTTTACTAATATTAAACATTAACATCAGATTTGCCAGGTGCGTGGCCCAGTCTTACTTAACTTGTCACTATCTCCTTGTAGTGCAAGTCTAGCTGGCTGTCATAGTATAAGGTTTCTGACATGGGTGGCATTCTCTGCTAGGGGAGAGCATGAAAAGTGAGTCCCTCAATATAGTGCACACTTGGTTAGTAAATTTTCAACCTCTCTAAATACCTTTGTCTGAATGATGTATCTGATTCCAAGTGGTACACTGGTTCAATTCAGATATTACATTCTTATTCTCCAAATCATGGTTTGGAGGATTACAAACATCCTGGAAGCTCATATGCTCCTCTCTAGTCTTGCATCACAAATGGAGGGAATCCGATGGTGAGGATGAGAAGGGAATCAGTACAGATCTGCAGCACAGCCTGGTGGTCCTGGGTTTGGAGCACGCCAGGATTAAGCTTGTGAATTTAAGTCAGAAAATTGAGGTAGCTTGAGTTACTGAAGCCTCTCTTTTGGAGCTTGTGTAATTTGTATCTAAGCACATGCTTACGTTCAGAACTGTCACCATACACAAATATGATCTTGATAGTTCTTCAGTAAGATACCTCTTTGGTAGAAGCATTCTTAAAGGTGATGGGCATGCATAGGTGACTTGAATTTCGGAATAAGCATAGAAGTTACATCCAAACATCAATTTAAATGCTAACTTTTGGTTACAGAAAACTGTATGTCTCAGAATTCTAAGCTATTTGTGGAGATGGGTAAATCATTTGTGACTTTTCTCTCCTGAAGTAAGATACTGTACTGTATGTTGTTGGACAGCAACTCCCATCATACCTGACCACTGGTCCTGCTAGCTAGGGACGATGGGAGTTGTAGTGTAGTTGTGTAGAGACAACTCTTCCCAAAGCTCAGTGCCTCCTTAACTGGTTTTGGGTTGGGTCATATGTTGCTGAGGGCTGCCAAAAACGGCTTTGAGGGTCGAATGCAGGATTCAGGCCATGTGTTTGACTGTCTTGTTCTAGTCAATGATAGACTGTAATTAGAGTATCATTATATGTGACTTCTCCTTACATAACTGTTCCAGCTTTAGTCTCTGGGTGGATGCAAATGAATTACTGTTCATTGCTTTCTCTTTCTCCCCCCCCCCCCCACCCCAAACTTTGTTCTTGGAACATACTGTTCTTGGTAGCCTAAATATATGTGCATGAACATTCTCCTAGGTCCACCTAGTTGGCATTGATGTGTTCACTGGCAAAAAATATGAAGATATTTGTCCTTCCACTCACAACATGGATGTTCCTAACATCAAGAGGAATGACTATCAAGTAAGTCTACATTTTAATCTATACAAATAGAAAGTCCCCTCTGGGCATAGCCTGATGTCCTATGAAAAAACTATGCTTCCTTAATTAAAATACCACACCTTAAATTACTTAGCCTTCCAAAGGACCCATCGAAACAAGCTGGGTTTTGTAATCTCGTACCTCTGACATCTCATTTCCAGTCAAATACTTAACCCTTGGTGCAGCCACCGGACAACATAAAATGCCATCATTAGAGGAAGTGGAGAGATTATTACAAATGCCATCTAATCATCATTATGAATTGATTTTGTAGGATGGGGGCCACCTTGAGCATGCTAATAGAAAAGATGCGATACACATACACTTAATAAAACAAGTGGCCCTAAATATTCCCCTCGTGTCCAGACTAAGATGAATTGTTTCTGTCAGACTAAAATTTTTGTGCAATTTTGTTGTGCAGTTCCTTGCTTTGATCTATATGTTTAAATACAGAGCATAGTGTATGTTAGTAGAACTATCTTCAGGTACTTTGCAGCATTATGAAATATCTCATGCTGGGTTAATATGGTAGCAATTTCTTCAATCGGCTTTGCTATAAAATATTCAGGAATATTTGAAGCAAATTACATTTGCAGAACATCTGCCAATAACAATATTTGGAACCACATATAAAATTAATTGGCAGTTTTAGATCATCTTACTATATTTTTCAGTTTCAAAGCTGCTTTTGCTAGAAAGTGCTACTGAATACAGCATTTTTAGCTTTATCCCTTTAGTGACTAAAGCTGTGATTCACACTGAATAGATCTTGAACTAAAAACTGTTGAAACTGGGTTCCATGTATTAGAAATGTGCAAGGTTGTTCTGTAGCAGTGGCTCTCAAACGGTGTGGTGTGCCACATTGATATAGTAGGAGACAATGGCAAGTGTGGCAGAAAGATTCCAGGACAGTCAATAAATATAATATGTGAATGATTCATTTTCTCATTCACATTGTTTTATACACTTTTATTCTGAAAGTGTGGTCCAGAGAAAAAAGTTTTGAAAACCACTGGTCTATAGCAATCAGAAGCAAAATGCTAAGTTCAGAAAGCAATGCCCATATGCCAATACCTTTGACTGAACTTCATTCAATTATGAATAAAAATGAAATGGAATTGTTAATTTCTTGCAGCTGATCTGTATACAGGATGGATATCTTTCTTTGCTGACAGAAAGTGGTGAAGTTCGTGAGGATCTGAAGGTGCCAGAAGGTGAACTAGGCAAAGAAATAGAGGGGAAGTATAATGCAGGCGAAGATTTCCAGGTAAAATCTGAGGTTTGAAAAAGTCTGGGGTTTTATTTTTCTTTTGACACCCAAGTTACCTTGAAAGTACTTTATTGCTGCTAACGGTTGATCTAAAATAACTTCCTGGGCCTTATTTTAATGGGGAGAAAAGAAAGGGGGATAAAGTGGAATTAGTTTTCTATTCTGAAATAATAAGTGGCTTATCTCTTGTAATTGCAGTTGGTTTTTTCTTCATTCATATTATTTATTATACTTTTTAATTGCTTACTAACTGAAGGTCTCCAAGCAACTTGCAACACATTTAAAATAGAAATACATTATACCTTCAGAGCAGAACGTATCAGCCATGGGAAGCTTTGGCATCACACTAGTAACAAAAAACAACATGTAAATCTAGTGGTTCCTAAGTAGCTAAGTACTGTAGACCGCCTGTTTCTCAAAAGCCAAGCCAAGGTCCCCCTACTTTTGAAATGTAATATTTGTTACGTCAATAGTGACACCATACCCCCCAAAATGTCCCAGCACAACTGTGATGTGTGTCTTCTAAACAAGAGTATAGCCCTAAAAAAATGAGATGTCCCGAGCAGTTGATGAGCCATGGACCCCCTGGATAGGTTATGCAGACCTCCAATTGGGAACCACTGTCTCATTTTGTAAAAAAACCTGGTGCCAAAATAATTACATGGAAATGATATCAGTGCCCTCCTAAACTAGATGATCAGGATAAGTTAAAGTTATATTCCTCAGCTTGTCTTTATTATAAATACTTCTCCTTCCTATTTTTCACCTGAACTCAAGCTACTATTATGTTAGATTGGCTTAATTATGTGCTTTGTGATTAGCTTTTTGCTGGGAGGTTGACTAAAATTGGAATCCTGGTGCTAGAACCCAACTATTGCCACCACAACACTTGTTGTAAATGTAATAGCTGTTTTGTGTATCCTAATAATGCTTTTTCTCTCTCCTTTAGGTATCAGTCATGTGTGCAATGAGTGAAGAATGTGCTGTAGCCATTAAACCTTGCAAATAGGACCATCTGGATTTGAGCAGCTGCTCATATCTCAGCAACTGCAGATTTCTTATTTTAGTTCTAATTATCACCAAAGCTATAACCTTCACTAGCAACCTCGTGTCTTTGTTTGAAAATAGTGCTGGCTAATGTTGCAAGCCATTTGGCAATATTAAAATTGCTGAAGTTCAAGTGCTTACAGGAATGGCAAGGCAGTCAAAACTGTCATTTTAGATCATGAGGTATTACTAGTATGCTTTGCTCGAATGAGACTGTATAGCAGTGCCAATACCAAGGTAGTACTAAGTTTGGGTTTAAGTATGAATAGTGTTTAAATACAACATTTTAAACAAATGCGAATAACCACTTTTATCTTAAAATATGGTGAAATGTGGCTTGCACTGAACTGTGAATAGTCATTGAGCTGGAGACAAGGGAACTCATGTGATCAAAATGCCAGTGCTGATGGCCATGTACAACAAACTTATATCTGTAGTCTTGCTGGCTGGCTCACTCTTAACATGTCACCATTTGCCTGTGATGCAAACATCCAGAATATTGGATGCTTTCATACTCTGGTTAATAGTGCACAAAAGCTTGGGGTGGGAGGGAGGGAGGGAGAGGAGATTCACTAGAGGCCTTTGATTTCAACATGGAGTTCAGCCACTCTTCTAGTTTAAAAGAAGGGAATGCCTCAAGTGTTTCAGTATTAGGCATATTTGTTTTTGATTTTAACTCTTTAGTTTTGTAGCACAAATAGACTTTTTGACTTTTTATTAATGGATCAAAAGTGCACATACTAGCTTGTATAAAGGCTTAATATGAGCCTGGTTTCACGCAACTGAAATTAGGTCATGGGTTGTACAGTCCCAAAAAGAACGATGACAGAGTGCTCTATCAAGTACAAGAACTTCAGTGCTGTGTTAAGGGGTCACACTGACTCATAATCTACTTGCACAAGACTTGATTACACTGAACAGGCAAATGCCTAATCGCTAATAGACAATTTGTCTACATGACCTTCAACTTTGTAAGATCATGCTTCTGCTTCATTAGCATTTTGCGGGACACCAACTTAAATTTGCCTTAAATATTGGTAGCAACTGACTAACTTGAACTAGTGACTGGGTTCTTAAAACGTGCTTAGTTCATTACTGGCAGCTTTTTGTGTGCATAGGAAACAGGATTTTGAGCTTCAGTTAGGAATATGGTTGCCCTTTAATCAGTGAAGTTAGTTAGACAACAGGTGTAAATGAACTGCATCAGGGTCTAGTGGTAGGCTCTATATTATAAGTATCTATGCAGAGAAGGGGCACAACGCAGATTGATTTGGCAATAAAAACTCGAACAAAGCACAGTCTTGATGTAGTAAGTAACTACATATTTCAAGATCTAGGGCTACTGGAAAGCTGAAGGATTTTAGCATATTTAGTCTAATCATGTGTTTCTAGATAGTTGATTCTCCAATAGTCATGGTTTGAATGAGAAGTCCCAGTTTGAAACATGGACTCAGCTAGTATCATTAGTCATGAATGTGAACAGTTTTGAGACGTAAACTGGTGTCATAGTATCTGAAGAGTCCTACTAACATCTTAACTGCTTGCATCATCTTAAGGACGTATGCAGCTAAAATGTGTAGAGGCAGGTGGCTTTTGGAAATGTGTTACTGAAGTGCCCTCTTATACTTCGGAAAACATACTGTCTTAATTTCAACTTGACTTTTAGCAATCTGGAACCACAGAATATCTAGACTAGATGGGGGGGGGGGGAATCTGCTAAGTAGATCTGTGTGGCACTCTTTTGCATACAGGTTTTGCAATGTCATTTCACCAGTAAAAACTACAGTATATACAATAAGACAATAGCAAAGCCATTTCATTAGTAGAGAGCAGTCTCTACAAACCCACCAGGTTTACAATAAACTAACTTTGCTAATAAAAGCTTAATACTGTATCTTTCAGGTTATTTAAGCTATTTCAGGGTAATCATGTTTCTCTAAATTCACTTTTAAATGGTTTTTACTTCATAGTTGGAACAAATTGTATTTTGTTGGAGCAGGTGGAAGCTCTTCTAACAAGCTGTAAGCCAAAATTAAGGCTGTTGATATGAGCAACTCAGTCCTGCTGCTGTTCTGTAATGGTGCAAGCTTTCTTGTTTGGGTCCATTGATGTTTTGTTCAGTGTGCTGTAGGTTCTCTTGCCTCAGATGTTAGGAACTTCTTTTTTAAAACCCAACTTTACCTCTTGATGTGTTGTTGTGTCTTTGTTCAACAAAACCACTGCTAGTTGAGCCATGACTTGAATATACTCTTCTCAGGGCTGCTCTTGTGAAGAATTGAAAGAGCTTAAGTTGATTATTTTAACAAAGCTGCTTGAAAGTCTTACAGGGTTTTGTATTCCATAAATTTATAGCATGCCTATGATGCAAGTAGAGTTCTAGTACATTGAACCTTAGTCTAACACAGTCAAACATTGTGACCAAGCTATTCTAGTGACTAGATGACATGTTTGACTGCAGTAAGCTTTAAGTATGGAAATGTTGGCTGTGTCTAGAAACTTTCATAGAACAAGCTGTGCTTAAACATTTTATCCTGTGTAAAGCATATGACTCTCATACATTATACTCACATTTCCACAGTACAACTCGGACAATGATCTCTGTGGCTTTTATTTACATTGTTTTATCTAGGTCTTGTAGTGAACGCTCATGATCAGTGACTGTTACATTAACATATAATTGTAAACGACGTGTGGGGAGAAGGGGTTTTTGTATTTGCCACATACGGTAGCTCAGACAAGTATGCAATATACCTACTGGCTAGCAAATGGATGCAGTGTTCATTGTACAGGAGTGACTTTTGACTTTAAAAGCAAAACTTGAAAGGTTTGTATTTTTTCTGCATTTCTGTAATAGCGTATTCATGTGTTAAGAGTTCTTGGCTTTTAACGACTGTTTTATTGAAAAGTTTGAATTATGATTTGGATCACAATGAGAATAAAGTTTGAACCTAAGTGCTACTCTTTTGACTTTTTTTCCCTACAACTGCTAATAAATGCCTTGTATATGCACTTCCACAGATTATGAATTCTATAAGGACGTGACCCTACTGTAGTTTCCTTATTAAGCATACATCATTGATCACAATCTCACTTGAAAAGGAAGGCTGCTGTAGATTGCCCAATAAAAACTGACCTGAGCAAATACATTTGCTTGAACAGCACGAAGGTGCCCAATATTTCTTCCATTGTAAAACAAGGTTTGGGGAGGACCTGACACCCAAAAGCTAAAACTGATTGTTAATATCTGCTGCATTGCAAAGAGGGGAAAGGTTTGGGGTTGGAAGGGGCTTCTTGAACCCCTGTAATGTAGTCCACTGTTACTTCAAAGGTGGGCCAAGAGATTTTTGGCCAGCTAGTATTTGGGGTCGTCATACATCCAGAACAGTTTCCCGGTGGAAATCAGTCAAATATCCAGGAGAATCCTAAGCAGGAAACCTTTTTAAAACAATCATTGTGTTAAATTTAATTTGGTTTTGATTTGTTAATTGGAAAATTTAAAAAATCCGGGTATTTATTGTTTGAAATATGGCAACCCTAAATAGTACTTGTCTAATTGGGAAGCGCTTTTCCAAGAATAGCTTGCCTGCATAAAAATGCAGTGTGTGTGTGTGTGTGTGTGTGGTGGAGCCTTGTGGCATTTCCACACTACGGGTTCCAAAAATCCTACAGCGATTGTAGGGAACCTTGGGAGGAGGTGTCGCTCGGAGGTAGAGCCTCGCTCGGCATTCAGAAGGACTCCAGTCCCAAGCCTCTCCACCCGGGGCTGCGTCAGCCCCCTGTCTATTGCCCTGGGGAGCTGTTTCCGGTCGGTTTTAACTCGCGCTCCTTGGATTTCTTATTTCTATTGATTAAACTTGAACCCCCCCCCCCCCCCATAAAGAAGCGCCGAGACACCAGGACCCACCGGCCGGACTCTGTATCACGCAGCTTCCGGTGTGCGCACGTTAGCGGAAACGAGCGGGCGCTTGGCACCCGGAAGTATTACCCCTCTTCCCTGATCCGAGCGTCAACTCTCTTCCTTTATCCCTCGAGCGTGGTCCACGCTGCGCGTCATTGCGTCACGGCGCGGATATCTATAAAAGCGCGGCCGCGATGTTTCCACCCTCTTTCTCCATTGCCTGGCCAAGA
Source organism: Podarcis muralis (assembly GCF_964188315.1). Lineage (NCBI taxonomy): Eukaryota > Metazoa > Chordata > Lepidosauria > Squamata > Lacertidae > Podarcis > Podarcis muralis. The sequence continues at coordinate 15,451,955 of NC_135660.1, forward strand.
TGGCGCCGGTGAGTTTCTGAGCCGGGCGGGCTGTGGCGGGAGACACGCGTGGGTTAAAGGAGGGCAGGAAGGCTTCCCTGCTCACTCTTCTCTCCCTCGCCTGCTCCTTTCCCACACGCTAGTAAACCTTGCAGGGCTGTTGGGAGGCTGCTGTGTAGCTGTGACCCTAAACCCCCCCTTACCTGGGAGAAAGCCCGTTGCATTCAGTAGGATTGCCTGTCGTGTTTGGTACCCTGAGTTCATGGGCGCCACACAGGTTTTGCTAGATCACGTACATAATGCGAAATAAGGTCTGGAGGACTCTTGTGAAGAACTCTCTTAGCTCATTGCCAATTTTCTAAAGTACCTCATTCACGTCGTCGTGCTTTTCGGGGATGGGTTTCGTAATGCTCTCACGCAAAGGGAGATGTTGCTAGATTGCAATTTGAGGTCATTCTTGATCATTGGGCCCCGCTATCTGGGAGTCCAGCAACATCTGAAGGTCACTCAAGTTTGCTGCTCCAGCAAAAATGCATAGGACATCCATAAAGGGACATGGGGAATCTTGAAAAGCCCGTGGATAAATAAATGTCAACTGGCAATAGTAAATGATGAGCGTCCCCAGTTCTGCATCTTGTGTATTACCACCGCTTAACTTTAGGTATACAGTGGTACCTCAGATTAAGAACTTTATTTGTTCTGGAGGTCCGTTCTTAACCTGAAACTGTTCTTAACCTGAAACACCACTTTAGCTAACGGGGCTTCCTGCTGCTGCTGCGCCGTCGCTGCACAATTTCTGTTCTCATCCTGAAGCAAAGTTCTTAACCTGAGGTACTATTTCAGGGTTAGCAGAGTCTATAACCTGAAGCGTCTGTAACCCGAGGTACCACTGTACATCTTAGCATTAGGTATACATTGGATGAAAGGGGAGGGAAGCCCAGTGCTATGATAGCCACAAATGAAGGAATGACACTTAATCCTGGTCTTCCATAGCACTTAAGCCCCCCCCCCCCTATTTCTATTTCTATAAACCCTTCATTGGAGGATCACAAAGTGGTTTACAATATAAAAATACATAGTAACAAAACCAATATGCCTCACCCCCCCCCATTTAAAAGACCATAGTGTTTAATTAGCAAAAAATCAAGGTGCTGTACATCGTTCTTCCTCTCATTGAATCCCCACAAGAACACTCAAAGGTAGGTTAGGCAAAGAGGTAGTTACTGGCCCCAGGTCACCTAGTTAGCTTCATGGCTGAGTGAGGGTTTGAACTTAATCTCCCATATCCTAGTCTAGCATTCTAATCTCCATACCACACTGGCTCCTAAGACCCTTGACTCCCCTGATTGGACAGATTCAATCAGGGCCAGTGTGGTGTAGTGGTTAAGAGCGGTAGTCACGTAATCTGGGGAACCAGGTTCGCGTCTCCGCTCCTCCACATGCAGCTGCTGGGTGACCTTGGGCCAGTCACACTTCTTTGAAGTCTCTCAGCCCCACTCACCTCACATAGTGTTTGTTGTGGGGGAGGAAGGGAAAGGAGAATGTTAGCCGCTTTGAGACTCCTTAAAGGGAGTGAAAGGCGGGATATCAAATCCAAACTCCTCTTCTTCTTCTGCCACCTCACAGGTCCTGGATATGGGCCCTTTGGATTCTAGTTGGTGCTAGTGGCAGAAACTGCTCTTGTTTGTTTGGCGCAAGGTCCTCCATTATTTTAGTTTAAAATAGAGTAAGAAAAAAAATTGTCCCTAGCCCTTTGAGAGGAAAACAAAGTTAGCTATTAAAGAACTGTTATTTCTTATGCTAGGTTTGCACTGTAGTGAGGGTAGGTGATGAAATTTTCATTACTAGTATATTTTCTGTGTTAAGTGAAAGTTACAGGATAAAGAATATTGGTTAAGTAGAGAAATATATTAAGGCATCTCTGATATATGAGGTATATATTTCCTCTTGACTATACTGATCAAATATAAGGATCATTTATACTAATTTCAGGGGCATGTTTGGTTTTCTTTTAGCAAAAGGACAAGAAACTGAAAAAATCAACTTGCAAGTATAGCCTTGACCTCACCCATCCTGTAGAAGATGGAATATTTGATTCAGGAAATTTTGTAAGTAGTTCTGCTGTTCACACTTCTTTGGTCATGTTTTAATGGCAACATACATTGAAACGTAAGGAAGGGAAAAATTCAAATGCTTGAGGTTTCTTTTAAAGGAAATTAAGTCTATGCGTGTTTATAATAAAATTCATGATAAATAGTTGCCCTTTAGTCAAATCAGCCTATGGGTAAGAACTTGACTCCTACAACTGTAAATCATTCCCAGCCAATTAATCACATCCTGTTTTAATTCTTGCTGCCTGCAATTACCTTTGCTTGTGCAGGGAGGTTTGGAGTTACAGACCTGGATGGGATAATTATTTAGCTTGGCTTAGTGACTATCTTAATCATAATCCAGATGGATTCCATACCAAATGACTATGTATCGTACCAATGTTTTGGCATCTTAAAATAAATATATATAGAGAGACAGATATTGTATGTTATGAATTACCGTATTTTTCGCCCCATAGGACGCACCTGCCCATAGGACGCACCTAGTTTTTTGGGGGGGAAATAAAGAAAAAAATATTTATTTCCCCCCCCCCCAGGTGCGGGGCTGGGGCGGGGGAAGCCTGAGCTTCCCCCAGCCCCCAGAACAGGCTGCTATCCGCTAGCCGTGGGAGAGCCGCGCGACTTCGCGCAGCTCTCCCACGGCTAGTGGAGCGCTGCGCGAAACCCGAAGCTTGGGGCGTGCTGAGCTCAGCGCGCCACAAGCTTCTGGGTGCCAGCAAGGTCTCCGCTAGCCGTGGGAGAGCTGCGTCTACCGGATAGCTTCCTGAAGCCTGGAGAGCAAGAGGGGTTGGTGCGCACCTCCAGGCTTCAGCGAAAGCCTGCATTCGCCCCATAGGACGCACACACATTTCCCCTTCATTTTTGGAGAGGAAAAAGTGCATCCTATAGGGTGAAAAATACAGTACATTAATAGGAATATTTCTGTTAATATTTCTATTCATTTTCATTGATTCTTGCATGATTTATTTGCATTTTGTGACTGTAATAATGGATTGTCTGGCTAGGGTCACTTCCCTAGTTCCACATCTAGGGCACCATTCCCTAGTGTTGCATTTTTTTGTTTTTCTTGAATTAGGAACAGTTCCTGAAGGAAAAAGTTAAGGTCAATGGAAAAACTGGAAACTTGGGAAATGTAGTTCATATTGAACGCTTTAAGAACAAAATCACAGTGACATCTGAAAGGCAGTTCTCAAAAAGGTGGGTGTTCTTTATTTTGTGTGGTGGGCTTTTCTTTCTGATTTTAGCTCCAAACCTCAGGACACGTAGCAAGAATGGTAAACCAATTTAAAATGTGGCTTTAGTTGAAATTCCCCAGTTAAGCTAACCTGAAGTAGTAGCATTTGAGGCTGTTTATTATCTCGTGTCTTTAGCATGTGTTTCTGCGCCAAACGCACACTTGACACCTGAAGACTATTCTCAGTTCTGTTCTGGAATATCAGCTTTTGAAAGAGAACTGGAAGGTGAAGTTGGGCTATTTAATTTGCCCCATCTTCCTGCAGTTGATTTCTTAACTAGTATGATATATTTGAAAGGAAGCTAATGGTATGATATATTTGAAAGGAAGCTTGATTTCCAAATATGTGTTCTTAGGTTGTTGTTTTTTTGTGGGAGAGCAGTGTAATATTTTGGCAATTCCTGGAGTGGCCTAGTTTTTGCCTACTCAATTGGTCACTCATAGGATCATATTAAACTGTCCCATACGAAGTCAGACCATCTACCTTTTTTCAAAGAGGGCCAGATTTGATGCTTGAGGGCCAACCAAAGTTGTTGAGCTTTTTGGGATTTAACCCCAAGCAATAAGCTGCCACAGGGGCCAAATTAGGCTCTCAAACAGACTTTGCCTGGTCTAGGCTGATGGCAGCAGCACTCCAGGGTTTCAGAGACGGAAGCTCTCCCAGCCCTATCTAGAGATGCTGAGGGTTGAACTTAAGACCTTCTGTATAGGGGGCAGATTCTCTGAGCTATGGTCCTCATCCTTTGGTGAATTAAGTTCATCATTTAAGATAGATTGCATTAATACGGAGATTCATTTCATCACATGTAATAGTATTTATATAGCACCTCAGAGTTTCAGATTTTTTCATATAATTCTCAGCCTTTCAACAATCTTGTAAGGTGGGTTTGCTTGACCTGGTTGTAAATGGGGCAGATAACAATAGTGGCTTGCCTAAGTCCATTCAGTGAGTTCATGACAAGCAACAAATTTCACCTGGGAACTTTCTGGTTCCGAGTTCAGTTTCCTATACGTGTCTATTCAGAAGTAATCCCCATTGGGCACCGTTAAAATTTCTCCCTTGTCTATAGAATTGCAGACTTAGGTGTTCTGCTAGACAGGCTACGTCTTAAGGGTCAGATGCTCAACAAATAATCATTGTTGCTTTTTGCAGTCATCGACTGCTGTCTTGTATCACGTCTTTGTAAACGCTTGTGATCAAATTACATCATACACTTAAAATCACTTGGCCTTTTGTGTTAAAGGTACCTTAAGTATCTCACAAAGAAGTATCTCAAGAAGAACAATCTCCGTGACTGGCTGCGCGTGGTTGCGTCTGACAAGGAGACCTACGAACTGCGTTATTTCCAGATTAGCCATGATGACGAAGGGTCTGAAGCCGAGGAGTAGAATAAGCTTTTATGTGGAGCATTGTCTTCCCTGGTGCACAGCGTGTACACATGAATCATCTATTTATGAGAATGAAATCATTTATTACCAAAGAAAAATTGTACACTGACTTTACTTATAGATTGCTGTGGGCACCTGGGATTTGTTGTGTTTCAAAAGTTTCATTAAAAGAGCCTCCTGATAAATTATAATCTGCAGTTCTCTTGTGGACATGAGGTTTTGCCTACGTTTCATTGAAATACATAACACAGTCACATATTTATGCTTAATGGCCACATCCCTGTAATCTCTGTGACTGACCAGTCCATTATACAGTGGTACCTCGGAAGAACTTAATTCATTCTGGAGGTCCGTTCTTAACCTGAAACTGTTCTTAAGCACCACTTTAGCTAATGGGGCCTCCCGCTGCCACTGCACCTCTGAAGCACGATTTCTGTTCTCATCCTGAAGCAAAGTTCTTAACCTGGGGTACTATTTCTGGGTTAGCGGAGTGTGTAACCTGAAGCGTATGTAACCCGAGGAACCACTGTATAATTGTTCTAGTAGAACTAGAGTAAAACTTAAATCCATTCTTATCTCAGAATTTTCACCATAGTCATACAGGACTAAATGTATAGTGTACTCATACATGATCTATTTAAGCAGTTTCTAGACTGCGCTCTCTATATATTTAGAGTCTCCTGTGTAGAATGACTTCAGCCAATAATAGCTGTTTTGGAATAATCTGGTTAAGGCAGTTAAGTCAGAAACTAATTTCAGAAGAAAAGTCTTAGTCTTTCAGTTCTGCTATTATGTTTGGCCAAAGGTCAGTTCCCTACAGTGGTTATGCAAGCGATTTATTCTGCCATTCCAGACAGCACCATGCATATAGCAAGAGCATTGTTGGAATAATTTTATGCAAGCCCTATTTGTAATTGGTAACCATACTTTCAAAACCGAGTGGCTATCTGCAAGACGGCCGTTTGCATTCGTGATTATTCATTATGGGTGATGATCAGTGTTCATAACACTCAAGAATAGACCCATTGAATTCAATAGGCAAGTTGTTTTAAGTCCATTGATTTACGTGGGTCAAGCATGACCTAGGTGGATGTCAACCTTTCTACTTGTATTCAGCCTTTCTTCAATAACTCAAGGTGAGATTTATGTGGCTCTCAGATGGATTCCGCTCCCAGCACTGACCAGACCTGTGTGACTTCAGCAAGGTTGCAGCATTGCGTGCCTTCAAACCCTGATGATCTTACTGTTTCAACTTTAAAGATGATTTGCAAACAAAAAGAAAGCAATAATATTAATACAATTCCAGCAACAATGTTAAAAATGAGAAGATGTGTTTTTTTAAGCTGTAGCAACATAAAACAATAGTTGCCTGACCTTTTGGACTACAACTCACATCTGTAGTGGACACACCAGTGCTGTCTGAGGCTGATGGGTGTTGTAGTCCAAAGCAGCTAGATGGTGCTAGGTTGGCTAATAATAATAATTTACAGTGGTACCTCTGGTTACGTACCTAATTCGTTCTGGAGGTCCGTTCTTAACCTGAAATTGTTCTTAACCTGAAGCACCACTTTAGCTAACAGGGCCTCCCGCTGCTGCATGATTTCTGTTCTCATCCTGAAGCAAAGTTCTTAACCTGAGGTACTATTTCTGGGTTAGCGGAGTCTGTAACATGAAGTGTATGTAACCCGAGGTACCACTGTATTACTTATACACCGCCCATCTGGCTGGGTTTCCTCAGTCACTCTGGGCGGCTTTCAACAGAATATTAAAAACACGATAAAACATCAAACATTAAAAACTTGCCTAAACAGGGTTGCCTTCTGATGTCTTCTAAAAGTCAGATAGTTGTTTATTTCCTTGACATCTGATGGGAGGGTGTTCTACAGTGTGGGCGCCACCGCCAAGAAGGCCCTCTGCCTGGTTCCCTGTAACCTAACTTCTCGGAGTGAGGGAACTGCCAGAAGGCCCTCAGATGTCTTCTAAAAGTCAGATACAGTGGACCCACCGGATATGAAATTAATTCATTCTGGGGGGTCCATACGTACCCCGAAAGTCTGCATCTAGAGGCGCTGCTTCTGTGCACACGCACAGCACAATAGAGTGCTTCTGCACATGTGTGCAGAGGACGTCTGCGCACGGACATACGGCAAAACCCGGAAGTATACACTTCCAGGTTTGCTGTGTTCGCAACCCGAAAGTTACATTACCCAAAGGTAACGTAAACCGAGGGTCCAATAGTTGTTTATTTCCTTGACATCTGATGGGAGGGTGTTCCACAGGGCAGGCGCCACTACCGAGAAGGCCCTCTGCCTGGTTCCCTGTAACCTCACTTCTTGCAGGGAGGGAACTGCCAGAAGGCCCTCGGAGCTGGACCTCGGTGTCCAGGCTGAACGATGGGGGTGGAGATGCTCCTTCAGGTTGTGAAGGGGGCAGTGAGCTGTCCTTTTTTTGGGGGGGGGGATTGCAGGTGGGTTTGAAAAACAACCTCAAAAAAAAAAGTTCAATTCTTTTTAAGATTCATGGGTCCTACGATTGCCAAATCACTGTTACACAAGTGTCGCCGAAATGTTATCTTGGAAAATTTTGCCACTATGTTGGACACATTGATCTGTTCCCTTCGCAGCATCTTCTAAACTAGAAATCCCCAAATGTTTTAGCCTTTCCTTAACTGGGAAGGTATTCCAGCCCCCGGATACTGTACTTAACTTCCTCCAGCTCTTTCTTCCTCCTTTTGAGAATGAGTGACCAGTATTGTACACAGTATTCCAAGTGTAGTCACACCATCCATTTTTATACAGATACCTGTATTGCCTGTCCCTTTCCTAATTGTTCCTGCTCATTGTTCTGGGGCATGTTTGAGTCTCTCTGTGTGTGGATAGGGTGTTGAATCTGTTCTCCAAACAGTCCGTTCTCCTCAAGCACCCACCAACTTCCTGCCTTCCTACTTAGGACCAGTCTAAGGGGTGTGCCTGGCTTTCAGCTTCTTCCTTGGTCTGGGGGATGGGGGCAAAGCTAGACTGGGTTGACTCAGTTTGTCATTGGTTTGGATTCCACCTACTCTTGGTCCCCTGCCCTTCAGCCTTCTAGGCCCGATGCCCATTGGTCTCTATCTCTGGATGTTGCTGAACTACAACTCCCACCATCCTTAACCATTGGCTGGTGGGAATTGTAGTTCAACAACATCAGGAGGGCCACAGGTTCCCCACCTCCCAGGCAGATTTTTGATCCTCATCCACCAGATGGCTCTCAAGTCTCCAGTGACTGACTTACTATTCAAATGTAATGTATGGCTAGTCTATGATTATAAAAGGACTGGCTGTTCCATTCGGGAACTCGCCTCTCCCAATAATCTCTTTAATAGACCTGAACATTCATGTAGTCTTTAGCACTGTTTTTATGTACACTCCAGTGAATTTATATTGCCGGTTTAAAATATCGGTTCAATGGGCTGCTAACAGTCTTCGCCACTAGCTGGCTGTATTGCACCATAATAATAATTTGGCAGAGCGTGCAGCTTTAGAAGGGAATGTAAATGAACATCTCAGGAAAACAAGCTGGCGTCTTAACACTTTTTGTGCTTCCTTCCCCCCCCCCCCCCAAGCCATCTGGGTCGGAGTATTGCCCCACACAACTTGGTTAATGGGCAGCTCATTATTCATTGCAAAAGCTACCGTATAGCCTTTTGAAGGGCAAACAGAAGTTGCAAGTGAGCTTCTGAGTTCTTCAAAGCTCTTCTTCCAGTTAAGAATGTAAGAAGGACCCTGCTGGATTAGTTAGACCAAAAGCCCCATCTAATCCAGAGCTCTCTAGGCTAAGGTTACCAGACGTCCCCTTTGCTGGGGACAGTCCCCGGATTTACAAATCAGTCCCCATACAAAATCAATTGAAGTTTAAATGTGTCCCCGGATTCACTGAAAAAATCTGGTAACCTTACTCAGGACAGAGGGTTTAACCAGTTGCCTATGGGAAGTCTGCAGGCAGGATTTGAGTGTTCTAGCACGATCCTCAGCAACTAGTATTGGTACACTGCCTCTGGTCCTACAGGCCATCATGACTAGTAGCCACAGATGAATTTATCCATGAATTTATCCCATCCCTTTCTAAAGCCATCCACGTTGGCATCCACCACTGCATCTGGTGGCAGTGAGTTCCATAGTTCAACTGTGCACTGTGTAAAGGGCCTCCTTCCAGCCATTCTGGATCCCCATCATCCAGCAGAATGTTAAATCAAAGGGGCACCTAGGGCAAGACTTTTGGGGCAGATGTTTGGGGCTCCACTGAGGGGAATTAGCAGGAGCCCCCCCCCCGCCAACCGGAGTAAATGATGTATCACAGATTCTCGTCTAAAGAATGGGAGCCAGCCCCCACCCCATAGGACCAGCTGAACTAAGTGATGCTATGCACATTGAATTGGATATAGACTAAGCAGCTGAACTTAGGTCCCACTGAAATCAATGGGACACAATTTAGCCATGACTTTCACATAGCATGGGATGGGATCATAACATTGGAAGGGACCAATTGTAGGCTGACCAGAAGAGGATGTGGCCCGTGGTCTGTAAAAGATTCCCCACCTCTGTTCTATTGTTAGATAAGAGCAACCCCCCTTTTAATTTAAAAAACCAGGCTGGCAGGTGGAGCTGTGAGGAGGAAAACCAGGTGTGATGTTGGAGCCCAGAAGTGCAGTTTGTAACAGTCTTAAGAAGCAGCGTGGGAGGTGTCAGGCAGATGAAATTAAATGCGTTCCCTGCTCAGTGTAAAACAGGCTGCATTGACAGCTGCAGTGACGAAGAATCTGGCAGAAGGCGCTTGCAAAGTCAGGTGCTAGCTTGGTTGACAGTTTCCCTCTTGAGGTGTTTTTGGAAATCACACATGGCTGCAGGCAGGATCTGGGCAGGGGAGATTTTTATTCTGGCTATATTTGCTTGACAATCTGGCTGGCCGCTGTGAGAACAGGATACTGAACTACATGGGCCTGATCCAGCAGCGCTTGTCTATTGTGTTTTTCCAGGCCTCTTAAAGTAGTTTCAAAGAGGTTTTGCTTTTTGTGGTTTCAAAGTGGGGCTGAGCCTTGATAGAGCCACCCCAGCATCCAGATCGGGGTGTGGCGCATCCCAGCACCCACCATAGGGGTGGGGTGCACCGTGGGTCCTCCAGAGTCTGCCTGACTCCTCCCACTCCTCCCCACAACTGGAGGAGAGGCAGCGGGCGGACCATTTGGGCAGCATGGAGCCTGCACGCCCGCAAGCCGCCATGTCTCTCCCAGGAGAGAAGTGTGGCTCGGGCGCGCTGCAGGCCCCAGAGTGAGTGCCACCCGCCATTTTGTCACCCCCCTCAGTGGTGACACTCGGGGCGGCCCGCACCCCCCTTCCTCCGCCCCTGAATCCATTCTCCCAAGGTGCCAATGTTTGCATCTGGCTCCCAATCCACCGAGATGCCATTTCCTAACTGACTCACATTCAGAAGAACTCAGACTTCTAAGGCCACCATCACACCCAAGACATCTGAAGGCAGCTCTGTATACTATAGGGAAGTGGGTTTTTTTAAATGTTTAATGTTTTATTATGTTTTTATATATATTGGAAGCCACCCAGAGTAGCTGGGGCAACCCAGTCAGAAGGGAGGGGTGTAAATAATAAAATTATTATTATGATGGAATAGGACGTCCCTATTTTCATCAAATGTTGGAGGGTACAACTCTCAAAGTGGTTTCACAACCAATCCCTTCTCTCAGGGAACCCTGGGAATTGTAGTTCTGTGAGGGGAATAGGGGTCCCCTAACAACTCTCACAAGGGATGCGGGTGGCGCTGTGGGTTAAATCACTGAGCCTAGGGCTTGCCGATCAGAAGTTTGGTGGTTCGAATCCCCGCGACGGGGCGAGCTCCCATTGCTTGGTCCCTGCTCCTGCCAACCTAGCAGTTCGAAAGCACATCAAAGTGCAAGTAGATAAATAGGTACCGCTCCGGCGGGAAGGTAAACGGCGTTTCCGTGCGTTGCTCTGGTTCGCCAGAAGCGGCGTAGTCATGCTGGCCACATGACCCGGAAGCTATATGCCAGCTCCCTTGGTCAGTAAAGCGAGATGAGTGCCGCAACCCCAGAGTCAGTCACAACTGGACCTAACGGTCAGGGGTCCCTTTACCTTTACCTAACAACTCTCACACTAGGGACAGAGACTAATGGCAAGGGCTGGGGACACAGGAAATTGCTATATACTGAGTCAAACCATTGGTCCATCTAGTTCTTAATTTCTTACTCTAACTGGCAAAGGCTCTCTAGGCGTTCAGATTGGCTACATTTCCAACCCTACCAGGAAATGTCAGGGAATGAATCCGAGACCTTCTCCATACAAGATGGATGCTTTACCACTGAGCTGCGACTCTTCCCAAGAAGTTGTGTTTCCCTTTACATCCCTTGGGGAAGAATAAGCGAACGGCACTGCTAGCGGATGAAATATCCGGCCCATTTTCCTTTGTGTACACGCTATCAGAAAAAAATAATATTGAGAAATGAGTGATATTATTTTTAATCTCCCCCCCCCCCCACACGCACACTCCTTTTTGGATATTCAGCTACAATATGTGCTTGAAACCAAGCCAACACAATGCAAACACTCTGATTAAGCATCGCACCCCTGGAGCAAGGCAGACAATGCCCCCTTTGTTCTCCAGAGTGTATGGCCTGCTAGTCAGGCAACCGTTTGTTTAGCCCACGTGTAACACAGTTTATCGTAACTCAAAAGCTCCGAAAACAAGAGGCCTACACACAGTGTTGCTGTTGTGCTGATAGGACTCGCTGAGAAACGGCCAATGCCCTTCTTTGTTGACCTTGATGTTTCCAAACTGATAGTTTTTAAAGGAAGCTTTGATTGTTTCCTGAGTCCTGTTCTTTTTTGCTGACTGATAAGGCAGTGGTTTTTTTGGGGGGGGGGGGTTGTTGTTGTTGGTTTTTTTGGTTTTTTTTTAAGCCTGCTTTGTTCAGTGGCCTCCTCAGCTTTTCACAAGCTTGAACGAAATGTCAGTGCCAGCAGGTGAATGATGATGATTAAAACGAAAACCAAAAATCAACAACTGGATTGTAATGGAATCAACAGGGGGGAAAATGACTGTTGTTTAACCAAATGGTCCCGTCCCCCCCCCCCCGCCCGCCGCATTACTGTTCCTTTTGCTTGCTGAATTTTACAGCTGTGAAAAGGCTGTGGATTTCATACGAAGGACCAGCAGGAAAAGGATCTAAAACAAAAATGACAGTATCATAAGAACATAAGTAGTGTGTTACTGAGATCAGGCCAGTGGGAAAATTAGTCCAGCACTGTGTTCTCACGGCAGTCAACCACATGCCTACGGGAAGCCCGAAGACAGGACAAGAGCACTCTCTGCCCTTACAATTCCCAGAAACTGGCATTCATAGGCATTCTGCCACCGACAGCCGCATTCCCCATAAATTAGTCTAACTACCCCTCTATTGAAGCCACCCTAGTTGGTGGCCATTGTTATTGTCCTAATATAACAACAATGCCTTTCTGCTAATTTATGGTGCAGCCATGTGTCATGGTGTAACTTTTCTTCTTCTTGAAATCTTTCCATTCTTGTTGGTCGTTAACATGGACGAAGAAAAAGTTGCTCCTTTCCTTCTCCCTCCCAATCCCTTTTCCTTTTGTGCTGTGTCTTTTAGGATTGCCGGACGGCAGGTAAGAGACAGTTACTGATCCATGTGCACTGTGCTGGGGTTTTTTTTCTGGCTGAAGAGCAAGAGGAAAATGCTAATGATCAGTAACTGTCGACCAACTTCTTTGTAAACCGATGCTGGTCAGAATATGCAGCTTTGTACTCAGAATAGCTTTGTCTGCCAGGGGTAATAACCCTAAAATTCCTGTAATCTTTCTACCACCAGCCTTACCAGACCATTCTTTCTGCACTCTTCTGTTACATTCACCCCAGCAAATGCTCAACATTCTCAAGATACAAAATTAATGCTGACTAAAATAAGATGCCGTGACTCAATGTGCAAGTTTGCTCCAAAGTAAATCCCACTGACTTCATTTGAGCTTACTCCCCAGCCCACACATGTGCAACTCCAACCCATGGGACACATGCAGCCCTCAGAGGTGTTTTGTGCAGCTCCTGTGGGTGCCCAAGCCCCGTCTCCATCACTGAATTCTTCCACTTCCTGTTGCAAATTTTGCTGCCTCTAGATGAATGCTCATTGCCGTATAACCTACAAACGCCATCAGTTGCAAATGCTCACATCAAACCTCTGAATAATAATAATAATAATAATAATAATAATAATAATAATAATACAGTGGTACCTCGGGTTACAGACGCTTCAGGTTACAGACGCTTTAGGTTACAGACTCCACTAACCCAGAAATAGTACCTCGAGTTAAGAACTTTGCTTCAGGATGAGAACAGAAACCATGCGGTGGTGGCACAGCAGCAGCAGGAGGCCCCATTAGCTAAAGTGGTGCTTCAGGTTAAGAACAGTTTTAGGTTAAGAATGGACCTCCAGAACAAATTAAGTTCTTAACCCAAGGTACCACTGTAATAATAATAATAATAATAATAATAATAATAATAATAATAATAATAATATATTTATACCCTGCCCTTCCCGGTTTAAAAACCGGGCTCAGGGCAGCTAACAACAAATATAAAGCACTGATTAAAATGTGACTTAAAAACAGCATAAAACAGCATAAAATACAACATAAAATGCAGCATCAGTATCAATAAAATTCAAAAATTCAGGGGTCATTTTTTGGGGTGGGGGGTGGGGGGACCCAGTCAGTAGACATCAAATGATCACCAGGGCCAATTGGCCAAGTTTGTCCTACTAGAGCCAGCAAGGAGACCAGGGAGGAATTTAAATGTGGGGTCCCAGAAAGGGTTTCTTCATAGAGGAGGAAAGGGGAAAAGGGAATAGAGGATCAGGCTAATTAAAGTTGAAGGCCAGGCGGAATAGCTCTGTCTTATGAGGGTTCTAGGCCGCATAGGGCTTTAAAGGTCAAAACCAGCATCTTAAACCTGACCCTGTACTCCACCGGGAGCCAGTGCAGCTTGAAAAGCACTGGGTGAATATGCTCCCATGGCAAGGACCCCGTGAGGAGCCTCGCTGCAGCATTCTGCACCCGCTGGAGTTTCTGGGACAGTTTCAAGGGCAGCCCTGCGTAGAGCGAGTTAAACGTTCTGCAAGCAAAACGTTCTGCAAGCAAATCTGGATGAATGCTCAGTAAATTTCCTCCAGTAGGTGGAGCAGTATCTTTAAATTACTGTAGATTATTTTGGCATACAACTGCAGTCGTCTGACACATACCTTGCAAGGAAAAGAAAGACCACCATCTATATTGAATACAGCCCATTCTTTTAAATGCCGTATTGTTATCCCCTGGCATTTTGATGGCTCGGCATGGCATACTTTCTGTGCATGCAAATGATTTCATTTGCAAAAGCTATCGGAGTCATCGTTGTCTGTGAGGCTCAGGGGACGTGTACTTCCATTCTGCAAGGAACACAATGCAAATTCCTGTTCGTAAGGAGAATGAGCCTGGTGTGATACATTATGCGCTGGGTAGCTCCGTTGGTTAGAGCATGGTGCTGATAACGCCAAGGTTGCAGGTTCGATCCCTGCATAGGGCAGATGCATATTCCTGCACTGCAGAGGTTTGGACTAGATGATTTTCAGCATCCCTTCAAACTTTTCAGTTCTATGATTCTAATGAAATCAAGTCAACCCCCTGTCTAAGGAGGACAATTCAGGCTGTTGAGGCTCATCTTCAGGAATAAGGTTCCTAGGTCTCACTGATTTCAGGGTTTGGGTCTCTTGCGTGTCAAGACCCTGCAACACCCCCTCGTTGAAGAATAAACACACAGGACACAAATATTGTTGTTGTTTAGTCATTTAGTCGTGTCCGACTCTTTGTGACCCCATAGACCAGAGAACGCCAGGCACTCCGGTCTTCCACTGCCTCCCGCAGTTTTGTCAAACTCATGCTGGTAGCTTCGAGAACACTGTCCAACCATCTCGTCCTCTGTCGTCCCCTTCTCCTTGTGCCCTCCATCTTTCCCAACATCAGGGTCTTTTCCAGGGAGTCTTCTCTTCTCATGAGGTGGCCAAAGTACTGGAGCCTCAGCTTCAGGATCTGTCCTTCCAGTGAGCACTCAGGGCTTATTTTCTTCAGAATGGATTGGTTTGATCTTCTTGCAGTCCATGGGACTCTCAAGAGTCTCCTCCAGCACCATAATTCAAAAACACAAATATTAGGTTAATGTTATTGGGCAAATTTTGGCCACAACTTTATTGATTACAGAATGTGAGCAGTATTGGCTTAGGCCAGTGTTTCCCAACCGGTGTTCCGCGGCACACTAGTGTGCCGCCAGGCGTTGCCTGGTGTGCCGTGGGAGGGAGGCGGGCGAGTCGGCGGCGAGAGGCGGGGCGGCGGCGGCGAGGAGAGGCCGCCCAGCGCGGGGCTCTCGCCGTCTGCCTGCCTGGCTGCCTGCCTGACGTGCAAACCCCCGGCGCAGGCGCCCCGCTTGTTGACACGGGAGGGGAGGGGGGAGAGGAAACGCTGCTGGTGCCGCTGCTCCTCGGCGGCGGCTCCTCCTCTCAGCCCGCCCTGCCTATATTTGCACCAATCCCCGTCCACTAAAGCATTCGCGCCTCCCAATGGGAAGCCTTGCCGGGCGGCGGGCGCTGCTGCCTGAGAGTTCTGAAGCCACGCCCACTTTCCCAGAGACTGGCGGTTCTGAGCGATCCAGGGCAGGGCCGGCGCGCGCGCGCGCTTCTTGCTGCCCGGGCGCTTGCTCTAATCCCGCCTTCCCTGGGAGGGAGGGACGGCGGTGGCCGCGAGCGTCCGGGGTGGGGCGCGCGCTGGCTCTCCCTGGCGGCCCCCGTGCCTGGCGTTCTATCAGTGCGCCTCCTCTCTCTTTCCCCACCCATCCTCCACGTGCTGCGCTCTAACCCGGAGTTAGAAGCGAATTAGAACACGCCCCCCGTGTGTGGTGTTTTTTTTTTGCTGCTCCTCTTTTTTTAGGGCTTTTTGGCGGCTTTTGGGACGGTGTCGAGGGGTGGCGCCCACGCTCCTTGTGCGCCCGCCCCGGAGGCTCGCCCGCGCGGTAGTGCTAGAGGAGGAGAGAGGTGGGCATGGCGGCTGTTTTGGAGCTGTTGCTGCAGGACGAAGTGGCAGCCAGCGCTGTCGTGCGGTGGCTGAAGGCGAGCCAGAGCCCCTGCGCCGTGGAGGTAAAACGCGCAGCGCCGCCCTTGCTTCACCCAGCCCTCGGTTCGAGCGGGAAGTATCCAGGAAAACGGAGTTGATGCCGGCCTTCAAAACTCTGCGCTCCAAAAGGGAGGCGGGAGGGGGAAAAAACAGGTCGACCACTTGAGGTTTCCTCCTCTGGCGGGATGCTAAGTGGGAAGCTGCAGCCTTCAGGCCTGCGCTATGTGAACTCCTGAAGGGCTCTTGCGGTAGCTTTTCGGGAGCCCAGGTGTATATATGTGCCCCCCTGAGGGAGCCCTTCACTGAACCTGAGAACCCTGCTGTGGAGTTGGTGGGACTGAGTTGCTGTGCGCCCTTACGAATCCTTCCCAAATGCAGCTTTAATGATTCAGAAACAAGACCTACAGAATTCGTTGGAAGTTACTATTTTTTTATTTTTTTTTACATAAGTAAAAAGTGACCTTTCCCCATCTGGCATGGTGGTGTGCCTCGAGATTTTTTTCATGAAACTAGTGTGCCTTTGCCCAAAAAAGGTTGGGAAACACTGGCTTAGGCATTGAATGGACCCGACTATATCTGACTCCTGCCCGTTGCGCAGGGAGTCTGGTAAGGGTAAACCACCAGAATGGGAGCCCCGTCGATGCAGACCAACTTGAGCTCCCCCAGGTGTTCCCGATGGGGTTGTGTCATGGCCCTAGCCCCGCCCCGGGCTACAGACAAGATCCACACACACCCCGGATTCCTTTAACGGAATACCCTTAAGCTTGGAGGGGCAGGTGATGGCCACACCTCCCCTCCCCCATCAAACAATGCCTAATCGCAAAACCTTACAAAGTTGTGGCGATTGCTTCGAGGTAGGCAAAAACCAAATGGCTCCATGCCAATTTTGCTAGGTGGAAAAATTCCTACCAGGTCCCTCAATGGTGACCAACCAAGGTCCATAGCAAGGCCAATGAAGAAAACCTGCAAAATAAGGAGGGAGGGCGGGAGATAGAAGCAGCGAGCCAAGAGGAAGCCCTCCGGCTCACGCCTCTGCTTAAATGGTCCCGGCCACGCCCCCACCAGCCAGCGGATTGGCTGGCTGGTCGTTGACGTGGGCAGGATCCCCCGGGCAACGCAGGACTTTGTCCCCCATCCCGGAGGTGAGTGGGTGGCCACGCAGTCCACCACAACTCCTCCCCACAATGAGGTGGAGTGGACTTTTTC
Source organism: Podarcis muralis (assembly GCF_964188315.1). Lineage (NCBI taxonomy): Eukaryota > Metazoa > Chordata > Lepidosauria > Squamata > Lacertidae > Podarcis > Podarcis muralis. Next base: position 15,469,087 of record NC_135660.1, read on the forward strand.
GGTGTCTCTGAAGAGCAGGAATAAAATTAAGGTGGAGGGTCAGGTTCAAAGTGGGCAAATCTGCCTTCTGCTTGGCTTGGCTCCAGAGCTTTTGCTGTTTGGACCACTCACCTAGAACCATAGAATCATAGAATCATAGAGTTGAAGGGGACCAGAATCCTAGAAGCTGGGACCTTCTGCTTGCAAAGTGCATGTTTCATCCCTCAGCCATAGTCCCAACACTGATGTGAAGGCCCAATATGCATTGATGAATGTTATCTCTATCTCTACTGGCTAAATGCAACCTCAAGGCCTAGAGGTCAAAGATTTTCTTACCAGCAGTTCATTTAATAGGCAGAGATGAATGGTGGGGGGGAAAAGTGAATGTAATTGAATTCTTTAGGGCAGTTGATCTTCCCCAAGCCAGTTCTGCTATCAATTTTCAGTCGAGAAGGAATATACAGCATCTTATAAATAAATTGAACTTGTTTTTTTTCCAGGAGGGCTTGCGGGGAGGGAGGGAGGAATTAGGTCTGGACCACTACATGCAAATCCTAGCCAGCGTGTATCTCCAAAATCGCACTGAGTTTCTCAGCATTCCTGCAGCGCCGCCTGATCTTAAAAGGCGCCAGGTGCCAATGATAACAAGTGGATCAGTGATTTCTCATAAATGCCTGGTATATACAAAGCAAGGAGAAGAAGCCAGGAATCCAATAATAAATACAACAAGGTGCACAAATAGCAGAATTGGAACCAGATGAGCACCAGGGCTTGGTTTCAGTACAGAGGGTCAAGAGGCTGTTTCTTCTCTGGGCAGCTCTAGACAGAACATGAATGCAACACCATTCTTTGCTCACCCCTACACACAGCCCTTGGAGTTGGTTTTGGAAGATTAACAGGGCTTATCAAATGAGTCACTCTTGATTAGCACAATTAGTCCAGCTTACATTCGTTAAAAGTCCCTCCTTTCCAGCATGAGTCAGGGGCAAGGGAAACAGTGTTTATTTTATTTATCCAAGCGCCCGCCATTGACAACATAATATATACAATTAGGTTGCCAGCAATTAGCCTTGTGAAAGGAAACGGCGGCGCTTGGAAGCGGTTGGGTTTCTCCTGCGAATATATATAGGGTTGGGGCGGGCGGGGAGAGGGTCCATAGCAAAAGTTTGTGAACTCAGCGGTCAGAAGAGAGAGTTGTTGTCGTTGGCCAGTTGATCGTAATCGCTCGACTGTAGTGCAAATGGTTTGGGCATGAGAGCGGTTTAAGCCTGCGGAAACCAGGATCTCAAACCTCCATCCCTGTTTACTCAAGACAGACAGCCTGGGGACAGGCTGTGGGTGGCCATGTCTGAGCCCAGATTTGGAAAGAACTATCTCCAGCTCCAGATTAATAACCCAGGGCCACAGATCAGCTGAGGAGGGGAGGTTGTGTGTATGTGTCCTCCTTTGCATGCAGGGAGATTTTGATTGAGGGCTTGTGTGCTTCCACAGTGAGTGGCGTCTAAGTCTGTGCCCTGGATTCAGCCAAGGTCTGACTCCCAACATGAATTTGGTTGATTTGCAGGAGGGGGTGGGGATCTGGGCTTCAGCCAAGTCAGATGGTGATAGCCCTGGGTTGCTCTTAGGCCATTCAAAAGATCCAGAGCTGTTGGAGAAGAGAGTCCGGTAGGAAGAGAGACCTCAGCCAGATGGAATCCTCCACTCTTCTTTTGTTCATATGTAATTGTAATTGTAAGGGACGCGGGTGGCGCTGTGGGTAAAAGCCTCAGCGCCTAGGGCTTGTCGATCGAAAGGTCGGCGGTTCGAATCCCCGCGGCGGGGTGCGCTCCCGTTGCTCGGTCCCAGCGCCTGCCAACCTAGCAGTTCGAAAGCACCCCCAGGTGCAAGTAGATAAATAGGGACCGCTTACTAGCGGGAAGGTAAACAGCGTTCCGTGTGCTGCGCTGGCTCGCCAGATGCAGCTTTGTCACGCTGGCCACGTGACCCGGAAGTGTCTGCGGACAGCGCTGGCCCCCGGCCTCTTGAGTGAGATGGGCGCACAACCCCAGAGTCTGTCAAGACTGACCCGTACGGGCAGGGGTACCTTTACCTTTACTTTAATTGTAATCTACCCTTCACCGAATGGCCCTCATATTGAAGGGGGGCACACATATCTGCTTGTGTGGTCCTTCAATATTTATGGGACCGTCTCTCCTGGTATGCCCTGCAGAGGACCTTAAGGTCCATGAATAACCATAGTTTAGAGGTCCTGGGCCCTAAGGAAGTCAGACTATCCTCCACCAGGGCCAGGGCCTTTTCGGTGATGGCTCCGACCTGGTGGAATGCTCTGTCCCATGAGACTAGGGCCCTTCAGGATTTAACCTCCTTCCGTCGGGCCTGTAAGACAGAGCTATTCCACCTGGCCTTTAATTTGAATTCAGCCTGATCTTTTATTTCCCTTCTCTTTCCTCCCCCTCCCCTTTTATGAAGATTACCCACACTGAGACCCCACAGTTAATTCTCCCCTGGCCTCCTCGCTGGCCCAAGTAGGACTAATTCAGCCAGCTAGCCCTGGTGATGATCTAATGCTTATTAGATAGATTTCCCCTAAATTGATTTCTGAACTTTGAATTTTATTGTTATTCGTGTTTTTATACTGTCTTTTATGCTGCTTTTACAGTTAAGTGTTTTAAATTTGTTGTTAGCCGCCCTGAGCCCGGTTTTTGAACCAGGAAGAGTGGGATATAAAAAATTATATTATTATTATTTATTAAAAGTATCACAAGTACAAAGGAGTATTAAAAACACAGCCTGAAAAAACCCCACAAAACCGACAAATGACAAAGTTAATTAAACAGCAGCAGGGAACAGCTCTGTGAGAGGAGGGAAGGCACCCACTCATTCAAAGAGAAAAGAAGTGTTTCTCTCGAACAAATCATCCAAAAAGTGAAAGCCGATGGCCTAAGATGCACCTCTTTAACGCCACACCAGAGATCCAATAACTAGTTTTTTCTCGATAATGTCAGTCACGCCATAGATCTGTGTGGAGTGCAGGTGCACACTTTAGATCTGGGTCATAGAGAAGACTTGTTGATGAAAGCCTAAGAAATGACAAAAGTAAACATTTAAACAAAAAGCAGGCCGCAGCGAAGATGCTAATGAAAGCTTTGCTCTGCAAAGGACGGCCCATCCCCAAAAGAGCCCTCCTTGCCTTCAGTATCTCTCTTTCAAAATAGCCTCAGTAATTATGTTCTGAGAACTGAGGAAGAAAATGATACACAATGGCAGTTGTGGGCAGTTCAGAGATAAACACCAGCAGGCAAGCACAGGCTGTACTTTGGCGTTTCCTGTAACCAGCTGAAAACAGTGCTGGGCTCGAGGAACTTTGACTTGCCAACCCAGATTTAATTTTGTACCTACTCTTGGCAGCTGGTGACTTTGAGTAGCCTGGGGGCAAACACCTTCTAAACTAAAGTCTCATACCCTCCAAGTGTTCCAGTTTTCCAGGGACAGTCCCAGAATTACAAAAGCCATCCCGGTTTCTGATTTGACCCCAGGCTGTCCCCATTTCTCCTGCCTGCGCTGAATCTAGGGGGAGGGGGAGCTGCCGCTTGTCCAGCGGCAGTGACAGCAGCAGTGGTAGCTGCAAAGGAAACCCCCCCCCCCCATTGCCTCTCAATGGCTGTGAAATAAAAAATTAAGGTCTTATATTTATATAATAAATGTTCATGGATTTGCTAGGGGAAAACGTACATTAATGTATGGGCCACATGTCTGAGGCAGCACAGGAGGGCAGTCCTGGAGCCATTTTGGCTCCCAAACTGACCAAATGTTTTCTCTGCAAGGTCAAAGGAAAATGGAAAAGCCTCCCCATTGTCTTTTCATTCACAAAACCTGTCTTAAGGGTATATCTGTGTATGAATAGGGTGAGCCTGTGACCTGGCTCAGGAACTAAGTATTTGTCACTACAAAAAACTGGCCAGGCTCCCCAGGGTATCTAATCAAGTAAGCATTAACAGGTAATCTGCCAGACAGGAGATAAACAATGACAGGAGATAAACAACGCACTCAGATTTCTGCTGTAGACCTTCCTTTCTGTGATGTAGGTATGATGTATCTGAGGGGTGGTCTTCGGCTACACCCCTTCTGTGATGTATGTATGATGTTTCTGGGGGTGGTCTTGGACTCCAGGGCGGGTAATTTAAAATGTCTATGTAAGGGCTTGCACGCATGGCTCGGGGTCCTCCTCCTCTCTCCTGTGTGTGAGGGGAGCACCCCGTTGCAACAGTTTAATAAAGATCAGGCTTACGAGCTGCTTTGCTTCTCAATATTCTCTGGTTGGCCTCTGTTCTTTTCTCTGACAGATGGAGAACCTATTATTTCTTTGTTTGACCCCTCAGAATTACTTCTCCTCATAGAAATAAACGTTAAATTAACAAGTTACCTTTTTTGGTGTGTGTGTTCTTCACTCCCCTTCAAAACAGTGACCAGCGTACATGCCCCTTACAATGTAGCGGGCAGGCGGGAAGGTGACATCGGGATGGTGCGTGACTAACACACGCACTGCCCCCATGTGACATCACAGCCAGTACAGCGCCCGCCACAGTGGGGAGTGTCGGAGCGCATAATGCGCCTCCTCCCCTCGCTAGTATCCGCCCTGGAGCCGTGGCAAGGGTGTAAAAGAGCCACATGCGGCTCCGGAGCCGCGGGTTGCAGACCCCTGAACTAAACCATTCAGTATTCCATTATTACACCCATCAAAACTTATTTACACTGTTGAATTTATCTTAATGCTGCCCACATTTTCAAATAAACACAATTTCCCTCCATATATGCAATCTTCTTTAAACCTATGTTCTTCTTGTTCTTTTATTCTATGTGTTAGGTCCACAAGTTGCGCATATTCTATCACTTTAAGTTGCCATTCTTCTTTAGTTGGGACAGGAAATCACTAATTTAAGCACCTGTAGTTATTAAATCATATTTTTAAATCAATTGTTCAAATTTAAATCTTTTGGTATATTACAAGCATCTCAGAAGAGTCACTAACAAGGTTTTTAAGGAAGCATAAGATAACTTACATTTTTTTCAAAAATATCTTCCGTTCACTATTAGATTGCAGTCTTAGTTCTTTATATAATACATTGAACCCAAAAGGACATATTTAAGCATTTATTTATTACTGTCACTAAATATAGAAACTCGGGATATGGGAGAAATTTGATTCAGCTGATATTTAAAGGCAAACCTAGCTAATCTGCATATTCCAAACCAAACCAAAACACAATCATTCTCCAAAATCCGCAGTCCTCCCCATGTTGCTATGCAGTTTTCCAGCCACGTAAATTGTACATTAAATACATATACTACTGCAGGGTCTGTATATAGTGCATATATTAGTGAGAATAACACCCCAAAATGCATGATATTAGAGTGAATTGCTTTGCAACCCTGTGTACATTAGGGACAGTTGCCTACAAAAATATTAGGAGCAAAGTACACTAAGTACACGGGACGCGGGTGGCGCTGTGGGTTAAAGCCTCAGCGCCTAGGGCTTGCTGATCGAAAGGTCGGCGGTTCGAATCCCCGCGGTGGGGTGCGCTCCCGTCGTTCGGTCCCAGCGCCTGCCAACCTAGCAGTTCGAAAGCACCTTCGGGTGCAAGTAGATAAATAGGGACCGCTTACCAGCGGGAAGGTAAACGGCGTTCCGTGTGCTGCGCTGGCTCGCCAGATGCAGCTTTGTCACGCTGGCCACGTGACCCGGAAGTGTCTGCGGACAGCGCTGGCTCCCGGCCTATAGAGTGAGATGAGCGCACAACCCTAGAGTCTGGCAAGACTGGCCCGTATGGGCAGGGGTACCTTTACCTTTTACACTAAGATACTGGTGGATTGACGACTTTTTAAAAATAAAATAAAATCACTAACTGATGGCTGTCACATGGAAGAGCGAACAAGCTTGTTTGTTTCTGCTTTGGAGAGTAGGACCTGAACTAATGGCTTCAAATTGCAAGAAAGGAGATTCTGACTAAACATCAGGAATAACTTTCTGACAGTAGGAGCTGTTCGACAGTGGAATGGTCTCCTTCGGGAGGTTGTGGACTCTTCTTCCTTGGAGGTTTTTAAGCAGAGATTGGATGGCCATGGACAGTGGCGTAGCGTGGGTTGTCAGCACCCGGGGCAAGGCAAGTAATTTGCGCCCCCTAACCTGTGGATTTGCGCCCCCTAACCCATGGATTTGCGCCCCCTAACCTGTGGATTTGCCCTAACCCCAGATGTTGCGCCCTGTGCGGCCGGCCCCCCCTGCACCCCCCACGCTACGCCACTGGCCATGGATGCTTTAGCAGAGATAACTGCACTGCAGGGGGTTAAACTAGATGACCCCTGGTTCCCCTTCTGACTATACAGTTCTATGATTCTATGACATGCAAATGTGAAGAATTGAATACTGGAAAAATGAGAAACTGAAATAAACCAATATAGACAGATTCTCCCAATCCTGATACAGTGGTACCTCAGGTTACAGATGCTTCAGGTTACAGACTCCGCTAACCCAGAAATATTACCTCGGGTCAAGAACTTTACCTCAGGATGAGAACAGAAATCGTGCAGCGGCAGCAGGAGGCCCCATTAGCTAAAGTGGTACCTCAGGTTAAGAACAGTTTCAGGTTAAGAATGGACCTCCGGAACGAATTAAGTTCTTAACCCGAGGTACCACTGTAACACCACAGCTTCAAAATTGAACCAGTGTCCCCTAAAGTCACAGTCCCTGTACAAATTCACCAGCTTAAGTTTAATTTAACTGTTGCTCCAAGCCATTGTTGTGTTTTCGTCCTCCTTCACTGGAATAATAATAATACAGAAAACAACCAGAAAACAATATCCTTTGCATCATTCCTTGCAGAGGTTTCGTCCCGATACTCCTTTTTAGCTTTTTCTTCTTTCGTGTAGTTTTACCAGCTGAAGGAAACTTAGCACTTTCCCTCGAGTAACATTTGCACGTTCAAACCTGTGATTGGAATATTCCTAGAAGGGATCATTAAAGTTTCCTGCAGGCAGCTGGGTGAACCTACATCTTCTGTTTTGCCACACCAAAGAAATAAAAATAAATCCACGGCCTAATTTAGCAATAATTAAATCAGAAAGAAGCATAAAATAATGAGGGAAAGTTAATTGTGCAGGTGCATTCCAGATGTGAACGATACAGCTCTTTAGCTTAGCACATTTCCCACAAACTAATATATATTTCCCCGGCTGTTAGCTGCAGCTGAGCTCAGGGGAGAGAGGGAGAGTGATAGGGAAGGGGTGTGTGTTTGTGTGTATGCAAGTGTGTGTGACTGAGTGACACTCACACCCACATGCAAGTCCATGCAGTTGTAACATTTTTACAAATCCACATTAACATTTCTGTTATGTGCTGAGTTGAACAGGATCCAAAAGGCAGCAGTCTGATTGGTCCTAGAACAATAGGATTCAGAATGCAGCAGTCTAATTGGTCCTAGAACAATAGGGTCCAGAATGCAGCAATCTGATTGGTCCTAGAACAATGCAGCAGTATGATTGGTCCGCAGGAGCCACCCAATCCAGCTCCAGGTGGAAGTGAAACCGCAACCTGATTGGCCTACAGGAGAATCCCAGAATTAGCCAATCACATGCAGCCCATTGTGTAAATAATGTATATAAAGCAGATATTTGGGGGGAACTTTCACTCTTCCCCACTACTATGAGCTGAATAAAGAGCATGAAATCCACACTCGACTCTGAGTATATTTCAGTTTCCCACCCTCAAGATCGGTCTCAGCAGCAAACCCTCCCACTGCATCTATGGAAAGTATTACAAGGTCCCAGGTTCAATCTCTGGCATCTCCAGGTAGGGCCAGAAAAGATTTGTGCTGAAACTCTTGAACACCACAGCCATCCCCATTGGCCCTAACACCTCCCAATCCCTTAATCCTGGATGAGGCTCCATAAAAAAGCTGGCACGCCGTTTTAGCAGTGGTGAGGAAGTTTTAATGTCTTAGGTCTGTCACCAGGGAGTTTCAAATGCAAAAGTTTGATCGTTTGTTGTATTATCTCCATTTTCCTTCTACCCTTTTAGCACTAATTTCTCACAATTTTCACAATTTTATATGCAAATTTGCTGAATATACACATTTTTTTGCAAAGCAATTTCCTCTAATGTACTTCTTGTTTCTGTTTTTATATATGTACAGTGGTGCCCCGCAAGACGAATGCCTCGCAAGACGAAAAACTCGCTAGACGAAAGGGTTTTCCATTTTTTGAGTCGTTCTGCAAGACGAATTTCCCTATGGGCTTGCTTCGCAAGACGAAACGTCTTGCGAGTTTGTTTCCTTTTTCTTAAAGCCGCTAAGCCGCTAATAGCCGTGCTTCGCAAGACGAAAAAACCGCAAGACGAAGAGACTTGCGGAACGGATTCATTTCGTCTTGCGAGGCACCACTGTACTCCATATGCATTCTTATGCACAATTTATCCCAATATATGCATTTTCATACTTATTACTTGGGCCACCGAATGTGGAAGTGGTTCTATGGCCATCCTTTCAAAGAATGGCTGTGTTGTGGTTTGCTCGCTGCTTCAGAAATTGCAAATTAGTTAAGTTGCTCCTTTTAAATGCAAACTAAATAAAATTTATCCCCTATTCCTTATGCATGAGTATGCTACATACAAAATCAAGCCCCATTGGAATCCTTGGTATCACAGGTAAACTAACATGGAACAATTTACCTTGAGATTATTACCTAATTTACCTAATCTGTGTTAAATGATCTTGAGAATGCAGCCCTGTATGCATGAAAAGACTCTAAAACCAGACTGGAAAGTAATTACTGCTAGTACCTCCCGTTTATTTGTAATGTTCCCCAAAAGCTGATTGTTCCAATTGATATTCTATATGTGTTCAGATGTTGCTAGGGAAAGGATGCAGCTACAGAAGGGATTGTGGAATAAAACATGTTGGCGGAAGCCACGTGGCTCATTGTTGCTTAGCGACGCTATATCCCACTTCTTCCAGCACGCCTCGCCTTCCCTTGAGACCAATCAGATTGGGCACTAAAGTACTTGGGAAGCTAAGGATGCTAAGCTAAGGACCAATTGCTTTATAGGATGCAAAGGAAGCTATGCTAGGTCATAAAAGGGGGCGGGCAAAGAATCCAAAACCCACAGTGGTGCCATTGATTTAATGGGACCAAAACCAAAAAGGCAAGCGGCAAGTTTTCCAGAACTCAGCCATTGCTTCCTTATCCCAGGAACCCAGGTGGTGGAGGAGGAGTAGTTTGGATTTGATATCCCGCTTTATCACTACCCAAGGAGTCTCAAAGCGGCCAACATTCTCCTTTCCCTTCCTCCCCCACAACAAACACTCTGTGAGGTGTGTGGGGCTGAGAGACTTCAAAGAAGTGTGACTAGCCCAAGGTCACCCAGCAGCTGCATGTGGAGGAGCGGGGAAGCGAACCCAGTTCACCAGATTACACTGGCTGAGTACACCACACAGGTGTAATCTGGAAGCCAGAGCACCTAGCAGAGATGGGCAGAACAGTCCAACTTCCGCTCTGGCAGGGGGTTGACTGAGAGGAGGCATCCCTCTGCTCAGCTCTCTTGGCTGAGTCAATGACGCAGGTGTCATTCCGTTGGAGCCAACTTCCCCCTTCAGCCAGCTGAATGTGCAGATCTGCAGTTGGCCCACTGGGAGTATCTCAGAGCTCAGCGGGGAGCACCAGCCGGGCAATCTGTGGGAGGGATGGGATCAGGCTGAGCTGCCTCAGAATCCACTGTCATTTCCATGTTTTGTTTTTGCATTTGATTCATTTAAACGTTTGATTCATTTAATCATTTTCTTTTTTTATTATTACTTCAGCTTATAAACAAATAAACAGAGTCTGAATATGAAAACACAGCCTTTCATGGAAATTTGGGCTGGTTCACCATGCCTGACTTGTAGAAGGGCATGCAAATACAGTGGTACCTCGGGTTAAGAACTTAATTTGTTCCGGAGGTCCGTTCTTAACCTGAAACTGTTCTTAACCTGAGGTACCACTTTAGCTAATGGGGCCTGCTGCCGCACCGTGGCCACGCAATTTCTGTTCTCGTCCCGAAGCAAAGTTCTTAACCTGAGGTACTATTTCTGGGTTAGCGGAGTCTGTAACCTGAAGCGTCTGTAACCTGAAGCGTCTGTAACCCGAGGTACCACTGTAGCAGAACTGCCCCACCAAGCCCCACCTGTGCCTACCTTCTTTATTACAACCAGAATTACAATAAGACTGACAACTGTCAGTCTTATTAAGTAGCTGGAGGAGGAGAGGACAGAGGGGGAAGGAAAGAGCTGTGAGTGGAAAGGGCCGCTCTACCCATCCTCTGGACCCCCCCCCAAGGAATTTAACAAACCTGCTGCACCTGGAACTGGGTGTGGAGAGTGCATCTGAATGGGTCACAAACAACTATGGGCAGCCCAAGGAGGTACCATGCAAGAAAAGCCAGTCTAGAGTGAGAAACTAGGGTGATGTCTGCTGCTCCCAGAAACTCTTCTTGTCGTCAGATTTTGGGGGGTGAGCTGAGAGTTTGCTTGGACCCTGGGTGAGAACCCAGAGGCTGGGACCGACAGCGTGTCAGAAGGAAAATCAATTGGTATTGCTTTTTATATATTGGTCACTCTGTATTTTTATAAGTAACGGTGTATTTTTGCATTTCTTTTATGTTGCTGCTACAGTTTTTTGCACACCGCTTAGAGATATTTTAAAAATATATTAAACGGTAAAGAAATTAGATAATCTATTTTTATTTTTGGGGCGTGGGTGGCACTGTGGGTAAAACCTCAGTGCCTAGGACTTGCCGATCGTATGGTCGGCGGTTCGAATCCCCGCGGCGGGGTGAGCTCCCGTCGTTCGGTCCCAGCTCCTGCCCACCTAGCAGTTCAAAAGCACCCTTAAGTGCAAGTAGATAAATAGGTACCGCTTTATAGCGGGAAGGTAAACGGCGTTTCCGTGCGCTGCGCTGGTGCTGGTGCTGGCTCGCCAGAGCAGCTTCGTCACGCTGGCCACGTGACCCGGAAGTGTCCTCGGACGGCGCCGGCTCACGGCCTCTAGAGCGAGATGAGCAGGCAACCCTAGAGTCGGACATGACTGGCCCGTACGGGCAGGGGTACCTTTACCTTTACCTTTATTTTTATTTTTACATTCATGTCCTTCCTTTCCTCCATGGAGCTGAAAGTAGCATCACGTGGTTCTTGGGTTCCCCATTTTTATTCCTCAAAACAACTCTGCGAGGGAGTCAGGCTGAAAGATAGTAACTGGCCCAAGGACAACAAGTCAGCTTCTTAGCTAAGAGGGGGCTTGAACCCTGGTCTCCCAGGTCCTAGTCCAACACTCTAACCACTATGCCACACTGGCTTTCAAAAAGGTAAGTGGCAATGCCTTAATCATGTGAGTATTGTATAGGCCACTTGGACCTCTTCCATCCTCATTCAGAGAAGTGCTAACCATCTCTCCTTTCATACAATAGTCTGAGAATTGCCTTTGTCAAAGTCAGCAGGTAGGACGATGGGGGGGAAACCAGAATCAGCTGACTCTGTCATTGGCTCTGGCTCCACCTAGTGTTGGCCTCCCTCCCCGCCTCTTCTCCAATCCCAATGGTTAAAGTCTCTGCTGCACCTAAAGCTGGTTTCTTGACTCAGAAGAGGACTACCAAGTCCAGGTGGACTCTAGACAGCCACAACCTTGAGTAAGTATCTAGGATTACTTATCATTGGGAAGTCATTGTGGAAACCCCATCTGGAAGCAATTGAGCTAATATCTGGCTGTTCTACTGGGCAGCTATATAGGTTCTTCCATTCAAAGGGTGGACAGTTATTCAACCCAACTATTAAGATCTTTATCTCTGAAATCATTGCCCAAATGCTCTATGGGGCTGAGATATGGGAAACTAGTGTCAAATCTGAAACAGAGGTCCTACAAAATAAATTTATGAGGCAGATTTTGGGGCTTCCCTGTGGGACGCTGGCAGCCCACCCCAGAGCTGAGTTGGGCCTTCCCTTGCTAGCAGCCAGAATGGACCTAGCCTATCTGAGATATGGGTGCAGGCTAAATGCCTTCGAGGATCAAACTCTTACTAAGCTCTGCTGGTTAGAGAAACTAAGGACAGGGGGCTGGGCACAAAAGTGCCAAGATAATCTTAGGGTTTATAATCTCCAAATGGAGAACTACATAGCCCTTAGCCCACGTGACCTTAGAAACTGGATTTTTGATCAGGATGCCAACCAAGACAGAGCATCCATCATTGGTGCCTGCTACTCTACTTGGTACCCCCAAATTAAGACCCCCTTACCTTGAGACACTGACCTTCCCACAACTACGCAGGGCCTTTGTAGAACTAAGATTTCAACAGATGCCCTCGGCATATTTAGAGGGGAGATACCGGGGAATTGCCCATACGGATCGCAAATGTAGACATGGATGCAATCAGGTAAGAGGACCTCACACACTACCTGCTGATTTCCTCCCTGTATGCGACGCCCAGAGGAAAATTTATATTGCCAATTCTTGATTGGCTTCCAGGTTGATTCGCACAGGAAGTGACAGCGAAACCCCTAGCAGATGAACATCTGTATATTACACACCAGGTAGCCAAATTCGCACTGGCAGCCAAGAAGCTCCGTTCCAGCTATGTGAATGCACTACAGTCTTAAGTCTTAATTTTGTATATTTCTTTTAAGTTGTAAACTGCTACAGGTTACGTGTATGATTTTAGATGTTTTCTTTTATTCTCTGTCACCCCTTGTAAAGGCCTTTGGCTATATACCATTAAAACTGATTGATATTGACTCACTGCCAGCAGAGCTATCTATTGGCAGGCACCTTTATACTGCTTTGGAGAAGAATCATAGCTCACTGGAAGAACACAAGCTCTGCACGTATAAAGTCCCAACACTTCTGGTACATAGGAAGCTGCAATATATCAAGCCAGACTGTTTTCCCATCGAACCAGCCCATTATTGTCTACTCTGATGGGCTGCAGCTCTCCAGGATCTAAGGCTGACTTCCTCTCTCCCATCATTTGTACATGATCTTCTTCACTAAAGATGCCAGGGGGTTAAATTGGAAGCTTCTATGCACAAAGCATGCCTCTTCTTATAGAGAACTCAGCTGCACATGATGCTAATTATTTCACTTTTGCAATCTTCACATTTCCCCTCTTTATTTAATTACAGACATGGCGAGTCTGCGGGGGGCGGGGGGGCAGCACAAAGAGAGGACAGGTTTGACCCTCCCTGCACCCCCATGCAGCAAAAGGAGCCAATGGGGCCTCTCCCCAAGCCTAACAGCCGCATGGAGGATGGTTTTTGCTGTGATCAAAGTGAATGGAAGGGTTAACTCTCTCTTCCCCATACTCCTTGTTCCCACTGAGCACTGCCCATCATGCCTATAATTAAATAGGGGGGGGCACATGGCATGACTGCAAATTTGGCAATTACCACCATGTGTGGCGATTGCGCTCAAGTGCCGTTCCTTTCCCAGTCGGTGGATTTCTGGTAACAGGAATGGGGATGACCCAGTGACATAGCATGGGTTGCCAGTGGCCGGGACAGAGTACGCATGCACATTCAACTGCCTACTGGCATCTGCATCACCCAGGAGATTGCAGCCACAGAGATAAGAAAAAAAGATACGTTCCATTGCCTGGAGAGGCAACTTCCTGGTACACATGGAGAAGCCGTATTCAACGGAGCTCATTGATGGAAGCACACAGCTGTGTTGAGGCAGCACTGGGTGCTGAAATTTAGCACCCCCTGACAATTTTGTGCCCGGGGCAACCACCCCTGTGCCCCCCATCCTATGCCACTAGGATGACCCCTCTCCAAGCATCTTGGTCAAGGCCTATCAGTTAGGATTGCCTTGTGTTCTGCTCTATTGAGGACATTCCTCTGTTTCAGGCATGGCAAACCTTTTTGGACCAGTGGGCACATGTTGAAGTTTGAGAAAGTGCTGGAGGCACCTGTCACAAAATGGCTGCTGTGGGTTATGTGGCAGAAGACAAAATTAGGGCAGATCAACACATTCAAAGCATACCCAATGCTCCAAAGAATCCTGGGTCCTGTAAGTTAAGGGGGCTAGGAATTGCCCACCAACAGTTAGCACCTGACCCCAGACAAAGAGAGTCACACAGGTCACCTGGCCAGAGCGTTCCTCACTTTAAGGAGATGCATCACTATAGGAATTATTCCTAAATGTGCGTCTATACATAGAACTTAGCTGATGGAGATCATAAGCTATATGCCCCATCTTTTGTACTCTGTTTCGGGGATGCATAAGTGGCTACCTTACTATCAAAGTAGACACTATTGTGATAAGATGGACCAGCAACCACACTCTGAATATGGCGCAGTTACACCATAGTCATGATCTAATGCATAGCTGCTCATACTAAAGCCTCATCTGAGATCAACAAGCCTGAAGCAGGCTTGATCTCTCTGCGATGACTATCTCGGCGCGTTTTCACTTCAAAGGTCTAGCTGTCAATCTGCAGGCCGCGGCATTTTTTCTAAAATCCCGATATGCTTGTGGCTCCATGACAAAGATATGCCTGTGATAAATCCCCATAGATTTTCACAGCATCGCTTTGGAAGGCAAGATAAAAAGACTTCTATTTAGGCCATGGCGTCAGGAGCAGAAGCCATAAAGACACACAGTTAAATGCTATCACTCTTGTTTGTAGGAAGAGGAAGTGTGTGAATACAGCCTCTCTGATCAGCCAGGCTGGAATCGACTCTGCTCAGCAGAGTCAGGCACCTGCCAAAGGCCTCATAGTGAGGGTCCAGCGTTCAAGAGTACCCCCTGGGCTCCCCTTGACCACTTCTACCTGCTTGTTTGTCCACTTGTTGCTCTGACAGAGATGCTGGTGGTGGTTAGGAGGAGGAGGAGTAGATGGCATGGATGTTCTGTCTGGCAAACAAGCATGTAATAGCATTGATTAGGAAGAGGAGGAGGACCAGCTGGTGATGGATGTAGTGGTGAGTTAGAATCACAGAAGGAAGGGAGGCCCATGGAGAGGGTCTTGTTCTGGAGGCGAAACTGCTGATCAGAAGTTGTGACGTGTTAGTGCTTCCACATGGCAAATTATTGTAGATTTGGTGTTTCCCGTGTGTGTGTGTGTGTGTGTGTGTGTGTGTGTGTGTGTGTGTGTTTGCAGCATCCAAGAGCAATAGGCAAACATGTTGATTTCGTTTGGCTTCTCATTTTTCCAATCTTACATTCAGTTCCCCACTTTTCTACATCAGTTTGCAATTAAAAAAAAATACTAATGAGAATTCTGCAGTATTTTAATGTGACTTGTCTCATAATGATAATAATAATAATAATAATAATAATAATAATAATAATAATAATTTATTTATACCCCACCTATCTAATATACACTTTTTTGTATGCAATTTCACCTAGCATAATGTATTTTTGTATGTTATTTTAATGAACATATGCATTTAGATGCACACTGTAGCAAATGCATTTTTTGCACTCATTACTTGGGTGGAGAACTTTTACAACAAACTGCATTGCAAAAATTTGGGGAAGTGTGAATTCTGAAGGAAGGCTGTTTATTATTTCAGAAAGGGTAAACTAGGTAGGTTCGCCTTTAAATGCAAACCGAATCAAATTTCTTCCCCCTCCCTGGTACCAGCAAATCAAAGGCCAGCTCAGCTGTTGGTCTGGCACCTTCCCCCATGCTTCAGGTGGAGAAATGTTGGAGAGTATGGAGTTATCCAAACCCCAAACCATCTGTATAGGGAAGTTTTTCCAAAAAATGCTTATTGTTTTATTATGTTTATATATATATTGGAAGCTGCCCAGAGTGGCTGGGGCAACTCAGTAAGATGTGTGGGGTATAAATAGTAAAAATATCATTATGGAATGGGATGTCCCTATTTTCATTGGAGAAATGTCGGAGGGTATGTGTGATGGATTTGGTATCGGGCTTTGTCTACCCATATCCCTCACTTAAATTCCCCCCTACAACCACACAGCCCACCAGACTTGCATGGGAACTGCAAATCTACACAAATGATGCACAAACATAGTTTATTTATTTTTGCCGGTCAACTTGGAGCCCCTTCTCATAACTCCCTTCCTGGTTCTAAGATCAAGAAAAGAAATGGGCAGAAGAAAACCTTGGCAAACATATTTCAAGCTGGCTTGATCAATGGGAGGCAACTGCAGACCCAAAGATAACATTGTCATTGTTACTGCTTCCCTATCCGTTAGAGAAGCTGTTGATAGCAAGTTCTAAGAAAAACAAGACATTCATTAGTAGGAGGTGTTGTGTTTGCAGCAATTAGTTCTCTCAAATTTCGTGTAACTCCAAAGTGGGGGCCCAAGCCACTTTCCCAGGAGTCACACTGCGTGGGCTGCAAGGAGCTCCAGAGATTTAGGGCTTTGGGTTGTTGCTACATTTCATGCCACGCTTGCCAGAGATAAACAAGAACCAAGGTCATCCTTTACTGAACAGAGCTCTATGAAGAATGAAGGGGGAAAGAGAAAACCAACAGCCGAGTTGGGGGCTTTAGGAGTTGTCGCTTGAGTCACAAACTCCAAGGCTGCTGAGATGAATCACTGGGAAACATGGAGCCCCATTGCAAACCGGTTCTGGGAAGTTCATCATGTTGACGTGTGTGCAGAATGCGAAGGTGTAACATCTGAGTCATTTAATGATTTGAGGGCTCCTTGTCCTTGCTATTTGTCCGGTCCTGATATTTCGAGGCATTGTGGGATACTGGTATTTCTCCCTGTGGCTTAATTAATCTGTACTCATGATTCTACCACCCACTGTTGGAGGCAGTATACCTCTGAATGCCAGTTGTTGGGAGAGGACTATAAGTGCTGTAAGTAGGGCCCTATCAGACTGGCCTTGTTTTTTGTAAATGCCCCCACACCACTGCCAGCACCAAAATATGTTGTTACAACACAGCCTGGAGCCTTTGTACCTTCAGACACATCTCAGAAGGCAAGCAGAACTGCTTTTTTTGAAGTCATTGCCTGCTTTCCCTCTACTTCCTTTCCTTCTCCAAGTGCGTGCAGTTTGACCACTGTCCACCACCGACACAAAATTGAACTGGTTGCCACTTCCAACTGCAAATGGTTGGCACCCATCTGCCTCGGGAGGCAATGGAAGAGTGGGCCTTCAGGGGTGAAGTCAAGCCATTGGAGAGTTACAGCGCCTGCTGTGGCTGCAGAAACCGATACAAGAGAGACATGCTTTGTTGCAGCTGGGACAAATGAAGGTGTCCGGTTGTGCTGCTACAGGTGTACCATGGCATTTCTTCTTTCTGAGCTCCTCCCAGTGATCATTCGGCCTCTGGCCACTGCTGTGGATACGCAACCTGACTGTCTGTCTCCAGGCACTGCGGTTGTCTGCAAGGGATTTCCACACAGCAGGGTTGATCTTGCCTGTTAAGTTGTGGGTGAACATATCAGATGACACAGCGATTCTTCAAACAGCTCTTGTTTATTCACAGGCCCAGAACAGAACAGGACTGAAGGGTTCAGCCAGCCTGCTTATATAGAGCTCAACTACAAAGCAACAGTAACAATTTTCTGTAACTTATCCAGTCACTGAGGGACGTGGGTGGCGCTGTGGGTAAAAGCCTCAGCGCCTAGGGCTTGCCAATCGAAAGGTCGGCGGTTCGAATCCCTGCGGCGGGGTGCGCTTCCGTTGTTTGGTCCCAGCGCCTGCCAACCTAGCAGTTCGAAAGCACTCCCGGGTGCAAGTAGATAAATAGGGACCGCTTACTAGCGGGAAGGTAAACGGCGTTTCCGTGTGCGGCTCTGGCTCGCCAGATGCAGCTTTGTCACGCTGGCCACGTGACCCGGAAGTGTCTCCGGACAGCGCTGGCCCCCGGCCTCTTGAGTGAGATGGGCGCACAACCCCAGAGTCTGTCAAGACTGGCCCGTACGGGCAGGGGTACCTTTACCTTTTTATCCAGTCACTGAACGTCACTTTCAATTCCTTATTTGCATATGTGGACCTGAGTGAAAACTATCTACAGTATCCCCCTGCTGGCCCAGGGTGAGAACTTCAGTACATAACATTGCAAGCCATCATGTCTCATTTGCAGGCATCTTTGTAACGCAGAGTTGATCTGCCAACAGGCCTGGTGCCTGAAGCCAGCTCCCTGTAGAACACTTCAAATACAAGACAAGGAAAGGGCTTTCAGTACAGAGACATAGGCCAGAAGGAAAACTCCTCTGTTTGTCCATAAGGAATTGTGGTCAGTGGCTGTTTTCAGTTTAATACTTCAGGCTGTGTGTTACTCTACTGAAGCTATGGGGAACATCTGGGGGTCAAATGCGGCCACACCCACCACCAGCACTGCTTCACACCCATCTTGAGTGCTTTTGTCTGCCTGGAATGTATACTTAGACTCTGATAATGCTTCTTCTTTGCCTGAATGCCAGTGTGTGAAGGGTTTTAAGTCTACTGAAGAAAGGTAGAAGTCATCGATTGCTCTGCCATCTTTCGCCTTGGCCTCACACAGCATCGGCAAGTGGTCCAGAAATGTTTCCCTCAAAGGATTGTGGGCCTCATGCTGAAAAAAATGTTCCCTATTCATGCTCTCCTCTTGGTTTGTTTTTTAAATCCCCACACCTGGCTCCTCTAAGCTCTGCCTCCCCATGCGCAAAACTTCTTGAGCAGTTTGACAACAGAATAATTGAGGCAGAGAGGTTACAGCTTCTCCATCACCTGACATTTCTAAGCAAAGCCTGGAAGGCCATCAGTTGAGGATGCTGCAATGAGCAGGAGGATGGATCTGCTCACCTACGAGGCCTCCTCCACTTCTGTGATTCTATTCCAGTGGCTTCTGAGTAGACACTTGGGCCTCATTTAAAAATGACCAGACCTTTGTGGCTGCCATTTGCTATCAGCTTAAGAGTTATATAACCGTCTGAGCTTAACACCCAAGAGCAGAGCTTTATCTTGGTGTCACAGCGGCATCAGAACTCGCTGTATTTTACCTCAGAAATGCAGACACTTGCCCATTTGCTTTCCTGTGAGAGTTGAATATCAATAAGCAAGTTATTTTGAAATGGCGCAAAGGTGACTGACAAGTATCTTCTGAAGCAAAAATAAACATTTTGGAGTTTAGTAAAGAATACTCCTCTCCACCAATTTAGCCTTTCCCTGCACCTCCATATTTATGTCCTGTCTTCACTCTTTGCAGTTGACACTAATGATCGGCTTAATATTGCTCCCCCCCCCCCATTTCTCAGGTCTTCCTGTCACATCTGTTGCTTGAAATCAGCCGATGGTGGTGATTTAAAGGCTCCAGTCAGAGGCCGCCATCTCTATGAGTCAGCTTATTATATGCTTCCAAAAAGTTCTCCCAGTGATTATTTCAGAAATTTAGGGGATTGGGGAATTCTACAAGATGCTCTTCCTGGGTCTTTATGTCAGATTTCAGCAAATCTCACACAGAGGCTCATTAATTTCCCGTGGGTTGACTTGCTATCTGAGTGTTTGGCATTTGAAAAGCATAGCTGTGTTACTGAAATCTTCTCCTTCCTCTCATCCAAATGGTGCACTGGGCAGGAAGGCAGATCTATAACGTTGCTGTGATAAACCTCGATATTTTGATGTATCTCAACAGCGCAAGCTAAAGGGTGGGGGATTTCTCACCCCTTGTATCTCATCCCTGAATAGAAAACTATCCTCTGTTTTTGATTCTGGATATGCAGTAAGCCCACAACTTACATGCATTTAACTTGTGCTTGTTAAGCTTTATGTGCTTGGCAACAACGGCAACAACAACAGGGGAACAGGGTTTCTGGGGAAATAACTTTGGCAATCCTACTCACCATTGAACCCACTGAGGTCCAGCTCTGAGGGCCTTCT
Organism: Podarcis muralis; assembly: GCF_964188315.1. Classification (NCBI taxonomy): domain Eukaryota; kingdom Metazoa; phylum Chordata; class Lepidosauria; order Squamata; family Lacertidae; genus Podarcis; species Podarcis muralis. The sequence continues at coordinate 15,488,936 of NC_135660.1, forward strand.
GGCAGTTCCCTCACTCTGAGAAGTGAGGTTACAGAGAACCAGGCAGAGGGCCTTCTTGGTGGTGGCGCCCACACTGTAGAACACCCTCCCATCAGATGTCAAGGAAATAAACAACTATCTGACTTTTAGAAGACATCTGAAGGCAGCCCTGTTTAGGGAAGTTTTTAATGTTTGATGTTTTATCGTGTTTTTAATATTCTGTTGGGAGCCACCCAGGGTGGCAGGGGAAACCCGGCAAGATGGGTGGGGTATTATTATTAAATTATTACTACTAGTAGTACTAGTACTAGTACTACTACTACTACTGTGTTTTGACTATACCTGATTTCAGCTTTAGGTGTGATCCCTGGAACGTAACCCCGTGTAAGTTGCAAGCTTACTTTACATCTTCAAGTTAATCATATCACGTATGCAATAGTGATTCAGGGCACCTATTCTGTCAAACCAGCTTGCGAATCAAAGAAACGCCAGATGAGAAGTCAGAGAGAGTTTAGAATGAGACCAGTCACCTCTGCTCCTGTTGAATCAGCAGGGAAAGTGCACATTTTGTAAAAGGCCCAAGCTTTCGTTCATTCCTCCACAGGTCTGTTATTAGCCCTTGTATCAAGCTCTGACTCAAACTCCTTATCACTATTATTGATTACAATGTCGTCTGTGGTGGAGTTATGCTTCCTGGCATAATTCCTCAGGCAACAGGCTACCTTCTGAGTCAGAATCTAATATTGTGTGTCCTGTTAGTGAAGTGGATCTTTCCAAGTCATTCCAAGACGTTAGATTGAGTTTTCCCATATCTTTATTATTGTGGGACTGTTGCTCTCAAGCACAGACACAGCACTTCCATTCAGACTGGAATATCTCATAGGAAGACCAAGAATCAAGACTCCAAAGCTATTTACACCAGCTGCACCATTAGTTTACCATACAATTTTAAAAAAATCTGTACATGGGGAAGGAATCTTGGAGCGTTATGAATACGTGAAATGGTTGCTTTATGCCACAGTCACATTCATGATTTGTCCACCATAGAAGTTGCTTCTGGGTTAGCAAGCATAGAGTAAGAATAGAGTGACTACTTCTATATCTCTCCAAAAGAGGAAATGCACCCTCCCCCTAAAAAAAACAACCCCAAGACAAAAGGAAACACAAATTTGCTAGGGCCAATGTGATTAGAAAAGAAGTACAGGCAGAGAAAGGGAGGGCAAGATCTGCCATGAGTCATGGCCAATCAAAATTTTGAAATATGGGAATTCTGGGAGGAAAATCATCATCACTATGCACAAGAGTATGACACACTTCCATGCCAGCTTATAGAGCACAAGTAGTTCTGTGGGAAGAGGGTACGTTGAGTTACTGAGACTTCTGGTGATGTTCTGTCCATTGGCGTCAGTGTGGAATGGCAACACCAGGTCAAAGAAAGAAATGGAAATCTACAAATGGTGTGGAAGGTATGCTGCAGTTTCCACAAGCAACTAAAAACAATAAGGCAGCGGCGTTGTGTGGAAGCACACCGAGAAAGGGGTGGCGAGAGAACTGGGAGCTGTAAAGTAAAAGCATATGGGGATGCAGGTTTGTAGATGTGATGTGAGAGCAGGGGGTTTGCTGCTTGATAAGAGTCCTGTCCTGTCTGCTCCCACCTATGCTCAGCTTGAGCATTTGTAAATGAACACAAACATCACAGTGACACCTTGTTCTCCAAGGGATCCTTTCTCCAAAGGAAGCTGAACCCCGGAAAGTATGGCTGGTCCTTAGAATTTCTCAGCACATGGGAAAGTGGGAGGAAACTAAACAACATAATATTCACTGTCTTGAGTGGGATGCGGAAACCACCAAAGACATTATTGGGGGGGGGGGTGTTTTGGCTGTCAGTCTGGGGTGCTAGTGGCTGGGTCAGGAGCGTTATGAGCTTATTTCATCTTAATTCATCCAGGCGTTTGAGTGACATTGCGCCACAGGGCTTGGAAGGCTGAGTTGCCAAAGCAACTCATCTCGACTCCTTAAGATGACTGACTTACCAAGGCAAGACCTATCATTCAGCAAGAGACCCAGAGCAAAATGTGATGGCTGAGCAGAGTTGACTGCAAGGTGTTAAACAGCCCTTGCATATCAATGCTGAATGCTGTCAAAAGTGCATATCCGGAGGCTTCTGCATCTTTTTTTTGTGGCCTTTTCCCTTATGAGGGTCAGTGCTTCCTCTTGGTTCATTGGCTTCCTGCTATGCAGCATTTCCAGTAGACATGAAGCATTTTGCTTAGATTCTCCAACCTACTACCTTTTACAGAATCAGCTGGATATAATAGGCTCAAGGTAGGCACATCCCATTTGTACAGGGGTTGGCAAAGTTTGTGTGACTTGGGCCAGTTCACGGTGAGCTCTCCAGTGAGCTGGAGTGTACGTGCACACATGCGCATGCTCAAACGCTATTTCCGGTGTTCCTTCCGGCGCAGAGGAGGCATGCGCAGGCTGCTTCCCATTGGCCGCAGGAGCTTCCTGCAGCCAATGGGAAGCCGACCAGCACCACGGAAGGCGGTCCCCGCTCTGCTCTGCGCTGGTTTAGCGCAGTGCACAGGAGCCAACCAAGCAGGCAGCAGGGATCCCTGAGCGTGTGGCAGGGGTCCATGGGCCAGTTAAACAACCTCCATGGGCTGCTTATGGCCCATCGGCCTTAGGTTGCCAACCCCTGCATTTGTATGTTTAAAATGACACTTATACAGTCAGACCTCGGGTTGAATGTGCTTCAGGTTGAGTGCTTTTGGGTTGTGCTCTGCGGCAACCCAGAAGTGACGGAGTGTGTTACTTCCGGGTTTTGCCGCTCGCGCATGCGCAGACGCTCAAAATGATGTCACACGCATGTGCAGAAGCGGCAAAACGCGACCCGCACATGCGCAGACGTGCCGTTATGTCTTATGTTCCATTCAGGATGTGAACGGGGCTCCGGAATGGATCCCATTTGCATCCCGAGGTACCACTGTAATCCTCATTTTATTATTCAAATGGTGATGTTCAAAGTGGCAGAGAAAAGCATATGAAAGAAGAAGCAATGCTATCAATTACAATGCAACAAGACGAAACTAAAGGATAACGTGTTTTTCTTTTTCAGCGTTGGAAAAATGCATTGAAAAGTGGGCAGGTGAAGAATTGACTAAAGGGAAGGTGTGTAAACACCACACCAGCAAATCAGAATGAATACTCATTGTCATATAATCACACTGTAAACAAATGAAAACAAATACTCCATAAAGACGAGGCAGATTCTGACTGCTGTGTAAGCTTTGTGCAAGCAAATAGGGACCAATCAGGATGAATTAAACAGGGCAACTAGAGGAACCCTGGGAGGTAATTGTGGGAAAGGAATCATGTGGAGCCTGCAACAAAACATTATGGTTTGGAGAGCTCTCTGTTCAGATTCCAGCCACTGTACTCCTATTTCCCTTCTCGTTTCTGGTCCACCCAGCTGCCCTTCAAAAAGAGATGTTAAAGACAAGTTAAACAAATAGGGGTTGGTAAGGATACTTACTTTTATTTGACGTTTGTGAATGAAACGAATCCTAAATGTGTGGGTCAAGAAAGCTCTCTCATTGCTTTGACCAGTGAGCAAGCCTGGTCTAAACAATGCTTAATAATAATAATAATAATAATAATAATTTATTATTTATACCTCGCCCATCTGGCTGGGTTTCCCCAGCCACTTTGGGCGGCTTCCAACAGAACACTAAAATACAATAACCTATTGAACATTAAAAAGCTTCCCTAAACAGAGCTGCCTTCAGATGTCTTCTAAAAGTCTGGTAGTTGTTCTTTTCTTTGACATCTGGTGGGAGGGCATTCCACGGGGCAGGTGCCACTAGCGAGAAGGCCCTCTGCCTGGTTCCCTGTAATTTGGCTTCTTACAGTGAGGGAACCGCCAGAAGGCCCTCGGTGCTGGACCTCAGTGTCCGGGCAGAACGATGGGGGTGGAGATGCTCCTATAGCTGTCATATGGTACCACATGACTCTCTTTGGCCTATTTTTGTTGAGAAGAGGTTTCATTTCAATGGTGGCTCATTTCCCTGTAATTCCTTCCTGTGGCAAGTTGGATTTTTGCTTCACATCCCTCGGTCTCAAGTTGTGTCAGCACGCTCGCAATGTGAAAGGAACTATAGAGATTTAATAAATAATAAGCAATAAACCTTTATTTTTACCCCGCCCTTCCCGGTTCAGAAAACCCGGCTCAGGGCGGCGAACAACAAATTTAAAACACTTAATTGTAGAAGCAGCATAAAATACAGTATAAAAACATGAATAACAATATGGAAATATGTAAGATAATATGATATGCAGTGAAAATGATTATTAGCGGACCCCATGAAAGGGAGGATGAAAGTCAGAGAATTCGGAGAATTCTATACTTTTGGATTGTATTTTTCTTTTTTGTAAATGGAAAACTAAATTGCAAAACCAATAAAAATTATTATATTAAAAAAAGTTGTGAGAGCATAACAGTCAATAGAATGCTGGTTTTTGTTTTTTTGCTTTATCATTTGAAAAAAAAAGTAAGTTTTGGCTACCTGACATCAAAGCAATTTTGTAAGAATTGCTGATACATAATTGGAAGTGGTGTATGTAGAGGGGATGAGTAGAGATGGCTGACATTTGTCATCCGTTTCTCTCCAAAAGTGTCTCAGGTAAATAGAACATTATTTGCTATTGCAAGGATCTGGAAAAATATTAACACCGCCTGCCTCGCTCACCATTTAATGAAACACACTCCATCCTTCATAGGCAAAGAAAACACAAGACTCCCAAAAATGATTTTTCAGATGAATCAGCCATCAGTCTGGCAAAACACCTTCAAAACTGTCCTCTGTACATTTTCGTAGTCTTTGAATTCTTTCTACAATTTCTCAGATGTCAGGGAGGAGAAAATTATTTTGCTGTATTATTTTGCAAGCTCTGAAACCTTGGACCAATCTCTGCAAAATATTAGGGGGGGTCCATTTTTTAAAAATGCAGTTGTAATGTGGAGTTTTTGGTGTTTTGTTTTGTTTTTTTAAAAAATGCACAACAGATTTCTGAGTTAACTTTTTGGCACAAAGACCAAAGAAGCATTCTCTCCCCTACTCTCACTTCTGCTTCCATTGTTTAGTCTGATAATATTAGGGTCACATGAAAGAAAAGACATCATGTAAATATCCAAGGTTTGGCGAATGGAACAGAAGAACTCAACAATATTTTTCTTAAGAGAACAAACGATTCTTTTGTTCATCAGGCTTGAGTCTGGAAGACATGCCTTCCAACATTTTTTGGGGGAGAGTATACCCCGCTTTCCCGAGGGATTAAACTGTGACAAAGAAAGCATAAAGGGGGAGATAATTAAAGTATGTGCTTAGCAGTTCCATTAAAACAGGGAGATGGAAATTGCAGGTGTTGCAATCCATTAGCCCCAGCCAGTGGCCTAGAATGAAGGTACTTTGAGTCCAACAACATTGGGAGGGCAATAGATTCACCATCCCTGTGTTACACCCAAGAGCCAGGGTGCTGTGCTGTACAAAGAATGGGTCAGGGAGACCTAGGTTCAAACAGCCCCTTCAGTTGTGAAACTCAATGGATGATCTTTTAACCCTTTGGAGGAGGACTGTAGCTCAATGTTAGAGCATTTCCTTAGTGTGCAAAAGGTCCCAGCATCAACATGTCCCCTCTCTGAAACAGTAGAAAACCAACCCGCTAGTCAGTGTAGACCATGATGAGACCGATGGACTCACTACAAATCTACTTTCCAGGTTCCTCTTTCACTAGTCCACTGTGAGGATGCAGCAGTTTTAACTCCTGTGCATGCAGCTCTGAGCTCATAAGAAGAGCCCTGGTGGATCACATCAAAGACCCATTTAGGCAATCACATCCTGTTTCCTACAATGTCCAACTAGATGCTACTGGGCTACCCAAGGCCATATTCGCCAATATAGGCATTTATATGCACACGTTATCCTCGCATATGCCTTTTTTTTTGGTACACATTCATTGGCTGGTGCATTGCAAAATTTTGTGCAGATTTTGAAGGATTGTTGTGTTTCAGTTTCAGAAAGCACAAATTTGGGAACTGACTTGAAGTTTTTCCCCATCCCTAGCTGCCGGTCCTCCTGTCTGCTTCCGTACATGGAATTATGGGCTGGGCATCAACTTGTTCTTTGTCTCAGGCAACAAAATGTCTTGAGCTGGTCCTGAACAGTGCTCTCCTGCTGTTGCTCCCCCTTTCCAGCAGTTGGTCTACAATGGCACACTAGCCTTGAGCACAGAGGGTCTTCTACAACCATCATGGTGAAAGCAATTGATATGCCTGTTCTCCATCAGTTTGACTAAGCCTGCCCCCCTCCCCCTTTGAAAGGCATCACAGTTTCAAAGTACACATTGTGCTAAATGCAGAGCATTCAGCATGCAGATACTTTTTTTTAAAATACAGGTGTGTCCTCCCCCACAATTTTTATTGGAACTGCAACTTGTAGGTAAGTTTGATCTACCCTTTCTCAACTGCGATCCCAACAAAAATCACCCTACATGAGCATCAATGGGAACTTCCTCCCCCCTCGCCAAGCCTCATAGCTGTGCATAGATTGTGTATGTGTAAGATTTTTGTCAGGATTGTGGCTGGAGGGAGAAGGTTTATGGCTCTTCTGGATGGCCTGTCGATTTGATGGAACAGACCTTACAAGGAGGTTAGACTAAATCCAGTCTTCACTGAGCATTCATTGTGATTTGTTTGCAGGGAAGTTATATGATAGTGAACATTGCAGCCTGGATTCATATTGATTTGATTGCTGTGGTGTTTACACAGCTTCCCATTAATCATTTGCTTATCCCACACTCTTCAGAACACTTCCCCAACACTTTCCTAAGCAATATTTTTAATATAAAAAAATAGATTTGCTGTGCCAGATTGACACAGCACTTTAATGCGCTTCAGTTGTGCAGTCCTAAAGTTCCAGGGTGTGCCTGGATCCTTCCCACAAAATTCTGACAGTCTGGGAGGGGCCTTTAAGGTCCTCTCCCCATGTGTTGTGTTCCTGAAGATACCCATCTCATGAGTGTATAAAGAAAGAGAAACCATAGACACAGCTGCTGCACAGTCTCAGTAATGTCGAGTTTAGCCCTAAGTCAGTGTCCATCACAACACTTTGTAGCAGTGAATTTGTCGCTTTAATTAAGTGTATGAAGAAGTTTCTCCTTCTCGCCATGCTGAATCTACTGCCAGTCCGTTTCAATGGATGAACCCAAGTTCCAGTAGGATGAGAGAAGGAGAAATATGTCAACACACCCTGCATAATTTTTATAAAGCTTTATCGTCTCCTCCTTCCGCAGCAATTGTTTTCCCCAGCTTAAAACTTCTGGAGCTCCTCCTCAGAGGATGAGCAAAATACATATATTGAATGGATCATCATGGAATTTGTATGTGTTTTGGTTGGCCTGGGTTTGTTCCCATGACCAAATCTTCTGATTATGGAGACTCAAAGGAAAATTAATGATGCAGAGAGAGCCATAACCAGCTGCAACACACACACACACACACACACACACACACACACACACACACACACTTTATTTTTTCAGCTGCTTCAGTTAGAGCTAGCACATCACCCCATATATTCTCAGCGGCATGATTACTGAATGAAAAACTGCTTTTAAAGACTGGAACTGAGTAAACGGCAGAGCTGCAGGGTGGCTTGGGGCAAACATGAGTGGCAGGTCTGATTTATCATCTTGGGTACTGGAGAGGTTACACGCTGATCGTTTCTCTCCCCACCACCTTTTTTCCCCATTTCCCTGGGCTTAAGCACAGCTCCCCCTGCAAAGAGCTAATTGGACAGAAAGTGCCGTCCCTGGAAAAGTACACAGCGAAGCTGAAATGAAGCCACACTAGGGGACACTTTTAATTAAGCCGCATCAATAGAACACGCTCTTTGATGAAATGCCAGAGGTCAAAATGGCAGACAACTTTAAGGTGAAAATTACACGGCGTACCCAGTGGAAAATGATTTAATGGCAAAAGCAGCTCAAAGATATTGCATTTTGGCCACACAAAGAGGGAAGGGGGAGGGAGACAGAGAGTAGCCCCACCACAATCAAGTTACACCTCGCGCGTCCCCCCCCCCCAAAAAACACCCACACAACAGCTAGCAATTCTGTGCTTGGAAAGACATAAATCTTCTATACCCATTGCTAGGGAATATGATTGCATGGCATATGTGGAGAAGCATTCAGTAACTTTTGTGTAATGTATGCAGCAGTTCGAAGGGGAAGGAAGATGCCTTCTACTGTCCGTCTCTTTTAGTACGGTCACACTGACTGGCAGCAGCTCTCCAGGGCTTTGGGAAGAAGAGATTCCTAGCCCTACCTGGAAATGACATAGATTGAACCTGGTACCATCTGCCTGCAAAGCAGTGTCTCTGCCTCTGACCTACAACCCCTTCCTTGCTGGATCAGAAGTGCAGGGTGTGAATGGGTATAGAGATGAGTTAGGATTAAGGTCACTGTGCATTTAGGAAGGCAGCATCTCTGCCCCAATTTAGACCAATGGATGGGCTGCTTCTGTGGGCTGTTACCTTTATCACTAGTCAGTCCCAGAGCCTACCGGCACCTGTATCTTCTACCTGCTTGTTGCCTAGGGGGAAGGGCATGGAACCTTGACCACATCATCCCCCAACAAAGGCATAGGTCAGGAATTGCCAAACTTGGCCCTCCAGCTGTTTTGGGACTACAACTCCCATCATCCCTAGCTAATAGGACCAGTGGTCAGGGATGATGGGAATTGTAGTCCCAAAACAGCTGGAGGGCCAAGATTGGCCATGCCTGACATAGATGAAGCTGTCATTCACACAACCATATATCGTCATCATAGTTTACCTTTCATGATGGATTCAGGTGTTGCTTTGTCATTGACAGGACTCCACATGGTAGGCATCAACTTTAAAATGTCTCAGCAGGCCCTGTGCATTGGACCAAATGTGCACAGCCTCTCCAGCAGGTCTCCAAAGAAGAGCAACCCTGGCAGGGGTGGAAGTGTTGCCCTCATATGAGACAATTCATGGACCAGAGATTCTTTATTTAATGCATGCATTGTGGAGCATCAGCATGGCAAACTTATTCCCCCTGCCCCAGCCTCTAAGCAGGGACCATAACATTTAAACTGGCCCTTTTCCCCCTGCTGATTATAGCACTTCAATTGCACATCATTGGTACTGAGTGCTATCTTCAAATCCAGGGGGAAGCCTATCGCATGCAAAGGTATTTTTGCATAGTTAAGTTTAACAGTGCCAGGTCCACAAACCAAGTTATCAACCTCCCTAGATCTGCCTTGCAGATAATAATAATAATAATAATAATTTTTATTTATACCCCACCCTCCCCAGCCAAGGCCGGGCTCAGAGCAGCTTACAAGCAATAATAAAAACAAGTTGAATGATTACAACTTTAAAAAACAAAATTAAAATACAACAATAAAATATTGAAACATTAAAATATTAAAATGTAGCCTCATCGCAGGAGGAGAAGGAAAGGAAAAAAGAGAGGGAGGGAATCAAATTGGCTCCAAGTCAAAGGCCAGGCGGAACAACTCTGTCTTACAGGCCCTGCGTAAAGAAATCAGATAAGCATGCAAAAAGGTTGCAGTCTTCACAAACCACTCTCCTGGGGGAAAGTCAGCACCAGTGCATTCAGCAGGGCTTACTTCTGAGTAGGCAAAAAGTGTACTACCAGTTCTTGGATCCCAGGATGCTGCAGGCCGACAACTCCTATAATCCCTTGTTATCTAAGATGACTGGGAATGATGGGAGTTGCAATCCAATAAAACCAAAAGACCCAAAGTTGAAGAACATTGTGTCAGTAGCCTATCTATCTAAACATACCTGCACAAATCACCCATGGCAGGTGCCATAGCACTTCTAATGGTTGCAGAATGCCTCCCCCTTAAAGTCCCCAGAGGAATGCTATGTGACGACATCGCATCACGCATACGGATAGCTGCCGTTTTGTCTCCATCTGAGCAATGCTAAATGTTGGTGTGGGAGTGACAGCTCTCAGGAGTGTTGAGACTAAAGCCGTGTGGTTTTGGCCACCTTCAACCACAAATTGCACCCCCTCCAAAACATAGCAATTGCCCTCTCAATTTTCTCTTTGCAGATGGGCAGCTGGTGCATTCTAGCTAATCTTAGTTTCAGTATTCAATTTTTGATACAGGGAGTGCAAAAAAGAGTTTTATCGTCGCTTTTGAAAACAGCCATGCAGTACAATCTGATCCATGTCTAAAGCGAGTCCCACTGGCTTCCATTGGATTTGCTCCCAAGTAGGGCCACAATTTTCAAGCCGGTTGAAAACCAGCTGAGGAGCCATTGGATGCAGTGTAAGTATGGCTTCATGGGTGGACAGAAGGCCTACCAAGTGAGATGGCACATCTGCTTCTCAAGGAACTGCTAATAACCCCACTGACAGCAACGATGGCAGAGCTGCGTTTAATATTGCTACTGCTAGGGCTTGAGGGGCGTCCTGCACCTGGAAGAGAAGGGAAAGGATCATGTGCATGCTGTAGCAAGGGAGCACACCCACTTCTGCCTCTAGCCCTGCCCACCACTGCAATGCGGCCCCCAGAAGACTACCCAGGAACTAATGCGGTGTTGCGTTCGCAAAGGAAGGATTGAACTCTGATTAATAAGAATACACACAGAGACTTGAACCAGCAAGACTCTGGGAAGGGTGCGTATAATCTTGTCTCTCTGTGCTTGTCCGTGTGTTCTCCACAGCCCCTGGCCCAGGTAGTCTTATTCACAAAAGAACTTTTTACAGAGTGTTCGAAAGAACCAATCAGATTTCTTCTGAGCATTTCAACAAACCCACGTGGGGACAAAGTTAAACCACTAAAACTAATTAAGCACAAATTAAGAAGAGCATCTGGCAACCCCGGAGGTCATAAACAATCAATACATATGATAAGGAGGATGGCCAGGAGAACAGTGACCATTATCCCCTTAATGTGAGATCTGTTTCCTGGCCCTAAGATTAACATCCTACATCAAAAGAAACTTGCCCCCTATCTTTGAGGACCCAGGAGACCTGCCTGTCTAAGCAACTGGGCTGTGTACGTGACAAGAGAAATGGGCAGTAGAGAAAATGGCCAGAGGTGTAGATTGATCAAGAATCATATCAAAAATAGTTTAAACCCAGTCAACGCAATGCTTTCATTGCTGACACAGATGGCTTACTCTATGTTTGTTATAATTCCTCATAGCAATCCCACCTGATCACTACATCTCTAGAAATTTACACTCCTACAATGCGGCCCTCAAGTGCACATGAATGTAAATGTAGAGGAGCGTGATTAGCATTTTGATCCTACAGCCTTTTAAATGTGTCTGTGAGAAGCAGGGGGTTTATTGTTTTGTTGTCTTGGTTTTATTATTTACTTGTGCTTTACTTTGTATTTTATTCTGTGAACCGCCCTGAGATCTTTCGATGGAGGGCGGTATATAAATGTAATAAATAAATAAAATAAAATAAAATGGGAGAATGTTTGGCTCAACCGTATCCTGGCTCAGTTCTAGAAATGGAGCTGGGATGTGAGAAAGGAGTCTAGAGAGGCAGACTCAGAGGAGGCAGAGGGAATGGGAGAGATCCAAGGCATAACACTTTCACTAAAGTAAGGCCCCTCCCATCCCTGCTTTTGATGTGTGAACAGGAAAGACATATGAATGACAGCCTTATCACATCCACTGTGCTTCTCAGCTCATGTGGAATGACGGGCTAGTGTCTTGGGTGAATTAAATGTGTTTCCTAGATTATGGTCAACAAACAAAATCCTCACCTTGGCTTGATCCGGGGGTCATTCGGGGCCCAGGATTTCATTTCGTGACATGCTGCTCTGCAATAAACTCCCTGAAGCTGGAAAATTTAAGACTCCTTGGAGTTTATCCCAGAACACCCCATTTCAATATTGTATGCAACATTATACTCCCATCCAGATATGGCTGACCTGTTTCTCAACGAAGCAGCCAAAAAAGCCATCTAGTTATATTTTCTCTTGTCTTAATTAAAGAAGGCTGAACTGACTCAGCAGAAAGAACTCTGTTTAATGAACTGTTCATCAGCCAGCTCCGCAGGGGCTTGCAGTGGAAATAAAGAGTGACATGTAATTCAGGGCAGTGGGCTTCTGCGCTGCCTAATGGACCCTCGTCCTGATTCAGCAAAATGTCATGTTCTGCTCTAGAAATAAGGAGGGGAGGGTTGCAGGGGTTGTAGGTAATTTGGAAGGTCTCCCTCTTGGTGTTCCATTGTAACTTTGTAGCCTTCAAGATTGACAAAGGGAATCAAAGAAGTCTTACCGTATTTTTCGCTCTATAACACGCACCAGACCATAACACGCACATAGTTTTTAGAGGAGGAAAACAAGAAAAAAAATATTCTAAATGAAACAGTGGATGTATGATTTTTGTGGTTCATGCTGTGGCCACAGACATGTGATCTGACAGTGAGTTTGGAGTAGCCCAATGCAAAAATCCTGAGGATCCATGTGGATCCATGCTTTGTAACCACGTTTTTGCACCACTGCGACCCTAGGCAACAGTGGGTGCGTGATTTTTTTGGTGCAGGCTGTAGCCATGGACATGCTATGTTATCTGATGGTGAATTTGGGGTGACCCAATGCAAAGATCCTGTGGATCCATGCTTATAAAAGTCCCTATTAAGGATAAAACAGACAGGATATACGAAGTATGATTTCTTTTTTATTTACGGTATTTCATTTTTGGCCACCTCTGTCACTGCAACCTTTGCTCTGTGCTTGCACACTTTTGGGCAATAGGGCATGTAACACACTTTTTTTCATCTGCCAAGATGTAGAAAATCAATTTTAATGTCCCTATATAAAATGCCTAGTGAAGCAGAAGGGTATTACATCAGCCACTGTATTAAGGCTAAACGTTTGAAGAACAGCTCTCTGTGGGGGGGGGACTAAATTCCATTTTCAATCAATTGTTATTGTGGCAGCAATTATCAGTGTATAGCGCACAATGAGGAAATGAACTTTAAAAAAAATATATAAAAAACATTCTCACGTTATACTTCTTCAAAGAAGAGTATTAGGCTTTTAATGAAGGGGAGAGGAGAGATGCTGTAATCCTCCTGGCTCAGGAGATTCTGATTTACCTGCCGCGTTAGAAAGTATAGATTAAGATATTTGATATACAGCATATAAATCCAGAGATTTCCATGTCTCACTCTGCAATCCAGCCTGCTGTTACTTACGAGCAGGGAAGCAGGGTTTCTCTTCCAAACAAGCATACTGTCTCCCTCCAGCAGTACATTGCTTGGAGAAGCTGTAATTTGGAGGGGGCCTGGGGGCAGGGCTCTCTGCTTTTGGAAAAGAAATGAGAAACCTACCATTGTAAAGCAAAAGTCCCCTTCACCCCACCCAAGCCAGCCCTCTCTCTCTCTCTCTCTCTCTCTCTCTCTCTCTCCCACTTGCGTGTTTTTCGGCTGCCTGCGAGTCCCTAGAGCACGGAGAGGAGGAGGTGGTGGGCTGGAGCCTGCACGGAAGGACTCGATCATTTCCTTAACCCTCTGCTTGCCAGGAGGGCAGGGGATTCCCTGCTCTTTGTTGAGTTTGAGCAAACGCAGCAACAGAAGCGGGTGGGCAGTAAGACCCTGAGGCAGAATGCAGGAAAGCAACAGCTTCCGCCTTCCCTCCGCCCGCCTGCCGCCCGATCTTATTTTTGCCTGATTTTTGCCTATTTTGCCCCTTAGCTCTGGAGAGTCAGCTCCAGGGACCACACATTCGCTCAATAACACGCACAGACATTTCACCTTACTTTTTAGGAGAAAAAATCTGCGTGTTATAGAGCGAAATTTACGGTATGTGGTGCATCTCAACTGATTTTATTTACAGTCATACCTCGGGTTACAGACGCTTCGGGTTGCGTGATTTCGGGTTGTGCACCACGCTGAACCCGGAAGTACTGAAACGGGTTACTTCTGGGTTTTGGCACTTGCACATGCACAGAAGCGCTAAGTTGCACTTTGTGCATGCACAGAAGCGCCAAATCACAACCTGTGCGTGCGCAGATGCAGCGCTGCAGGTTGCGGACGCTGCAGGTTGCACACGTGCTTCCCCCATGGGTCGTGTTCGCAACCCAAGCATCCACTGTATAGTGTTACAAAGTATGGATGCCGCCCACTTCTCTCTGCTGAGAAGTAGTCTGGAGGTTCCAGGTCCTCACCCAGGGTCTGTGCTCCTTTGGAGTATTGAGACACGGCAGAGACTGTCGTAGCTTCAAGAAATATGGTTTGTTCACCTATTTACATCTTCAGTATGCACAGAATTGGTGCATCAATCAGCAGGGTGAAAAACCGGTTCTGAGAGATCTGCATTGGCTCCCAGTACGTTTCCAAGCACAATTCAAAGTGTTGGTGCTGACCTTTAAAGCCCTAAACGGTCTCAGTCCTGTATACCTGAAGGAGCATCTCCACTCCCATCGTTCAGCCTGGACACTGAGATCCAACGCCGAGGGCCTTCCAGCAGTTCTCTCATTGCGAGAAGTGAGGTTACGGGAAACCAGACAGAGGGCCTTTTCGGTAGTGGTGCCTGCCCTGTGTAGCACCCTCTCACCAGATGTCAAGGAAATAAGCAGCTATCCTATTTTTAAAAGACATCTGAAGGCAGCCCTGCTTAGGGAAGTTTTGAATATTTAATGCTGTATTGTTTTTAACACTTGACTGGGAGCCGTCTAGAGTGGCTGGGGAAACTCAGCCAGATGGACGGGGTATAAATAATAAATTATTATTATTATTTTCCCAGGGAATTGGTAGAAGGAGCAGAAGTGTGTGCGAGCCCTGAAATTCCATATACAAAATAGCAACAGTGTGTAAATGTCCTGGGACACATCGGAGAGGAGCTACAAAGCCCCTGCAGGAACCCTTTTTTCATTGTGCATTCATAATCTGTGCTCATGATGGCATTTGGCCAGTTGCATGCAATACTGTTTGTCCAAACACTTGAACGAAAAATCTGGACCCACATATGTTTGTTTGTGTGGCTGTGTAATAATATCAAGCCATTTTTAGCCTGCTCTCAGCTGAAAAAGGATCACAGAGTGGCTTACAATGTTCACAAACAAGACAATATCTGTCCTCAAGTTTACCCTCTAAGAGATACAACACAGGAGGAAAAGTTGGACTGAAGTACAACTGAGGGGCTGCTACAGATTCGTCATCTAATGTCCTCAGCAAAGGCATTTGGTAGCTAAAGGAAAGGCAACTCTCAGCAGGAGCTGTAGGCACAACTGAGAGTGCTAGACTGAAATAATAATTTAACATAATGTTCCTTGGCCATTCCTTTGGAAAAGAAACCTTTTCTTTTCTTGTTTCCTTATTTCCTGCCACAAATCCATTCTTCTTCCCTCCTGTATCTTTAACACACCATTTCTTGTCTGACCATTTCATTATTTTAACTACTTCATTCAGCTTAGACGTTTAGAACATTGACAGTATTTGCAAATGAATCCCATGCAGAGTATTTTTCCTGTTCCAATGGATAACAAACATCTGCCATCTGTTTGCAAATAATTGCATTGTGTTAGCTTCCTCAAGGGGGACGTGGGTGGTGCTGTGGGTTAAACCACAGAGCCTAGGACTTGCTGATCAGAAGGTTGGTGGTTCGAATCCCTGTGACGGGGTGAGCTCCCGTTGCTCGGTCCCTGCTCCTGCCAACCTAGCAGTTCGAAAGCACGTCAAAGTGCAAATAGATAAATACCTTCCGGCGGGAAGGTAAACGGCGTTTCCGTGTGTTGCTCTTGTTCGCCAGAAGCAGCTTTGTCATGCTGGCCACATGACCCGGAAGCTGTATGCCGGCTCCCTCGGCCAATAAAGCGAGATGAGCACCACAACCCCAGGGTCAGTCATGACTGGACCTAATGGTCAGGGGTCCCTTTACCTTTAGCTTTAGCTTCCTCAAGATGCAGTTAGTTGTGATAGTGCAGTTTTTCTGCACCTGAGCATAATGTGGCAAAGTTTTGAAAGGCTTTCTGCTTTCAGTGGTACATGTCATGCGTCTCCTTTGTGCTTGTGATCATTTCTCCTCCATTACTAACATGTCTGCGGCTAACTGTTGCTTTATTGGAAATTCACGTTATGTATCATTTGTGGCATACATGTCTATAATAGTTAATTTATATATTGCATTGGCAACCTAGGAAGCTGCTTTATATATAATCAGACCATTGGTCCATCCAACTCAATGTTGTCTACTCTGACTGGCAGTGACTCCCCCAGGTTTTCAGGCTGTTCACAGAAAATAAGACACCTGCTTGCAATTATAATACAATAACCATGATTTGTGGACTCGTGCTGGACACTTCAGTTGTTACCAGCAGCACATTATTTGCCTTTGTTATCAAATAACAGAGCAGCAGAACAGTATTTCATTCCAGTCACACTTCTCAATTAATTGGGGAGGTTGGCGGGACAATCACTGCATGGGCAGAATGCTACCTTTCTCCACTGCCAGAGATAACATTTGCAGCTATCTCTAAAGGGAACACAGTGTGTTCCCCAGAGAATGCAAGGAGTACTGGAATGAGCCCAGTATCAAAAGACTCCTCCGAAAACTTGATAGCATTATGAAGCAGAATTGGGAAATGTCTTAGACTGGTGATTAATGCCATTCCAATGGGGGAGCAGCTATATTAGGTAAAGGTAAAGGGACCGCTGACCATTAGGTCCAGTCGTGGCCGACTCTGGGGTTGCGGCTCTCACCTCGCTTTATTGCCCAAGGGAGCCGGTGTACAGCTTCCAGGTCATGTGGCCAGCATGACTGAGCCGCTTCTGGCGAACCAGAGCAGCGCACGGAAACGCCGTTTACCTTTCCACCGGAGCGGTACCTATTTATCTACTTGCACTTAGATGTGCTTTCGAACTGCTAGGTTGGCAGGAGCAGGGACTGAGCTACGGGAGCTCACTCCGTCGCGGGGATTTGAACCACTGACCTTCTGATCGGCAAGTCCTAGGCTCTGTGGTTTAACCCACAGCGCCACCTGCGTCCCTTAGCTATATTAGGCACCCACTTTTAAAATAACCTAATAATAGAACAGGATTGTTACACTGCCTTTAGATCTTCTATACCCAGGACAAACTAGATGTGATGTTAAACAAGTCATCACCTGACTGTCCCATCCTTTTCCTTTTAAATTAAAAAACAAACAAACCAGAAGTCTCAAGTAGGCACAGATCCGGATCAGGCCAGCGGCATGGAAACTGAAGGTTAACACACACACACCTGGCATTCTTTTCCTGCTAGAAATTTTGGGTGGGGAAATAGCATGGGGCAAAATATTAAAATCCCTGCATTGCAGTGCAGTCCCTATCTGGATGGCCCTTTTCCTCCCACGGTTATTTTAAAGGATCCAAAAATAAGAAAGATGGAGATGTGCTTCACATCACATCCAACTTGGCCTCTAGACATTATATGCACTCTCAGTGTGAAACGTACCTCCTCAGTGGGCACTGACAACTAGAAGAGGTCTCTTCGATGCGTTTTGATGGCTGGTGGCTGCTAGCTATGGCAAACAGAGCCAACCTCCTTGAGTAGGTAGTTAGAGGGAGAAAGTGTTTAGAATTGGAATGTCACCAGCAAGGGCGCCAAAGTTGTGTCACCTGGGGAATCGGTGCTGCTTTGATGACCAGAATTGCCTCTCTAGATGCTTGCCTGTGCCTGCGTGTATATTTTGTAAAAAATAAAAATCTCCAGTACCCTCTCCTCACACGGAAACCGGGCCCGCAAAGGAATACGTGAGGAGCAGCACAAAGTGCAGGCACAAACATATACACAGACACACAAACTGTGGGAAGTATCTGTAGGAAGTTTCCCCCAAGGACAAAATATTGTGCCTTAAGTATGCAGAAAATGTTTCCCCACAACAGAAGCACAGCTTTGAGAGGAGATGAACAGACTGTGCGGCACAATTGGGGGGGGGGGGACGACGACAAATTGCAGATTTATTTGCAAAGTTCTGATGGCAGATGAAAGGCTTCAAGAAGCAGCTGAGCTCCTGGGTAGAATCTGTTTCCCTTTTGTATGCACACAGAACTGTGTGGGAGGCCTTTCTCTGTGGTGAATATGTGTGAACATAACAAGAACATAGAGGGTGCCAACTGCACAAGCCATTCCAGCCCAATGAGAACCATCCCTCCCTTGCAGGCGGCCGACTACTTGGGAAAGATCCATAGAATTGGCTTCGCCCACCTGGACTGAGCATTCACACATACTCTTGCTGACCTTTAAAGCCCTAAACTGCCTTGGTCCAGTATACCTGAAGGAGTGTCTCCACCCCCATTGTTCTACCCGGATGCTGAGGTCCAGCTCCAAGGGCCTTCTGGTGGTTCCCTCGCTGCGAGAAGCCAAGCTACAGGGAACCAGTCAGAGGGCCTTCTTGGTAGTGGCACCCACCCTGTGGAACGCCCTCCCACCAGATGTCAAAGAGAACAACAACTACCAGACTTTTAGAAGACATCTGAAGGCAGCCCTGTTTAGGGAAGCTTTTAATGTTTGATGTATTACTGTATTTTAATATTTTGTTGGAAGCCACCCAGAGTGACTGGGGAAGCCCAGCCAGATGGGTGGGGTATAAATAAATTGTTGTTGTTGTTGTTGTTGTTGTTGTTGTTACTATTATTACTATTATTATTATTACTATTATTATCACACATTGCAGCTATGGGCAGACCCTCCAAGTGTCCCTATTTTCCAGGGACATCCCTGATTTAGAGGAGCCGTCCTGGTTTCTTATCTGATTCCAGAATGTCCCACTTTTCCTTAGGATGTCGCTATTTTCATTGGAGAAATGTTGGAGGATATTGAGTTATCCAACACCCCCCAAGCAGTCTGAAGGCAAACCTGTATAGGGAAGGTGGGTTTTTGTAATGTTTAATGTTTTACTATGTTTTTATATATGTTGGAAGCTGCCCAGAGTGGCTGGGGCAACCCAGTAAGATCTGTGGGGTATAAATAGTAAAATTATCATTATGAAATGTGACGTCCCTATTTTCATCAGAGAAATGTCAGGTGGATTGCCAGAGAACTGGATCCTGCATGACTCAGTGTGTATTTGAAGACGGTCTTTGTCACTGAATTTCACAAAACTCAGAAGGATCCCAGGCCAAACCTAAGTCTTGAAAAAGAAATGCCCAATGTGATACAGTTCAACTTTAAAAACAACAACAACTGATGTCATCAATGGCTTCAGATCTGGATTTTACTGAAATACTGGAATCGTTCTGTCTATTTTCAAAGTGCAGGCTCTGAGCACTGTTATATATGTGGCCAAAAGAAAACCACCCATATAGAAGACGGAGATATCAGCCTGTGCAGGAAAACCCAAAGGTTTGCAGAAGTATAAAATATTCGTACAAGAAAACCCAAATGGGGGAAGAGGACGCAAACCAGCCCGGCGGAGACTGAGCATGTCCAGTGCCCATGGAATGCAGACTTGAGTGTTGGGGGGGCCCCCAAAAAATGGGGGTGGGTGGGAATACGACCTTCTGGAATCCTGCAGTTCTCTACCCAGCAACATTTAGTTGCAGACCCCATGACTTTCTGTGTACAGAACCTGCTTAAGAACATACAGAGAACGCATTTGCAAAATATTGTTTACAGAAAAAAACGGCTATCCCTTTCCCTGCCTCACAATTCCACCAGTGTTCTGTTGGCCCTGTCTTCATTTACCTCCAAGAAATATGGGGGGGAAATGGAAATTACTATATGTATAAGATGGACATTGAAATTGAGGGGTCTCTTATTCACATGTGGTGGTAAGGAATATTGGGAAAATATAGATAATTAATTTTAAAAGATACTTTAAAAAACTTTCTCCCAAACAGTTGAGATTTTCCTCTTGGGTAACAACGGAAGTCCCCCAAAAGACAAAAGAGTTTATTAGTATATGCCACCGCTGCAGCTAGAACATTATTGGCACAAAGGTGGAGAACAAGTATAGTACCCACCAAGGAAGAATGGCAGTGTAAAATGTTCAAATATGCTGAACTGGCTGGTCTGACAAACAGGATAAGAGAAAACAAAGATAAGGAATATAAAGAGGAATGGATAATGTTTATTGAATATTTTAAGACTCAGTATAGACAAATACATAGCTTAGCAGGTCTCGGGTAAATCCAGCAGAGTTGAAACAGATAGTTTTTAATAAATAACAAATTGGATGATTAAAAAGATGTGGATTACGTGGAGTAGTAGAAAAGCAAAGGAACCAGGAAAAGTGTGGAAGTGAAGTCAAATGATATATGTATACATGCTGTATTTGGTATGAAGTTGTAAGTGGGACAGGGGGAGGGGAGGGAAGAGGAGGGGGGTTAAATATGCTCTCTGTTCCTGTTTTTGAAAATGCAAATGCAAATAATAATAATAATAATAATAATAATAATAATAATAATAATAATAATATGATGGACATTGATTTGAAAGTTTTAATGCTGGCAAAGCTATCCTTATTAAGCTTGTTTCCGTAACCTGAGCTAACAATTTTGCTTCCTCAGGATTTCCAAATGCCTTTCGTACAAAACTTTACTTCAAAGAAATCAGAACCTTACAGGGATACTTAACTGTTCAAGATGAGAATTTCATTGATAAATCAAAGATTTTCTTCAGGTACCATCACAGATATCCTCTCAGCTGGATCTGGTTTCCCTGGCAACATTCCCTTTTATTGCCTAGTTGGATTCACTAGATTAAAATGGCAGCCTTGAGGCAATTAAAATAGATGAAACTTCAGTGTTATTTACATTTCCATGAGCGAGGAAATAAGGTACTTGAGTCCAACTGGGAAACAAGGATCTCTGGAACTGAACAAAGAGGAAATAAAAGCTCCCAGTGTTTGATTTGGACATAATGGATAATTGTTTGCCAGTGACATAAAAACCACTGCAGACAAAAGATTGCTTCAGTTCAGAAAGCAGCAGCCTGCGGGAAGGATGAACTAGGAGATATGAATTCTAGGAGATACGAATTCTGCATGAGTTAAACCAAATTATTTTATCACATGTTTTATAAGTGTGATATAAGATATTAGGCAGAAATGAGGTAGTTGCCTCAAGGCAGCTAGTTTTGTCTGTCCTGAAAGTGGAGGAAAAGGCAATTATTTAATTTATTGTTGTTACATTTTTTTTTACTCCCACAGAAAAGTGTTTACGGGATTTTCTGCCTTAGGTACCAGAATGCTGGGTATTATGTTCCTTGATTGAGGGGCTTATGCCATTCTCTGTTCCTCCTGAGGCATCAAAATGTCTTCAGCTGACTTGGTAAGGAGGGGTGTGTGTGTGTGTGTGTGTGTGTGTGTGTACACACACACAGTATATCTGAAGGAGCGTCTCCACCCCCATCGTTGTACCCGGACACTGAGGTCCAGTGCAGAGGGCCTTCTGGCAGTTCCCTCATTGCGAGAAGTCAAGTTACAGGGAACCAGGCAGAGGGCCTTCTTGGTAGTGGCACCCTCCCTGTGGAACACCCTCCCACCAGATGTCAAAGAGAACAACAACTACCAGACTTTTAGAAGACATCTGAAGGCAGCCCTGTTTAGGGAAGCTTTTAATGTTTGATGCATTGTGGTATTTTAGTGTTTTGTTGGAAGCCGCCCAGAGTGGCTGGGGAAGCCCAGCTAGATGGGTGTGGTATAAATTATTATTATTATTATTATTATTATTATTAATCAGTGCAGCCCATCCCTTGCACCCTTGACAAGGAGATGTTGGCTGCCCAGAGGAGCAGAGGAGCAGCCCAGCGACTGTGCAGATGGACAGGCTTCTAGCCACTCCAAGCCAGAGTGGAGAGGCACAATTTTTGAATACCCTATGTGAAATGCAATCATGCAGTCCATGCATTATCGAGTTTAGATCTTCCCGTTCCCAAATCTCTGGCTGGAACTGGCGAAACTTTAGGAACTTCAGATAACTGCTCATTTCAGAGATATTTGAATAAGCAGATGTTAACCTGGCCTCACGAATTGAGTGGCGCTGGCAGTGTGCTGAATTCTGTCTCGGATTCAATTACATTCTTTAAAATGTCTCCGAATTGAATATAATGAAGGGTACCCTGTTCAGCATAAGACTTCCTCTATCATCTGTTCTCATATAAAATGCAATTAAAAATTCTGCTTGGAGACCCTGGCTGATTAATCTCTGCTCCTTTAGTATGCAGTGTGCCAGAACGGGAGATTGAGAACAGGAAATTATATTGCAAGAGATGTTTTGTAAAGTAACCAGAAGCCTGTAGACAAAGCCCTGGCCAATTAGTTGAAATCAATATATGAAACTGAGCTCCCAGCCAGGGACGGCCCAGGAGATTTTGCTGCCTAAGGCGAAAGACAAGATGGAGCTTGCATCCCATCTCATATATAGAAGTAGGCCAGACTGGTAGCTGAATCTTATTTCAGCACTGGTGACAGGTCACATGGCCCAGACAGGTCCATCTTTCTGCCACTCCTCACTCCTTGCCCCCCCCCCCAGCATCTGCCACCTGAGGCGAACACCTCACTCTACCTAACAGTAGGGCTGGCCCTTCTTCTAGGCCTGTGTTGTGGTCTTTATTGGCTTGTTTTGATATCTGCTAGGGATGGGATGCGGGTGGCGCTGTGGTCTAAACCACTGAGCCTAGGGCTTGCTGATCAGAAGGTCGGCGGTTCGAATCCCTGTGACAGGGTGAGCTCCCGTTGCTCTGTCCCAGCTCCTGCCAACCTAGCAGTTCGAAAGCATGTCAAAGTGCAAGTAGATATATAGGTACTGCTCTGGCGGAAAGGTGAACGGTGTTTCCGTGCGCTGCTCTGGTTTCTCCAGAAGTGGCTTAGTCATGCAGGCCACATGACCTGGAAGCTGTCTGTGGACAAACGTCAGCTCCCTCGGCTAATAAAGCGAGATGAGCACCGCAACCCCAGAGTTGTTCGCAACTGGACTTAACTGTCAGGGGTCCTTTACCTTTTTTAGGGATGGGTGACACTGTCAGTTTTCGTTTCTCTCAGTTTCTCATCTTTCCAATCTTTAGTTCTGACTAAACTTTTTTAAGGCCTCATGAAAATCCATCAGCATTTAATGCAAATTTCTCCTATAGACACATTGTTCTATGCACTTTTACCTAATAGAATGCATTCTTATAGGCTCTTTTTGCTAATATATGCATGCTTAATGCGCATTTTACCCTACTACATAAAGGTATATTATCATTAAGGGCTACAATGGACCAATGCATCACGAAGCAGAGAAAGCTGGAGCCAGTTTGCATTTTATTAGTACGTATATAATTTAACATAATTTGCATGACATGCTTATGAACAATGAGTACACTAGGCTGTTACAGTTGGCGGCGTCTAGATTCCCCACCCCCCAACCTGTTATTTGCAAAACTGCTAAAGTAAAATCAAAGTGACAGTTCTTACAATATCTAGCTAAAGGTCATTGGTTAATTGACATCACAGATATACTTAGCAATTTAAAATGTTTGCTCACACAAACATACATGCTTCTTGAGAGGTGTTTCAGTGAGTCATGAAGCCTGTGCAAGCTGGTTTTGATCCAGAATGGCAGAATTCTGACAACTATTTTTTAAGCTACTTGTCTTGTCTTACAGGAAAGTACTTAGCAAGCTGTTTCCAAGGAACCAATTCAATAGGGAATAGTAAATCATCAACTTACACAGCCAGTCTTTACTTACAGTTTTCATCAAATAATGTATTGGGGGGGAATAAAAACACTGCAAGAATTATACAAGAATTATATCAAAGGCCTTTTTTTCAGGTTGAGCTTGCTGGAGCACAGTTCTGGTACCTCTCAGGTGGACACCATTTCCATTCTAAGAGGAGCGGGGCAGTAAAGGACCCTGGACAGTTAAGTCCAGTCAAAGGCGACTATGGGGTGCGGTGCTCATCTCGCTTCAGACTGAGGGAGCTGGCGTTTGTCCACAGACAGAGAACAAAATGAACCCGAGCACTGTGGCCCTAAAACTGAACCAATGAGAACCTATCCACTACAATATAGTCATTCCCGTTTAATGACAAGCAGGCAGCCATGATGGTCAGGTTCCCTGGGTATGGAAGACCCAGTCTGGACCCTGATGGTAGAGGGACCAAGCTGCAAAGGCAGCTCAGCTTTTAAAGGCTCTCTCATCTCTTATTGGATGGAGTGGTCCTTGGCTCTTTCGGACCAATGAAAACTAGAGTCAGCTGGGTCAGGGAGGTCATATCTCCTAGCACCCCTTTTTGCATTTGAATAGAATGGGAGGGAGATGTGTGACTGGACGGCCCGTTCAGCAAATTGGGGGGGGGGGGCAGGCCAGATTCTTTCTTCACACATGCAAATCAGGATGAATGCTCAATAAACAAGTCATCTCTGGAGAAGCCCTGCATGAATGTCTACATGTATGCAGGATGCCTTTTGTCTTTGTCCATGGAGTTAAAAGGCATGGTGCTTAAAAGGCATTGATGCTTTTGAATTATGGTGCTGGAGGAGACTCTTGAGAGTCCCATGGACTGCAAGAAGATCAAATGTCTCCATTCTGAAGGAAATCAGCCCTGAGTGCTCACTGGAAGGACAGATCCTGAAGCTGAGGCTCCAATACTTTGGCCACCGCATGAGAAGAGAAGACTCCCTGGAAAAGACCCTGATGTTGGGAAAGATGGAGGGCACAAGGAGAAGGGGACGACAGAGGACGAGATGGTTGGACAGTGTTCTCGAAGCTACAAACATGAGTCTGACCAAACTGCGGGAGACAGTGGAAGAAGTGCCTGGCATGCTCTGGTCCATGGGGTCACGAAGAGTCAGACACGACTAAACGACTAAACAACAATGCAGAATGCACATGTCATTGCAATTAACTGAATGCACATCGGTCAGGGGTTTGGGGGGGGGCTGCTGTCGCCATCTTCCCCTCCCGACATTCATTGCACCCAAACTCGCAATGTGAATGGAACTCTTGATTGAACCCATACTATCCCAGGGCTGTTTTAAAGATTACCGAACAATGTACACAAAGCGCTTTGAAAGCTAGAAATGTGCTTTGTGAATGTAAAGTAAGAGATATTATTCACAGCCCCAAGTAAAGCTGCTTTTGACAGAACTGAGACGCCTTGCTGGCATGACTTGAAAGCTGCTCCTTTAAGTTGAAGCCGAAATGAAAATTTCCACCCCTCTGTCAACACAAACCAGCAAAGAGGCATTAAGGAAATAGAATGCAGGGATTAGTCATCTTTTACATAAGAGATATGACTACACGACAAAGCAAGCAACTGCTTTGAGAACTTGGGCACATCTCATGATTGGCCACAACAGCCATTCTTTGGCATCTCTTTAGATAGGGGCAGCCAGACCCCACGCCTAATATTTATTGCCAAAAATAAAACTACTTGACATTTAATGCATGTCTGCAAATGAGTACAAGGACGGTGGCTTTGCTTCTTGCTGCCCCACTCGTTTTATTAGAAAAATGGCTGCTAATAACATCTTGACATTGCGTGCCACATTTCAATAATGCTCCCAAACAACATCTAGCACAGGACCATAACAGCCTGGAAGCAGGGGTGCATGGACACGATCTGTTGCTGCAGTAAAAGATTGTCTGAAAATGACTGTCTCCAGACTGCCGTTCTGCATCTCATCTTCTGTTTTTCTTTCTTCACCCCACGCCCAGGTAATTGTGTTGTTTGACATAAGTGCACATTGCTATTTCACACACTACAGCAGAGCTGGGGAACCCGTGGCCTTTGAGATGGGATTCCATGTTGAGTTATTGTGGCTGATAGCACCAAGAGTCCCATCCTCCATGAATTTGCTTGATGCTTTTATTAAAGCCATCTATGCTGAGCAGCCATCCAGGCTTGAGGCCTGGCTAGGAATCTAGTTCACTCTTTGAAGCCAATGTCTCAGGTGCATGAGAGCTAACCATGATTACAAAAGTGGCACTGGTTGTGACTACAAAGGTAGTGTGGGAAAGAACTCTGTCCATCATTTACCGTTCCATCACTTGTTCCATGATGAAGTGAGCCCTGGTGTTCAGAATAGATCCTGCTACAGATTCTTAACAGCAGCGTTAAGTAGAAAACGGTGATGTACTAAGCTTGGATCCTAGAACAACAGGCAGGTAGGATCCTAGAATGCATCAACCTGACCGGCCTGCAGGAGCAGCCCAATCAGACCCCAGGAGGAAGTTACCAGTAATCAGCCTATTAGGCTGGTAGGATCCTGGAATGCAACAAATGATTGGCCTGCAGGAGCAGCCCAATCAGGCTCCAGGAGGGAAGCAGACTCAGCCAATCAGATAGGACTCATTGTGTAAATAATGTATATACAGCCTGAGGTTTGGGGCGAAATTCATTCACCATTTGACGAGCTGCAATAAAGAGCATGCAATCACTACGCGACTCCAAGTACAGTGGTGCCTCGCAAGACGAAATTAATCCGTTCCGCGAGTCTCTTCGTCCTGCGGTTTTTTCGTCTTGCGAAGCACGGCTATTAGCGGCTTAGCGGCTATTAGCGGCTTAGCGGCTTAGCTGCTATTAACGGCTTAGCGGCTTTAAGAAAAAGGAAACAAACTCGCAAGAACTCGCAAGACGTTTCGTCTTGCGAAGCAAGCCCATAGGAAAATTTGTCTTGCGGAACGACTCAAAAAACGGAAAACCCTTTCGTCTAGTGAGTTTTTCGTCTTGTGAGGCATTCGTCTTGCGGGGCACCACTGTATATTTCAAAAACCTTGCTAGGTACTGTTGGATTTGTGTGAGCCTAACCCTTTATGAGCTCTGGGTACTGCACATTGTTGAAGGCCCTTCCACAACTTTTGAACGCTGTGTTCATCTACTCTGCCTTCCTGAAAACCCCCAGAGGGCAACAGTTCTTATGGGAACTGATATAATAGAAAAACATAATTGCTCTGCAACATGCTGCCAGCAGCTCAAAATAGGCTTCTCACACCAGCAGCCAGGAACCAGCCAGTGGAGGCAAAGATCCGCTGCATCCTCAGCTGGTCATTCTGTGGATTTTGTTGTAGGATTGTTCCCTAACATGGCTGCCTGGAGTGTTAGAAACCCAGATAGTCCTTACTGTAAACTCTCATCATCGATCAATGACTACAGTATCATTTAGCCGTGCAGCTGACTACCTATCAGAAAGAGATGCTTGAACCCTTATACCTTTCCAGGCAAGCGTAGGTTAGCTGTTTGGATCATCCCTGCAGGTTTCATTCAATGTTTGCATTGTGAAAGAGCTTCTTCCCTTTTCTGATTGGATGTGAGGGCAAACTGGCTGTGAGATCTGCCACCCCGTTGATTGTAAAGGTTGATTCAGCTGATCAGGCTAGCTAGGCACATGTGTCCATCTGCCCCCCTCCCTCCCCGCTCCTTGTGTTTCCCTCCCCCTTCCATGAGAGGAGAGACTTTGTCAGGCAAAGTCCACCTGCCTTGTTCCAGCCTCCAGTCTCTGCTTCTCAATTTGTATAGTATTATTTCATTGACAGTAGTTTAGAAATTATTTATTGTAATTGTTAAGCGTGGATTTCTGATTAATTTTTATATGCTGATACAGTGGTACATTGGGTTAAGAACTTAATTCGTTCCAGAGGTCCATTCTTAGAGTTTGGATTTGGATTTGGATCCGTTCTTAACCTGAAACTGTTCTTAACCTGAGGTACCACTTTAGCCAGTGGGGCCTCCCGCTGCTGCATGATTTCTGTTCTCATCCTGAACCCGAGGTACTACTTCTGGGTTAGTAGAGTCTGTAACCTGAAGCGTCTGTAACCTGAAGCATCTGTAACCCAAGGTACCACTGTATTATTATTCTATACTGTTCTAATGATGGTTGAATGTTACTTTATTTGATGTAGGTTGCTTATTTTAAAGTTGTGTTTTATTATTTATGATCACATTTTTGTATTGCATTAGATTGTTATAAGGTGTACATTCTTTGTTTCTTCAGCGTGTAAACTGCCTAGGGTATTGTAAGATAGAAAGATGGTATACAAATTAAAAGTGATGATGTTAATGACGAAGGGGACTCGTTGGAAGAAGATGACCATCCCAGATAGAAGAAGTGTACCACTCTTTGGTCAAGGGTATGCAATAGCTGCATTCCCCTGCTAGAACTCTCAAAGAAGCCCCCCACATCCCGATTGGCTGTTTCCCTTGCAAGTGTTCAAGGATCATGGCACAATATGTTTCTTAGTGGTTAGACAACTGTTTCTGGTTTGCAGTTCTTTTTGTGTGGAAGCCAAGGAGAGGGGGAACGATCTGAGCGACAACATGCAAACCCCAGGAAAAACAAGGAGAGGAAAACCATCTGTACTAAAAAGAAAAAGAAAATGAAAAAAAGAAAATGAAAAAAATAAATCTAATCTGAAATCAGACCCAAAAAAAAATACCATCTGTGCAAACAGGCTGCAGTGTCATGGAGTACAACTGCACTAACACAACAACAAGAGGAAGTGGAGGCCAATGTTTTATCTTCAGTACAAAGATGCTTAACTTTTAGCAAAGCATGCCCAAGTCAGGATCTGTTGTGGGAGAAGTGAGTTGGAGGATGTATCCAAACATGAGCAGAGATGCCACATCAGAGAAAACAGCACAAGACCTTTGTTTGACTGTCATTGAATAGGACTCCAGAAGAAATAAATTCTTTATTTGGGTCCAGTATATGAGAACTGCTCAGAATGAAAGCCAAACTGCATGTTACGTTAATTTCATGAATGCAATTCACATGCTTTTAAAATTAAATTGCAGACATGGGAAGGTGGGTGATCACCAAACCGCTGTCTTTGCATAATCACCAGCAGCGTTGCAAGAGAAATTTGATTCAGTTCACATTTTCATGCGAACTTACCTAATTCACACATTCCAAAATAATATGCAAACCAAAATTCACACATCTCTGAATTTTGCAATGCAGTTCTCCACATAGTGAGTACAGAAATGTGTACTTTGGTGTAAAACATGTAGAAACGCACATATTATTTAAAATAACATGCAGGAGTGCATTGCATTAGGAAATATTGCTTTGCTAAAATGCGATATTAGGTGAAATTACATACAAAAATGTGCTTATTAGGGGAAATATGTACCAAAATGTTGAGGAATTTTGATTGGGGTTTTTTTTTTATGCAAACTGATGTCGAAACATGGAGAATGAACTGCATAATTCATTTCGAAAAATGAGAAACTGAGAGAAACTGAAATGGACAAATTTACTCACCACTAATCACCAGTGGAATATTTTCTTCCAGGGTTAGGAGAGAATTTCATTGAGACCATGATGGGGGAGGGAGTTTAGTCCCAATCCATTTCTCTGCCTCATTCCCAAACACATATATTGGCAACATAAACATAGCGAAATGTGCAAACTGCAAGCATTGCAATTTAACATAAGATTTGGGTAGTAGTTTCAACCTAAAATGGTCCGTGTAAACAACATGGTCACAGAAATGAATTTTATTATTAAAAATTATATCCCACCCTTCAAAAATGCTTCCCCCCCAGGCTGGCTCCCAAATATCCATAAAACACAAACCATGAGAATAAGATATAATAAAGTTCATAAAAAGCAGCATAAAATCAGATCTGGAAGGTGTAAAAAACAACAACTTACTTGTCAATTGATGGAAAGGAAGAATTCAAAGGGAGTGGGGGATATAGTCTATGTGGAATAGTTTAGTTTTATTAACTATGTTTCGGTCAAGGAGCGTGATTGGCTTCCTCCATTGACCCTTGAAGCTTTATGGAGTGATATTATAGGTTGAGTGAGTTAATTTTTATTTCTTCTCTTTCTGCTTCGCTAGTTGATTATTGCTATGATGGCTCCCTGATTGCTTCACTTCGTGCTTCTTGGACTGTGTGTTGCGAATTGTAGATTTGTGAGTGGTTTTCTGTTGTCTACTTGTTTTGCTCTTATGTTTGCTGCAACCAAATTGCAGAATTGTACAGCATATTCCGAGTCACTGCGTCACTTTCTGCTTTAGTGCCTTCCTCTTGCATTGTGGCACCTTTGAACGGAAGCAACAGAGAAAGGCTATGACGCTATTTACAAAACGATCGTTAGCAAATCAGTGGATAGCAGAAGAAAGGGTGAAATCCTCTAGTACCAAGGAGCCACCCTGTACAGGAAAATAATAGAATTTTAAAATATCTCTGCAGGGGGTGAGTGTAGAGGGAAAAACTGAAGAAGCAAGTTTGCAGCAAATTGGGGAAAGAGTGTAATTGATTACTGTCATTAGAGGGATTAAAATTGCATGACTCCATTTGCATCTGGGGAGAAAATTGCATTCTCTTCTGGGAAATTGTCAGGCACAATTTGTAAGGTAGAGAGTGTGTGCGTCTGGTCATGTTCAGCCCTGGAGCGAGTGTATGAAGGAGGGCTGTAAGAAAGGGCAAAGATGTTGTAAGTACACTTGGGTTGCCATATTTCAAAAATTGAAAATCCAGACACAAAAGTTGAGGATTGTTTTGTTTTTGTTGCAAAATCTCAAAAAAGAAGTTGTTGAGCTATTTTGAAGGAAATTTGCCAAAATCTAGACTTCCAACACGGGTAGCTATATGTCCAGATTTTCCAGGGCAATTCAGAGATTTCTGCCTGGACACTGTTTCCAGCTGCTGTATTCTGGCTATGCCTGAGAACTTCTGGGTGTATGGCAACCCTAAACTACACCCTTTCCAAAATTGGGGAGGTATAGAAGTCTGAGCATCTGGGACTCTTAGAAATAAGAATCAGGATGCAGAACAGGCTTAGCAAATGTAGAATTTAACATTGAGGTTCTGTCCTCGCATAGCTCTGTGGAACTCCCTCTTGTCCTCCCCAGTTTCACATATATTCTGCAATGGACTGACTGGAGCTGTGGCTGAACCAGATCATGATGCAATACTGGCTTGGATTAAGGGACAGATTTGCCGCAGCCATTACAAAAGGTAGAGGCAAGTAAGGTGCATCTACTACAAAAGTGGTTTCAAACTGATTTAGCTGTCATTCTTTCCTCAAAGGTATGCTGGAGATTATAGCTCTGTAAAAAACAAAACAAAAAACCAGGCATTCCTGCTAGTATTCCTTTGGTTCTCCAATTCCCTAGAGTCTTTTATTTTATTTCATCGGGTTTTATAAACAAGTTTTCTCATGTCATTTGTATATCACAAAAACAGCTTAATAAATGTGGGGAAATATCTACAACATATGTTTCATTATTAGTGGTCAATGCACAGGTTCTTGGTTCATGAGTTGGTTTAAACAGTTAAGAAGACAGAAAGACAGAAAGAAAGAGGGGGAGAGGGAGAGGAGGGAATGGTGAGTGGGGTGGTGTTGGTTCTAATCTTCTTCTTAGTGTGTTCCTTGGGGTGTTTGAATTGGGTCAAGAACATTTCTTGTGGCCAATAGGATATTGTGAACAGTGCTGGACTTGTTAGAATTCCTGACCTATGATTGCAGTCATGGGATTTTTGTATATCACATGATGGTGTATGTTTTGACTCCACAGAGTGGGAAGTGACGGAGACAGGATATTTGTGTTCCGGTGTTCCGTGAAGTGGGACTATTGTCCTTTGTTCTTTCTCTCTTTGCTGTCTGATGCTAGAGAGAGAGGGAGCCATGTTGCAGTGCTCCGTGTGTGTTTATATGTAAATAAAGGTAGATTAGCCAAAATGCTGAGTTGCTGAGGTCTGTCACACAAGTTGGGCAAACTCTGCAGATCACTAAGTGTGCCGGTGTCGGTTGGCATCGGTCGCTGTGATATTCTGGCTGAAGAAAGCTTATGAAGCTCCCGAACGATTGACCAGGAGGGAGAGAACATGCCAGTCGGGCATGTGTCTCTGCCAGAGTCCTACTCGAGTGTAGGCTGAACTCCTGACAGGACCTGGGTTGGGGAAGGTGGAGGCCTCTTTTTACTTACAAGCCAATCCAGGATGTTCCTCCTCCTTAAGTCCCTGTGTTGTCCTTGTAGAATGCAAAAGGGAGGAAGAGGAGGCGGGCACAATGCTAGACTCAGTTGGGTCCACCTATCATTGGCTCTGGTTCCACCCAATAGTGGGCTAACCACGTTCTGCCCCACCAATGGGCACCAACCACCACTGCCTGAGACCCAAACGATCTCCTTGCCTGCCAAGCCCATGCCTCACTTGTGGTTTGCTGTATGGAACATGCTGAAAGAGTTATTCGGCCAGTTTGCAATTTTATTGCAGAAACAACCAACTTCAACACATTTAATCATAGGCTTGGCTATCACTCAGTGTCAGTGTGTGAAGCCAATCATTTCTCACTCTTCCTCCTCCACCTTCACAGACATCTGCTACCATTTGGAGCAGCAAGCAAACAGGCATTAATCCTTTGCAGCACCTGTCAGAGAGAAAGCTCTGATTCCGATTAACAAGATCTCCCTAATCTGCTCATTTCTACCTGTCTTCGGAGTCATTAATATACAGTTAAGGGAGATTATTTCCTTTGGTATCAAGATTAACGATGGCTGCTCATAGGAAAGGCCCATTAATTTTAGACAAACGCAGACCACAGGAACTAGGCTGATAGTTCGGCAGATCTGGAGGGCGCTGGAGATTTACAGTCAGACAGCTTTAAAATATTTAGATGTGCTCTGTGAGCTCCTCTTGCTAACGTGCATGAAATGTCACTGGCAAAAGGTTTATATACGAGTCTAGCCTCGTATGGATTCACAACCCAGTATAATAATTAAAAGAATGAGATTCCATATGACTGAAGTTGTTTTAATGCAGGGTGAAGGTAGAACGATTTAGTACAGATATATTGCCTGTATTTCTGTCTGCAAGGGAACCTCACACGTATGCCTGAGCTATGTAGTAAATCAGGCTCCTTCAAATGATTGATGTTCCAAGAGTAATTTAGCCTAATATGACATGCTAGCTAATTAACTGCAGTCTGCTCTGAAACAAAAAAACTGTGACACAAGTTCTGTTGCTGCTCAGAATCCATGCAAACGCCCTTGTCTGCGTCTTATTTCTTTATTACAAGTGGAATACACATCAGGAAGAGCTTCCAAACTGAAGTCAGTCAAAGAAAAAAGGGGGGCTGAGGGCCATTTCACACTTGACTGTCAATCACAGCTCCCCAATATTTAGGCACTCCCCTTCAGAATTCATGGGTGGTACTCAACCGAGTTTTTCTCCTAATAGACACCCTGCAATTAATGAACATGACTAAGTTACAGCCATTACTTTCAATGTGTAAAAGTTAGTTGACTACCACCCCATGGCAAAGGGTGCTCACTAGCAAAGTATGAAGCAGTGAGCAAGAGGCAGACAAGAAACCCAAAACAAAAAAGGGGGTTAAGCAAACAGGGAACAGCAAGCTGCTGGTCCTCATGGTGATGACACAGTGGGCAATCCTTACTTGAGAGCCAGTGTGGTGTAGTGGTTAAGAGCGGTGGACTCGTAATCTGGTGAACCGGGTTCACGTCTCCGCTCCTCCACATGCAGCTGCTAGGTGACCTTGGGCTAGTCACACTTCTCTGAAGTCTCTCAGCCCCACTTACCTCACAGAGTGTTTGTTGAGGGGGAAGAAGAGAAGAAGAGTTTGGATTTGATATCCCGCCTTTCACTCCCCTTCAGGAGTCTCAAAGCGGCTAACAATCTCCTTTCCCTTCCTCCCCCACAACAAACACTCTGTGAGGTGAGTGGGGCTGAGAGTGGGGGAAGAAGGGAAAGGAGAATGTTGGACACATTGAGACTCCTTTGGGTAGTGATAAAGCGGGATATCAAATCCAAACTCTTCTTCTTAAGCCTCTGCTTAAAGATCTCCTTCTTTGGAGGTCTTTAAGCAGAGGCTTGACAACCATATGTCAGGAGTGCTCTGATGGTGTTTCCTGCTTGGCAGGGAGTTGGACTCGATGGCCCTTGTGGTCTATTCCAACTCTATGATTCTATGATTCTATGATTCTTCTTCTTCTTCACTTTCCTTCTGCCTCCTTTCTGAAAAGGGAAGTTCAGTATATTCTAACCAGAGCAACCAATAGCTCAGTTTTCCAGAGCTATCTAGAGACTCAACTTGAAAAGTATATGCTCTACTACCAAGCACAACTCCCTAATTCATTTGTTGTTGCCCAGTCCTATTGCCTCTGTGGCCATAGTGCTTTATATCGAAGCAGTCAGATTCTTCTTCAGACTTGCAGAACCCTTCTCTCTCTCTCTCTCTCTCTCTCTCTCTCTCTCTTTCTCTCTCTCTCTCTCTCTCCCCCCTCTCTCTCATACACAAACACACACACACCCCCATGGAGAAGAAAAGTATGTTTATACCGAACACACTGGTGGTGGGCGTTGTTCTAAGTTTGGATGTGTATGTTTTGTTAGATAATTAAGACAGTCCTGTGTAGAAACTTGGGAGTGGGTAGTTGTGCTGGTTAAATAAGGGTAACTGAATCTCACAGTCTAGATGTACAGTAAAGCAATATTTGAAGTCATCAAGGCAAATATAGATCTATTGTTAATTGGCTGGGTTGGCTTTTCCCCACATAGAAGCAAAGATGTGCCTGTTTTCCGAGGACAGTAAACTATTCACTAAGGATTAATCTGGCTTGAATAATTATGTTTTCATATCTTAATTGCAGGCAGAATATATTCAGAAATTATTCGGTTCATGGTTTGAGCTGCCCCTCCCCTAACAAATTCTATTTGCCGCTCATACATTACGCCTTCCACTCTTTATAGTTTCCGGAAAGAGAAGACAAACTCAGATGTTTCGTTTAACCTGTGCCCTTGTTCCTTCCTGCCTTTGTGAGTTTCGAAACATCTCTAGCTTCTCAAGACCAAGAAGAAAAAGAAGAAAACACATTTCTCAAAAGTCCTAGCTGATATGGTTGTTAGAGCCTATGCTATCTTTTTATTTGGGGTGCGTATCCAGCGCACTCCAACTGTTGGGTTGGGAAGCTGTGTACACACACGGTTAGCCACAGTCAACATCTATCCTGTATCTAGCCTGTCTTTTTAAATGAAATATTGATGCATTCCCCCCCCCCCGCTCAGTTCAATCCAAACTGTTTAGGAGGAAGTTGCATCTAAGTTTTAAGTTGGTAATGTGCATGCAACCCAAGTCTCCTGTTAGCTTTGTCCTCAATTGACCTCCAAGAGTATGCACCCACATTCCTGGAACAGGATTTGTCTATGATCTGAGCAGGGAAAGGCTGTTTTGAGTATGGGCAGAAAGAGAAACAATTTGGATTTTTGAGCCCGATAACTAAAAGAAGCCTTTGGCAGCTGCAGCAATATGCTGTTGCTTTAGAGGGACAGATCTAATTTAGGACTAGCACCTGTCTGTCTGTGCGTCTGCTTACCTCTTTCCACTTACCCTTTTATTTGCAGAGAATATAAAGGCAGGACACCTTTCCAGTCCCTGCGCAGGGAAACTGACCCTCTTAAGTTACCCTGGAACTTGCTTGCACTCAGAGAAATCAGTGAGCACAGGCATTATTAATGGGGCGAGACAATTCTTATTGGTTTTCGGAATATGGGAACATAGGAAGCTCCCTTAGGCCCAATTAAGTCAGTACTGTCTACACTGATTGGCAGCAACTCTCTAGGGTTTCTCACCCCTACCTGGAGATTGATTTTGGGGTCTTCTTCATGCAAAGTAGGTGCTCTATCACTGAGCTAGGACCCTTCCCTCGTTTTGAAAGGTGCACCTTCGCACATAACCCAGGACATGGATTTGTTGTTGTTGTTGTTTAGTCGTTTAGTCGTGTCCGACTCTTTGTGACCCCATGGACCAGAGAACACCAGGCACTCCTGTCTTCCACTGCCTCCCGCAGTTTGGTCAAACTCATGCTGGTAGCTTCGAGAACACTGTCCAACCATCTCGTCCTCTGTTGTCCCCTTCTCCTTGTGCCCTCCATCTTTCCCAACATCAGGTTTCTAGGGAGTCTTCTCTTCTCATGAGGTGGCCAAAGTATTGGAGTCTCAGCTCCAGGATCTGTCCTTCCAGTGAGCACTCAGGGCTGATTTCCTCAAGAATGGATAGGTTTGATCTTCTTGCAGTGAATGGGACTCTCAAGAGTCTCCTCCAGCACCATAATTCAAAAGCATCAATTCTTCGGCAATCAGCCTTCTTTATGGTCTCACTTCCATACATCACTACTGGGAAAACCATAGCTTTTACTATACGGACCTTTGTTGGCAAGGTGATGTCTCTACTTTTTAAGATGCGTTCTAGGTTTGTCATTGCTTTTCTCCCAAGAAGCAGGCGTCTTTTAATTTCCTGACTGCTGTCATCATCTACAGTGATCATGGAGCCCAAGAAAGTAAAATCTCTCACTGCCTCCGTTTCTTCCCCTTCTATTTGCCAGAAGGTGATAGGACCAGTGGCCATGATCTTCGTTTTTTTGATGTTGAGCTTCAGACCATATTTTGCGCTCTCCTCTTTCACCCTCAATAAAAGGTTCTTTCTTACACATGGGGAAATCTTTCTGATGCCAACCCCTTCTCTAAATTGGGAGTAAATCCTATTTGCATTTCATCTCCTGAGCTAACCAGATGCACCATTTGGTTCACAGGAACTGGCTGAAAAAATCCAGCTGATTAAAAAGTCTCCCTTTGAAAGATGTGATTTGTTGAGTTTCTTTGCAGTTCGCTTGACAGGTCATACATTTCCACCACGATGAGCTGCCACAATATTGTGAGTCTGGCCAATAAATTAGCACCAGTCTGTAGAACAGCAAAATGTGAAATGTAACCAATAGCACTGTTGGATTTTAACAGAAAAAGAAAAGGGAGGAAGAAAAATACTGTCTGGTCCTTTGCATTTCAACCCACACTCACTGTATCAAGCCATTTAATCTTCTTCTAGCTCTGTGTCTCCCTCAGCTTCCTCAAAGCATTTGTCTTCATATCTGCAGCAAATCTGCCCAAAGACAAGAGAGATTGTTCCAATCTGGGGTTTGGGGGAGGACGTGTGTGTGTGTGTGTGTGTGTGTGTGTGTGTGTGTGTGTGTAAACCCTGCACTAAGACCTTCCCAGCAGTCACTTTCACTAAAAATTGACAATTTTCCAGCTTCCTTTTCAACTGCACCTTTAACAGCAGAATATCTTTCAGAGACATTCACCAGTGACCATGTTTATCTTTGTGTGCTGGTTTTTGCAAACACGAGCGGACCAAACTGCTTGCTTTTATGCTCAGTTAGCCAATGCATTTGGTCAGCCATCAAAAAGAACCCCACAATAGCTCTTGCTCCGCAAGGCCAAGTCTTTCAGGCCCAAATCCGGATGGGGAGGGTGGAGTGCCTGGGACTAGCAAATATATCTCACATGTACTGCCTTACAAAGGGTCTAAGCTTTACTGCATTGCTGGAGGGATTCCCCTGTGAGCTGAACCATTTTGACCTGTTTGTTGCTTGCATCAGCATCAGGGAGGAAAATATGTTAAGGCTTGCTCAGTTGGTAGAACATGAGACTCTTAATCTCTGGGTCATGGGTTCACCTCCAACTCTACAATTCTATGATTCTATCATCACCATCATCATTATTACTAACAGCAGCAGCAGAGAAAACATGTTCCCCTCTTTATTTTCAACTTTCTTGGGCACATGAAACTAACCACAATTGCCTTGAATTTCTGCTTAACCCTCAAGAAAGAAGGGCATTTTTGCTGGCCAAGTTTAATTCAAATCCATCAAACCACCTTTGGGAAAGGTTCTCAGGCAGGGTGGAAGGAGAAAGAACTTGCCCATGTGAAGACCACCTGGTGGAAACCCTTACACATATGGTTCTTAATTGTAAACTATATGCTGATCTCCCTCAGCAATTTCTAGATCAACTCTGTATCCCCAAATGAAAACCAGAGTTGGAGGTTATACATTTTCTATTACTAGGGAATGATCAGGAGCTCACTAAGTTAGTGGCTAAATATCTCTATTTGGTTTGGTCGAAATACACTGCAGACGTCTGATCTCCCTGGAGACCAAGAGATCTGACGATAGACTGCTCTGCCTCCTTTCTTTTAGCAAATGTTTTGTGCCACTGGGGAAGTGGTAATTCTGTATTGATTTGTTTTGGATGTTTGTATGTGATGCCAATAAAAGGTTTGATGCTGATGATATTTCTATACCACCCTTCGATCACAGGACGGTTTATAATATTTTTTTTAAAAAAATACAAATAGAGCATACATGCACATTTGTGTTCCTTAGTCATCAAAAAGATATCATGGAGTTATTGAGGTGCTTCCATAGAGGTGCTTTATTCAGGAACTCAGACTCCTCCAATGAATATTTAAAATGTTCCAGGAAAACCAGGCACATTTCTGTGTGCGACTCGTACATCGTCCGCATGGATGCTTCACAGCTTCCTTACATATTTCCCTCTGGTATTACTTGTCAGATGGTATTCATAACTTACTGCCCACATTTCTTACTGAAGAAATTTTCACATCCAGAGAAACTATGGTAAGATGGTTCATATTATTTTGCTTGGTAAAGGGTGGTTTCAAGAGAACCTGCTTGCGGGGATATAGAAATCCCCACATGTGAGTACCCCCAGAATGCTGAGTGCTGGAACTAGCCCAAACTCTTCAATGGTCTTGCAGGAGAAATATAATAAATAAACAAGCCAGCTCTTGGAAGACCACCAAATAGGGCAAGGACCAAACTAGACATGATATTAATTGTTGTTGTTGTTTAGTCATTTAGTTGTGTCCGACTCTTCGTGATCCCATGGACCAGAGCACGCCAGGCACTCCTGTCTTCCACTGCCTCCCGCAGTTTGGTCAAACTCATGCTGGTAGCTTCGAGAACACTGTCCAACCATCTCGTCCTCTGTCGTCCCCTTCTCCTTGTGCCCTCCATCTTTCCCAACATCAGGGTCTTTTCCAGGGAGTCGTCTCTTCTCATGAGGTGACCAAAGTATTGGAGCTTCAGCTTCAGGATCTATCCTTCCAGTACAAGTATTAATTGTACCTTTGCAATTAACATGCCAGAGTGGTGCATGCTCTAGTTATCTCCCGCTTGGACTACTGCAACGCGCTCTACGTGGGGCTACCTTTGAAGGTGACCCGGAAACTGCAATTAATCCAGAATGCGGCCGCTAGACTGGTGACTGGGAGTGGCCGCCGGGACCACATAACACCAGTTCTGAGAGATCTGCATTGGCTCCCAGTACGTTTCCGAGCACAATTCAAAGTGTTGGTGCTGACCTTTAAAGCCCTAATCGGCCTCGGTCCAGTATATCTGAAGGAGCGTCTCCACCCCCATCGTTCAGCCCGGACACTGAGATCCAGCGCCGAGGGCCTTCTGGCGGTTCCCTCATTGCGAGAAGTAAGGTTACAGGGAACCAGGCAGAGGGCCTTCTCGGTAGTGGCTCCTGCCCTGTGGAACGCCCTCCCAGCAGATGTCAAAGCAATAAACAACTATTTTACTTTTAAAAGTCATCTGAAGGCAGCCCTCTTTAGGGAAGTTTTTAATGTTTGATGCTGTACTGTTTTTAATATTCAGTTGGAAGCCGCCCAGAGTGGCTGGGGAAACCCAGCCAGATGGGCGGGGTATAAATAATAAATTATTATTATTATTATTATTATTATTATTATTATTATTATTATTATTATTTGAAAATGTAAATAGCATCAAAAGGGGGAGCTGATAATTATTGGGAACACAGCGGGGAATGAAACCCCTCTCCCCAAGCTGCTATTTGTATTGGAAAGATGCTCTCCCCAATGTCAATAAGGTCCCCCCCCCCAGCTAATACCAGTTTCATAAGAGTGATTTCCCTAAGGATCACAGCAAAGGCTGGAAATGAAAAGTTGCCTTTGCAGGCCTGTGATCCAATTCACAGCTGATGCTATTTATATTTTAAAATGCCTGCATACTTCAATGGGCATGGGCAATGACTGAGGGTGATGGGAGTTGTAGTCCATTGACTTCGGGAGTGCACCAGGTCAAGGAAGGCTGTTCTATAACAGAGCATGATAAATAATAATATAAACCAAAAGGTATTCAGGACAAATTATCCTTCTTCCCTCAGATGGCGTATAGCAGTCATTGTGACCTCCAAAAGACCATTGTGACTCATGAGTACGAGGGTTTTAGTGGATTGTTGAACAAATCTGCACAAAACATTCACGTCCCAGCATTCTGGACACCTTTCTAAAAATAACTGTTAGAATCCAGGCTTCCACCTGGTCTTCATCCAAAAGCACAGCACAAATGATGACTCGAAGCAACTGGCTGGTCACGGAACGATCCTGCTGGCTGCCATTTAAACAAATTAGAATAAGAACCTTTGCCCAGTGAACATCCTGACTCATCAGACCTAAAGAATGGCCTGCAAAAACTAATAATATAATTGCTCCTGGCAACTTCCTCTAAACAATGATTTTGCATTTTGAAATCCTTCTTATACAAACAGACTCGGGCACATAGTGTGGAGCTGTGCAAAATGTCCTGCACAGAACAGACATGTTGGAGTGAATAATGCCTGTAAGATACACAGTGCTTGTGTAAGGCTAGTGTTGCTCAGTAATGGGCAACTTGGAGTCTTCTATTTTCAGTAAGGAACTTCTTCAAGTCCATGGAGCATGGGAAGCTCAAGCCAGTGTCTTGCACATTCACAGTGTGAGTCTATGGAGAGTCACCCAGCATTACGTAGCAGGTAGCAGGTACAGCAGAGATGGGTAAGTTATGGCCTTCAACATGCTATTGGACTATAACTCCCTTCATACCTGACCATTGGCCATGCTGGCTGGGGCTGATGAGTGTTAAGTCCAACTGCATCTAGAGTGTCACAGATTTCTTATCCTCAAGGTTCTAACAGGTTCTAAGGAGCTTGGATGGCGTCAGTTTCTACAGGACTTGGGACAGCTCTCAGAGATGGTAGGCATTCAACAGTAGCCTTTACTCAAATGATACCAGGATAAGAGGCCACATGGGAATCACCCGATGAATGCCATATTGAGTTTCATAATGAAATTCTCCTCATCCCTGACCACTGGTCCTGCTAGCTATGGGTGATGGGAGTTGCAGTCCAAAAACAGCTGGGGAGTCAAGTTTGGGAAACCCTGATAAACAGAGTAAGGGCTGGCCCTAGTTCCTTGTTGAATGTACGCACATAGTGACAAATTCAAGTTTGCCACTCAGTGGTATGTGAATGTTTGTTTGTTTGTGCCAAGGCTTCCAAGTGAGCCAACAACCAAAATCAAAAAAACATCAAAAAAAATTTTTTAACAACAGTAACAAAACAATTTCAAATCTAACACAGGAATAACTATGATTAAATGGCAGTTTAAAACAGCAATAAATGCAGCAATAAAACAGGGCTCAAGCAGCAAAAGTAAATTATACATTTAAAAACCCTGGGAGAGAGAAAAAGTTCTTAACTCGGCATGGAAAAGAACCAGTCAGGTTTCTCAAGAAAGAGCATTCTGAATGCTGCTAAAAAGGCCCTACACACGCACGCGCGCACACACAACCATACATCAGTCACCATCAAGCCTGGCATGCAGACAAATGTCTCCAGCGTGCTTATATGTTACAGATGAGCTAGAGTGTCTCTTATTCCTTGCCCCTGTGAACATTAAATGGGCTTTGTCATACATCAATTGTTCACAACTAAATTAAGAAGGGATACAGTAAGCAGCACAGAATGGCATTCAGAGACGGCATCAAAGGATCTGAGACATGGCAGCCGCATGTAAAACCAGAGATCAAACACTAAGTCTTGTTTATCATAGAATCATAGAATCTTAGAGTTGGAAGGGAACCCCCAAGGGCCATCTAGTCCAGCCCCCTGCAATGCAGGAATCTCAGCTAAAGCATCCGTGACAGATGGCCACCCAACCTCTGCTTAAAAACCTCCAAGGGAGGAGAGTCCATAACCTCTCGTGGGAGTCTGTTCCACTGCTGAACAGCAATTACTGTCAGAAAGTTTTTCCGAATGTTTAGTCGGAATCTCCTTTCTTGCAACTTGAAGCCATTAGTTCAAGTCCTATCCTCACAGGCAGGAGAAAACAAGCATGCTCCCTCCTCCATGTGACAGCCCTTGAGATATTTGAAGATGTCTTGAAGCCCTGGGGAGCTTCTGCAAGTCAGTGTAGACAATACAGTCCTGCACTAGATGCACCAATGATCTGGCTCTCCATAACGGAGCTTCCTATATTCCTAATTCCCACACCTTTCCAGCAAAGACTGCATCACAACTTAACTTGCAGCTGTTCTATGGGTCGCTGCCAGAAGAAGACACTATGTGAATGGACGGAAGGGAGATATTTTTTACTTTATGTTTTCTTGCTGCTTCCCCATGATTCTATGCCTAGAGGATTGGTGGGGTTCCCACTCTGCCTCTGGTCAAGATCTTCAAGCAGAGACTGAATAGCCATTTATTGAGAATGGTGGTAACATCCAGGTAGGACTTTGGGGCTGATCATTCATTTTATTTATTTACTTATTTATAACCCACTCTTCACCATTTGGTCCCAGGGCAGTGACATGTAACATGGAATGCAGTCAAAGCACCATCAGAAGAATGGAGCAGGGTCAGCACTTATGACCAATTGAAGAAAGTGAAGTAACACACATTTCCATTTAAAGACAAGTGCCCACCTTATTTTCCAAAGGATTGAGTCCAGAGTCTAAGCTTCCCTAACTGCACCACTTAGTTCGTGATGCTCTCAATGCTGGCTTTGGAAAGCATGAAGGCGGGGGCCTCTTCAAGACCCCTCTCCAACTCTTCTGATGCTATCAAGCCATCATTGGGCAGGAGGAATGTGGAGCGAGGAGGGGGCAAGCAGCAGGTGTAGAGAAAACACTTCATAGGAATGGATCGGTGGCTCCTCGTCAAAGTATTAGCACATGCACAGAGAGAGAAACTGCCTGGCTTCCTTTTTTGTCACACATAGACAAGATTACCCTATGAAATCCAGCCCAAAGCGAGAGGTTGACCAGGGGTAAGAGAGGGCCCGCTGGCTCCAGGGTGTGGTAGGGTTATCTCCGCGGGGGCCACGTTAACGCTGTCTGAGTCTGACTAACACGTGGTGGGGAAGGATGGTTGTCTTCGCGGCTCCTGCTGCTGGTGCTGCTGAGCGGATCACGTGGGCACGGGAGGGAGGAGGAGAGAGAAAGAGAGAGAAGCGCTGAATAATTGAGGGCTGCAGCGATCCGCTCGCCTCCTGCCTGCAAGCCAACAGCCCGCGGGAGCTGTCCTTGGTGCTGAAAGCAGCGCCGCGTCCCGGAGGTCTCCTGCCAGCGCCCCTGCGCAGGGCATCAGAGGCGCCCACCTCAAAAGCCTGCAGCAGCCTCTCCTCTCCTTGGAACAACTCGGGAGTTCGCCCCGCTCCCTCCTCCTCTTCCTCCTCCATCCCAGCTGGATCCTCCCACCCCGGGCTTGATTGGCAGCCGGGG
Organism: Podarcis muralis; assembly: GCF_964188315.1. NCBI lineage: Eukaryota > Metazoa > Chordata > Lepidosauria > Squamata > Lacertidae > Podarcis > Podarcis muralis. The sequence continues at coordinate 15,532,296 of NC_135660.1, forward strand.
AGAGAGGGGAGGGGTGGATTCTGTGCATCTGAGCGACAGCCGGCCTCTCACCATCCTCCCCGCGCCCCCTCCGCCCCCGCTTGGGTCTCTCCAGGGAGGGAAGCCGCGGAGATCCTGGAGTGGCAGGTGCAGCCAGCCCCCTCCCTCAGCACCAGCCTCCTCCGGCATCCTCCACCGGGACCCCGCGCAGCTCCTGGACCACCCTCGCCGCCACCGCCGCCTCTCCAGCCCTGAGCTCATCCAGCAGCATCCGCGCGGGGTAAGCGATGGGTCTTTTCTCTCCGCTTCCATTTTACGCCCTCCCTCCGGCTCTCCTCTCCCGCAGAGAGCCTGTTAAGGCGATTATTGGGGGGCGGGGAAGGGGGGGCAGACAGAGGGAGAGAGAGAGAGAGAGAGAGATGAAAGGTGATGCATCCACCCTATTAGTATTAGTTTTATTTTTGCCCTCTCCCTCATTCCAAATTTGGGACGCCACAAGGGACACCACCGTTGAATTGAGGCGTGGTGCAGAGTTCTCTACGGGAAGCGGACCCCCGAGAGTTGAGTAGCTGTCTGTTTGGGCAGCCCAGGGTTTTCTGCTACATCCCCTTACTCCTTGGATGATGAAGAAGAGGGAAATTATGAAAGAGGACGCAGGAGCCACCTTCAGCTCCCTTCCCCTGCTTGGGATGTCTCCCATGTGAGTTCCAGGGAGGGTCTTTTATAAGTACTTTCTTGGTGCTTGCGGAATGGGAGGAGTTCCACTGGGGCGAAGGGGTAAGAGGAGCGCCCCACACACTCCCCCCATGGTTGAGAAGGGGGTTTAGTCCGACTCCTTCCTCACTTGCAGAGGACTCCTGGCAATCTCTTCCTTCTGTCCCCTGCTCTATAAAACTCCACTCATGGGCAGAGGCTCATTCAATGAACAGTCGAGGGTGCTTCGTCTGTCCTCAGCATCACCATTGGAAGCAGCAGCAATGCTAAGCATTTGTGTCGCCGTCCCCCTCCCCGAATATACAAATCGCTTTAGTTATATTATCTCAGCACGCTTTGCAACCACTTTGTAAGGTGTAGTTTTATTATATATCCCGTGTTGCAGGAAGAAGGGTGTGCTTTGAAGCAGAGCGCCTTGCCTAATCCTAGCAGCAGAGGTGAAAATTTGATTCCAGCTGGGGTTTCCCCAAGTTGCTGTTCAGTCTCGCCAGCTCCGTTTAGGGTGTTGTTGTTATTCCTGTTTCATAACTGAAGGGAGAAAAGGGCTATGATGGCTTCATATACACCGTCTCTGGCGTTTGTGAGAGGAGATGATAATAATACGCTGCCAGCAGGAAGGGTGCCGGGGAGGGTTGCAGTGGTGTTTCCTCCCTCTGGGCAATGGAAAGTAATTCGCTGGAGAGATTTGCCACTGTTCTTCCCCCAAGTGTCTTTACGTCTCTCCCCCCCCCCCCGCCCCCCATGCAAACACATGCACAGCAGGCAGGGACATGCTCCTTTGATTTCAAGTTGCAAACCCATTTTCTTTCACAGCCCATATCCAAAAAGTAGGGGCATAATTTTGAGGGCTACCTAACATCTTAACTCGAGGGATCTCAGAGGAGCCACCTCAGAGGGTGGGTTATTGTTGTTCTTTTAAATTGCTAGTCGCCTGCATCGTAAATGAATCAGAGGGCACGAGGGATTTAAGACTGATGAGCTGAGGATTAATAGAAACTGAGAGTGAGAGATAGTGGAGTGAACGGATAAACACAGATGGATCACACAGAAATAATGCATCCTTCATGTGTCTCTGCCATCCCCCCACCCCACCCCAGAAAACCCCTTCTATGTATCAGATTATGAAACAAACTGAAAAAGAGCAAAAGTAAGGAGCGCTAGGGCAGATGGAAGCAGAGAATATAGATGATGGCAAAATCATCAATATATTGAGAGGGAAAGAGTTGGGGGTGGGGAGAGAGAAATAAGCACAAGACAGACAATTGCAGGTATCTGGCTCAATCCATTAGATCTATCTTCCAGATTATTGGGCAGGTCTGACGTTGGAAAGGACTGTATCTGCCATTGCTATTATACAAGCTGTTGTTGTTAAAGGAGTTGAGGGTCTTCTTGCCGAAATCAGCTACAGATACGCAAAGCAAAAAAAGGGAACAAAAGACTCTTCCCTATCCAAGAAAGCTTTTTATGGTGGTGCTGGTAGATTTGTAAAACCTCCTGTAGTTTGCTCCAGAGTAGTCCCATTAACAGAACTCCAGAGTAAATGTTTTGAAGGTTGTGGACTCTCCTTCCTTGGAGGTTTTAAAGCAGAGGTTGAATGGCCATCTGTCATGGATCCTTTAGCTGAGATTCCTGCATTGCAGGGGGTTGGACTAGATGACCCTTGGAGGTCCCTTCCAACTCTACAATGCTATGATTGAAGTGTGACCACACAGGGTTTACATTTTAAGTATTTCATTTATATCCCACCTTTATTTTCTCAAGGTAGCATGCATGGTTCTCACCCTCCTCAGTCCCCACAACGACCCTGTGAGGTAGGTTAGTCTGAGAGGCAATGACTGGTCCAAGGTCACCCAGGGAGCTTCATGACTGAGTGGGGTTTAGATCCTAACCTCTACATCCTAATCTGGCTCTTTACGGCTGCGTAGAGTAATTATATTGGCCCCAACTATCATGTCTCACTTGGCTATCCCAGTTGATCTGCCTTATTCCAATCCCTAACATCCAATTGGTTCCTATACCTTTCAGAGCATGGAGAGGATGAACAGGTGCAGAACTTTCCATGACACAACTGTTATGGATGAAAAACCCTCACCTGCTGAACTCATCTTCACTGGCATGAAGCTAGTGGTGGTTCAGAAGCATCTTTCACATGCCAGCTGTTGACAGCCTTAGGGCTGCTTCACTCATTGCACATGCTGAAGTTATACCTGTAAATGATATTGCTAATATGTGCAGCAATGTAATATATTACTGTGGAGGTGTATGTTTGCAAGTCTGTGTGCTATGTAGATACAATAGTAAGGGAACTGGGATTGGCTCCAGCTTTGCTTGAGGGTACCCTCAGTTGTATGTCCAATTTACTACAACCTATTGTTCAAAATGGCTTTTACTTACTGTCTCACCAGCACTCTTATAGGCCACCAAGCAAATGTGCTTGCGACCTCTTCATTTAGAAGTGAGGGCTAGATCTATCTCTGGGGTAAACTAAAAAAGTTAAATGGGGGCCTTTTTATACAATACAGTTTTCACACAGAAAGTCTTTGTTATTAATTCGTTGCATTTATGCATTGCTTACTACATTAAGGTCTCAAAGGGACTTACAATGGCAAAAGCATTCGTAACACAAAATGTAGAATACGTCAAAAAGATAAAAGAGCGTCATTAACTAAAAGTGCTCATTCTGCAATAATATTAAAAAGTGCAAATCCTACCCCAGCCTGCTAAAAGATGAACTCCTATGTAGGCTAGGGTATCTTCATACCATGTGACCCCAATTAAGAGCCTAATATGTGGGATGTCAGGCGAGTCAGGAATGTCTTTGGCTGGTGCCTAAGAGTTGATAAGGATGGCACTAGGCACATCTCTCTGGGGAGAGCATTCCACAATCCGGGAGCCACCACTGAAAATGCCTGTTCTTCTGTTACTACCCTCCACACACCCCTCAGAGGATGCACATGAAGCACTTCAGATAACAACCACGTGTATGCATGGCTTCACACATAATTAGCTTTCTGAATACATTACCAAAGAACTTGTAATAGTCAAAAGATTAGATCAGGGATAGCCAATGTGGTTCCCTCCAGATGTTGGTGGACTACAATTCCCATCATCCCTGACTGGCTGGAGCTGATGAGAGTTGGAGTCCAATACCATTTGGAAGGCACCATTTTGGCTATCTGGCTCAGATGGCTTTTTAAAAGGGTGAAACAAGCTCATGGAGAATATGAGAATTTATAGCGACATGATAGCCAAATTAAGACTCCATGTTTAGAGTCTTATCAACAGAAGCTCTGAACCAGCAAAGGAGGACTGATGTCTTCACGCCCTGCTTGCAACCTTCCTGGAGGCATCTGGTTAGGCACAGCTGGAATCAAACTGCAGGCTGACGGAGCTTTGGTCTGACACAGCGAAGGCTCTCATTCTTATGTTGCATATAACCTAGATACAACCTAGATGTCACTTTCCAGATTATCAACACCATTTCTGTCATCCAGTAGACAAGGCAGTTTTCAATTTACATTTCTGTCCCCTATTACTGTATTTGCAGTGCCTCTAATTGCCGTGCGTTGTTGCTTTGCTTTTGGAATTAGTGATTTGTTTAGTGATGTTGCCTCCAGTGTATGGTGCGTGGCTCCCCTTCCGATCAAATCACATTTCTTTATTTGTGCTTGTTTAAAACACCATAAATGCAGTGCCATTCATCTGGGGTTTTATGGCACTCCATTCTTCCATGCTCACTTGCATCAGCGAATATGTTCTCCTGCACTTGTGTCTCTCCATTGCGTTTCCACTTCAGGCATTTTTCAGAAACGTGCATCTTGATTTAAGTCCTAACCCATTTTAAATTGTCTCTCTTTTTTGCATCTTCAGTTATTGAAGCACTCAGGCTCTCCTATGCTCCTAACCCATAACCTTAGTCAGTTTATTTATATACTGCGTATTCCACTAACACATTTGTTCTCTAAGTGGTTCACAGAAAACAGCCAAAATACACTAGCACAATAACCACAATACATACCTAACTATGGCATAGTGCTTAGCTATGGACATGGAAAGACTGGAGGCACAAAGTGGTCAGAAATCTGCTCAGCATTTAGGAGAAGAGTTGTCATTCAGTGACAGGGCATATGCTTTGCATGTAGAAGGTCCCATGTTCAATCACCAGCACCTCTAGACAGGGTAAGGAAAGACCCTTTTCTGCAGACCCAAAGAACTGCAGCTGCCAAAGAGCATGTCCATAAATGGAAAGCTTGTGGCCCCTCCAGCTGTTGTTGAACTATAGCTTCCATCATTCCTGACCATTGGCTATTCTGGCTGGGCCTGGGCCACAGGTTACCCATCCCTAGTACTGATCTAGATGAGTCAATGATTTGGTAAAAGGCAGCTTCATAGTGTTCCTCTGGTGGGGGCAGAATTTAGTTTATCAGAGACAATATATCAGAGACATATGTCATATGTCAGGAGTTGAGGAAAGGCAGAAACCCCTAGCTTTGGGCTTATGTTAAACCAAAGCTAGTAGCAGTGATGTAAAAGATGCATGTGTGTGCCCAGATGAATGGGTGAATGGTAGGGTAGGATATCAAAATGCAGAGGTGCTGTCCTAGGTGCTGAAGTTCCCATTCTCATAACTGTACCATAGAGCAAGAATATATTGATACTGAAAGTTTTAGAAGAATAGTTAAGTATTAGGATAGTAACTGTGTGCGATCTGCTACTGTTTATTTCCAATTTCTGCCATTCAAGGTTTTTGGATTCCTGCACCAGGCAGCTCATGCTGAGCATTCCTCTGTACCACAGGCTAGTCTCGTGTTCTGTTTGGCCATTCCACCTCCTGTGATAAGCCTATGTGTACTTGAACAGCTATAGTTTTAAGTGGCTTGGGCAAAAGGTCTACCACTCAATCTTAGCTGAAATGTAAGCACAAGCATACAGTGGCAAGTGACGCTCAGACAGCTTCATTGGTTGGAGCCATCTGATGAGCAAATGATATATGTCTTCCGCAGATGCTGGTTTGAGTCCCTGGTGGACTACCTCTGCCAAATGGGAGGCTGTGCTTTTCGTGCTGACTTAGACTAGCAGGGGATTAGATAATAGGCCTATCAATGGGTGTTAGGCATGACACATGTGATGTGCAACAAAATGAGGCAGCAGATCACTAGCCCCCAAGAGGAGAAATCTGGGAATTTAACATAGTTGTATCTGGGCAGTAAAATAGGTCCTTTCTCTGAAGCAATCTCACCAGAAGATCAGTTACTATTAACACCCAGAGGCAGCAAGAATGTGGGAGAGCTGTTGGTTTCTTATTCTGTTTTTGCAGTTTTCTGAAGGCATCTGGTTGACCACTGTGGGATACAAAATTCTGGACTGCACATATCTTTTGTTTCTTGCAGCAAAGATTCTGCTTATGATCTTACAACCTTAGCAAATGCAAATTCAAACAAGGCAATTTTTTATTTTTATTTTATTATTTTATTTTACTAAGGCAAATTGAGGATGATGATGATGATGATGATGATGATAATAATAATAATAATAATAATAATAATAATAATAATAATAATAATAATAATATATTATTTATACCCCATCCATCTGGCTGGGCTTCCCCAGCCACTCTGGGCGGCTTCCAACAAAATATTAAAATACAGTAATGCATCAAACATTAAAGGATTCCCTAAACAGGGCTGCCTTCAGATGCCTTCTAAAAGTCTGGTAGTTGTTTGCATGGTAGGAGCAAGCCCTGCCCTCTGGACCTACTCCAGAACTCTAAAGGAACTTAATTACTAGGAAACCTTCTCCCACCATTATATGTAGTTAAAACACAGTATTGGCCAAGGAAAGGTTAGCTATCAAAATGATGCCAGGTATAAAGCCATTTATCAATAATTATCTATAGCCATTTACCAGTAAGCTCCCAGGTTGTTATCAGTGGCACTACATATTCCATTCATAATATGGTCTGTTTTTGAATTTTCTCAGAGAAGAAAAGAAAGAGCAACGGTCTCATTAATTTTAAATGGCATGCAATGTGTCAGTGACATTTTGGATATATATCACTTTTTCATGATCAACGGGTAAGGCGGCAAATTCATCTTAAAAGCAATGTGAATTTGGACAAAAAACCAATGCAGCTGTTAACCAGCATTCTTTTAACTTTTTTAAAAAAGCACTTTTTTTTTTTGCATGAATTAGCCTGTATGAATTCGTATGATCTCAGAACCCTTTTAAAAATCTGGACAAAGCTGCAGCACTCTCAGAGAGGCACACTGGGTCTCGGTCAGATTGAAGAATATGAGCTGCCTTATCCAAATGATGATCTAGCAGAGAGGTTTGAATGCCTCATGGGTCTCAGGGTCCCTTGTGACCCCAAAGCTGCTAGCAGTGGGAGCTGCCGCTGTGCTTATTTCCCTTCACGCTGTTCCTGTAATGCCAGAAGCCCAAAGTCACATGGAAGGACCAATGCCATAGATTCTACAGGCATACATTTTTAATATAACATACATATTTTATTCACACAACTTGGAACTTCTGGCAAAAGAGGATTGCTACAGCTGCAACATGTGGAGCATAAATTGCACAACACCCTTCTACTTAGAGTCACAGAATCTTAGAACTGTAGAATTGAAAGGGATCCCAAGGGTAATCTAGTCCAACCCTCTGCAATGCAGGAATCTCAAGGAAGGAGAGTCCACCACCTCCTGACAGTTCCACTGTCGAACAGCTCTTACTGTCAGAAAGTTCTTCCTGATATTTAGTCAGAATCTCCTTTTTTGTAATGCTAAGCCATTGGTTTGGGTCCCCTACCCTCCTGAGCAGGAGAAAACAAGCTTTCTCCACCTTCCATGTGACAGCCCTTTAGATAGTTGAAGATGGCTATCATATCTCCTCTCATTCTCCTCTTCTCCATATCCCTAGTTGGAACCAGAACTGGAGTCCAGATTTGTAAGTAGCTCCATCATTGAGTAGCAAAACACGTGTGTGTGCAGATGTTCCCAAGCTTAGTCTCCAGTTAGAAGTGGCAGGTGGTATGAAAAACCTTTGCTTGAGTTCCTGCTGCAGATTAGAGTCTACAATACAGGACCAGTTGGGCAAACAGTTTGACTTGGTATAATGGAGTTTCCTAAGAGCCTCTGTGGTGTCAACAAATCTAGTATTGGCAAGCCAGGAAAGGCTAATTGCCCAGGCAGGAAAGAAGCAATTAAAAGAAAACCTTAGACCAAGTATCCATCCACCAGTTGCTGCATCAGCTCACATACCTGTCAAAGTTGTGGGAGACAAGCATTGTCTAAGAAGGGCCTGAAGCGTTTCTCTAGGCTTATGGCCTACAAAGTTGATCTGAAAACGGAATCACGTAACATCCTTGTTTCTCTGAAGTTTTGATTTAATTTATTTAGGCTTTCATCTCAAGCTCTCAGGGGCTCTCTGTAAATATTTATGATGTTATGCAAAAGAGGAAGAAGCTGGATTTCTCTCCTCAGATTGTTCACAGTCTAAAGCATCTTTCCCCCAAATTGTCCCTAGCCAGATGTTTTGGACCACAACTGGCTGGGGCTGATGAGAGTTGTTCTCCAAAACATCTAGCAAGCACCTGGTTGGGGAGAGTTCATCTAAAGTCTGTATCTATTTATGAATCGCTGATGTGATTCATAAAACCAGTGTCTTAAATACATGTCAGTATCAGTCCTGACAAGGCTCAAACTGGGAGAGAAAATTACATGTAATTGTTATGGTTTTAAGCATTCTAAAATGCCATCTTTGAGCTTTGGCCAAAACGTTAGCCCCACCCTTATAAAGTGTTCTCTGGCATATTTCCAAATGCAGAACAAGTCTGGTATCAGTATCCAATACAAGTGCTTTTCAGCCTATAATTTATACGTTGTTAATTAAAAGATAACCCCCCAAAAAACCAGAACAGAAAATACCACTTCTGTGATTTCCATTTCCCCCGTACTTAATGTGGGCATAGGCTACATTAGAGCATTTCTAAGGACATTATTTCTGCTAAATTGGTTTTATTCCAGTAAACACTAAATGGCTGCCAATTTATTTATTTTTTGGAAATGACTCCCACAATGCTTATGACATGAGCTCACTGCATGGAGGGGGGCGAGGAGTGAGTATGATGCATACATGTTTGTTTTTTCACCGCTCTTCCAAAATATGGCTTGTGACCAGAAGCTTGACAAAAGCTTTTACAGCAATCTGAGAGTAATGTGATGCCTTTGGTTCTTATTGCTGTACCCAGACCCCTTTTCAGACACCTTCTTTGGCTGGCCCTACTGGCAAGAGGCTCAGTGCTACTGGCCATAATATCATTGAATGCTACCATGATACAGCCTACTTCCATACAAAGCCACTAGAGCTTGAGAAGTCTGACATGGCTACACCTTCTGATACTTTCGTTGCTGCCACCCAACAACAACAGTGTGGTGCAATGGAATGATATTCTCCAGCAGAAGTCATGGGCCACCTCTTACCTTTCCACTTCCTGCCTGATCTGTCCTTTCTCTTATTGCTCACCAGTGCATCCCATAGCTTCTCAGAAGCAGACACGCAAGCAGAACCATTCTGTCTGCTCACACTTGTGGTCTTCCAGACCTCTCTTGAGCAGCCACCAAGAGGGAGCATCTGTCTACAACCAACAGTACCATAAGTCATTTCAGGTACTTTTATGGAGCAAGGAACTCCAGACACCTGTACCTGTCATCTCCTAGAAGCAGCAAAAGCCTTCTGGGAAGCAGCGGAGTTGGCAGGAGAAGGTTGAGAGCCAGAGAAGGACCAAATAGGAAGCATCTCTTCAGCTTCTGCATTCTCTGCCTCTTGCTGAGTAAGGGTCCCCACTCATGGGTCTTTTGCCTTCTATCCTGGAGCTGTGCTTGCCATGCCTTCAAAATGATAACCACATCTCTCTTATTGGTTGTGTGTTGTTAGCAGCTGGACTTGTTATGGCCCAGATTTGGAAATATTTGGGAGGGACATCCTTATCAAATTGGCTTAATAGGGTTTGGCAATTGACCAACAAAATACAACTAGCTAGGTGACAGAGACACAAAGACTCATTTCCAACTGATTGGTACTGTTTTATTGATTACATGAATAAGAAGGGGGGGGCTGAACTTTCACAGGCATCCTCCCCCCCCCCTCCATTTCTCTAGGTTAAATCATATTCTATGCTTTAGACCACTGGCTCTGTGTTCTTATGTTGCACTTTCACTGTTTACCTTAGGATTTCTTTTAAGGCATGGATGCTATTTTCAAAAAAACCAATAAATCTCAGACATCTGGTTGTCATGCCATATTTGATCAAATACGTATTTTATAACTCCTTCAGATAGCATGCTTAAAAACGAACACACCTAGAATATATGGAACCTCCGCTTTCTCACTACTTTACTATGCAATTTTGCAAGTGCAGATCCCATCAGTTGGTAGAGCATGAGACTCTTAATATCAGGGTCATGAGTTTGAGCCCCGCATTGGGCCAAAGATTCCTGCATTGCAGGGGGTTGGACTAGATGACCCTCGTGCCCCTTCAACTCTATGACTCTACCATAACTAGCATTCAAAAATGGGGAACCACCACCAGCATTCTGAAGTGCTGGAGTACATTCTACCAATTTACAAGTCTACCACCTCATCTCACTGCATGCACCTTGAGCCGCTGAGAGTAGAAACAAATTATTAGAACGGTCTTCCTCAGCATAGGGCCCTCCAGGGTGTTTTGGACCTCAATTCCCATCAGGCCAAGCTGATGTTTCTGGATGCTCACATGCAGAAACACAAAGAGAATGGCCACCCCAATTTATTTATTCCCTGAGCCTTATGTTGCCAAAATAGCACCATCCATTCACAAGAGAAATGTATCAGCAGGCTTGGGAAATGTTTGCAGATGCATACAATGTTCTTTGAGGGGGAAATCCTAAAGGGTGGTGTTGATGGGCTGGGCCACAAAGCAACCCAGTGATAACTGAGCATGCGCAGTGGCCACAGAATGCTGAGTGACTGATAGGAAGGGGGCATGGGAAATGTGGCTGGCGGGGAAATAGAATGGGATCCTGGGCAGCAGCATTTTGTTGGAGGCCGCACTTGCAGATATATTAACAGAATTTTTGCAGGCCCCCACTTACATATATATTAAGAGTCCTCTGCTTCCAGCAGCACTCTGCAGCTGTCCAGACCAGCAACTGATTCTTTGCAGAATCATTCCGATGATTTGGTTCTGCTCTCTGAGTAATCGCTCCAGCAGAAGCTACTACTATTTTACACCATGGTGGCTGAGAAGGGGAGGGAAATGAGTCAGCGTTAGAAACATCACAGCCTCGTAAACGATTACTAATTCATGGAGGCTGAGGCACAACTGAGCCGTGAGGGTGAAGTAACAGCCAGCTTGCTGCTACAATTTTCGTAGCTGGTCCGTCTCCTCGCCTGCCAGTCATGTAGGATTACTTTTGCCCGTGAGCTATGTGGTTTTTGGTCCCAGTCCCAAACCAGGGTGTTAGGTGGGTCCCTGCTGCCCCTTAACCTGCCTCTTATTTTGTGCTTCATAAAGTCTCTGGAATAGAGCATCGCCGCAGGATCTTTTTTCCTCCCTAGCATTCGTAGAAAATAAAAACAGCACGTGGGGAATCCTGCCAGAAGGAGTCCAAGCAGATCACGTGGCTCCTGTTTTCTTCTCCTTTTATGTGATTATATCAATAATTTACTGAGCTCTATAATACTATAAATTAAGTCAACGGGACAGGCTGTTAAGAAAGAAGCAGGTATTGCAGTGGCATGACTCACACAAGGATTGGACCCCACACCCTACTCTTTTTAATTCATTTACATCTACAAAATTACAGAGTCAGGCAGGTTTTTTACAACCCTAGCAGGAAAGTGGATGATTGCTGGAATAAACAGGATTGTGGAATTAATGTGTCAGTGCTGGGGGACAATGTGGTATTGCTGAAAAGAAAAGAAATCTACGCAGAGGTGAGTGGGAATAATACAGATCTAGGCTAAATACTGGCAGGGGATCTAGAATTCTGTTTAGCCCAACAGAAATTAGGTTTTGAATAATGGTGTGTAAATCAGCATACTTTACTCTGTGGGCAAAAAGGTGTTGTGGCTAGCATGGGAGACTGAGGGCCACATTTATTCATGGGGGACTTTCTAAGGGCCACCTGTCATTGGTGGGCATGGCCAGAGGAAAGGATGAGAATCTTTCCTTTATACAATAGGATACATTCTAGGCATGCAAAAATTAGAGGTTGTACACACACACACACACACACACACACACACACACTCCTTTCCATCACCCAGGCAGACAGTATCACAGTTGAAGGCCACATTCCAGGCTAGCAAAAGCATTTGAGGCAGGTCGGGAGCAGGGCTGACGGTCCATGAACAAAAGGGAAAAAATAGGAAGTCTATAGTCTTAGGAAGCTGAGTTCTGCATTCTGTATTATCCTTTTTACATTTCCAGCATTTGCACACAATTGCAGGATGCTCACGTTCCTTTCATATTCTTTCACCCTGCCTTACTTTGACTCATGCTTTCTGTGACCCCTCGCTTTGATCAATGGGCCAAGGAAAACAGAGAAGTGGAGCAGCGAGTTGCAATCCTTCATAGCTGTATAACCAGTGGGAGACCTTGATCTTGCATTAATCAGACCACACAGCTCACAAAAGGAAGGTGTAGTTCATTTGCGGGGAGGGGGGGGGAAATCACATTTGAAAGACAAATGTGCTCACCGCTTGGAGAGTCTCAGCTGTGTTCTTTGTGTTAAATCGTCGTAGGAAATGCTGGGAGGCTACTGAAAGAAGGAACTTTATTAAGGAAGGAGGAAAACAAACCTCTTATCTAAGTGACCTGTGGCAAAAGGTCTGAAAATGAAAGATGTCACAATTCAAACCTGCCTTTGCGGAAAATGAAAAAAATAACAGTTTCAGCATTAACTTGAGCAAGAGGCACAAAAGAGGCACTGCAGGGGAGAGGAGCCAAAGCTTCCTGGTAGGAGGGCCGGCCCTGTTATTAGGCAGACGGAAATGGCCACTTCAAGGCAGCTAATTTGGGACTTCATTGTTATTGTCATTTGAGTGCATCCCATTTTGCTGCTTGCATCTGATCTTGTGTGCTCTATGAGATCTTGCAGGAAACTGGTGCTGCCACCAATGCGCCACCTCATGGGCTTCTGCTGCTCAAGGCTGTTGCCTCACCTTGCCTCATGGGTGGACCGGCCCTGGGCACTTGTGAGATTTTCTGACTCAGGCGCCAAAGTAACTTGACTGGTCTTAGGCACTACGCACCTTGATTTGTGGGGAGCAGGTGCTATTTGCTGCTCAGCTTCAGACAGCAAAATACCGTACCTTGGGCTGGTCCTGCTGTTTGACATGCCGAAAGTTCCATGCTCAGTTGCTAACATTTCCAGTTAAAACGATCTCTGCATGAGACTATGGAAGGCTGCTCTGCAAAAAGAAGACACAGATTTGCATTGAAAAGCCACATGTAAATCTGTAAGTATAGGTGCAGATTTGGAAATAATTTCTATAATTTAATGGAAATATAATACGCCTTGGCGGATTGGGGGAGACTGTGACTGTGTGCCTGCACAGTCTGCTTTCTGGGTTGTCAAATAAGCAACTGCAAGAACCCTTCTCTCCCTTCCTATAGTTTTTAAAAATCTTTTAACCGGCTTTGTTGCCAGACAGTCCTTCCAACAGAGGACTGTGCTCCGTAAATTAAGACACACAGCCCCCCTAGAGCTGCAGCCAGTTAGTCAACAGTACTGGACTAGGCTAGACTCTTATATTCATCCCAGGCTTTGAATATTAGATTCCTTGACATAAAAAAACATTTAGGATGGAATTTCTTGTGCAGCACATCAGTGATCTGATGGCCATCAAAATATTAAGTGCAGAATCAAATTACATGGCTGACGCACCTAAGAGCGGATAATGAGTGGATGAGTATCCTACCGAAGCAGGCATTCCACATTTTCTCTAGTGGTTGGTAGCTGAAGCTTGACTCATGTAATTTTATTGAAGACATATTGAATTGCACAGCTCATGTCATGCCTTTGCCTACATTAGAAAAGCTGACCAAAAAAAGGAAGCAGAAACTGCCTCGCCAGGCTGAGATTTTACCAGACGAAGAGCAAGAGCTAGAACCCGTGGAATAGCTCCAAGAGGGCACACACTGGGGTGCAACGCTGCCAGAGCCACCAAAATGTTCTACTAGAACCCATGGGGTGGATGTTCTGGAACAGAAAGCGACTCAGCATTTTGCCAACATATGTCCATTCATGGCCTCAATGTATAAAGGTAAAGGGACCCCTGACCATTAGGTCCAGTTGTAACCGACTCTGGGGTTGTGGCGCTCATCTCGCTTTCTTGGCCGAGGGAGCCAGCATACAGCTTCTGGGTCATGTGGCCAGCATGACTAAGCTACTTCTGGTGAACCAGAGCAGCACACGGAAATGCCGTTTACCTTCCTGCCAGAGCAGTACCTATTAATCTACTTGCACTTTGATGTGCTTTTGAACTGCTAGGTTGGCAGGAGCAGGGACCGAGCAACGGGAGCTCACCCCGTCGTGGGGATTTGAACCACCAACCTTCTGATCCTAGGCTCTGCGGTTTAACCCACAGCGCCACCCGCGTCCCTAGCCTCAATGTATACATGCCTTATTTTCAGAGGTAAATCATATGGGTTCTTTGCACTCAGAAGGTCCAGGGTTCATCCACTGGCATCTCTAGGTTAGAGGCAGGAGAGGTGTGTGGGACCCTGGAAAGTTGTTGCCAGTGAGTGTGGCCCAGAAGTAAGCAACATGATGCCCTCTAGATAATTGCAACTCCCATCATCCCTGGCTAGGACTGATGGCCGTCGTAGCCCAACAACTAGGGTGGGTGCAGCCAGCCCACATCCTCCTCCTCCTCTTCCCACCACCTCTTCCGTTTTGTGTTGATGACAACAGCACCTACTTCCTCCACCCCATTCCTCCATGTATTTCATGCTCCACCCTGTCTGAGTCTCACTCTGAGAAAGAGCCAAAGGGCTCCTTTCTCAGAGTGAGGCATTCTGGGCAAAGAAGTCTAGAATGGCTGAGCCATTTGCTATGACAGCTTGAGCGCAGACTTTAAAAATAATTTCTTGCAACTTGTTTAAGCGGCATTTATAGCTGCTGGGGCAAGGGACAGGATTGGCAAAGGCATTCTCCAAGACACCTCACCCAGAATGCCTTGCTCTGCGAAAGGACCCCACTGGCCGGCCAGCCTGCCCAGTCCACGTGGGAACAAGGAGAACAGGGATCCAAAGGGCACCCCATGCTCACCACCTGAGACAATTCTGCTTCAACCTTGGCTCATCCTTGCCAACATCAGAAGGGCACAGTGTTGCCTATCTCTGGTGAAGACAGTACTGTGCTAGAAGGACCAATGGACTGACTTGCTATAAGCCAGTCTTCAGTGCACTGTCCTGCCTCATGCCCTTTACCAAAGTGCAAAAATGTCATTTCTGAGATGGAGTGTGCAAAGTCAGTCACTTGTAACTGATATCTGTGCAACATGACATTGTCCTCTGTCTTACCCAAGTTGATTGATTGCTGGCTGGGGAATACAAACAATGTGCTAGAGTTTAGGTATTTGCATTTCTATCCTTCCTCTGCCTGAAAATATTAATAGCTTGTGTTACCTGGAAGAGGTGTGCTTACCCAAATGTATAAAGGTAAAGGTAAAGGTACCCCTGCCCATACGGGCCAGTCTTGACAGACTCTAGGGTTGTGCAGACACTTCCGGGTCACGTGGCCAGCGTGACAAGCTGCATCTGGCGAGCCAGCGCAGCACACGGAACGCCGTTTACCTTCCCGCTAGTAAGCGGTCCCTATTTATCTACTTGCACCCGGGGGTGCTTTCGAACTGCTAGGTTGGCAGGCGCTGGGACCGAGCAACGGGAGCGCACCCCGCCGCGGGGATTCGAACTGCCGACCTTTCGATCAGCAAGTCCTAGGCGCTGAGGCTTTAACCCACAGCGCCACCCGCGTCCCTCACCCAAATGTATAGGGTTCCCATATTTCATAAAGCAAAATTCCTGATACCCTGGGCAAACCTCCCCACAAAATAGTGATTTTAAGCTTTTTCCATCACGTTACCGTACATCCAGGTTTTCCTTGACATTTTGCCAATTTGGCAAAATTCCGCCCTGATGCCATTTTTACACCCGAAAAAAAGGATATGTCAGGAATTTTCCTGACGTATGGCAAGCCTACCAAACGTAGTGCTTGATGCCTCAGTGACTCACAATACTCTGATTGGCATGATATACTGGGGACTAGAGAACTTTGATCTAGTTGGCAAAGATCAGTTGGGAAACATTAGGGTCTGGGGCTATTGTTTTTTTGAAAAATGGTTTAATAAAGAGGTTATTGGGTGGTAGTCAACTAAGTTTTATGCAGAGCAGACCCACAGAGCAGAGATCCTTTTAACTGGAAATGGGTCCACAATTTAAATTTCCCACTGTGCTTCAACATAAGTGATGTTATGCTGGATACATTGTGGGAAATTAAGACGGCATCTCCTCAACTCCATCACCCAGCAATCATCAGACACTGAAGAACAGGTTTAAAGGGGCTCCTAGGGCAAACACGGGCTGCCTGTGCATTTCTGAGCCGAATTGAAAGTTGTGGTTCTGACATATAAAAGGTAGGTCAGGAGGTAGTGACAAGTGAGAGGGCCTTTTCAGTTGTGGTTCTCTGTTTGTAGAATGCTCTCCCAAGTGAGGTCCTCCCAGGACCGCCATTCTGGCACCAGAAAAACGCACACGTATCTCTTGTCCCAGGTGTTTGACAGATTACGTTAACTGTAACGTTTGTTAATGGAGTGTTTTCTCCTGCTGAAGTTTTCTACTGCTGCTGGGACTGCTTTATGGCTTTTGGAATGTATTGTCTGTTTTTATGCAATGCCTTTGGATCTTAATTTTTTATTTTTGGATGTTTCTTAGAGACTTAAGTGACTAACTAGTTAAATAATTAAGCAAACAAATATCTTCACCCACACTCATAATCAGTGGTGGACTCTGTCAGGGTGCTTGGCCCAGCAACTACCTAAGACCACAGTGTTCCAACACTGGCCCCAGCTGGCTAAATTGTTTGGCTTCAAATTTTCTTGGATAGGGCCTTGTGTTCAGATCAGTAAAGAAGGCAGCAGCAGGGGACTGCCAGAGCTCAGTGACAGAGCATATGCTTTGCATGCCGAAGGTCCCAGGTTTAATTCCTGGCCTTCTTAAAAAGATCAGGTAAGAGTTGATGTGATGGACCAGGTTGAATCCTGGCTGCCAGTCAGAGTAGTCAGCACTAAGCCAGGTAGACCAATGGCCTGAGCCAGTGTAAGGCAGCATAATATGCTGATCTCAGGCTGGTACCAACAGGAGTCCCTACTACTTAAGGCAACTCTTTCTCCAAGGGGGTGCTAATATGGGCAGGAAATCCAGGTCAGACAGCAGCTAATTATTCTGAGACTTGTTTCTGGGCTCAGACTCTGACTATATAATGCTTTTTCCAGGAAGAGCCTTAAGCTCAGTGGCACAATGCCTGCTTTGCATGCAGGAAGTCTCGGGTTCAATCCTGGCATCTCCATCTTCCCAATCTACAATCCTGGAGAGCTGCTGCCAGACAGTGTAGACAATACTGGCCTAGATGCACCAATTGTGTGAGGTGGCAGCTTCCTCCGTTCCTGCATTCCAACTTCCTGTCATTCCAAAGTCTGCAGAAGTGGTTCGAGGGGAAAGCAAGGAAGGGAGAAGGAGCTGCTCCTCCATACTGTGCTGGTTCCTGTCCTATTGATCAATCCAGTAGCCAACAAGATCTTAGAGAGGCAGGACTGGTTGTGAAAAGTATGTCCAATTTTTGAAGTCACAAACATCTGGAAGAACTTCCCCACAGTGGAACAGACTCCTACGAGATGTATTAGACTTAGCGGTTTCTAAGCAGACGTTGGATGGCCATCTGCCATTGATGATCTAGTTGAGATTCCTGCACTGCAGGGGGTGGGGCTAGATGACCCTCAGGGTCCCTTCTCCCTCTACAATTCTGTGATTCTATGAAAAGCTCATCCGTTTCCCACTGGCAGCTCACAGGAAAGAAGCTACTTCAATGAGCACGAGAGGAACAAGCCTCTGTGCTCGTTTCTCTCTGCCGTTTAATTCCTTTTTAGCAAGTCCATGACGTAACTCGTTCCACAGATGCGGCTTTAGCAGCGACCAGCCTTCACTGTGTCTTAGTACAAAGACCATCTGCTCCAGCCAGCTGAGGGTCAGCTGCCAGTGTCACCAGTGACTAAAATAGCCCTGCATCTCTCTCTGTCTCTCTTTCCATCTCCCACCTTCACATTCTTCCTGCACCATCAGCCACCAGGTGTGGCTGCCTTTCTGAATTCTGTACATGGTTCAGCTTACCATAAGCAACGTTCAGCTCTCCTCCTGTCTAGCAGGCTGTAGTGCAGACGATGGGTATCTCTCGGGACAGAAGATACAGGGTTGGGTGGGCGGTCAGCCAGAATGCAACTAGTCTGTAGGCTATTTCAGGGCCCTTTGATTTATGCCTAGGTAAGTTAAACCAATTGCACATATCCGGAGGCTCATACAAGTCAAGCCAGTAGCCAGGATGGCTTTAAGTGCCGCCATGGCAACAAATCGAACCTTCGCTG
The DNA here is from genome assembly GCF_964188315.1 of Podarcis muralis. Taxonomy (NCBI): domain Eukaryota; kingdom Metazoa; phylum Chordata; class Lepidosauria; order Squamata; family Lacertidae; genus Podarcis; species Podarcis muralis. The sequence continues at coordinate 15,550,668 of NC_135660.1, forward strand.
AATATGAATAATGCAGGAAATGTTTCCATAGGTAAAGACTATTTGCGCCTGTAAACATGTTTCTCTCTCTCTCTATCTGCAATATGATTGCTGTTTTAGTTTAATTTTCCCTAATGAAGAATGTTGTTGTGGTACAAACAACCCTTTCCTAATAATGTCTGGCATCACAGCAGTAGGTGGTAGACTTTTGATTAATGACAGTGAAAATGGAAAAAGCCAATTAGAATTCAAAAAGAGATGGTTTTCTTGTCTCTTCTTGGGCTGTGGGGGGGGGGGGGCATGGGCTGACAAAGTGTTTTTCTTAAGCTTTTGGGTATCATTGTACAAATTTTGTGTTTATCCACTCATAAGCCCATTTATTCCTATTTCTGCATCAATCTTTCAATTTCTTTTTTAAACTCACACCATTTTTTCATAAAACTTGTATTTTTCAGAGTTTTTTTCATTTAAAAAATACTGTAGTTTGCTGAGGATACTGAGAGTTGTGAGGAGAGTGGTTTATCAATCGATCCCTCTTCCCAGGGAAGTCTGGGAATTGTAGCTCTGTGAGGGGAATAGTGGCCTCCTAACAATGGGTGGTGCTGTGGGTTAAACCACAGAGCCTAAGACTTGCCGATCAGAAGGTCGGCGGTTCGAATCCCCTTGATGGGGTGAGCTCCCATTGCTCTGTCCCAGCTCCTGCCCACCTAGCAGTTCGAAAGCACGTCAAAGTGCAAGTAGATAAACAGGTACCGCTCCAGCGGGAAGGTAAACGGCATTTCCGTGCGCTGCTCTGGTTCTCCAGAAGCGGCTTAGTCATGCTTTTTTTTTAAAAAAAAATATTTATTAAAATTTTCAAAAAATCCAGAAAAGAGAAAGAAAAAGAAAAAACAGAGAAAGAAATTAAAAACATTCGCCATTTAAACCTTATTTTCAATAACATATTTCCAAGACTTCCCCACACCTCCCCTTCTTGTATTCCAATTCCATTTATTTGGTTCAACAAGTTCTTGTCCCCAATTTTTGACTTTATTGTATTTAATTCATTGTTATATTTGGTTCATTTTATATAAGCAGTTTTAACTTATAAACATCAGTCTTTATACATCAGTTCCCATTCTTAGAATCTTTTTCTAAGGTCGACCCCACTTCCCTTCCACGAATTCCCCATTTTTATACTCATAACAAAACAAAATTAAAAAAAAACAGAATATAATTATACACCCTTTGGATTCCCAAACTCCATCCCCCCTTTCCCGGTTTCGATCCCCAATGTCCATCAGTCTATCAACTATCAGCCTGGAGACCTCACATCCGAGGCTCTTAATTCTGTGTGCTGCTCTGGTTCACCAGAAGCAGCTTAGTCATGCTGGCCACATGACCCGGAAGCTGTACGCCGGCTCCCTCGGCCAGTAAAGCGAGATGAGCGCCGCAACCCCAGAGTCGTCCGCGACTGGACCTAATGGTCAGGGGTCCCTTTACCTTTACCTTAACAACCCTTAAGCACCCTTAATAAACTACAGTTCCGAAGAATCCATGATTGTTCAAGTGGAATCTTAGGGCTTTAAATGCATGGTGCAGATGTGGCCTCACTTATTGGTCTACTAAATGCAAATCACCACCTCAAAGGAAAAGAACCCTGTGAGTTGGGCACCATCTTTGGAAGCAATTTGCAAAAACAGAAATGAACCAATTTTTCTCCAGGAAAAAATTAAATAAAACTGTACAGCCTTCCCCTTCTCCCCCAATGTTTAATAAAGCCCCTCACCAAAGTGTTGGTGCCATTTGCTGTGTTCAATGGGCAAGAAGGTAATTAGTGGATGAGTGAAAAATATAACATTTGGCCATAGGGAGCATTATACATCTTTGAGTTTTCTATGTCCCCACAGTGGGATCCTTTTGAGCTGAAAAAGACAGGCATACTTTAATTATAAAGCACTGAGTTGAAACCCATCCAGATGTTTTAAATGTCACTGCTGAAGTTATGAAACTGGTGTCTTTGGGTGCTCTTTGAAGCCACACGGCTTAAAACTCTGAATGCACTTAAACTGAGCCAGATCACTGGCTCATTATGCCTGCTGCTGTCTGCAGTGACTCTCCAATGTAGTTCCCACCAGCCCTGCTGTCTGAGATCCTTGCTTAAAATAGCAGGTACCAGGGGCTAAACCTAGTGCAGACAAAGCTATTTTCCAACAGTAAGCTATGGCATGTGCCCCCCGTCCTCAGAAAGCACAGTCAGTAGCCCACTGGACTAGGCCCCCCACATTGGAAGTAAGAATTCGACCACTTGGCTATGAATGAAGAGCTCAACCTTATGGCTATTGGCTGCTAGTTGGGCATGGCCATCTGCTGCATCCAGGATCAAAGGCAGTGTGTCACTGAATTCCAGTTGCTGGGGAGCAACAGCAGAAGATGGCGACTGTGCTCCTAAAAAAACCAGGCACCAGCCATTTCTTTGAGCTTCCCAAAGGCATCTGGTTGGTCACTGTGGTTGGAAACAGGCCTATTCAATAGGTCTTTGTTCAGGTGGTCTTATATCCTGCTTTATAGAGGACAGTCCCCAATTTAAAGTCCAATCCTAACCCTGTTGAAAGATAACAATATTGATGGGCATTGGTAAGAGGATATATTGATTATATCTAGTCCTCTACCGACCCATGTGTGTGTGTGTTAGGAAACAAAAGAAGAAATGGCTGGTGCCTGGTTTTTTTAGGAACACAGGGCTTGCGCATAAAGAGCCCCAGTAGCAGAGTTACAATCCCATCGTTAGGTAGATGTAGTGAAGTGTAGGAATAGGCTTTTAAGCCTTATTTTAATATGCTCCATCTACTTGAAGCAGTTGGCTCCCTTTACCTCTCCTGCATATGAGCACACCACACATTGAAGGAAGTTTAAAATATACTTTACTTACAGTCATGCATTGTTCTTAGCAGCAAAGATAAATTTCTGGTAAATGTTCTTGGTTGAAAAGTACCACAAGGGCAATCTCAGACATATGTCTGGGACAGAGAGCTAAGGTGAGGGATCCGTCATATGCAACGCAAGGGGGGGGGAGGGAGAAAGAGAACAGGAAATAAGAATTATTTCTTCCCTCTCAGGAGAAGTGGGATGTGACATCACTGAGCCTACTCTAGCAATTTAGAAGTCTGTGGTTCTTAACCCTTTCACATACTAACTCTGTCCTGAACTAGAGACTCTTGGCCCCTTGCTATCTATTCTGACTGGCAGTAATTTTTTTGAAGTCTTTTGTAGGACTTTAGCAGGACAATAGCACCCTCCCCTTTCCAGCAACTGGTATTCAGAAGCATACTGCCTTTAGCTGTGGAGGCAGAGTCTTATCCTCCATGAATTGGCCTAATCCACTTTTCAAGCCATCCGTCATCTCTGCCTGCTGTGGGAGTGAGTTCCACAGTTTATCTATTCACTGCAGGAATATGTACTTTCCTTTGTCTGTCCTGAGTTTTTCAACATTCATCTTCGTTGAATGTGCACGAATTCTAGTGTAATGAGTGAGACACAGAGAGAGAAAGTTTTCTCTAGCCACTTTCTCTATGCCATGCATAATTTTATAAACTTTGATCATGCCACCTCTTCCTCACCTTTTCTATAAACTTTAATCATGGGGTAAATATTGCTTGGGGTAAATATCTGGGGAAACTCTCTAGGTTTTCGTCAACCAACAGCAGTCAACTTAACGCCATGTTTTTGCTAACTTGGCGAAATTTCTGTATGTATTAAAAACACACATTTAGATACAAAGGAGGAAAATAGTTTCTTTTTAGCCAAAAATGAAAAAAGAGAGAACTGTTTCTTCCACAGGCAGCTCGAAAGATATGGTTTCACACTAAAAAGGTAAAGGTACTCCTGCCCATACGGGCCAATCTTGACAGACTCTAGGGTTGTGCGCTCATCTCACTCTAGAGGCCGTGAGCCAGCGCTGTCTGCAGACACTTCTGGGTCACGTGGCCAGTGTGACGAAGCTGCTCCGGCGAACCAGCACCAGAGCAGCACACGGAAACGTCGTTTACCTTCCCACTATACAGCGGTACCTATTTATCTACTTGCACTTAAGGGTGCTTTCGAACTGCTAGGTGGGCAGGAGCTGGGACCGAACGACGGGAGCTCACCCCACCGCGGAGATTCAAACCGCCGACCATGCGATCGGCAAGTCCTAGGCGCTGAGGGTTTACCCACAGCGCCACCCGCGTCCCTGTTGGTTTCACACTACCCCTTTCCTAAACAGTGAAAAGTTCAAGGCACCATTTGCCCAGTAAATATCATTTGTGGAAGAGGACACAGAAGAAAGCGCGTTACCTTTCTAATCATCTATGTCCAAATATACAAAGTAATCATTTCTCAAGCAGAAAAAGCAATAGGTTGCAGAAGCAAGCACACAGACAGTGTATCTACAGCACAGTCCTATGCCTATTTACTCGTAAGTCAGGCTCATTAGCTTCATATTCCTACACAGTGTATGTGTGCATAAGTTCGCAGCCCAAGTGTAGAGCAATTAAGTGCTAAAAATCCAACTGATGTGCATAGGTGTGTGATCCAGGCCTTATTGCGCTGCTGACCAATTGCCCCATCCTTTTCGAATATATTCTGAACAATAGCACCAACTGGGCAGGTGTCAAGAGCCCTCTCAGCAGGACCCCCAAACCCAGCAGGGCTCTCTTACCGCATTTTAAAGTAAGTGGAGTAATACACATTATCATCTAATTACCACACACACACACACACACACACACACACACACACACACGGCTATTAAGTCCAATGTTTAAAATTATGTAGCTTAACCACTGATTCTGAGTGCCACGTATCTTGAGTAATAATTATTATTATTATTATTATTATTTATATCCCGCCCTCCCCAGCCGAAGCCGGGTTCAGAGCAGCAAACAACTGTAAAAATAACACAGTTTACATAAAATCACAATCAATTAATTGAAATACATTCTAAAATCAATTCATTCTAAAATCAATTCAGAGTCAAATTAATGGCAACCATTGGGCTAGAGTTCTATGAGGATTACAGAAGGAGAGAGGGGGTCAGACTGTGCCTTGGCCAAAGGCCTGGTGGAACAGCTCTGTCTTGCAGGCCCTGCGGAAAGATGTCAAGTCCCGCAGGGCCCTAGTCTCTTGTGACAGAGCGTTCCACCAGATCGGGGCCACGGCCGAAAAAGCCCTGGCTCTGGTTGAGGCCAGCCTAACCTCCCTGTGGCCCGGGATCTCCAAGATGTTTTTATTTGAAGACCATAAGGTCCTCCATGGGACACACCAGGAGAGGTAGTCCTGTAGGTACAAAAGAGAAGCCACCTTCATTGCTTCTGAGATTCCTGCATTGCAGGGGAGTTGAACTCCATGACCCTTGGGATCCCTTCCAATTCTACGTTTCTGTGAAAATGACGCCACCACATGAACACATAGCAGGTCTATAGTATGGGACTTAACAAGAACACCAGAAGCTACCCATTACCAGGTCAGACCATTAATCCATCTATAAATTAGTATTGCTTACACTATACACCAAGTATGACTGGTCCTCCAGTATATGCTGCTCACGTATGTATTACTGTAATCTTGGTTCCTAGGAGTGGGATAGTAACATTTCGTGTTCCCACTTTCTTTCATTCACACAGGAATATATTTCCCCCCTCTTTCTCCTTTTCTCATAGGATCTCACAAGGCGAAACTGAAACCCAGGTTGTTGAAGCTGCAGTTTACATTCACACCACAGTGGCTTTGAGTTGACATGGACCATCTCTGAAACTGACTACCTGTCTGCTAAAGTCTATGCTGTCAGACTTCATTACGGGAGCTAACTGAACTCTGTGGTTTTCGTTGGCCTTTCTTTCCATCCCTTGACATCACAATGAGCGGCATCCTCTCGCACTTGGACCCCCGGCGGATCCAGTGGGGTGCCACATGGTATGCCATGCACTCTCGAATCCTCCGCACCAAGCCAGTGGAATCCATGCTGGAGGGGACAGGCACCACCACATCCCATGGAACCAAACTGGCCCAAGTGCTCACTACCCTGGATCTGGTTTCACTGGGTGTTGGAAGTTGTGTTGGCACCGGGATGTATGTGGTCTCTGGCCTGGTTGCTAAGGAGATGGCCGGGCCGGGCGTCATCGTTTCCTTCATCATTGCAGCCGTAGCCTCCATTTTGTCTGGTGAGTCTTCCCAAACTGTATGCTTACTAAATGCCTATTTACTGAAGAACAGTTGTGGCTGATTGTATTTCTCATGAATCTCTAGGGCAAACCTTTTAGCTTCTCTTTCATCAAGCATTGTCGTTGCTCATAATCCAGGGGTTGGGGTACCATTTTGGCCCATGGTGCCAGATCATTATTCCCATCCCCACCCCCGCAAACCCACTGTGACAAGTGGACAAGTCCACCCATCTATCAATCATCTTATATCATGATGGCATCATGACCAGCTGATGAGCTAAGGGTTCAATCCTGCTGGCTACAGGGGTCAAATAACACACTGTTGATGAAGCACCCAGTGGGACTGAACCCTGCCCATCAGCTGACATCACTCAGTGTCATCAGTGAGTGGACAGCTAGGGTTGGTTTGGAGAAAATGGCCCTGAGGACAAACCTGGATCACCTGGCAGGCCAATACTGGCCACGGGCCATGGGCCATGAGGTTCCCCACTCTTTTTCTTAAGCATTCCAGGAATACATATTTTATAAGCAATTGTTCTTTGAAGTATGTATATATTTATCTATTGGAAACCATTTTATGCCGCCTTCCACTTCCTGTCTCCAGGCTGTGTACAACCGTATTGAAATACATGTCAAAACAGCATTAAACTACAGGAAGAAAATGCAATGGAAAACTAGGGCAGAGTTAAAAATATAACATACTGAGATAAAACACCAGCCTGGGAGCACAAATGTCTTTTTAAAATTAAAGAGGGATGGGACGACTATTGCCTTCAGGTGCTCAAACTGTCAGCCAAAAGGAATATGTAAGTCACTCATAAGTCGTCATTTTACTTTTCAGGAAGCAGCATAATCGTCTAAGGCTATTGGGGTGGCACACATTGGTGTGCTATGCTGAATGTTCAGAATGTAAAGAAAGTAAGCTGTGCTATCTTTCCCTCTGATTAAGGACATTATTAAACTTGTTTATATTACCTGCCTTCCATTTTATGAGACCTGCTGAAACTCTCTAGAAGGCACTGAACCTAAATACCTCTCTGGGCCTAAACATGCTATTTGTTCAAGGGGGGGGGGGGAATGGCAAAATATACAAGAGCTAAGTACTATTCTTTTAATGAGTCAACACCTTTAGTAGCACCAACACCTCTGCCCCAGACTAATGCCAATGAATGATAAAACCTTTTGCATTACCAAGTGGGAATTTTCAACCATCTTTCAAGTAAGTCCACCAGGGAATCTGACTGGTTGTGACTACAGCACTCGGTAATCACTCCTAAACCTAACTGGATAGCATAATAATTATGTAAGAATTCTGCCTCTATATTAAGATAGGGTGCAGTCAGTTAGAACTCAATATAAGGTTTAGCTGAACTATGACCGAGTTTTGTTGTGTTTCCACAATCCTTTTCAGATATCATGAGAGTCAGCTCAACCACTATGCTGAATTTGAAATCTTTGTACACCTGAGGTCCCCGCCATGGTATCCCCAGACCCCCTCTTGGTTCCTGCCTAAACCTCTTGCCCTCCCAATTTTTATTTTTATTTTTTAATTGAGGACTTTTTTGGGCTTGGCAGGCCGTATGATTGGAAGGAGCTGTCTGTTTTAGGGGGGTTGTTTGCTTTGTTTGTCTGTGTTCATAGAATCATAGAATCATAGAGTTGGAATAGACCACAAGGGCCATCGAGTCCAACCCCCTGCCAAGCAGGAAACACCATCAGAGCACTCCTGACATATGGTTGTCAAGCCTCTGCTTAAAGACCTCCAAAGAAGGAGACTCCACCACCCTCCTTGGCAGCAAATTCCACTGTCAAACAGCTCTTACTGTCAGGAAGTTCTTCCTAATGTTTAGGTGGAATCTTCTTTCTTGTAGTTTGGATCCATTGCTCCGTGTCCGCTTCTCTGGAGCAGCAGAAAACAACCTTTCTCCCTCCTCTATATGGATGGAGTGTTGTATTTGTTTTTTTGGGTGTAAACATTTCAACTTTTTAAATTAAGGGCCTGACCATCAGCTGTTTTCCTTCTGTATTTTGTGGTTTCCAAATGTATCCTGGGCTCAACTGAGGACCATAGGAGCCAACTCCTAAGGGTCAAGGTCCCTTTGCTCTCCCAAAGCATTTGAGGGAGCTTCCCCACTCAAGTTGATGAGCATTGCTATTCAAATGATGTGCGTGCAGCGTGTCTTGTGATCAATAATGTGGGGTGGGGCTTTCCTGGGTCCCCCCAATATTTTATTCAAGTTGGCACCCCTGCTGAGAACCATTGTTGTAGACGTAGGCTGTTTCAATGACCTAGCTTAACTGGATTTAGTCAAGTTAGAAAGCAAAGATACACACACCATGCTTAAGGTAAGGATTGCTTAGACCAGCTTTCCCTAACCTGATGCTGCCTGGGACTGATGGAAGTTGTAGCACAATGGCCTTTTGAGGACATCACTTTAAGGAAGGCTGGCTTAAACTATCAGGGGGGTTGCATTGACACCACCTTTTTGGACATCATGAGAGCCAACAATCACTTCCAGAGGGTCTCTGACTAGCAAGAAAGGCTTGAGAGCCAGTGTGGTGTAGTGGTTAAGAGCGGTAGTCTCGTAATCTGGGGAACCGGGTTCGCGTCTCCGCTCCTCCACATGCAGCTGCTGGGTGACCTTGGGCCAGTCACACTTTGAAGTCTCTCAGCCCCACTCACCTCACAGAGTGTTTGTTGTGGGGGAGGAAGGGAAAGGAGAATGTTAGCCGCTTTGAGACTCCTGAAGGGGAGTGAAAGGCGGGATATCAAATCCAAACTCTTCTTCTTCTTCTTCTTCTTCTTGTGGATTACTCACCGGCTACACCGAACATATTTGTAATCCATCTCAGTCAATTAACATAATTGGTCTAGCAATATGGTACGAACTGTACTTGTGTGGATTAATTAACATTCACTTCCGCTACCCTATAATAATGAAGATAGAAAGGAAGTTTTCAGGACCCTCTAGGACTGTCAGAATCTATTACCCATTATAGTTAAATGGCACCTCAAGGTTTAGAGTTAAGCATCCTTTTGAATATCAGATGTCAGGAACAAACAGGAGGGGAAGGCTATTGAATTTGTACCCTGCCTGCAAGTTTCTCAGATGTGATTGGGATGCAACATTCTGGACCAGGTTGACTAAAAGAATGCTGGACCGGCAAGACTCTTCTGTTTACATGCCTGAAATTTGATTGCCGGTTTCAGAGTTGTCTGATTGAAATTTGATTGCAGGGTTTGGTTTTTAAAGGATCGCGATGAATAAGAAGAAGTAAACAAGTGTAAAACAAAAGTCTCTGAATCCTGGCTTCATTGATTGAATTTAGCCAAGGGTATGAATTGGTCTATATATGTTTTCCATGTGAGCCCCTTTACTGCTGGTGTTTGTCCTTTACAGTTCAATGATAGCAAGCAGACACAATGTTCCAAACCAAGCAGTTGAAAGGAGCCTTCTGTGCTTCTGAGGCGGGTTATTGATGCTTCAAATCTGATGTGGGTGTCAGTTAAGAAAACACTGATAAATAACAGAAGAACCTTGATTTGAATTCTGCATTGTAAATGCAACACAATGAAATATCCCGGATAAATTTAGCTTTTTAAAACAAGCTTTTCTCTAATGCTTTTATCAAGCATAAAATAGTTGTTTTCATTCTACTTTCTCTTATGAGATTGGAATTTCTCATCCCAGGTCTACACCTGGCCTGGCTACAAAACATCAAGGGGAAACATTCAACTCATTGTTTCACTTAACTGTTTGTGAGGACTGGGAATGGCTAACTGGTGCCATAATGGATGGACTAGAAGCAACTTTATCCACTCTGGTGGGACCTATCAGATTTTTTATCAAGGTGGGTCAAGACAACAGTGGGCATAAGACAACCATGGATCTGCCATTAGCTCCCTGGATGATTGGCAAGGACTTCCAACACCCACCTGATTTACTAGTAGCAACTAAAGGACAGTCCCCCTGCCCTGGCTCAAACTATACTGCTGAAATGAAGAAGGCTGTTGATAGATTTTGGTGTGGAAGGGCTGTGAGCTCCATTTAGATCTGGTGCCTAAAATAAATTCTTTGGCTCAGAATTCTTTAATTCTAAGTGTATATCCTTTGCAGCAGGTTCCAGTTGGTGGATCACAGGGTCTACTAAAAAAACCCCACCCAAGTATTTCCTGAGGTCTGCCCAACCCAAATTATGGGCTTATCCGCAATTACCTTTCCTCCGCTCTTTCCAGGCACAGTCCACTGCTTAAAGCTTTGTGTCCAAGCACCCCCCTCTTTTGCAAAAAAACAAAACAAAACCCTGACCTATAAAACTCAATAAAAGCGAATGTTGATCCACTGAAAGCCCAAATGGATGTTTGCTCCAATTGAGCACTAAAGAGCAGGTTTTCATGGAGAAAGCTTGGGGCAAAACAAAAACAGAGACTCAGACACAGAGCTTTTAAGCACAGACCTGTGCCTCGAAAGAGGAGGGCAAAAGATAAGTATGGATAAGTATTATCCACAAAGCATAGAATCAAATAGGATGCTATTTTTGTGGGTCTGGACCAAAACATCTGAATTCACAAAGCAGAACTTCAGGAACTATAAAATTTAAGAAGGTAAAAGCCTGTTCAGGGGGAAAAAATGACATAAATTCATGCCTATAAAAAAAATCAACACAACCAGGAGCTAAAACTCTGACTTACCTAGAAATGGAAAATGCTACTGAATGAAAACACAATGCTTTTTTAGGCATCAGAATTCTAAAGAATAAAGCTAGCCATAATAATAATTCCAGAGTCTGGAATGCCATAAAATAGTGGACAAGCTTTTGAATTCCCCAAAACACTTCATCAGTTTTTTTGTTTTTTTTTTAATGGGTAGAAAAGGGGAGAAAAGGCAGCTGGTGTTCGTCAAGCCATACATGTCTCAATTTGGCACATTTCAAGAGGCAGAGTGGGAGGAGCTAGCAGACATTCAAATAAGGCACTTTAAGTTTCAGATGTTTCAGGTTTCATGTTGCCCAGTGGCCTCCTGGGAAGAAGAAATACATAATGGCTGCGCCCCCATCTCTGTAAATATAACAGCCAGCTGTCACTGATCCAAAGTTACTAATATGTTGTCTGACGGGCGTTTGTTCTTTTGAGACAGAGATAAAAATAAGCCCCTGTGCTATCATAGCAGCTGGACTGCAAAATGTGAGGCACCACCCAAACTGCTGCTGAGAAGGGACGACAGCACACCTTGTCAGATCACAGTTTCAGGTAGAGCTCACACGACTCAGGTAGTGTTCTTAGCCAGTTGAAAGTGTTTCGGTTACATTACAAATTGGAACAAATGGATGCAACGAAGGAGGTCTGTGACTTTTACATGTTAACGCGTACCAGGAAGGATTTCTGGGGTGCCTGGTAGTTTGTTAAGAGAGCTGGGAATTGTAGCCCTGTGAGGGGTCTCCTAAGAATTCTCAGGGCCCTTAAAACAGGGTTCTTTAGGGGTATACCTGACTGTTAAAGTGGCATAAGAGTGCTTTAGATGCATGGACTGCATATGAACTCATAGAAAGCCATCGACTACCTGATCCTATAACCTTGGTAGTTTTCCATTAAGATATTACTTGGGTACAAACAACACAGCTACACACTATAAGCAAGAGTAACACACAAAACTGCCAATATTGTATCTCTACCACAGGGGTTATGTTTTAAAAATTTAAGATTATAGCAAGTTTGCTGTGTTGGTTATTCCTTCTCTTCTTTCATCTTGATTTGCTTTTATTCCACTGAAGAAAAACATTTTCCCAAGCACTGAGATATATTTTTATAGTCTCCTCGGCCATTTCCCCCTTTTTGATCATCCCTGAGTTTTGTTATTTATAACAGCAACGCATTCTTGGAAAGCAAAAGTGAGGCTGAGCTAGGAAATCACAAAGCACATGAAACTGAATCTTTCTCTTCACCTTCTGCTTAACCTTTTAGCTGCGGTTCTCATAAGCATCTGGGATATAAACAAAACCTTGGGATGGGTTCTCATGTTACGATTTTCCAGAGCCAGCTCTCTTTTCCCTGAGCTAGCCTGGGTGATCATATCTCAGCTTCATAAACTGAGATAAGAATGAGCCTTTTCCCCGGACACATAGCCTCTTCTCCTGCTTGAATGTGAGCCGCGATAAGGACCTCCACTAGTGTAACTGGTGCATTGCTTCACAATGTTTGCAGCACAATCAAGGTTTACGCAGAATAAAGTTGAATAGATGTCAAGAACAATTCTTTCCAGGTAAATATGCATAAACGTATAGGCAAGATTCAGACCCTCCAAATGTCCCTATTTTCCAGGATGTCCTGATTTAGAGAAGCTATCTCCGTTTCTGATTTGATCCCGAATGTCCCATCCTTAGGATGTCCCTATTTTCATCGGAGAAATGTTGGATGGTATGGAGTTATCTAACCCCCAAGCCATCTGAAGGCAATCCTGTATAGAGAAGGTTTTTATATACAGTGGTACCTCGGGTTACATACGCTTCAGGTTACACACTCCGCTAACCCAGAAATAGTGCTTCAGGTTAAGAACTTTGCTTCAGGATAAGAACAGAAATCGGGCTCCAGCGGCACGGCGGCAGCAGGAGGCTCCATTAGCTAAAGTGGTAATTCAGGTTAAGAACAGTTTCAGGTTAAGAACGGACCTCCGGAATGAATTAAGTACTTAACCCGAGGTACCACTGTATATATTTAATATTTTATTATGTTTTTGTATATGTTGGAAGCTGCCCAGAGTGCTGGGGCAACCCAATAAGATAAAATTATCTTTATGGAAAGGGATGTCCCTATTTTCATTGGAGAAATGTCAGAGGGTATGCAGATTTCTGGGTTGTGGCTGGTGGTGGCCCAGAAATATTTGGCTAGCTGAAGTGGAGACCAAATAGCGCTCCCTTCCCCCTGCTTTAAAAAGTCTTCCTGCATCATAGGGACACTGCCTTTCCTGATTTCATCTATTTGCTCCTTCCACACCCCAGGGTTGTCTGAAGCAGGTCCTTTCACCTTCATTTCCTCCCACCTGATTCCGACATTCCCAGGGTCTTTGGTGAAGGCTTGTCCCTGGTTGTTTACTAGAACTCAGCTCCTGAGTCTGGACCTGCTGCCACTAACTCATGACCTTGCAGGGGCAACTGCCCAAAAAGGAAGACTTATATCAATCATAGGCTGAGTGCGTTCAAGCTGTTCAGCAAAACATACATGCAAGGACCAGAAAAGATTTGCCACAGTAGTTCATGCGTTGGTTACTTCAAGACTGGATTACTACAACGTGGCCCACACATGCACACTTGACCACTTTGATCAGCAGAATTGGCACTGCTGCACGGGGGCCACCAGGGGGCGCATTGGAAGATGGCCGACAATAACATCTCTCTGACCCACATGAGGTAATTAAGAGGCTGATATGGGAGTATGCAGCCTCCCTTGCCCCCCCAAGGGAATGGGGGGGACTGCCTTGCCAGCTGTGTCCATAATTCACCCCCGGATTCGAAAGAAGGGGGTGACGACACTTGGCACGAAGCCCTCGGGTGAGGTCGGCTCTCCCTGATGCTGTCTCTAATCGCGCACTGGTTCGCATTAGCTTGAAAAATATAATTGGAAATATATAATTGGAAAGAAGCTAATGCACATACATCAAGTGAAGATCAGGAGTAAAGACAGCTGATTAATGGGATCTCTGCGAGCGGAGCGACAGGCTGGACAAATAAATCAAGTGAAGAATCATCATTAAAAGATTGGTATGTTGGAGTGAAACGGAAAGGGGGGGGAGGAAAAAACTTTTTTTTTTTGGTCTTATGTGAGTACCAATAACCCTCCGCTCCAGAGAGAAGAATCGTTGCAAATTACCAATCACAAGCAGGAGTTAAGAACTGTGTGGAAATGAATTACTGATCAAAGAGAGGACTTGTGGAAACATCGGGGAATGGAAGGAAAGTTTTATGACGCAGTTATAAATGGAGTTTCGTTAAGACAGGCTTGCCCTTAGGAGGACGAGGGGGAGGAGGACCAGGGTCATCAGAATGTGAATGTATGGTTATCGGAATGTGATCTTGACCTGGCAGGGCCCCCTGAGATATAAATTGGCAAGCCTGTGGAAATCAACGGACAGACTGTGGGAATGTTCTTTACGGAGGTGTGGAAATGGTGTCTGTCCTTTATGTGATATGACTCTTGGAGAGTGCAAAACCTACACAGGATATGTTTGTTTTCAACCCACTTGTGAAGATTATCAGAGATCACAAAGAAAGGAATATATGATAACAACAAGAAGATGAGGAAAATAACAAAGAGACTATCTGGACAGAACTGGATAGAACTGTTTAATTAAAGCAGCAGCAAGAGTGAAGTTTGGATCCCTTTTGGAGCTTGAAGTATGGGTACCCCCTAACAGAATTTTAAAAATCTGGCTGTATAATTAGGAACTAATGTGATTTGGAATTAATGTGATTTGATTGGCCTGTTAATAAAAATTATATTTTAAAAAAAGCAGAATTGGCACTGCTGCAGGCACTAAATAATAACCATTCCCCAACCTGGCCACAGTGATCCATGCGACGGTCATCTCCAGGCTTGACTACTGTAATTCGCTCTACGTGGGGCTGCCCTTGAAGCTGTCCCAGAAACTCCAGCGGGTGCAGAATGCTGCAGCAAGGCTCCTCACGGGGTTTCTGCCATGGGAGCATATTCACCCAGTGCTTTTCAAGCTGTGCTGGCTCCCGGTGGAGTACAGGGTCAGATTTAAGGTGCTGGTTTTGACCTTTAAAGCCCTACGCGGCCTAGGACCCTCGTACCTGCGGGACCACCTCTCCCGGTATGCCTTACCTCAAGGTAGCAACACCGTAGTGGTCCCGGGCCCTAAGGAAGTTAGATTAGCTTCAACCAGAGCCAGGGCCTTTTCAACACTGGCTCTGGCCTGGTGGAACGCTCTGCCTCATGAGACCAGGGCCCTGCGGGATCTGATTTCTTTCCGCAGGGCCTGTAAGCCAGAGTTGTTCTGCCTGGCCTTTGGCTTGGAGCCAATTAGATTCCATCCCTCTCTTTCTTTTCTTTTTCCTTTCTCCTGTGATGAGGCTGCATTTTAATATTTTAATGTATTTTAATCTTGTTTTTAAGTTGTATTCATTCAACTTGTTTTTATTATTGCTTGTTAGCCGCCCTGAGCCCGGCCTTGGCTGGGGAGGGCGGGGTATAAATAAAAATTATTATTATTATTATTATTATTATTATTATTATTATTATTATTATTATCTGTAAGAACCCATTTGTTTGGTGTGGCAGCACCTGTCCTTTGGAACTCCCTGCCAATTGAGATCAAGCAGCCACCTTCACTGCCCTCTTTTTGGTGCCTGCTAAAACTTATTCCCACTTTGAGAAGCCTACCCAGATGCTTAGGAAAGTGAGGTAATGTTAAACTGCTTTAGTTATTCAATTCATGTATGTTTTAAAGCAGGGTTGAGAATTTTTCTTGATTTTATTGTTTTGTCTTTTTGTAAACTGCTTTGAGGCTTGTTTTTTTACAATCAAGCGGTGTATAAATTGTATGGCAAAAAAAGAGGGCACCTATTGTCCCTCATGCAATCCTAGGCTGGATCTAGACACATCAAAGAAGCGTTTCAGTTAAACACGTTGTAAACTTGTACAGGGGAATCCTGTAGGGAAAGACGGGACTCAACAGCACCATCTGGTGACACTGTGTAATAAGGCATATACAACACATATAAAACACTTTCTTTACCAGTCTAGCAGAGTCCCTAGCCATGTCTACTCAAAAATAAGGCCAACTGAATTCAATGGGACTTATCCCAAGGTACATGTGTGTATAGAAGAGCAGTCTCCAACATATTTACCATGGGGAAAGTACCATTAAATTCAGTAGATCTTGCTTCAGAGTCGACATGGCTAGGGCTGCATTGCTAAGGAACTGAAGAAAAGGGGATTTTATTATTAAGAAGAAGCAGCAGAAGATGCTATAAATAGGAAATTATAGCCAGTCTTATGAAAGCCCTAACTATCCAGCTGTGTTTATTTGTTCCTGAATGATACCATCAAGCATATTATCATGCCAGCAAAGTATTTGTTACACTATTTAGGAGCTGAGACATAAAATAAATAAATATTACCCATAGATCCATTTCCAATCATCTGCTTTGTAGGTCTATTTCATTCTACTTCATCTTATTTTGAAAATCTACAGCCATGCCAGATTGGGCAAATCTAATCCTAATTTGAAAAAATCTTGCAAAGTCATGTCAGGTCCTTTGGCTTGAAGCTCTGGTCATTTTGTAAAAAATGGGGACCAGCTCTTGGCTTCCTGCATGAATGTTTAATAGGCCAATAAACAGGAAGCTGTATTCCTGTCACATACACAAATTGATTCAGATGCAAAATAATTGGGTTTCTGGCAGATACATCTGGCCTCAAGGTATCAAGAATGCATTAGATCTGGGTTGTTTTCCTGCAGAAAATAAAGGAAACGGCACTTGTCTCCATCCAAGAGAGACCAAAACATATTTTTACTTTGCTAAAAGAAACACATTGGGTAACGAAGCTCACAAAACATTAGATTGGCTCCATTAGAGACATTATTAATGGCAGGCAGCACAATTCCACCCATCCACCTCGTTCCAACACAATTTTCCAACACACTTTTAGAAGTTGCTGGTTTATTACTAGCTAAATGGCCTTAATGGCTGGTGGCTACTGGCTGCTGGCATTTGTGACCCTGGTAATCATAGGTAAAGGTAAAGGGACCCCTGACCATTAGGTCCAGTCGTGGCCGACTCTGGGGTTGCAGCACTCATCTCGCTTTATTGGCCAAGGGAGCTGGCGTACAACTTCCAGGTCATGTGGTCAGCATGACTAAGCCGCTTCTGGTGAACCAGAGCAGCGCATGGAAATGCCATTTACCTTCCCGCTGGAGCAGTACCTATTTATCTACTTGCACTTTGATGTGTTTTTGAACTGCTAGGTTGGCAGGAGCAGGGACCGAGCAATGGGAGCTCACCCCATTGCGGGGATTCGAACCGCCGACCTTCTGATCAGCAAGTCCTAGGCTCTGTGTCCACAGCACCACCCGCATCCCTCTGGTAATCATAGCTGAATACTTTCTAGGGTGACAAGTGTGTAAAGTGGGCATCACTGAGGATAGCCTTGTTGACTCCCTCTCTCCTTACCTCCTTCAACACTGGGTTGAATGACACTGGGTCATTTGCCCAACTTCTCCAGCCCAGTGTCGGCACCTTTCATCTTATTCTTCCCTACTCCTGTTGCATCTGCAAGACAACTTTTAAATTGGCATCTAAGGACACATTGTCACATGGAAGATGGAGCCAGTTCATTTTCTCCTCCTCTGGTAGGTAGGACTCAACCCAACGGCTTCAAGTTACAAGACAGGAGATTCCAACCAAACATCTGGAAGAGCTTTCTGACAGTAAGAGTTGTTTGACAGTGGAACGGTCTCCCTCAGGAGGTGGTCGACTTCTCCTTCCTTGGAGGTTTTTAAGCAGAGGTTGGGTGGCCATCTGTCATGGATGCTTTAGCTGAGATTCCTGCATTGCAGCAGGTTGGACTAGATGACCCTTAGGGTCCCTTCCAACTCAACAGTTCTATGACTGTATGCCACCCAGAGGAAACCATTCAGACTGTACACCTGCATGATGCCACTTGTCATAAAGGTAAAGGGACCCCTGACCATTAGGTCCAGTCGTGACTGACTCTGGGGTTGCGGCGCTCATCTTGCTTTATTGGCTGAGGGAGCTGGCGTACAGCTTCCGGGTCATGTGGCCAGCATGACTAAGCCACTTCTGGCGAACCAGAGCAATGCACGGAAACACCGTTTACCTTCCCGCTGGAGCAGTACCTATTTATCTACTTGCACTTTGACGTGCTTTTGAACTGCTAGGTTGGCAGGAGCAGGGACCGAGCAATGGGAGCTCACCCCGTTGCGGGGATTCGAACCTCCGACCTTCTGATCAGCAAGTCCTAGGCTCTGTGGTTTAACCCACAGCACCACCCAACACCCACTGTTTATTCACCGCTGTCTATATTTTTGTAGAAAAGCCCAGGAGGATAGCCTGCTGAAATATACTGGGCATGAATAAAAACTGCATTACTCTCCAGCCTCTTTGAGATGGTTTCTCCTTTGTTATCTTCCCCCGCCGAGATGCTTCCTGCTTTTCCTGTGTGTGTGTGTGGTTTTGTGCACAAACGAGCCTCTCTGAATAACCAAGGCACAGGAAATTCTGCTAATGTTCCATATGAAAATTATAACAGGAGCTCGAGTTACCTTGGCATACTAATGAGATAGCCGATTAGTTACCGCTATGCATGCCCTCCAACATTTCTCCGATGAAAACAGGGGAAGCGGGACGTTCTGGGATCAAATCAGAAACTGGGACGGCTTCTGCAAATCTGGGACTGTCCCTGGAATATAGGGACACTTGGTGGGTTCTCATTATGCACATCAAACACAAACCTTGCCTGCCTGCCTGTGGGCTAAAGTTAGCCACCAGCTTCGTTATGGTTTTTCAAGTCAAAGCCTGGAATAGAATACCTGTCTTCATCAAGGCATCTGTTTCATCAATCTTTCAGGCATGTACTTATTCTCTGGTCTCTTGTGTGTGCAGCTTGCATGCATTTTTAATCAGCTTTGAATAATTACTTTATATGCAAGTCAATGGTTGAAGGGTCGGCCGGCGGGGAAGGGGGAGAGGAATTCGGATTGGTTCCTCCCCCACCTCATTCTTCCTTGTTCCTGATCTACATGGTAGAAATAAAAGTCTCAGATATCCCCTTGAAAGCTTTCATTATCCAAGTGCATATGAAAGTGCATGAAATATAGAGGGCCTTCAATAAAAAGAGCACTTAATATCATCAGCCTGCGCCTTCATGTGCCATTTAGCACATTCACTGGACTTAGTGGGAAAACTGGGGCAATGTGAAAATGACAGTCATTTGAATCATCTTCTCAAGATGTCAGGCTAGTTGCAAACTCAGAAGGACAGATAGGGGAGAAATTTGATTCAGTGTTCATTCAAAGGCAAACTTTGCAGTTTCCAAAACAATATGAGAAATGAAACCCAGCGATCTGTCAACATTTTTGCTTCTCCAGATTTTGCAGCGGCAGTACTCC
The DNA here is from genome assembly GCF_964188315.1 of Podarcis muralis. NCBI lineage: Eukaryota > Metazoa > Chordata > Lepidosauria > Squamata > Lacertidae > Podarcis > Podarcis muralis. The sequence continues at coordinate 15,569,974 of NC_135660.1, forward strand.
AGCTGAGTAATGTGTACAAAATGCATAAATTAGAGTGAAAACGTGCATAAAAATGCATTGTATTGGGGAAATTTGCTTTGCAATAATGCATACAGTGGGCAGAATTGCATACAAAAATGTGCCTCTTAGGAGAAATTGATCTGGATACTATCCTTCTGTTGATGCAGCCTAGAATAGCATTAGCTTTTTTGCTGCTGCTGCTGCTGCATCACACTGTTGACTCATGTTAAGCTTGTGGTCTACTAAGACCCCTGGATCCTTTTCCAGTGGCGTAGCATGGGTTGTCAGCACCCGGGGCAAGGCAAGTAATTTGCGCCCCCTAACCCGTGGATTTGCGCCCCCTAACCCGTGGATTTGCGCCCCCTAATCCGTGGATTTGCCCTAACCCCAGATGTTGCGCCCGGTGCGGCCGGCCCCCCCTACACCCCCCACGCTACACCACTGTCCTTTTCACATGTACTGCTAGTAAGCTCATGGGGCTTACTATGCTAGGTGCCAAAATAACTTCATCAGTACTGGGGTGGAGAAATTAAATTTTAACGCAAGCCTACCTAATTCACACTTCTCAGTATAATATGAAAATATATATACAAAAATCCATATGCAGGGGAAAGCACTTATAAAAATAAGCAAAATCACATACAGAAATTTATATATTAGGGGAAATGCTCCGTAAAATGCCGGTGAATTTTCACGAGGACTTTTTCAAAAAATCACAAACTGATGTATGAATTGAATTGGAAAAATGTGAAATGGAAATGGACTGATTTCTCCATCCATTGACCGTGTGTGTGTGTGTGTGTGTGCATGTGTGTGTGCGCATGCACACACGCACCATTTGTTGCTCTGTAAATGAAGAGGCTGGGCCTGCTCATGGTAGCTTTGAATCATTCATATTCTTTACAGCATGCTAGAAGTTCTGACAGCATAACAACCAAGCGACATTATACACTTTAGGAATTGACTGTGAAATCAAACAGAAGGCTGGGGTGGGGGGTGGGAGGAACCAATGAATGCTCCTACAACAGAATGGAATTGGCTAGAAATTGTATATTTCCTACCTGCTTATCATACTCCAGAATGAAAGAGCAGAGGTGGGCATACACATTTCAATTACAGGGTATTATTGACCGCTGGGGTTAGTGTTGTTCCCATTGATCTAAGTGATGTTAATAACAGTCTGTCTGGCTATCAGAACAGAGGAGGAGGCACAGACCTGAACCAGCAACAAGTCTGCGGCTATAAACGCCAGGAGGGACTGGTTAGAAAAGATGGGTTTTATTGGTGCTTTCAGTAATTCGTTTTATTTGTTTTGTTAATCAATTATTTCCCATAAAACACCCTGAAATGATTTAATGAAAACATCAACAATGAAAATATAAATGAAAGCAATTTAAAGTCCAATATGGAAACAGATTGTGTGTGTGTGTGTGTGTGTGTGTGTGTAGGCTTGTTTGAAAAGGAAGGTCTTTAATAGATACCAAAAAGATAATAGAATTGGAGAATTGGAAGGAGCCCTGGGGATCATCTATATCCAACCCCCTGCAGTACAAGAATATGCAGTTGTCCCATACAGGAATCAAACCTGCAATCTTGGCATTATCAGCACCACACTCTACCCAACTGAGCTCTCCAGGCTGATGGAATTCACTCTTTCCTGATATCTAACAGGAGGACTTCCAAAGGGTAGGTGTTGCTACACTAAAGGCCTGATTCCTGCATCATATGGAAAGGACCTCCTGACCATAAGATGGTCTGCGCAGGAGGCTCCCACCTGCAGTGCTCAGTGCTCAGTTAAGTATTTAAGTGGTGAGATGAGCTGTTGGGTATCTTGGTCCAAGCTGTATAGGACAGGTGGCGCTGTGGGTTAAACCACAGAGCCTAGGACTTGCCGATCAGAAGGTCAGTGGTTCGAATCCCCGCGACGGGGTGAGCTCCCGTTGCTCCGTCCCTGCTCCTGCCAACCTAGCAGCCCGAAAGCACGTCAAAGTGCAAGTAGATAAATAGGTACCGCTCCGGCGAGAAGGTAAACAGCATTTCCGTGCGCTGCTCTGGTTCGCCAGAAGCGGCTTAGTCATGCTGGCCACATGACCCAGAAGCTGTACGCCAGCTCCCTCGGCCAATAAAGCGAGATGAGCGCTGCAACCCAGAGTCGGTCACGACTGGACCTAATAGTCAGGGGTCCCTTTACCTTTACCGACACTTGGAGCACATTTCCAAGTTAGCATTTCATTGGAATAGTACATTGTTGTAATAAACAGCCCTGCTGTTGGGCAGAGTGGGGCAGCTGCCTCACACAGCCAGCACTGGGTGTCAGTGGCTGTTAACTTGCTCTTCTACCCACCCTGGACTGCAGTGTACTTCTTTGCATTCTGGCAGCCTCCAGCATTCCCTCTACCAAACCTAATTCTAGACAAGGGAGAAAGCCAACACTATGGTTTTATTTACCTGAATGGTGGTAACACTGTTACCAAACTCCTGCCTGTTTACATGCTGTCCGAATCCAAGCCGTGCTTCCCTGTATCTCTCCCTCTAAACATGTAAAGGTAAAGGGACCCCTGACCTTTAGGTCTAAGTTGCGGACAACTCTGGAGTTGCGGCGCTCATCTCGCTTTACTGGCCGAGGGAGCCGGCGTACAGCTTCCGGGTCATGTGGCCAGCATGACTAAGCCGCTTCTGGCGAACCAGAGCAGCGCATGGAAACGCTGTTTACCTTTCTGCCGGAGCGGTACCTATTTATCTACTTGCACTTGACATGCTTTCAAACTGCTAGGTTGGCAGGAGCTGGGACCGAACAACGGGAGTTCACCCTGTCGCGGGGATTCGAACCACTGACCTTCTGATTGGCAAGCCCTAGGCTCTGTGGTTTAACCCACAGCACCACCTGTGTCCTAAACGCCCACTACTAAACATGTAGCATGACCCTTATGGCTTAGCACATAGGTGAGGCACATCTTTTGGGCTAGGCAAATCATGGAAACAACTCCTAATTTGATGTGAAGAGGTTTGTTTAGGGTTCAAGGTGTGGTGGGGGGAGGGTTGGAACTTGAGTCCAGCAGCATCTGGAGAGCCACATATTCCCCAGCCATGGCCTAGGAAAGGGTTTCTCAAACTTAGGTCTCCAGCTGTTTTGGGACTGGACTACAATTCCCACCATCCCTGACCGCTGGTCCTCCTGGCTAAGGTTGATGGGAGTAGTAGTCCAAAAACAGCTGGAGACCCAAGTTTGGGAAACCCTGGCCTAGTAGATGAGCAGTTGATGCTTATCACTGCCAGGAAGGGCAGAGCAAGCAAGAATAATGGTGCCATGCCAATTCCACGAAGGCTAGACTGATTTACCACCCCAAGCCTCTTCCTGTGGATTTAGAGAGAAAGAAAGAGGTATACATATCTTGCCTACTTTCCTAATAGAGAAGGGACTCTTCGGACAAAGAGAGGAACTCTTAAAGGGACAAACCTTTAAGGGCTTGGATATTCCTTCACAAGAGCTCAACCATTTTCTTGTTTTGACACCAGCTTATAACGGATTACTTTTCCTTCAGCCACATTTCCTTATGGTTACATGCATTTCCTGTGTCTCTGTCCAGGGGTTTGCTATGCCGAGTTTGGTGTGCGAGTTCCAAAAACCACTGGCTCCGCCTACACTTACAGCTACGTCACGGTGGGAGAGTTTGTGGCCTTTTTCATCGGATGGAACCTAATCCTGGAGTATCTGATCGGCACAGCAGCAGGCGCCAGTGCTCTAAGCAGCATGTTCGACTCCCTGGCCAATCACACCATCAGTCGCTGGATGATTGACACCGTTGGGACTTTGAATGGGCTGGGTAAGGATTATCCCGGATTGTGACTCCTGTCTTTGCCTAATCTTGTAAGTTAGGCTCCAAGAAGCCATGGGATTCTGAATGGAAATCGCAGCGCACCAAGATGGTTGAAATTGAAATATTGTGTGCATTGATTCAACATTTCCAGTCCCCAAGCTTAGGAAAATGTGCATCTAAGTTTAAAAAGCTTTCCAGCTGCCACAGAAAAACTTAGTGGCAACTCACTTAGAAGGTTTGGTCCTTCCCAGAGTCCCAGCAAGGCCAGGCCATATTCAAGAGCAGCAGTCACACCCCGCAGCTAAAATACATCTGGTCCTGGGTCCAACAAGGGAATGGTGAGTGACTGGGTAGCAGGGTCAGGACCCTGGGGGACCTTACTAACCCTAGGGCCCTTGACCAACTGCTGCCATTGGACTTGATATAAGCAGAGCAGGGACCACCATACTGAAACCCACCTTTCGGACATTTCCAACACTTGTGTTTAAGGTGCTTTTTAAATTTCAGCACTATTGTGCATTTGCTTTTTAAGAGCATTAAAAAGTAAACGAAAGAAAACTAGATTAAAAAAAAACACCATGGAGATAAATGCAGGGTCATAAAGATGGTTTCCTTTCAAGAGATGGGAATCAAAAAAATTATTTGCACTAAAAAAAACACCCCACCCTTATCTTTAAGCACTATGAAATGTTTTGTTTCATTTTCATTAAATATATACTGTATGCAAAAAAAAATTGCAGATTAACACCGAAAGGTAATAGTGAAGATGCACAGAGATGTCCATGTGTGACAATGTGCTCAGCTGCCCAATATGCCATAAGAAATAGAACAGGTGGTGCTCAAGTTTCCTACAGTTCTGGAGACTGTTCTGCTCTTCCATTGTTTGGGGAACAAGTCAGACTTTCTGTGCTCTGAAAAGAAAACAGAAAAGAACTGCAGAGAAGACACAGGAACAAAACCATTTGATGGCAATGCCATGCCGATGTTCCTATGAGAAAGAGTTGACATAGCATGTCTGCTGTGCCGTGAATACTAAGTGCAGAAGGATTTCTTAAACCGACACAATCCCCCAGAAGATCGTTTATTTGCCTTTCCTTTGTTTCTGCTATATTTCCAAAGTTCCATATATACCTATGTTTTCTTCTCATAGGTAAAGGAGAAGAATCTTACCCAGATTTGCTGGCTTTGCTCATTGCTGTCATTGTAACGATCATTGTCGCTTTGGGAGTGAAGAACTCTGTGGGATTTAACAACGTCCTCAACGTGATTAACTTGGTGGTGTGGCTCTTCATCATGATTGCTGGGCTCTTCTATGTCAATGGAGAATATTGGGCCGAAGGGCAGTTCCTGCCATTTGGATGGTCGGGGGTGAGTGATTTAGATAAAGAATTCGGCCATTATCAGCCTAAAAGCCTGGCAACCAAAAGATAAGTCTTTAAAGGCATCATATTACATGGATCTCCATTTTTCTTATTGGCAAGGAGAAATCCACAGCAGGCACCCCTTTCATATAAGGATCCTGGGTTGTATCCAATGCTGTACAAGTGGCTCAAGCAATGGGATTTCTCTTCCCTCCCCTCTCCCCATGCATCCCTTCTGGAGCAGATATTCAGGTCTGGAGGGGACTGCAAGAGAAGTGGTGGGAGTTCTGCTGAGGAAATCTCCTGCAGTGGTAGATCTGCAGCACAGGATACAACTTCCTCTCGTCTACTTGGCCTGATTCCTCATGTCATCTCAATAATGACTACGATACTCAGCAATAACATACCTAATAGGTCTCCTTATCTTGTGGGACTGCAAATTCCATCATCCTTGGCCCCGTGACTGGGACTGATGGGACCTCAAGTCTAAGCACATGTTGAAGCTCACAGCTTCCCTAAAAAGAAGTAAAAATACAAGCATCGAGAAAGGAGGGGTGGGAAGTCAAGAAGAAATTTATGTTGATTTTTGGTTGTGTGTATGACAATAAATGTTTTGGAATATTTTTGGAGATTTAATAAAAATGATATATATCATAAGCTGCCCACAGTTCCCCCACCTCTGCTGTACCAAACCATGGTGTAAATCTCCAATCTCCACTTCCAAGACAGATTTCTGGATGTCTTCCTTAAGATTTCCTTGAACCTCCATTGAACCTCCATTGGTACCTTGAACATAGATACCCAAGAACATGAGACTGATGGAGTGGCCCTTCTAGTTCAGCATCCTGTTGTCACAGTAGCCATCCAGATGCCTGTGAGAAGTTCACAAGTAGGGCATGAGTGTAACAGCCTTCTGCCAACCTGTGGTTTCAGAGGCAGAGGTCAAACATAGCCATTTTGGCTTGTAGCCCATTGCTTAATCAACGTTCCTTTCTTTTACTAGTCCGTTTGAAATAAATACCACCCCCAAAGTATGTTCCAGATTTTCATTCAAGTTCAAAACAAAACAAAGCACCACTTCACTCTCCAGCTGGCAAAATTAAAGGTGGCTAAAACAGAATTGCTCAACCGAGTGAAATTAACAATGCATAAACACAATTATCGCGCTCTCTGGAGAGCTGATGACTTAAAGGCTAATTACAATTGATCCCATAAGCAGCGTATAATAAAACGCACAGCACCAACAGGCAGGTAAATGGTTTGCTGAGAACGAAAAATGACATGGGTGAAAAGCATGATGTCAGTGGGTGCAATCTAAAAGGAAGTATATATGCCTATGGCTACAATCTTGTGCACACTTTTCTGGGAATATGCCCTATTAATCGGACACGGTGGGACTGATGTCCCTAAACATGGCCAGGATTGCACTGCATGGCTGTAATCTTATGCATGCTTGCTTGAGCATTAACACTACTAAACTCAGTGGGACTTTTTTCTGATGCTTAGGATCAGGCTATGCACACCATTATAAGCAATGGGACGACAAACCCCTTTGCTTTCAACTGTATCTAAATGGGCACCAGTGTGTTAAAGTGGGTCTGAAATAAATAGTCTCCCCCAACCTGGTACCTTCCAACACAGCTGACTGTGGCTCATGGGCATTGTAGTTCAGAACACCTGGAGGGCAGCAGATTGGGGAAGTCTGAAGTAGACTAGGATGCACTGGTATTTGCTTTGGTTGTTTCTCAGTACTGTATAGCAATGGGCCTAAGTCATTTGCTTTATACGCACTTCCCAGTGCTGCCCAATTAGTGCTTGTCACACATGTGTCAGCTTAAAACTCAGCTGGGAATTCAAACAGATTTGGATTTCCTGCCTTGCAGAGGCAAATTCTTCTCCAAGGAGGAGCAGAGACTGCAGGTATTCTGGCCTGGACCCCAAGCTAGTGAGTTGGATTTATGCTGCTTGCCTCTTGAATGTCTGGCCCAGAAAATGCATCAGCAAAGAGGAGAGATGTGGTGGCTTTCAGTTTTAAAACTAACTTTGCTAGATTATTTTTAAAGAGTTGGAAGGACTCTTCCACAGGGCCTAAAGTGGGATTTCCTAGTTACTGGCCATTCTGGCTGATGGGAGTTGGAGTCTGGAGTGACACCAGTTAACCATCCCTGGCGTTTGGAGAAACTATGTTTCTTTCAAATGAGCATTTAATTTGTTGCATGCAAGGCCATCTGTCCCTGTGCTGTCCCAATCTCTGCAACTTCTTCCCATTGTTCACCTTGTTTAGTCCAAGGGTAGCAAGCGTAATTCTCCTCAGATGTTTTTGGACTCCAGATCCCATGAGTCTGGACCATTGGCTACTGAGGCTAATGGGATTTGGAGTCCAACAGCCTCTGGAATGCACTGCATTGGTTGCCCCTGGGCTAACCTATTCCCTTCTATTTTCTCTTTCTTTGCTACCTTCTTGAATTGCCAGTCAGGGCTCTGCCTACCTTGAGGCAGGATGAGGCAGCCACCTCGGGCAGCTGGTTTGGAGTGTTATGAAAGTAGGGTGGTCACATGCAAAAGAGGATGGGACAACTGCAGGTTGTCATTAGGAATGTAAGAAGGCATTGTTAGTTCCAGATAAATGGATATGACCTGGAAGCCTCGATCAGTCTAACGTGAGTCTATTGGTCACGCAGGTGCTACAAGGTGCAGCCACCTGTTTCTACGCCTTCATTGGATTTGACATCATTGCCACCACTGGAGAAGAAGCAAAGAGTCCCAACACTTCCATCCCTTATGCCATCACTGCTTCACTTGTCACGTGCCTGACCGCATATGTGTCCGTAAGTAAGCGCTCTGTATGATTCTGCGTTTTGCAGGAAGGTGTAACGTGGTGGCTGAGAATGTAAGGTGCAAGCTGAGGAATGTCTGAACTATGTGGCAATACAAAAGTGTTTATTTGCGCTTAAAAGGGGAGGGGGGCCTTGGCAAAGCATGCCTCCCCCTCCTCCATTCAACAGATCACCTGCTCTGCTTGCTTGCTCATTTGCCGAGCATTGTTGTCCCGCTGGGGTTGGCATGGCCGCCTATGGATGGTCCCGTGAACCTTGGTGTGAAGACAACCTTTCATTTTTATGTGTATAGGAAGACAAGCTTCTGATCCAGGCTCATGGTTGCTTGTCCATGTGGACTGCAGAATTGGTTGTACCATTAGGGAGAGCAGGGCAGCTGCCTCCACCAGTAGGTGCTGGAGGACAGAGCTATCTGGGCCACACGGTCTGCCCTATACACACACACTCCTGTGGCCCTCAGATGCAGTGGATGATGCTGCCCCATTGCCAGAGTCAAGGTAAAATTCACCTGCCGATCTGGTACATGGAATGCAGTGGGTGGGGGCATCTTTTCCTTCATCTCCAGCAACAGAATGTATTGGGCGAACCCTGCTGATGGGTTTGCGGTCGGTCATCTTTTCTGTGCCCATTCTTCATTCACATTCTCTCTCGCTCTTACACACACACAATTTATGCACAATGTGCATACTACTCACACCCCCGGATCACATAGCACTCCCACGCATGCCAGCCACACACTCAGCCTAACAGTTAACTACTGTTGTCATAGTGCTGCTTCCTGGCTCCTCTGCAACCCCGCCATAAGAGCTCCCTCTATCCCTTTTACAAACTTCTGAACTAATGGAATATTCATAAACATTCCATGAGATCTTAGCAGCTTCTTTCAATCAAATGAAGCTGGAGCTCCGCATTTGCGAACGGAATGTACGATTGCTTCGGGTTTTGGTTTTCTTTTCATAATGTCCAAAAAAATAGGATGCTGCCTCTCTCTCCTGTACTGCTGGTGTGTGTGTGTGTGTGTGTGTGTGTGTGTGTGTGTGAGAGAGAGAGAGAGAGAGAGAGAGAGAGAGAGAGAGAGAGAGAGAGATTATACTGCTGTTTTATCTATTCTATTTTTATGATTGGATTTTAAACTGGCCCTGGGATCAATTGGTGAAGGGTGGTAGTAAACAAAAGGAGTGAGTTGCCCTGAGAGCTACAATGGGGCACCCAAAATAAATAGATAAGTAAACCCCGTGCCACCGTACATTACCTTCACTCTTCCCACTCAACAGGTGAGCATAATCTTGACTCTGATGGTGCCATACACCGACATTGATACCGAATCGCCCCTGATGGAGATGTTTGCAGCCCACCGATTCTACACTGCCAAGTTCATTGTTGCCATCGGGTCTGTGGCTGGGTTGACGGTGAGCTTGCTGGGCTCCCTCTTCCCTATGCCTCGGATCATTTATGCTATGGCTGGCGATGGGCTTCTCTTCAGGTAAGTCCCATGTCATCAGAGGCAGTTGGAGAAGGGGCCTTGGAAGACCTTGCCAGGGCTAGCCAGAAGTTGTTGGGCTCCATTAGCCATCAATCCTCCAGTCAGCATGGCCAATAGTCAGGGGTGGTGGGAGTTCAGCAATAGCTTGAAAGCAGCACAGTGGCTGCCTCTGTTCTACCAGGTGATTCAGAATCCCATCAGCTAGTCAGCATGGACAGTAATTAATGATGGGGATTTTAGTCTACCTACACCCACTCTATATAGGACATCCCTTGCATTCAGTCCAGAAGCTGCAGTTAGTGCAGAATGCTACAACATGATTGCTGACAGGAGTGAGGCCTTGTCAGCATACAACACCTGGGCTCAGAGATCTGCCCTGGTTACCAGTTTGCTACCCGGCTGAGTTCAAGGTGTTACTACTAGCATATCATCCTCATTTAATGTGTATGCTGCCTTTTCATAGTTAAAACCATGCTCAAGGTGGCTTAGGACATGAAAAGATTTACATAATTACAAGCAAAAATACAACACAGCAAAAAGTAAACAACCATAACGTAACAATTTCCACATAGTAAAGGTAAAGGGACCCCTGACCATTAGGTCCAGTCGTGGCCGACTCATCTCGCTTTATTGGCCGAGGGAGCTGGCGTACAACTTCTGGGTCATGTGGCCAGCATGACTAAGCCGCTTCTGGCGAACCAGAGCAGTGCACGGAAATGCTGTTTACCTTCCCGCTGGAGTGGTACCTATTTATCTACTTGCACTTTGGCGTGCTTTCGAACTGCTAGGTGGGCAGGAGCAGGGACCGAGCAACAGGAGCTCACCCCATCGCGCTGATTCGAACCTCCGACCTTCTGATCGGCATGTCCTAGGCTCTATGGTTTAACCCACAACACCACCTGCGTCCCAATTTCCATATAAACTGTTATAAGATCTAAAAATGAAGATGAAAATAATAACAATAACATCAATAATTGCAACCACCCCAAAGCAATACCCCAGCCCAACAGTCTGTTCAGCAGCCTCAGCTTTTGTAGTTGGAGTCAGTCTGGGCCCCACCCTCCCAAGGCAGGTAGGAAAAGGCCAGCAAGGAAGGGGGCAGGTCTTCCAGGACTCACAGCCAAGATGCCATATAAAGCCCTTAACAACTTGGGACCAGTTTACCTATGAGATCACCTTACATTACATGTGCCCACTCAACCGTTTTGATCAGCAGAATTTGTGCTACTACTACAGATGCCCATATTTGTGAGATACTCCCTGCCTATTGAGATTGAGCCTTCACTGTACTCTTTTTGGCATCTGCTTTTTGGCAGTGTTTAGACAAGCTTAGAAAGTTGAGGTGATTTTCATCTGCTTTAGTATTTTAACTTTTGCATGTTTTGAAGTAGGGTTGTAGATTTTTCTTGATTTTCTTGTTTTATCTTTCTGTAAACCTTCCTTGAAGCTTCTTATTACCATCAAGCAGTGTGTAAATTTTATGGAATAAATAAATTAAAATAAAATAAAATAAATAAAATAAAATAAAATAAAATAAAGAAGCAAACATATGGTGGGCCACAGGTTCTGTCCTAAAAATCAATAATAGGGAGTTTATGGTGTTTATGCTAATTTTAACTCTTTCACGTCTAGGTTCTTGTCCCATGTAAATTCTTACACGGAGACTCCCGTAGTCGCCTGCATTGTCTCGGGGTTTCTCGCAGCCCTGCTCTCCTTGCTGGTAAGCCTGAGGGACCTAATAGAGATGATGTCCATCGGCACGTTGCTTGCCTACACTTTGGTCTCCGTGTGCGTCCTGCTTCTTCGGTACCAACCAGAAAGCGACATTGACGGCTTCGTCAAGTTCCTTTCTGAAGAGCACACTAAGAAGAAGGAAGGGATCATAGCAGACTGCGAGAAGGAAGTCTGCTCTCCGGTCAGCGAAGGGGAGGAGTTTGCAGGCCCGCCCACCAACACTTGTGGCGCTAAGAACCTGCCTTCCTTGGGCGACAACGAGATGCTCATTGGGAAATCGGACAAATCCGCTTACAACGTCAACCACCCCAACTATGGCACGGTCGACATGGCTTCTGGAATAGAGGCAGATGAGTCTGAGAACATCTACCTCATCAAGCTAAAGAAACTCATAGGACCACGATACTACACGATGAGGATCCACCTGGGACTTCCCGGGAAAATGGATCGACCCACTGCGGCTACTGGCCAGACTGTCACCACTTGTGTGCTCTTGCTGTTTGTCCTAATGTTCATCTTCTGCTCTTTCATCATTTTTGGGGTGGACTACCTCTATGACCAAAGTTGGTGGGCAATTCTTCTGGTGGTCCTGATGGTCCTGCTGATCATTGTGTTGGTGTTCGTCATCCTCCAGCAGCCAGAAAACCCCAAAAAGCTCCCTTATATGGCTCCTTGCCTGCCTTTTGTCCCAGCCTTCGCTATGCTTGTGAACATCTATCTCATGCTGAAACTTTCAAGGATCACCTGGATCCGGTTTGCTGTCTGGTGTTTTGTGGGTAAGTTCTAAACGTGGGGTGTGAAGGTTTGGGGACAGTGCATGTGTCAGGGTCAGATGCAGGTCAGCACAAAGAAGCAGAGACAGTTGTCAGTCAAGTTGACACTTTATTCAAGGAAATGGCATACAACTGAACAACAATTCCCAGTAGGTCTTGCCCCTATAGAGCAGTTACCAGGACTGAAGGTCTCTGCCTTCCACTCCTTCTAAGACTCCTCCTTTCCTGGTTGTTTCCCAAGCAGTCTCAAACTGTGTCTGCCCACTTTTGACCTCTGTTCCACTCTTCTCATTATCCTGCTCATTCTTGGAGACGGGGGGGGGGGGGGGGGGAGCTTGCCAGAGCAGGAGATGGAGACTTCCTGGATTCTTCAGCAGTTTCTTGACCTCTGCTTCAGCCTTGGAGTCTGAACTGCTCCCTGTCACAGGTTCCTCCAGCTCATGAAACCCTGTTGTCCCTTCAGCGTGCAACTCTTCCCCCCAATCTTCTCCCTCTGACCACCACCAATTCTCAGGCTCTGAACCTTCCTCCTCTGCAATTTCCCTAGGAGGTTCCCTGGCTGGCACCTCCTCCTGCTCCTTGTCATCCAGCCAATCCCTGGCAATATGGGATAATTCCACTAACGAGACCACCCAGAGTACATCAGAGTGCTTAATTTCAACCATCCTTCATTGGTTTGGAGAATGGAAACCTCTTCTTAGAGCAGATGTGGGGAAATGGTGGCCCTCCAGATATTGCTGGACGTCAGCTCCCATCACCCCTGACCACAGACCATGCTGGTTGCAGCAGATGAGAGATGGAGCCCACCAACTTCTAGGGGGTCACAAGTTTCCCACCCCAGTCTTAAAAGAAGCATCCCCCATTTGGCTTTACAAAAGTTCTATCTATGAAGTATTGATTGGTGAGTTATGGCATGACAGCACAAGGCAATACTGTGTAATATCAGCATGGACCCAGTGAATGGCTTGAAGCATCTGTGACTACACCTAACTAAATCTTCATTTGGATAGGTCACCGCTGGGAATCCCATTTCACAGCAGAATAGAATAACTACATAAAAAGAAATTCAGTAGCTCTTAAACCCTTCCCTTGTGGAGTTTCTCATGCTAACATATCAATAGTCAGTGGGGTGCCATCTAGATGTTGTTGGACTACAACTCCCATCAGCCCCAGTCAGCCATGGCCAATGGTCAAGGATGATGGGAGCTGTAGTCCAGCAATGCCACGTTGGCAACCTCTGTTGTTCAACAGAAAATTTTTTGATACAGCAGAGCCTTCCACCAGCTGAATATGAAGGGATATAATTTGTCATTTTCCACTTCCTCTGCAGCCCCCTTACCCACATGCCCCCCAAAACCTTCTCCAAAGGCCTGGGGGACCCTTTGGAACTGTGAAGAAGGTGGCATGGGAGACTGCAGAGGGAAAGGGGAAATGGAGGAAACGCCTCTCTTCCCTTTCCCACGGCTGGAAAGAAGTTCCCTTTCTATCAACATGAGACACAACATGGGATACAACTCCTATATTTGCATGTGACTCTCATCTCTTGCCTTGCTCCTTATCCTCAACTTGTTTTCCTCCTTCTCAGCCTCTGCTACTCTGCCATTGAAATGAGAGGAAGCAAAGGCCACAGAAGAACATAATCAAGAGATCTTTTTCTTTGCGTTTATTTTCTTCATTTCTCCTTTTCTTCATTTTTTTAAAAAAAATAGCGATGTGGTTTGTTTTGTTACTAAATCCTGCTTCAATAGTGTGCCAATGAAAACCTACAGGTGAAAAACAAAAACATACCACAGCAGGTTGTGTAATTATTCTACATGTTTCCTTTTCTGCCCTGGGGGGTTTTGCTTTGCAACTGAAACATCTAGTAAATAAAATGTATTTTCAGAAAAAGAGCTCAGCAAAAGGGGAAGGAACGGCACAATCAAGATAGTTTTGGAACTATCCCACAGAGTATATAGCCCATATGGGGAATTATAGATAATAAACCACTCGACTTCTGCCACAGTGTTTATACATTCATTAGGGCTTGGAACCGTTTCATGTTGGCTTGCCTACAAGGCAACCCTAATTCAGACTACAGTACAATATTTTTACCAGCCAAACTCTCCCCTCTCCTGCAGGGTTGCTGATTTATTTTGGCTATGGCATATGGAACAGCACACTGGAGATCACGGCTCGGGAAGAAGCGCTGCATCAGAGCACATACCAGCGCTACGATGTTGATGTCGACCCCTTCTCCGTCGACGATGGCTTGGCCTACGCCGAGAACGACAACTACCAGGACTGGGATCCTGCCGACGACAAAGGTTTCTCTTACCAGCATATGTCGGAAGCAAAGGAAAACAGTCGGACAAGTAGCAAATCAAAGAGCAAAGGCAAACACAAACAGAACTCGGATGCACTGATTTCAAATGACGAGTTAGACTACTCGCCCGAGTAGATGAAACGGAAACACGACAGTTCCACTCTTTGTCACTAAGCTAAACCTTGGGCTAAAATTCAGTGGCTTCTTTCGGCTCTCATTTCAAACCCATCTTTTCCCGTAAGGTTTCTGTTTCCAGAAGTCATATCACTCACTCACTCGCTCACTCAGACACCTTTCTGTTCTTCAGGATGGTTCTGTCAAGTGCTCATCCTGAATCAACAGAAGATCACATCAAGGAAAACATCATGTCTCTGATCTCACCACCACCATTCACAGGCCTCTTTCACTGAATGTTGCTTCCGATAGGCTAGTTGAGCCTGTTGAGGTTTTTTCTGGGCCTAGGAAACCCATTGCATAAGACACTTCCTGCTTTAGCGATAGTATGGTTTCAATGGAACCCACACTCAGTGAAGTGGGTATCTGATAAGGAAATGCAGTAAGATTCCCTTGGCAGGGGACATGTCTATGACCTCTTTGCTTTCTGGTGGAGAAGGATGGGAAACACGTTACCCTCTGGATGTTGTTGGAATTCCATTATCCATGACCATGTGGACTGGGGTTGAGAAGGAAGCTGAGTCCTACAATATCTGAAGGGCCACAGGTTCCCCATCCCTGCCAAAGAAAATACTCAGTTGCAGTCATACTAAGGACTGATAAGTCATTTGGCAAGGAGCAAGTCAGATTTTCATTTTGTGAATGCAAACATTGACTAGAAGGGTAGGTTTATTCAGGCAGGAGCCATAATTTTTCCCCTGAGGATATTCCAGAGGTAAAAAGAACTCCAGTGATCAGGCTGTGCAGACCAGCATCCCCATTTTCACCTATATAAAACTACTTCACCTTTTCACTTAGCAAAATATTCTTGCACTTTGGCACACTTGTGCTTCACTTCCCCTGTCACCTTCTCCATTCATCTTGTCTCAGTTGTTTCCTGGTGAACTATGGTATGACTCAACCACAATTTAATATATTGACCAGTTGGAATTTGCATCTTGGTGAGTTCGTTTTGGATATTTTGTTTGATCCATTTAGCCATTTTATCTAGTAAGTAAGAATGGAGACTTTGGTTGTCAGATTTCTGTGATTTGGTTTATCTGAACCGGAATAATTTAGCAGGCAGGACCCATACAGTGACAGTGTGGTCCAATTTGATTTCAGTACCATGACCCTAAAAGCTGATATTCATGACTAGAGAAACATGTGGCACAAGCAAGAATGGTACCATGCGATTCTGCTGAACATGTAGTTCAACACTAACTTCAAACATCTGCATTAGGAATAGATGGGAGGCTAAACCTAGAATGTGACTAAAATCCTAATATAACATTAGGATTTTAGTCACATTCTAGGTTTAGCCTCCCATCTATTCCTAATGCAGATGTTTGAAGTTAGTGGGCTACTTCAGATGGACTGAAACACAGCTCAGACCAATATCAGGACTTCTTGGATTTAGGTCATCTATAACCATGGTACAAACAAATCAATACTCATGTAAGATCACTCCACTCCACTCAGTATCTAACTCTGAATATTGCAGAATGGTTGCCTTGGAGCTCCCAACTTTTCCTATTTTATACACTAAAAGCTGATTCCTCCTTTATGTGCAGTACCAACCATGGGTTCCCAAGGCAGCATCAGTTCCCAATGAGGCAACAGCCCAATTCTCACTTACCTTTAAAACCCAAATAAATAAATAAATCTATTGTGAGAAATTAAAATTTAAACATTACATTATTTGATACTACAACAAAAACAGACTTCTGTCCCATTTATTATGTCCACAGTTATTATTCCAATAAACAATACAACTTAACTACTTGTCTGCTATATTGATGATCTGTTTTGTCCCAAATCTTTGATACCTTCCATCATTTTTTCCATTGTAGCTAGGTCCAAACATTTTAACACCAATTCCCAAATGGAGGGAGACTGGGCATTTTTTTCCCAATATCAAGCCTATATTATTTTAGCATCAATCAATGATTTTTAGATCTCAGGAATACCAAGCCGAGTTACATTGAAAAGGACCAATGAAGGGTTTATGCCCCAGTTTGCAATATTATGCCCCCAAAATGTCTCCAATAACTTTTGACATGTTGACATTCCTGCCACATATAAAGGAGACTCATTGTATTTCCAACATTTAAATCTAGCTGTTGAGAATATCGAGCTTGAGTTAAGTACTAATGGTGTTTACGTTGGTGTTGCATCTTCTTGTAATTTATGTAACTTCATGTAACTTTATTGAGTGACAAATATTTCCATTTCCCTTCAGAGATAAAGTTCCCCTGAATTCTGTCCTGGTAAACCATGAATTTGTGCCTCCTTTAACATGGCATAAAAAAACATTGCAACGATCCTTCTAAGTTCCCATGAGTTAATAAGTTTTTCTCCATTTGTGAGTTTTCTTAATTCGTATGGTGAGTGAGACCCATTAATACAGCAGGGCTTATTTCCAAACAATCTTGCACAGGATGTGGCTTCGGATGTCACATCCTACACAGCAAACAAGAACTTCACGTTTCCTTTTATGCAGTCCTACAGATCTCTGCTTCATATACCAAGCTCTGCAGCCTATGTGCAAAGAAGTCACTGGAACTGGGATCCATCAAACACCCACAGCTTATCAGATATTCACTGGCCCTTCTTTACTTTTTTAGCTGGCCATTTGAGATTGAGCTCATGGGATGCACCTGTACGGAACTATTTGTCCATTTGCTTGCTTGTCACTGTTATTACCCATATCCCCTAAGACAGGGGTGAGGAGCCTTGTTCATTGTTGTAGTTTGGACCATCATGGTCATCTCAACCACAGGGTGAGGAACCTGTGGTCCTCCAGATGTTGTTGGACTCTGGTTCCCATTGGGCAATTGCCAGGGGTAATGGGTGCCGCTTACTCTGTTATTTATCTAATTTAGGAATTGCCTTCAACGTGAGTCTTGAGGTGATTGCCACAAAACAAACAACAACAACTAAAGCCGACAGAATAAGCGCCTATGCTGAAATCCAGCAACAACTGGCTACCCACACCTGCCCGAAGAAATAAAAACTCCAAGCCAGTCAAATATGCTTTGGCAACTTTAAATGCTGACTACATACCTCTAGGATGAAACTCAGGGTCTTTCAATCCCTTTTCTAAAGGAAAGCTTAATAATATTGCAAGGTACAAAAATAGAGAACTTCTTGGATTCGATCCCTAGTACAAACAGCACTGCCCCTCTCCGTAAACAATCATAATATATTTATTTATAACAGCACTAGCAGCCAAGTGTGCACAGAGTTCTGTACAAATACTGCATAGGTAGGATTCTAAAATGGTCTGGAGCCACATGGAGTGCTCAGTGGTGGCCACGGGGTCAAGAAGAGGAGAGGTGGTGGCCCTTGGCTGAGGCTCATATAAAGCAAAAACCACGAGAAAGAATTCTCAAAATAAACATTTCCTAAGGAATAAGGAAGGGCTTTGGGATTTGTGCCATTTACTGTATTCTTCTGCCAAGCTTTTCCCTGGTTGCAGCAGCCTACTACTGAGCTGTTGTCCGTTCCCAAAGGATCCTACTCTTTTAGCTCAGAGAATGAAACCTGGGAGGAGTGATGAAGAACCTGTAGTCCTCAAGATGTTGTTGGACTCCATGATGCAATGGCAACATTTTTCCTTTAAAAAGGGGGAGGAAAGTAGTGCAGGGCTGTTGTTGTTTGTAATGTTTATATCATAATCTAGGTGAGTGCCTTCATATACCAGGAAATCAAAGTTAACCCACAACATACACATGAGGGATTACGTTGTAGGGATCATGGAACTCATAACAAGCCAAACCAAATGTCAGAATGGAGATGAAATTTAGCTCACCTGGTTCAGGTGTGTTTTGGTGTGTTTTTCACACTCCTGCTCAGTAACAGTTATAATGATCAGGCTGCTATAGTGAGAATATTGAAGAGAAGGACCCGCCCCCTTAATGGAGCAAGAAAGCCTATATTGCAGTCAAGGGCACTCCCGTTCTGCTTCAACACAAACCCTGTTCATGTTAATAACGTGAATGCTTTTTATTTCAGCAGACAGAAACATACGCAGTTCGAAACCTGGTTTTTTTATTCTTTTGTATAATCACAATGATACACAACATTTCTAAAATTCAGCTCTCTGATCTCTCTTGTACCAGGAGGGCACAAATTCAGACTGGATTCACGGCATAGCAAAATTTGAGTGCCGATTTTTCTGTTGGGATGCAGAGCCACCAGATGTGATGTTAATTGTGCAAGTACATTTAACATACCTAAAGCTTCTTAAAATTCAAATAGTTATGGATCCCAGCCAGGATCAAAACCATAGTGTGTGGAAAAGGGGGTTAACCTCCTTTCCTTTCCCTCACCTCAGTCGCTTTGACCCCAGATGAAAAGTGTCCGTTGGCGCCAATGGAAATTCTCATCCCAGGACTAATGGATGTTTTGACTGGGAATTTTTATTGTCAAGTTGGTTTTTGGGAGCCCTCTGATGTCTTTTCCAAAGCTGGAAAAGCGCTAACTAGGCCTTGGGAAGGAGGCTGGAGCATTCTAGGACCCTGTCAGAGCCTTCCGGCTCCTTCTCAAAGATGGTACCCTCTTGGCTCAGCGCCCCCTGTTTCCAAACCCATAAATCCACCCCTGACAGGAAATTCATTGGGAATTTGTCCCACAGAAGCCCAAATGAAATGAGCAGCAAAAGCACATTGGAAGGGTCAACCTCCATTAGAAACTGCCTTTTTAAATTTGAGATTTGACTCTTAAATGCAAATCATCCAGTGAATACACATTTCCTGTTCCTGTGATAAGCCTGAAATGTGTTTTCTTGCTGCTACAGCGTCTTCGGTATAAATCAGGGTGGTGAACCTGCGGCCCTCTAGATATTGTTGAACTCGCAACTCCCATCAGTTCCAAACAGCATGGCCACTGGTCAGGGAATCATTCATTTATTGATTGCATTTCTATCCCAGGTGTGGCATACACACTTTCCCCTCTCTTTGTTTTATCCTCACAACAACCCTGAGAGGCAGGTTAGGCTGAGAGGCAGCAACTGACCCAAAGACACCCAAGTGGGATGGGAGGTGCTGACCAGGTAGATATGAAGGGCCATAAGTCTCCCAACCAACCACAGCATGTACACAGTGGGCATTTTTCCTGCATGATAAAATAGGAGATTGGTTTGGGGTGGGAGGTGGGGTGGGGTGGGACAGAGGTGAGGGTTGGAATGCAGTGTTTTCAAGAGAATGAAAAAAACATTTGGAGATATTAGAATGCAGCTTGTTGTGACATCATTGTACAGATAGAAGCCAATTTGAGTGTTCTCTTATAACGGCAATGGTGCCCACCTGAGAGGTGCCAGAACTGAGTTCGAGTTCCGGCTGGGGGGGTGGAGCCCCGTTTGCAGCTATTAAAGACACAACAACAAGGCCAAGGTTTTGGGTGAAACTAACATAGCTACATCTTGATGCACCTATCCCGCTCTTTCTGGAAGAAAATCGTGAAAGTTTACTGTTGATACGTACCTCAGTTAACTCACAGCATCAGCTATCACTGGCCAAACAGCACGGGTGGAAATTCCACCTCAGCTCAGTCTCAAATCATGCTTTGCGATGGAGCCATTTCACATGTTCAGCGGCTAAGTGACGAGAAATCAAGCAGTGCATCGGCCTGTGTGCAAACAGGCCCATGAGAACTGAATGGCCCTCAGGAGTTTTAACTAGTGATGGGAAACTTTGGCGCTCCCAGATGTTGTTTGCCTACAACTCCCAGCAGCCCCTGCCTCTATGGGGCAACCAGTCAGGGATGATGGGAGTTGTAGTTGAAACAGCATCTGGAGGCCCCCAGTTTCCACAACCCGGATGGACAGGGCTTCACACATCCCAAGAAATGAACAGTAACTCGACGCATGCAACCTTTTGCACATTCCAAGCTGTTCCCTCTATGAAAGCAAATGGAAGGCCCTTGAGAGCTTGTGAAGCCCTTGTATCTGCAAAGGGTACAAGTGGACTGGAAGAGGGGGCCACTACAATTATGTTATTACAAGGCCCTGCACTCAAGCTTTGTTGCTGCAAAAGACTGTCACTGTGTGCGTGTGTGTGTGTGTAGACGTAACAATGGCATTTGTGTTCGACATTCAAATCTTTCTTGCTTTCATTTCATTTGGTTTCTAGATTGTCCAAGTTGCAACTGTGTTTTATTTTTATTTTTTGCAGGTAGCATTTCCTGCTGTAACAATTCTCTACAGTTCTGGTATGAAATTGATGTATTTGTTTAAAAGGGAAACAACATGTTTGTTCTCTGACTTATTTATTTTTTTGTGGTTCCTGGACCCCATTGGTGCACTATGCAATGGGCTTTTGTGGTGTGTCATGACGGAAGTTTATGCAGATATCTTAATGGAGTGACCTTTATTTTGAGAATGATTGTGTTGTTGACTATTATATAATATATATAAATATAAATATGTTGACTTACTGACACATGGAAAAGAAATCTAAATTTACCAAATGTGTATATTTTAATAGATGCATAAAGCTTCATTGTGTGCCTTTATATTTACAAAAATAAAAAACAGGGGTTTATAAAGAAAGCCAGAGAGAAAAAACATGTCAACTGAACTGTCCATACCTTTTAAATGAAATATTAAACCAAAAAAAAGAGGAGAGGCAGGAAGAAATCCCACAGCCTCTATGCTGATATATACAAATATATGTTTAACTTGCCAGTATCTGAAGGTCTGATATTTTTCAATGCTAAAATGAATTAAATGTAAACAAATTTTGCCTTAAGAGCTTGGGTGGGAGGGAATCCTTTGTAGAGGAACAGTTGAAATGGGCTGATTTTGGAATTTATTTGCATTGTTGTAGGGGGGTGGATAGTTGTTCGTTTACACAATAAAACATGGGGGGAAATGACTGCTGACTGAGTTTTAGGGGCATTCCTGTCATCCTCTGTCTACTTTTTATTCTCTCTTTCTCTCTCTCCGCCTACATTAAGCTGGTATCAAATTTTTAATAGTTTAACTGACAAAGCTCAAAGGATCTTTGGGAATGGTTTGAAAAACAGAACCTACAACAAAATGCTGCAGTGTTCCTGTTCAGCTATGCCCTTTTCCCAGGATCACTTCATTCCATTCCTTGCCCCTCCAACCATTTCCCATATACAGTGGTACCTCAGGTTACATACGCTTCAGGCTACAGACTCCGCTAACCCAGAAATAGTGCTTCAGCTTAAGAACTTTGCTTCAGGATGAGAACAGAAATCGGGCTCCAGCGGTGCAGCAGCAGCAGGAGGCCCCATTAGCTAAAGTGGTGCTTCAGGTTAAGAACAGTTTCAGGTTAAGTAGGGACCTCCGGAAGGAATTAAGTACTTAACCTGAGGTACCACTGTATTCTCATTCTCCCTCCAATAGTCAGGTGACATTCTGTGTCCAATGGGCATGTTCAAGCTTCCCTTAACTTAGGCAGTTCCTGGAGCTGTCCTCCCAAATATATTTTCTACTTCCTCACACCCGCAGGGTTCTCCCAAGCCTGTTGATACCTCCCCTCTTTTGCCTGCTGCTTTCTCGGCTACAGAAGGGCTGGCAACTGGAGAACTTAGATTGCTATTCATCATTATCCCTTCACCAGCAGGTCCAAAAGTGGGTTACAACAACATAAGACTCTGCATTCGCAATCAGAAAATAGAAGGTGGCTTATATTGGTCACAGGAATCATAGAACTGCAGATTTGGAAGGGTCATCTATTCCGACCTCCTGCAATGCAGGGATCTCAGCTACATCATACATGACAGATAAACGTCCAGCCACTGCTTTAACACATCCAACGAAGGCGAGAAGAAGAAATAGGGCGGGTCTCAAAAAACTCAGGGGCCGTAGGTGTCACACGCCAGGACAAAGAGGTGTGCCCAGAAACATAGCTCAGTAGGTACAGGGTGAGACTCAAGGTTGTGGATTCAAGCCCTGTTGGGCAAAAGATTCATGCATTGCAGGGGGGTGGACCAGTTGACCCTCATGGTCCCTTCCAACTCTACAATTCTATGGTTTTATTATTCTTCAACATATGATGAAAGCTGTACAGTGAAGGTGCCCAGTGACACACCTGTGGGAAGGAATTTCCATAAACCCCGGAAAGAGGGATTAAACCATTCTGGCAGCTGTAGCTGTGGGAGGAGGGTTTTCTAACAAATTCCATCACCAAAACAAAAAAAATTCCTTCCAGTAGCACCTTAAAGACCAACTAAGTTAGTTCTTGGTATGAGCTTTCGTGTGCATGTACACTTCTTCAGATACACTGAAACAGAAGTTGCCAGATCCTTGTATCTGAAGAAGTGTGCATGCACACGAAAGCTCATACCAAGAACTAACTTAGTTGGTCTTTAAGGTGCTACTGGAAGGAATTTTTTTTGTTTTGACTATGGCAGACCAACACGGCTACCCATCTGCAACTGAAATTCCATCACCCTTAACAAACTACAGCTCCCAGAATTCTTTGGGGGAAACCCAAATTCCATCACCCTTAACAAACTACAGCTCCCAGAATTCTTTGGGGGAAACCATGACTGTTTAAAGTGGTATCATAGCACTTTAAATGTATGCTGTGAATGTGAACTGAGTCAATCTTCTCAGTCTTTCTGCCTTCTCAAAACTCTGAGCTCCACATGGTAAGTTAGGCCATGTTGCCGATTGCAAATGTAATTCCCTACCCTTTGGTGGGCACATCTCGTCACAAAGAAATAAGAACCACAAAGCAACGGCATAGTTAAGATCGTGGCGTGCCTTTTATGCTGAAAAGAACCCATCGTTCGAACTGGTTCTGCTTCTGCTGGTGCGGCAGCTTGCAAGATTTAAAGTCACGCATTACGTTCGATGCAAATTTGACTCCATGCTCTTTCACCGGCAGTAGCTGACCTCACAGCTGATAACAATGTCCCCCTTTGTAGTTCATCTTCTCCAAGGCCAACAAACTCCGTGGAATGTCTTCCTTCTCCAGAGTATCCACAGCTGAAGCTACAGACAGTGCGTAAGAGTCACTCCTGCCTAGCACCATTAGTGGCTTGGAGAGAGGGGGAGGGGGAGGTGCTGCTGCTGCTGCTGCTGCTGCTGCTGCAGAAACCATTGGCATTTGTGACTCTGCCCCTCCCCCATCACCCACTTGGAGAGCAAGGGAGCTTCTTGCCCAAAGACAATGCCTCTCAGTGATCCCATCAGGCTGCTAAACCTTTACATAGCTTTTGGGGGTAGCCATGTGACCTACTGCTAGCCACTATTTATAGCCTGCTGAACACAGTACCACCCTTGTGCGGTCAGCTTTTGTTGCAGTAGAGAATGCTATTATCCTCACTCCCATGCCACCCCCCTATGCATACATCAGGCATGGACAATCCCTAAACTTCCACAACACAGAGCCTACATGGCATGTGGATGTTGCACCCAAGAACCCAGAGGAGGACAATTCAAAGGCAGAAGAGTCAATGTCCTGTTTATTCAAGGAAGGAGCTATGGAAGAGTCCGCTCTACCAATGACCTGTATACCAGGTGGCAAGTTCCTGCAATGTGCATGCTATCGCTTGGTAATCTGGCCATCAACATTGTCCTGCTAGGTGTGGGAGAGTGATAAAATGTAGATCGCTATCTGGAAGGTGGAATCATAGAATTGGAAGGGACCCCTGCCCACAACCTTCCCTGGGTGGGCTCGAACCACCAGCCTTCTGGTTAGCAGCCAGATGCACTGACCCATTGTGCCAGAGGGCCTCAGATGTGACGCAGGCTGTGTGTACACTCCCATTTACTCTTCATTCAGTGTGCTCCCACCACTGGTTTGTGAAGTTGTGTCCACACAGAATTAGCCACAATCCACATCTATGCTGTGGCATCATGAAAAATATTGTGTTTTGATGTGTTCCCCACCCAAAAAAAACCTAGCTCTGATCTGACTTGAAAACATGAACATAGCCAATGATCAAGGGATGGTAACCTTTGATGTGTACAGTTGGAGGTGGAGGTCCAATTTGGAGGCCAAAGAGGACATACTGTGAGTTGTGCTGAATCTTTGCTTCCCTATCTGCCGCCTGTACCCCAACATCACTTCTACTTCTTCATTTATTGCAGTTATATCAAGGCTCCCGTCCAGCCACTGACCACACCCGAACCTGTCTGGCTTCAGCAAGGTTCCCATATTGCATGCCTTCAGATCATGCCTTGGGCCTATTCCCTCAGTGGGGCTCCCATTATCAGAAATAAACTCAGATATTGGAGAGAAATGGCTGGTAGGAGGGGAGCCTAACAAAGACAGTCAACAAGAGAAGTAGCATAATAATAATAATAATAAATTTTATTTATATCCCGCCCTCCCCAGCCGAAGCTGGGCTCAGGGCGGCTAACAACAATCAAAATAATCCAACATTCTAAAACATTCATTATAAAATTAATTAAATCAAATTAAAATCAAATTAATGGCAACCATCAAGCCAAATTCTGTGCAGATTGCCGATTGCCAGAGGAGGGGGTCAGGCTGCGCCCTGACCAAAGGCCTGGTGGAACAGTCTTGCAGGCCCTGCGGAAGGATGTCAGGTCCTGCAGGGCCCTAGTCTCTTGTGACAGAGTGTTCCACCAGATTGGAGCCGCGACCGAGAAGGCCCTGGCTCTAGTTGAGGCCAGCCTAACCTCTTTGTGGCCTGGGATCTTTAGGATGTTTTTATTTGCAGACCGTAGATTTCTCTGTGGGACATACCAGGAGAGGCGGTCCCGTAGGCAATGAGAATCGTGCAAATAAAATCCACCCCATTAGTGTGTTGAAAATACTTTGCATATTTTTTGAATACTGACTGTAGGATTATATTTAATTGTTTGGAAAGTTTAAAGTGGTACTCTTGCTTGCCCCCATATTTTGTCCATTGTGAAATCTGCCAGTGATGTCCGTTCTTGTGCTCTTCCTTTGCCTGTGGTTTTACCCCAGTGCACGCTTAAAACCCAAACTCCACAGTACCTTGAGGTCTTCTCAAGGAGACACAAAGAAGCTTAGGTTGTTTGGCGGAAGCAGCCAAGGAAAACAAAGACTTTAGCAGCAGAAAGGTCGTGGGAGGGGAAGGGCAAACTAGAAGGAGATACTTTGTTTGGTCCAGTCTCCATTTCACAGGCCAAGGTGTAGTTGGGCCATGTGACACCCTTCCTCCAAGGAGCTCAGGATGCCTTGCAAGGTTTCTCGTTCACTCTTTTATCCTCACCAACATCCTGTGAGGTAGGATAGGCAGAGAGAGTATTTGTTCAATCTTAGTATCATAGAACCGTAGAGATAAAGGGACCCCAAGGTCCCCAATCTCATCCATCCCCTGCAATGCAGGAATATGCAGTTGTCCCATATGGGGATCAAACCTGCGACCTTGACATTATCAGCACCATGCTCTAACCAACTGAGCTACCTCAATTTCTTAATGTGACCCAGTCTACTTCTTGGCTTAATGGAGTTTTGAAGCTAGGTCTCCCCAGTCTTAGTCTGGCACTCACCTCACTATGTCACACTGGCTGGGATGTCTAGAGAAGCCACTGCTCATTTTACCACCTCATGTCACATTCAGAGGGCAGGTTTTGCGTATTTCTGCACCTATACTATCAGGTAATCAGACTGTAAGTTGAGAAGGCTCAGGCTGTTTGAGAACACCTGTAACCGAACATTTTGCTAGTCAGGCAGAGGAGCAGCTCAGAGTTAGCAGCTTTATATGACTAGGTGGAACCCTATTGGTGCCTTGTATCACCTGCCCCCATTGAGCTGGTAGCTCAGTACTGCCCTCCAGGGATCCGAAAAGGTAGTGCTGAACTCCAGCAGAGAGCAGGCCAGCCCAGTAGTATTCCCTTCAGGAAAGCTCAGGGGAGCACCTTTCCCTTTTATTTAAAATACCTGGTTCAAGACCACAGGTGCTTTTCATATACACATTCAAGTATACTGGAAGATAAGCCAGGTTAGTAAAATAATGGAAATACGAAACACACCGAGTCTGAACATTTCACAGAATCCAAACGTTTGCTTTTAACATTGCATGTGCATGTGAAACTATTGTTGGAGCACTAAACTTGGATGCAATATCCAAGAAAACAACACAACCCTGCCATGTGAGAAAGAAGAGATCTGCATATGCTCCTTGCTGAAGCCATCAACAAATGCAATCAAATTTGTCAATGAATTCCAGCTGTGGAGTCTCTTGCTCCAATTGCCCTCTGAAATTTGTCTATGATCAGAGATGGAGCTCCCATTGTTCCCATGCTGCTTTGCGGCTTATCCGTCCCATTACAGCTTTGGCTCAGCCCCATCCCAGCCATCTGAATGGGATCCATTCAGCAGAGAGCAGCATGCATAAAAACAACACCGTCCACAATCTCAGGCCAGTTTTCACAAAGCTGCACATCTGTGTGTTACACATTCCATTGTGGCGCCCACATCTCACAATGGCAGCGCTTGTTGTTTCTTTACGGGGCATAAAGCAAGTAACTGTACGCGGAGCCTATGATGTAATGCGCACAAATGTTCTGCCAAGGATCTGTGGAATGATAGTTCACATTGTGAACATTGTGTCAAGAGGGAGAAGGAGAAGGAGAAAACAATATGAAATTGACACAACAAATTACAGTGAGTGACAAAACATACATTTTGTTCGGAATCTGCTTCATT
Source organism: Podarcis muralis (assembly GCF_964188315.1). Classification (NCBI taxonomy): domain Eukaryota; kingdom Metazoa; phylum Chordata; class Lepidosauria; order Squamata; family Lacertidae; genus Podarcis; species Podarcis muralis. Next base: position 15,597,064 of record NC_135660.1, read on the forward strand.
GCAAAAGGCAATTCAGTGCCAATGTACCCAGTGCCAATGTGCCTATCTTAAACTCTGCATCTTACTTTATTTGATATAAGATATTACCGTTTTTGACATCAAATTGTTCCATTTTAAAGTTTTATGTTTTATCATGACTTTTTGTATTGGGTCAGATTATTATAAGGTGTTCTTTGCTGCATATTTTGTTGCTGCAAACTGCCTTGTGTATAGTAATATAGAAAGGCGGTATACAAATTAAAAGTGAAATGAAATGAGATTTTTCAGCTGATTTGGGTGACGTAAGTCATCTGCATCCTGTAACGAACACTAAAATCAATGAGATTTGGTTACTTAACTTTCAATTCATTATATAATTTAGCTATTAGAATTACAAATTCCAGAGAAGTAGTTATGTTCATTGCAGTAAAACCAGTAAAGAGCCACCTTAAAGACTAGCAAATTCACTGGAGCATTGGCTTTGATGGCTATCCCTCACTTGGTCAAATGTTCAAACTGGACAGAATCTCAGGGTCCATTAAAACATATATCACACTAAATTTGCTAGTCTTTAAGGTGCCTCGGGTTGCTCTTGTTTGTGTTATCATCATTATTCCTACAAATTATATATATATATATATATATATATATATATATATATATATATATATATATAGCTATACAACACACACATTCAGATCTACTAGAAAGATGGAGTGAAAACCACACAGGACAATAAGAGAGCCACAAGCACAAGGAGAAGAAAATAAACTAGTAATTTCAACATTTATTTCTGTGTATTTTACAGTATTTCACTTAAAGACCAAAAGCATCATCAGTATTCATTGGATTTTTTCACGGAACTGGCAACTGATAGATTATAGTAATTTTTTTAAGATAAGTTCCACTTCAATAGTGCATGTCAGAATACAAATTAATTGGAACAAAGTAAAAAATAAAAATAAACTACATTTAGCAACAAACCTGTACAAAAGGAGGGGAGGTTGCAGGGAGCGGCCCCATCGCATCTATTTTAAGGCTATGTACAAGTGTTCTGTTATTTACCTTGCAATTAGAAACTTTTTGCTTCATCTCCTTCATACTGATGCGTTTAGACAAAAACACTGTTACTAAAGTGATCAAATTCCTTGAAAACTTTTGCCGAGAAAGCAAAGAGATTACTCCCTAATCTCGTGAAAAAGAAAACATTTGTGCAGATGGGAAAGTACGGTGTCTTCCTCTCCCTTTCGTTCTAACTTTGCCCCCAAAGATGACCTTGGATCTGGGGCAGTAGGGAGAGGAAGTTGTCGGTCACTTTTTCTGAGAAAAAGACTGGCAATTCAAACAATCCAGGTGTGCATTTGTTAACTACCTTCCTAGACTGAGGGAGAAGGAGGAAAGAGGGGAAAACTTAATGTTTCAACGGTGAATATATAAGCCTTGGGCAGTGAGACTTTTATAAGGGCTGACCTGGTCTTTATTTTTGCTACAGGTTTCTATTAAGGCAAACCGGTGGAGTTTATTGCTTAAGAAATATCACACTGTTTCTTTGAATCTTCTGCAAGGGATGAGGTCAACCTTTGCGCAAAGATGCAAGCAAGCGCAACACCTGGAGCACAAAGAAAACCCATCCACCCGTTTTGAAACATTTGGTGATAAAGGCGCAGGAAGTCTCAGGATCATTTATACATGGGCGCTTTTAGCGTGGGTTGGGGAGCTGGATCCTGACCCATAGTAGAAACGGTTCTGGCCAAATGTTTCCGCGTCGCCCGAGCAGCAGACGATGATGCAACCGCCGAAAAGGCAAAGAGCGGACCCAATCCAGCCCGTGTAAAGGGAATATCCAAAGCTCATGATCATGGTTTCACGGTGAGCACTCACGGGGAACCAAATCGTAGCCACAACGCCACACAGAGCTGGGGAAATATTTGGGGGGAAAGGAAAGAGAAAGATGGTCATTGTTCAGCAGGGAGCACAGAACATCATGCAAACATGTAATAATTTTAATCGTTCTTTTCTCTGATATCTGCACTGAGATAGGGCTGCTTTCATTTATTTGCAAAAAATTATCTCCCGCCAACATTAAGAAAAGGATCACAGAAAAGGGCAGCAGAAAATCAACAATAAAATTGCATCCGTGAAACAAACAGTACACTAAAATAAGTGGATCACCCCTCAGAGAAAGATATGGGGTAACCCAAACTGTGCACAGTATTCTAAATATTAGATGTTCTTCATGTAGCGATTCAGGGATGGGAATGGTTTTTCCTTTTAAGTCTTCCAGGGCCTGGCAAAGTGCCTAATACCTTCACTTCCTGTTTAAGCCACAGGAATCAAAGGCAATAAGACCCTCAAAAGATAATATGCATCTTAAAAACCACGCTTTTAAGAGGGAAAGAAAACGGCTTCCACATCTGAGAATCATCAAACTGGGCAATACTTTATTTCCTGTGGAAGAGAGCTGCGCTGGATTTGGTCCCTGAGAAATCAGTCAAATAACAACAAAACTTTGGTACAGCTACATTTGTTCCGGAGACCACATCGAAAGATGTCTTGAGGCAGTGTCAAAGTGCTGAGGTTACACAACAGAGAGAGAGGGAGGGAATGGAGAAAAGAAAACAGGGACAAAAGTTCGGTTTAAAAGCAACAAACACACTATTTAGCCGGTGGGAGAATGTGACACAAAATGGCGGCGGCTATTACCGTGTGAGAGTGGGTTGCATCAGGTAAGGGGACACCAGCCTTAGGGGGCCTTTGGGCACTTTTGAAAGGTGGAGGAACTGCTGTGAGCATCACAACAAACACAGCCCTGGAACCAAGCACACACTGTCTCCTACCTGTTGGCTTCCTTTAACCCTAATTTCATCAGGTGGGGGAGCAGAAGAGCAGGCACCCAAACCCTCCAACATTTTTTCCGATGAAAATAGGGACGTCCTAAGGAAAAGCGGGACATTCCAGGATCAAATCAGAAACCCAGACAGCTTCTGTAAATCCAGGACTGTCCCTGGAAAACAGGGGCATTTAGAGGGTCTGCTGTTGCCTAGATGGCCTAGGAGATGGTGCTGGGAAGGAATCAGCAGCTGTGGTGCATGTTGGCACCAATGGCATGAAGAAATGTTGTCACGAGGTCCTGGAAGCATGAGCTGGAGGGCAATGAGCAGAAGTGGCTCGCGGTGTGAGACAGAGCTGCTCTGCTGCATCTTGGCAGGTGCATCATTGTGTGGCTCACAGGAGGGAGAGGCTGCAGGGAGGTCAGCGCTGTGCAAACACAGGGCAGAGCCAACCAAGTGCTCTTGCCAGCACATTTGCACCACACCAACCTTCCCTCCCTCTTCCCCTCCTGGGAACCAGCAGCAAGCCCCCCGCGGCTGGGAAGCGAGCAACGCAGCTCCATCCCATTCAGCAAGCCACTTCTGGCAACTGAGCATGAGGGGTGGAAATGAACACACTAGTTCTCACTCACCTTGCTCACGTATAGGGTTTGCATGCCCTACACGCCTCCTAAATTCGTTCTGGGTTTTCCCCGTTCTGGGTTTTCCCCAACACTTCAGAGCAGGATTTGGGGAGGGCATGGGGCACACGGGAGAGGAGAGGGCAGAAAGTCCTATTGCGCAAGTCCTTGCACTGATCAGGCATTTATTGAGTAGATGCCTAGATATCTGTTCTCTAGATATTCTAGAACGTATTTTATTTCTCTGTTGTGGAAAGGCTTTTAATCTTCAAAACCCATTAAAGGCATCTTTTTCACATTCAAATTTCCCCCAAAAAAGTGTCTGTTTGAGAAGAAAGCTTGTTGAACGCAAAGGAAAATCCCTACAAAAAAGCTTGCAGAAGAATTGCTGGAAGTGACTGGGGGTGACCAAAATAGTGACTTCCAGATGTTGGGGACTACAACTCTCATCATCCTTGACAATGCTTGCTGGGGCCGATGGAAGCTATAGTACTATACGGCTTAGGACCCTCGTACCTACGGGACCGTCTCTCCTGGTATGTCCCATGGAGGACCTTACGGTCTTCAAATAAAAACATCTTGGAGGTCCCTGGCCACAGAGAGGTTAGGCTGACCTCAACCAGAGCCAGGGCTTTTTCGGCTGTGGCTCCGATCTGGTGGAACACTGTCACAAGAGACTAGAGCCCTGAGGAATTTGACATCTTTCCACAGGGCCTGCAAGACAGAGCTGTTCCACCAGGCCTTTGGCCAGGGCACAGTCTGACCCCCTCCTTTGGTAATCCTCACAGAACTCTAGCCCAATGGTTGCCATTAATTTGATTTGAACTGATTTTATAATGAATTGATTTTAGAATGCTGTATTATTTTACTGTTGTTAGCCGCTGTGAGCCCGGCTTCGGCTGGGGAGGGCAGGATATAAATAAAATATTATTATTATTAGTCCAAAATATCTGGGTGGTACCACATTGGTTACCCCCTGCCTTACTGCATATTTGTTTATGCCTCATTGCTGCCTTTGATCAATCATACTGTGGCTTTCCAAACCATTTAAAAAACATTCCACACTGCCTAAAGCACTTTGAAAATTCTTTTCTCTGTTTCCAGCCTCATTGGGTGTATTAAAACTCCAATATGCTGTCAGATATGATGAGCAAACAGGGTTACAGGGGGCATTTTAAAAACCATCAAGCAGGGTGGAAGGGTGGGCACCTCTGATATGATTGTCAACCTCTGTTTTCAGCTGTCATTAAATCAGCTGGAAGATCAGAGCTTGCTATTTTCCTGGCAAGCCGCCAACAGCTATTCTGCGTTGCCTGCTGTCTTCTGTTGTGGCCTGGAGCAGATACACGGCTGCTGGATCTCCCAACCGTGGTTAGGAGGCTGGCACTATCTAAATATTTAATATGCTGTGCTCTTTGCCATTTGCACAGCAGCCAACATGGCTTACAACAAAAGTAGAAGCACATAGGAACCGAGGAAACCGCCTTGCACGGTTAAGACCATGAGTCCATTTAGCTCAGTACAGGCAATGACTAACTGATGCCTCGTTGGATCATTGAACTGTTGAGTTGGAAGGGGTCCCCAGGGTCATTTAGTCCAACCCCCTGCAATGCAGGAATCTCAACTAGATCGTCTGTGCATGAGGGATGGCCATCTAGCCTTTGCTTTAAAACCTCCAAGGAAGGGGAGCCCACCACCTCAAAGCAGTTTACAAAAAGATAAAGCAATGAAATCCAAGAAAAAAATTAAAGTACTTAAAAATATACCAAAAATTAAAATACTGAAAAATTAAAATTCCCACCAGCATTTCTAAGCCTCTGGTTAGGCTTGCCTAAACAAGAATGTTTTTAAGCAGACGCAGAAAAGAATACAGTGAAGTTGCCTGCTTGCTACAAATAGGCAGGGATATGCAGACATAGAGAATGCATGGTTCCTATTGGCTTAAGAGATAAGTATATCATGGAATCATGGAATTGCAAAGTTGGAAGGAACCACATGGGTCATCTAATCCAGGAATTTTTTTCCTCAGCAGGGGGAAAGAGGTGGAAAAAGCATGACAATAGAACCTTTTGAACATAGGCTTTCCTGCTTGCTTGCTTGCTTGCTTGCTTGCTTGCTTGCTTGCTTGCTTGCTTGCTTGCTTGCTTAAGTATTTGTTTGTGAAAGAAAAATGGGGGGCAAATAACATTTAGGGGGCAGCCCCCCATTAACTATGGGCCTGCAAAGCCCTGGATATTTTTGATGTTCTCCTCAGTCTGCATTGCACTTTGCACTACCCTAGGTCCATCTCTGCAAGACACAGCAAGAAACTAGTCCACCGGTTTTAGCCTGGCAATTCCTACCACTCTGGGTTTATTGCCTACATGGTGTGGCCTGCAGGCAACTCAAAGCCTCTACTGCAGCTGGACACGTCTCCGCTTAGCCTCCCTGGCGTGTTGGGGGGAACCGCACAGAGCGCCTGCTATAAATAAGGCATGATGTCAGCTCTGGCTGCCACAGGGAGAGAGCCGACTTCAGGGCAGGACGGCACAAAGAGGCAACTCTCTCCTCAGCCGCCCCCCACCTCCCCCTCAGCTAAACAAGCGGGTGAAAACAAGACACCGAGGCCTGTTGTTAGGAGATGAGGAGGCCTTGAGAATACGCAGGTGCTGGAGGAGACTGTGGAGCTCATTGTTATCAGGGTGATACTGACTGGGTCTTCCACCCCACTGGAAGGGGGGGAAACATAGACTGGACTGAGAGATGCTCCAGGGCACTGCCAGGGGAGCACCCCACACTGAGCAGAGCTGTGGAGGGCACACAGGGACAAGTCTCCCTCTCCAGGGTTTTATAGCAGCAAGGTCCACAGCTGTGAACCAGGCCTTTGCACTCGGTTTGCAAAATGTTAGCTGCTCCTGGGATAGGGCAGGGGAATAGTAATAAGCCTTCCTGCAGGCTTCCCCAATCTGCTGTCATCAAGATGTGGGCTACAATAGGGTTGAGAAGTCAAGAGTATCTCAGACCCTGAGATTTCAAGGCCCCAAACTGAGTTTTGGGAGCAGGCCCTGGTGATTTTCCTCTGCTCTCCCTCCCTTCACAGAGCCCTGGAGATGGAGGTTAATTGGGGAGCAGAGGCATGGGAAGGTCAGGTGGTACCCGGTGCGGAAAATTTCTTGTCACCCCCCTACACACACACACATGGTTTGTTTTTGTTTTTTGCCTTCAAAAATGGTTTTACGTTATTTCATATCTTCTTATAAAGGAATGTGGATTCTAGGCCTCTGATAACAAGTAGGTGACTATGGACAGGAGGCAGGACCCTCCCTCCCTTTAGAGAAGCCTTTCTCAACTTGTGGGTGCCCAGATGTTGTTGAACTACAACTCCCATCAGCCTTAGCTAGCAAGGCCAGAGCTCAGGGATGATGGGAGTTGTAGTCCAACAACATCTGTGGACCCACAGGTTGAGAACTGCTGCTTTAGAGAGTCTATGCAATAATTTGAGGCTGGCTTCAGCTTGCAAGCTGGACATGTAGTCTTCTCAACAAACAAACAAACAAACAAACAAACAAACAAACAGATTTAAGGCACTTTCTTCCACCTGTAAAGGGAGATGGGAAAGGTTTCTCTCAATATTTTCTAAGCTCTGTACTTTGTGAATACTATCTGCAGTAAATTCCTAAGTAAATCTCTGAGCTAATCTTACTTCTGCAAATTTCGGCCAGACAGTTAGCAAAGACAGCAGTTGCTTGCTATTTCTAATCAGACAGGTCAGGAGGTCGTTTCCTGCCTAGTCAGCTAGCAAGAAACCGCTGCTGTTAGCAGTAACTAACCAGACCTACTAAATTTGGCTGGCAGGTCAAAAGTCCATTTCCTACCCTGTTAGCTTGCAAGGACATTATAGCTGTTGTCTGCAAATTTAACCAGACCTGTTAAAGAGGCCCCCCTTTTTCCTGCCTTATGCTTACTAATGCAAAGATGAAGACACGTGTACGAAGGAAAGGGGAGGAAATGCTTAGCTAGCAGAAAGACAGGAATGTTTAGCAAGCAATAAAATGTGTTTAGCAAGCAATATAGATGTGCTATGTAAGGGAATAATTTGAGAAGGTATGGGAGGGGGGAGAGTGTTCAGAAGAGTATAAGAAGTCTGTAGATGCGTATTTCTTTACAGCCAGTGTATTTTCAGGAGCTATCCAACTGGTTGTCTCTGTGTACAGAATGTTTCTGTGGACAGATTTCAATAAACTCTTTTTCTCCAAAGAAGATTTTGCTTTCCTGGTACTTTTGTTCCCTCCAAGGTCCGGGGATGGCGTGGCTGATGGATCCCTAGGTAAATAAGGCTTCACCTGGAGATTCAAGCCCTTCCTCTGCCACCTGGAAGAGGCAAGGCAATCCTGGAGACTTCAGGTCAGTCCTGCAGGTCTGGCAACCCTAGACTACAAATCCCATCAGCCCCAGCTAGCGTGGATAGTGCTCAGTGATTATGGAAATTGTAGTCTAGCAACATCTGGAGAGCACTGGCTTAGGGGAGGCTGCCTTAGTGTGTACTGTTTTGCAGCCTCCATTTTTTAAAAAATGGACCCTCTAGGTCATTCTGAGAGCCTGGGTTCTGTAATGTTTATAAAGTCCTTATCTTTCTCCCCAGGTTCCTACAAACTCAGGCTTTCCTTTAGGAAACCTCGAAATACTACTGCATCCCCCAGTTGGAAAACTTGGCCTTTTGCAGATTAGGCTGGCGTCACTGGCAAGTGAGTGAGCCAAGCTGTGCCCATATCTTACCCAAGAGTATTAGCAGGATTCCTCCCAGCTGGGAACGCCGGTACTTGGCCACTCCAGGTTCGTTTCCCATCCGGATGCAAGGCAGGACAGTCACAAGAAGGAACACAGCTGGCAGTCCCAAAACAGAGGCCGCAATCATCAGAGCCCGACATGCCTGGACGTACCCTGCCAGAAGGAAAAAGCGTTCAGAACTCAGGTGCCTCCTACAAGATGCAGTAAGGTATATTCATACAGGAGATCTGAAAACCTGGAGACAGTTCAGATGCCTTATCCAGACGGCTATCCATTTACACAGAGGAATGCATGTACTCCCCTTCCTCTCGTCCGTGCCCTTTGAGTAATGGGCATGTGTCCTCCTTTGCAGAGCACAGCCCTCTGTTTGAAGGAGTCCTCTGTTTAATAATAATAATATAATAATTTTTTATTTATACCCCGCCCATCTGGCTGAGTTTCCTCAGCCACTCTGGGCGGCTCCCAATCAAGTGTTAAAAACAGTACAGCGTTAAATATTAAAAACTTCCCTGAACAGGGCTGCCTTCAGATGACTTTTAAAGATAGGATAGCTGCTTATTTCCTTCACATCTGAAGGGAGGGTGTTCCACAGGGTGGGCGCCACTACTGAGAAGGCCCTCTGCCTGGTTCTCTGTAGCTTTGCTTCTTGCAAAGAGAGAACTGCCAGAAGGCCCTCGGTGCTGGACCTCAGTGTCCGGGCAGAACGATGGGGGTGGAAACGCTCCTTCAGGTATACAGGACCAGTGGCGTAGCGTGGGTTGTCAGCACCCGGGGCAAGGCAAGTAATTTGCGCCCCCTAACCTGTGGATTTGCGCCCCCTAACCCGTGGATTTGCGCCCCCTAACCTGTGGATTTGCCCTAACCCCAGATGTTGCGGCCGGTGCGGCCGGCCCCCCCTGCACCCCCCACGCTACGCCACTGTACAGGACCGAGGCTGTTTAGGGCTTTAAAGGTCAGCACCAATACTTTGAATTGTGCTCAGAAACGTACTGTTTGAAGGGCTGATCAGTTCAAGTATGGTTTGAAGGTTTAGGCTGCACACATGCTGTTCATTTAAAGGGCATGACTCCCACTACAAAAGAATCCTGGGAACTGTAGTTTATTGAGGGTGCTGGGAATTGTAGCTCTGTGAGGGGTAAGCTGCAGTCCCCAGGATTTGGGAGGGGGGATCTCACATGCTTTAAATGATTGCTTCACACTCAGAAGGGCAAGTAGAGGCCTTGAAGTTGTCCATCAGCAATTAGCATCTGGATTTAGGCATCTGCTCCACCACTATAATGAGGTGCATTGCGTTTCAATTTATAACATTTATTTATTAATGTGCATCTGTGTGTCTAATCTGCATATGCAAATTTTATGCAAATATGCTGCGCTCTTTCGGCCTCTTTTCTTGGTGATGCACGGGGGGCCTCCAAAAAAAAAAAAAAAGCTGGTGTGTGTGATATTCTGCTTCTGAAGCAAACGAAACAGCAAGCTCTCCACAGGTGTGTCCACGAGAAAACAAAGACTGGAATTTTGACTTTTCAAACTCTCCTAAGAGTATTTCAAGACAATTCGCTTTCCTCAACCTCGGCCCTCCAGATGTTTTGAGACTACAATTCCCATCATCCCTGACCACTGGTCCTGCTAGCTAGGGATCATGGGAGATGTAGGCCAAAAACATCTGGAGGGCTGAGGTTGAGGAAGCCTGCTCTGAATCCTGGGAACTGTAGCTTCATCCCCACACAGTTACAATTCCCAGCACCCTTAGCAAACTACAGTTCCTAGGATATGTGAGGGAGGATTCTTTAAATGCCTGGGGTGGACCGGCCCACAGCTGAAAAAGGTTACTGACCCCTGGTCTGGAGGAAGAGGAGTGTGTTCAGCTGGCATGTAAAGGTGTATAATGTTGCCACCAATCCAACCCCACTGGAGAAGCTTTTCCAAACTGGGGTACCATTGCCAAGAAGGCCCTCCTGCAACCACAGAACATCACCCAGTAGGGCTGTCCCTACCATTAGGCAGAGTGAGGTGGCTGCTTCAGCCAGCAGATTTTGGATGTCATGAAAGGGCAGTGAAAATGTAAATTGTTATTGTTGTATTTTTACTTCCAAGGCACTTGCAGAGGTACTTGTGGGATTTTCTGCCTCAGGTATATAAAGAAACACACATCTTGGATGCTAAGCAGATTAGTGCACTGGCCCTGCCACTCAGTGATGATGTTACTAATAGGGCCCCTTCAGCTGATCTCAGAGCCCAGGCAAAACAGAATGGGGTGAGGGGTTTGTTAACTACAGTGCTTCTTCAGGTAGATGAGTTCTAAGCTGGTGAGGCCTGTATATGTCAAACCTAAAACTCAAATTCTCAAACCCTAAACTCTGAATTGGACTTGGTGACAAAGAGGCAGCAAGTAGATTATTTTTTTTTAGGACTAATGTGATGTGGTCCATTAAAACTCTGGCTGCTGTATTTTGCACCAGTGGTAGCCTCCATATTGTCCTCACGGGTAGCACCACGTCAAACAAATTCTAGTAGTCCAAACAGAATGTTACTTGACTGTGAAAGGGGAAGGCCGTATCCAGCTATAGCTGGAGAAAGTAGCTAAAGTATGCATGTGGTTCCATGCTCTTGAAATTAATAATTCTGGAGCCTGAATGAAGTCTAGGCCAGAACAGATCCAGTGAGAATGGCTAGAGGAAAACCTGATATTTTGAAAGGAAAGCCCTTCTGGATCAGAGCAAAGTTCCATCTAGTCCAACATTCTGTATCCTACAGTGGCCAAGCAGATTCATCTGAGAGGTAGGTCCACAGTTAGCATTGTGAAGGCATAATACCAGAACCCAGAACTATCCAATGAAGCTGAATGTTGGAAGAATCAGGATAGACAAAACAAACTACTTCTCAGAACCGGGCCAGCCATGAGGCGAGGTGAGGCAATCGCCTCAGGAGCAGATCCAAGGAATCCATTCCCCCTGCCAACCCCCACCCACTCCTCCCTGGCCTCCTTCTACTCCCCTACCACTGTGAAGAGGGAGGTGTGTGTGTGTGTGTGTGTGTGTGTGTGTGTGTGTGTGTGTGTGTGGTTGTGGTGAGGACTGCAGAAGAAGAGAAAGAGGAGGGGGAGCACCATTTTCTTTTTTCCTTCAACCAGCAAAATGTCCTGGCTTGACCCTGGTACCTCTTCACAAGATGTGGTGGTGGCCACTGACCTGGATAGCTTTAAAAGGAGCTTAGAAAAATTTGTGGAGGATAAGGCCATTAATGGTTGTTGGGAATCACAAGTGGGGAGAGTGTTGTTGCGGTCTTCCCACGGGCATCTGGTTGGCCGCTGTGAGAACAGAATTCTGGCCCAGATGGGCCTTTGGTCTGATCCACTGCTACAGCAATGTTGTCAGTGAAGGCCAACAGCTGCCTTTAAAAAAAAGAAAAGAAAGCAAAAGGCAAAGAGCATTTATCTTAGGCGTTATTTAAAAAATTTGAAAAATCATAGCAAAGATGCTTAAGGACATAAGAAGAGCCTGCTAGATCAGTCTACTGACCGATCAAGCCTGTTCTCACAGCAGCCAACCAGCTCCCTATGGGAAGCAAGCATAAAACCACAAGGCCCAGAACAGAGCTTTCCAAACTTTTCGTGTTGGTGACACACTTTTTAGACATGCCTCATTTCGCGTCACAGTAATCCAGTTTTACTAGGAAACTGGAGGTTCAACTAAACCCTTTCCAGCCCCGGGAGGAGTGTGGGGAACATTTGTGTGACACACCGTAGCCAGACACACAGTTTGGAAAGCAACAAAGGACGGTGCAACAGGAGGCATCCTTTGACCCTTGGTCTTCGGATTCATCATGGACCACACTTCCTCTGCTGACATTTACACTGGGTGAACGTTAAGCAGTCAACCTGTGTGCCCTATCATGTTAGCAAACTAGAGACTGGCAAAGAGAAACACTGAGTGTGCAAGGAGCCTCTGTGCACAACTTAAATGATGCTGAGGTGCTGGTCATGAGAGCAATGTGGGATTCTCAGCTTCAGAGCCACTCTAAATCCAATTGCTAGGAAACAACAGCAGGAGAGGCATTGATAGACTGCTTGTGAGCTTCCCAGAGCCATCTTCCTACCTACTGGGAAACACATGAAGCCAGACCATTAATTAGATCCAGAAGCAGTCTTCTTATATTCTTTCGAACACTGCACTGGCATGCAAGCATGGCAAGGAACTTTTAACGCAGTGATGATCTGCATGAGTCCCTGCAAAGATAGGCTCCTCATATTGTATTTTGGGCCTACAAGTTGCCCACCCATGAGAGCTTACAGCATGCAGGGGCTAACAGTGTGGAACCAGAAGGTCTCTGGTTCAAATCTCCCCTTGTCTTTGAGCTTATAGTAGGTGGCTCATGCTCATCACATTAATCCTATCCATTATCAGCACAGCAAAAAAAGTATGATTATAAGAAAAGGCCTTCTGGATCAGACCAAAGGTTGGCTGTGCCCAGCATCCTATTTCACAGTGGCCAGTCCAATCCCCCCTGGAAACCAAGAAGCAGGCCTCTCCCATTTTTGCTCCCCGTAAGCTCATATTCTTCAGAGCATTGTGCCTCTGAACCTTAAGATTGCATATCAGCCTTATCACCTTGCCAACAGAGGTCCGTATAGTTAAAGCTATGGTTTTCCCAGTAGTGATATATGGAAGTGAAAGCTGGACCATAAAGAAGGCTGATCGCCGAAGAATTGATGCTTTTGAATTATGGTGCTGGAGAAGACTCTTGAGAGTCCCATGGACTGCAAGAAGATCAAAACTATCCATTCTTAAGGAAATCAGCCCTGAGTGCTCACTAGAAGGACAGATCCTAAAGCTGAGGCTCCAATACTTTGGCCACCTCATGAGAAGAGAAGACTCCCTGGAAAAGACCCTGATGTTGGGAAAGATGGAGGGCACAAGGAGAAGGGGACGACAGAGGATGAGATGGTTGGACAGTGTTCTCGAAGCTACCAGCATGAGTTTGACCAAACTGCGGGAGGCAGTGGAAGACAGGAGTGCCTGGCATGCTCTGGTCCATGGGGTCACGAAGAGTCGGACACGACTAAACGACTAAACAACAACATCAGCCTTATGACTGGTAGTCAGCAGCAAGCAGACTTATACTGAATTAGACCACTGGTCTAGCTAGCTCAGTATTGCCTCAGTGACAGTAGCTCCCAGTGTATCAACGAGGGATTTCTCCAAGCTTTGCCTGGAGATGCTGGAGATTAGACTTGAGGCCTTTTGCATGCAAAACAGATGTTCTGTCCTGAACGAACCCCTTTGGTGGAAGCCTTGTACAAGGGCTTCTCTTTGCACAATTGAACCTGGGACATTTTGCATACGCGGCATGTTCTCTCACTGATCCACCACAACCCTTCTCTAACCCTTTGTGAATTTTGTGTGATCTCCTCCTAAAGATTCCTAAGCTTGCGACCGTCACCACCACCTTGTGGCTGCAAGTTGCATAAATGCATTGCGAGCTGTGTGAAGAAGCAGCCCTCTCCTTTGTCTCTCCTACCAATCGGTTTAAGAAAGAATGTCAAAGCAGCATGCACGTAAATATAACAAGAAAGAGCAAAAACCAGTATTTGCTCTTCTGCAGACATTGAAATATCTTCTACCATCGTAATAGCACAGAGTGCAAGCTCAGAAGCCCTCAGTTTGAATTCAATCATCCATACCCACTAAATTAAACATGGAGAGGCCCCTATCAGCATCCAGATGTGAGGAACCTTATTTGATCATTACTCCCACTGAAATCAGTGGAATTTAAAGCCAATTAGTGTATACTTGGGACTGAACTGTAAGAACCAGGGTGGGGTTTGGTGGTAAAATAATATGCTGATCCATCTTTCGTCTGTGGAGTTTCAAAGATTTCCACTTCTGCAAAATAATAACCGTCTGCTTGCCTGAGCATGCACAGAGTGCATTTCCCTAACCACAACATACAAGATTAAAGACCAATGCTGCCTGGTCAAACTTTCAGAAAAAGTTGAACCCAAGCAACCTTCTCTTAAAAAAAAAAGCTAATAATCTCTTAGCCAGATTTTGCACTTACCAAAGTCAATATACCTGCACACACTTCCCCCACTTCGTAGAACTTCTTAACTTCCCTGAATGCTTAACTTTCTCCTCCCATCCTCCTCCCCTCCAGCCCCTGTTATTTTCCCAGCAGTGGATTGTAAGATCCTTGGGACAGAGACTTTTCATTTTTATTTTTATTTGGCTTGTTACTCTGTAAAAGCACCTTGCACATGAATGCAACCAAATAGCCATCGGAGCCGCACTCTTGATTTCAATCTGCCCTAAAATCCCAAGCAGCCCTTGGGAGTTTTTGGATAGCCCATACCTGGCAATATGAGGATGTCCACCAGCGGCTTGCAGTGATAGAGGCCCGTTGCCATGACACAGTCTGCCCACAGCCCTTTGGACCCCAGCTCATCCATCTTCCTGCAGGTGGTGATGGTATAGCCGCAAGTCACGACCCAGTCATTGGTGGAGGTTGCCACAATCAAGCTAATCCAGCCGACAAAGCTAGCCACAAATCCCGTGAGGTGCAAGCAGGTGGCAACCATGATTTTCCTCTGGGCCGGTGAGCCAGGCAACCCAGCAGCTTGAGAGAAGAGGGTGGCTGAGGGTTGCTGCAAGAGTCAAAGAAGCGTAGAGGCTGAGGAGCAACAAATGGCAGGGTCTGCCTTTGAGCTGTCAGCAGAGAGGACTGGAGGCTGATGTGATGATGGGCTGGAGGATACAAAGATGCCTCACATCAGTTAGTTCGGCCTCTGGGAGGAGCCCACTCCCACACAGCTTGATGGGAGGTGTCATGCAAAATGCCAAGGGTGTGTTTCATCTCCCTCCCCCCTTCTTTTCTTTAAAAAAAATCTCTCCAACTAAACAATGGGAGAAGTTAGCCTACTGAACTAAAAGAAAAAAAGCCAGAAGGAAGAAGCTACAACACAGGTAGTAGCTCAGGCTTTCGTGTGACACTGAAGAGCCTTCGATGTCTGTACTGAATTTGAAATGATTTTTGCACAGGAAAGTGTTTGTAATTGTTATATATGAAATTTTGTACGGGAAGCTTGCTGATTGTGTGTGTGAAATGGCTTTGAGATATTTTATGGGAAATGATTCATAAACGGAATTAAATAATTGCAAAACTCCATCCACTGCAGCGTGAGGACAGATTTTGCAAAGCACTTTTGGCTCTGTCCCAGAATGAGAGGCAGTGGTTTATTTTTTTCTAGAGAGAAAGTTGCAAGACCAGGAAGATCACATGAATGGCAGTGGCCCCACTGCAAGGGGTGTGGGCCTCGGCAGATGCCCAACAAGGCCTATTATGGATGATATTAATCATTATTTCATTCCACAGTTTTAAATGCATTTCTCCATCAGTCTCCCGACCACAAAAATTCTGTTGTTGTTTTTCCAAGTGGATTTGTCACAGTGGAGCAACAATGTTTTAATCCACTTTACGTGTGCAGCCTAAATTCCTCAGTATGTACCTGTATCACTCCTGCAAAACACTGACATTCTGGAGGTGTCCTCTGAGGGGGGTTTGCATTCTTAGATGATTAAATGCACTGCATACCTTACTGTAGATGCCAGAACCTCCCTCCTCCCCCCCCCCCCAAAAAAATACTGCAAGCTGGATGCTTGTCAGGGAGGTAAGGGTACAAACTCATTCCAAACAGATTGAATATTGAATCCACAAACCAACCGCTCATTAACAGCATCCATCTCATCAGGTTGAGGTGGTTTTTTTAGGGGTAGGGCATCATCCACTTTATTATTAATCTCAAACACTAATTCAGCACTTTTATTGCCTTACCCAAATCAGGGGGGGAAAGCAAGTATCTGGAGGGTCACAGGTCCCCCGCCCAATCCAAGTGATTTTTATTATTAATTAAAGATCCCAAGGCGGCTCACAACACAAAAATACAGGATAAAAAGCACAAACTGCATAATAAAAGCAAGAACAAAAACAAACCGATAACCGCCCTCCTTTCCATACATAAATTTAAGAGGGTATCAGATGTTAACCAGCCGAAGGCCTGGTTAAAGAACAACCTTTTCTGTCTGGCGCCTGGCGTATGATGAAGATGCCAGCTCAACCGCCAATCCTAAACACAGCTATATGGAAACAATGCATTCATAATCAAGGTGTAATTTATGATGCTCAGAATAAATTCTTTTAAAAGCATACTATTTTAATATGCATTTTAATTTAGTATGAAGAAGTTCTGTAATAACAGAACAAAATTCGCTCAGCATCCTGGCTGTCTGAATTGCAAATGAGAAGAGTCTAAAGAGAATCTGCTTCTTCTGGTGCTTTAAATATTCTTCGTGCGGAAAGCGCCGCAGAACATCTGGGTTTCTTTCCACTGATAAAATATGCCTGCAGTGACCACTAGTGGATTTTTTCTGGAACTGCACTCCAGACTGATTAGGTACACAGCTCCAAGCCCCGGAGAGTTAAGTTTGCTGTACATAGGGCTGGTTCACACAATGTATGTGCCTATCACATGAACTATTCATCAGTGATTCCACTAGGGATCGACCTCAAGTCCAACATCCAGGGCTCTGCTCCCCCAGCCACAAGACCAACCAGAGAGCTGCAGAATTCAACACTTGATGACTGCCAGGTGAACATGTTGCTTATACAATTCCTGCTGCTGTTTTTCACTCTGTGATGCCTCATTCACATAGAAGGCACTACTATGGATTACTATGCAGTTATGGACCTGCACAGATGGAGCCAGCCCATCATGTATAAGGGAACAACATATACATTTCATTCCTTGCCATATAAGGCATTTTTCATTTAGATTTTTTAAATGCTCTTTTATGTAATTTTCTGCTGGTGCTTTTCATCTATTCTATTTTTTGGCTTTTAAATTGCATCACTCCCTACTCAGAGAATGTAATAATAATAATAAATGCCCCAACCCATTACATGTAAGAGGAGCAGCGTTGACAGCCAGTCAGAATTTTGCCAGCCTGGTCAGAATTTCACTTACTGATCAATTGCCAGTTTCATGAATAGCCAGAAAGGTGTGTTTCTTCTTTATGGTAAGAAAGTATTTGTGCAGTATTATTAAAAATGTATTAAGGACAGTTTTCATTGGGTCAAAATGTCTTAATTCTCTCTCTCTCTCTCTCTCTCTCTCTCTCTCTCTCTCTCTCTCACACACACACACACACACACACACACACTTGCAGGAAATACAATTCTTTTTTTGCTGTCACATACTAAGAATGAAAGAAATAAACTAGTTTTCTTGAAAAGGAATACTACACACACACACACACCAGGAACTGAAAGGGAATCCCCTTTCATGATATTTATGTTCAAGCCGCTTTTGCCTTCATTGTACAGCTATTTACATTAACTGAAATACCTGAAAAACCTCTTTGACATGGGGTAACTGAAATGTGCAAACATGATGTCTCCGACGGCATTCAACTCTCTTAAAACTATTGTCTGTCTCCAGCCTTACAGGTCTGCTGATCTATGCCGTTATGAATACTAGAGTGAATGGTACATTGTCAAATGCACAAAACTAGCATTGAGAAATATCTTGAACAAACACCCAATTCACATACTATATGTACAAAGTACACAAAACGTGAAGTGCTTGACATTAGAATTGTTTTTATTTGTATGTGGATCCACAATCTATACAGGATATTTACAATGCATGAAAAATGGAAAACTGCACAAAATACAATTGAGGTATAAGCTAAGAGCACAGTATGTCATGTTTCAATAAATAGAATTCAAAATTTGTAAACTAAGTGACCAGATAAATGCATCTTGTTTTACTAAAACCATACAAAATATCTGTTTTTGTATCACATGAGGTAGAGGCCAGCTTTGTGTGTCATGTAATGCAATTACAGCAACTCCAACCGTAGAACTGTACATCATTGGCAAAACGTCTAAAATTATTGGTATGCACCAACCTTTTAAAAAAACTTTTGATTTATTTATTTTTTAAACTCCAGTAATCCCACCTGTTGCTATGAATGTTTTGCAGGACCTATTAAGTCTATAAATTATTTTCTTTAAAGATCTTGTCGCAATCCAGAAAGGTACTTTATGTTTGTCCAATGACTTTTGCATATGCCCAGCTGGACAACAAACCATATATGATATATATGAACAGCAAACCATAGGACATATTGCAAACTAATTTTTAAACTTCAAAAATGATTTGCTGTATGGGCATGATAAACTGCTGGTCCAGGTAAATACCAAAGGTCCTGCTGAGCAAACAGAAGGTGGTCACATGCTGCTCTAGATTGTGGAAATATATTAAGGTATCAGCATCAATAAATACTTTCAAAAGCATCATGAACACATACAAAATAGAAGTTTGTCATAGTCTTGCTTATTCTGGAAGGCAATACAGCTGCATCCGGACATTTACAAACCAATAATTTGTATGGATTCACTAGAGTGATTTAGATACATTACAACTGTGCTTCCTTTCTCTTTAAGGTGAGGTATTTGAAAGAATATAATGGATTGCTATACTTATCAGGATATTCATTTGGGGGGAAATAAGAACTTGTTTCACTGTGCTTGAATATTTCAGAGCACCAGAGAATTCAAAGTATCCTCTATATTGTGGGTTTACAAAAAAAAGTTGTGCAATCTGTTTAATGTGTGACTTTTGCTTTTATAATAGAGAGCATCTGCAACAACAAAAATATCAAAAGATTTCCAGGACAGGAATTATGGACTGCCTCACATTACCACAGATGTAATGGATGAAAACGCTGCAGAGCAAGTATAACAAAGAGATCAAGCTGCCACTTCCTGGACAGAGATATTTTACAGCTGCAGCATAAATATTTCAAGCATAGGATTACAAGAGAATTTAAGTATTTTGTTACATTATATTATCAGGGTTTTAAAACATGTTAATGGTATGTATATATTTATCCGCGTTCTCCTGTGCAAAGAAAAAGTTTTGCCTTTCTAAGATCAAATGAACTTTAGCATAGGAAGCTGACTTGGAAAGTGTTTGGAGGTCAGCTACATAGCCCTCTGAAAACGACTCCAAGGTACATCAGTCAGCCATTCACGCAGCTGTTTTTACGGCAAATTCTGCCCTTTCAAACGGAAGCTAAGGGAAAAGTGGAAGTTCAGGTCACTAGAGGCTCCAAGAATGTGAGTAGGCAAAACTGTAGGCGAGTAGGCAAAACTGCTTCATAGTACTCTACAGTCCCCACAGCCTAGTCTACTGCAGGGGTTGCATTACAATACCTTAACTATGTACAAATGATTTTACAGCTATCAATATATTAAATATATAATAAAATTAATCCAAGAATGTAAAATATACCCCATAACTACCATGTTTACCTCAAATACTCAAGCTAAGTGATATAAGACCTACTGGAAAGTAAAAGAACAATTTGTCTGAACACATTTTGCTAAAGCTTTTTGATCTAATGTCAAAGGGGTTGTGTCTTCAAGTGCGGATGAAAGTCTTTAGGGCTGCCACAAGGGTAAGATACTTCGCTCCCTAACATTTCCTGCAGAGTCTATCGCACCCTGCACTATTTGGTTTTTTAAAAGCAGGGATGCCAAGAAGCATATTTTTTTCTTAAAAGTATTCTTGGCAGCCTTGCTTCTAATGGTATGGTTTTTAGTGCTTTTCAGAAACATTAATGGAGAAGACAAATTGGAAACAAACCTATCTAAAAGGCCAACACAGGGATGACTTTTTAAAGAAAAGCCTTCAGTAATTATTAACATACAGAATGAGCATGCGAAGTCTAAAAGAGCAAATTTGAATTTACAGGAAAATTTGTCATAGGTCTCTGTAAATGGGCAAAGCCTTGTATGCAATTCAGGCTATATAGGCATGGAGTAAATCATCCATTAGATACGTCATGTTAAGAGATAAACGTAAGAAACTAGCTGCTGTAAAACATAGACTATTTACAATTTACTACAAAACTATCTCTTGGTGGCTATGGACACCTATGGCACACTTCTATGTATTAATTGCTTAACATCTAGGGAAGTCTTATGTAAAGGAGGCTGAAATTAACTGTTCAATTTAAGGGTTACAATTATGATTTCTTTGATTATAAGTTGGTGTGTCATTTGGTTTTACAAATTTTCAGAGACATTAAACAAACCTGAAAGTGGCACTCTCTCTCTCCCTCTCACGTCAACAAATTATTACTACTACGAACGCATCTAAAATATAGTCAAAGTTGCCACATGTTCATCTCCGATATGTGTTGCAACTATAGCAACGTTTAGGACAAACACTGCTGCTCTTTGCATTTTAGTTACCAAATCCTGTCTAAATAGAAACATGATAACAAATTGTGACATCATTCGTTCTATAAAACTGCTTTTATAATGGAAAATTGGGGCAGAAAGAAGGAAGGCATTATATTGCAGTAAACATTCAGGAAGGATTGTGTCCAAAGTTCAGCGGTGGCTCAACTCTTTCTGTAGCAGAGGACAGAAAACCTGTTGTCCTCCAATAGTTGCTGGGTTCCAAATCTAATCAACCCCAGCAAACTGGGAATGGTCAGGGAGTGATGTGAATTGCAGTCTAGCAGCATCTAGAACAGGCCCATCCCTGCACTAAGATCAGGCCAGGCTTCTCCTTGTATTCAGGACAGGAAAGCAAACATTGGCTAACTGCTAGCATCCCAAGAGAGTTAATTACCAAATGGCTCAAACACTCTCAGAGTCAGTTCAAAAACTA
Organism: Podarcis muralis; assembly: GCF_964188315.1. Lineage (NCBI taxonomy): Eukaryota > Metazoa > Chordata > Lepidosauria > Squamata > Lacertidae > Podarcis > Podarcis muralis. The sequence continues at coordinate 15,618,000 of NC_135660.1, forward strand.
CATATATTACTAATGAAAGGTGTTAGCAAGTTAACTTGGTTACTGATCAACAGCCACCTCCATAATTGCAAGGAGATTTCCCCAGCTCCTACAACTAGTTATTACCACTGGTCAACAACACACAGCATCTACTTAATGCTTTCCATCTCTACATGGAAGACAGTCTCCTCAGATAACTGTGTGAGAAGCAAAATTTTATGTCTGAACTCACCTTTACCTTGCAAGGGGGGGGGGGGAGTACTAGATAAAACAGACTCAGAACTTTAAAAATCAAATAGTAGCTTTCATTTCTGACACCCAATAGCAGAACAGTGACCACAATTCAACACAGAGTCAGATGTGCTCACTGATTTTAGTGGGAAGCACAACGATCTATTGGATTACCATTATCACAAAATAAAAGATGATAACCTATGTTAGTGATACCTCCAAGAGTAGACCCACTGAAATCAATGCATCTGAGTGAGTTAAGTCCATTGATTTCTGTGGGTCAATTCCACTATGACTAACATTGATATCCCCCATAGTTTTCAGTTTTTAGGTGTGCAATCAATGGATAAATAATCTAGGTTCAGTGATTTTGACCCAAATATAACCTTTTCCCACATATCCCAAGAACTGCTTCAGGAATCTACCTCTGCTGACCACCCTGGCCACTGGCAATAGTCTTTCTGATTCTGTTTATAGGATCATACTTCCTAAGAGGAAAGTAAGAGACGTGCCAAAAGCAACCAATCAATTTACTTTTGATTGATCACTTGAATGCCTAAACAAGTTAAAGACTGAAACAAGTATGGAGTTATTACCAATAAGATAACTTATAATGTAAAACAAGCATGTGTGATACTTAGCTCTACTTCTTCCCCCATTTGTCTGAAATGTGCTAAATAGCAGCAAAATACTTTAGCATGCAAAAAATAAATAAATTCACAAGCATGTTGTACTTGAACTAGTAGAATATATGAACAAATAACCTGTTAAGACCAACAGTGGAATATGCTTACCTGCTTTGAAAATGAACACAATCATAATTTATTCTGGCAAAATTAAATATTGAAATTGGTATATTCTACTGCAATAATATTTAAGGATGCAAAACACCCGAACATGTGAGCATAATATTTCTCATTAAAATTTAGCTATTTCTTCAGTAGTACTGCACTATTATTGAAACAGCAAATAAAGGCATGCAAAACATATTACATGTTAGAAGCACTATGAGGTGAACAGTTAAATGTGGGCAGAGACAGCATTTAGCATTTTTAGCTGCTTAAGATGTACATTTTAGGCAGCAATGTCCAATCCCAAGACTTCGTTTTCTACTAGGTTCAGCTCCAAGCAACCATTTTTTTAAAAAAAAAGCTTTGTGGTGATGTACAAGCTGACTGCTTGGGATGTAAGCACACAATTGTTTCACCAGGTCTTGATCTCCACCCACAAACTTGGCAGCTGTGTTATGGAGTCTCACAAGTTTGTTTTCCAATCCCTGTGTTATTTAACATCTACATTCAACTGCTGGGGAAATTGTCCAAGAACATGGGGTGTTACGCTATCAACATCACTCAGCCCTTTCATCCTTTGCAACAGGTGCAGGTGTAATGGTTAAGGCCTAATTATAGACACTGGATGTACAAATTCAATCCAGTTAAGATGGATCTGGTTTTGTTGAGAGGTTTAACACACCAAGAAATTGTGGATTTACCTGTTCTAAGACGGTCATACTTCCTCTTGAATATAAATATAAATTTGAATTAAAAAAAAGGATATAAATTTTCCAGGTTCCTGGACTCAGGGGGTCCTTCTGGATTTTCATTTTTATGTGGCCAAAAGTGTGCTGTACCAGCTTCAGTTTGTGCAAAAGCTGCATTACTTTCTGGGTGGCAAGGTCCTTGCTATTGTTTTGCATGCCCTGGTAACATATTCACCGAACTAATATAATTTGCTTTATATGGAGCTGCCCTTAAAGACAGCCTGGCTCCTGATTTGTAGACTTATCAAAGGAGACAGACTGCGCAGATCCTGTACCCTTAAATCCAGAAATGCACTTATACATTTTATTTTGCCGGGCATTTAGTCTGTTTCGTTTTATATTGTCACCTGCTTGTTGCTATGTGTGTTATAATATCGTTTTATGCCATTGGTTTCTTTTTATTAATTTAGATTGCTGTGATCACTCTGGGGAGCTGAAGAGCTGAAAAAAAGAATTTATTTTATTATTAAGTTTCTATCCCACCCTTACTCCCCCCCCCCCAAAAAAGCCCAGGCCAGCAAAACATAACTGGAAATGGTATTTTTAATGGTCCCTAAATAAAGAGTGTATATTTTTTAAAAATTAAAACATACCGTATTTTTCGCTCTATAAGATGCACCAGACCACAAGACGCACCTAGTTTTTGGAGGAGGAAAACAAGAAAAAAAATATTCTGAATCCCAGAAGCCAGAACAGCAAGAGGGATCGCTGTGCAGCGAAAGCAGCAATCCCTCTTGCTGTTCTGGCTTCTATGATAGCTATGCAGCCTGCATTCGCTCCACAAGACTTACACACATTTCCCCTTACTTTTTAGGAGGGAAAAAGTGAGTCTTATAGAGCAAAAAATACGGTAAATGCTCCAGGTCCACACATGTAGCGGGCCTCCACAACATGCAGATCAGATGGGGATGCACACAGAGTTGGACATCACTATCTGCAGTTGTCGTTTGCAGAAGTGGCTTGTCAAGTGAGACAGAGCCACTATGTTAGATTCCTAGTAGGTGGGGGTGCTGTTTACCAGGAGGGAGTAGGGGATGTGGCAGGGAGGTTGGGGTGCAAATGCAGCTCCCCTGTATGTGTGCTTGCTGTGATCTGACATCTCCACACGTTTCCAGTAAGCAACAGCAACTCACTTACTGGAAAGCTAGAGCAGCAGGTCTGTCCTACCCAGTGAGCTGGATCTGGTTGTTCATGCAAAGGCACCGTCCCATCCCATGATGCAATGCGTATCCCACACACATTTTTGTGGTTTCAATGGCATGCAGCACCTATAGCTAGGACAGGGCAACGAAGCTAGAATTTCTGTGAAATATATTGGTCACGTTGCTTTTTATGTTCAATGATCTGAATGTAGGCCTAGGTTTTGAAGATGATTTCCCTGCCCCTCTTCACCAAAAGCCATTCAAATACAATACTTTTGAGCAATTAGATATTTGTCTACCTGATCTATTTTAACTTCTATATAACAGAACTGCCTTTCCTTCTGGATAACCCAAACTGTACTCAGGTTTCCACCAACAAAAAAATTGTCCATTGAAGTTTATACGTAAGCATCTAAAAAAAATAAATTAATAATCCACCAATTTATTTCCCTTCTGTTAATGTACTTTATCTGTTTGGTTTCCATTGGAAAAAACACTGGAACTGAACTACTTGATTACTGGCACCAGCCTATCAGCACACTAAACGTCAGATGTCCCAATAAGGATCTTAGCATTTCTTTTCAAAAGAAGTAAAGGTTTAATAACTATGTTGTTTACAAATGATAGCAATTTTACTTTGCCGTTTAAATGAACCTTATTAGCATCACTTTCACAATATCACAGACTCCATTTGTTCCCCCTCAACTTTTAAAATACTTTTAAAATGTCAAGACCACCCACTTTCCTGTGCTCAAAGAAAATCCAGGAATGAGAACTTTATTGCTAATGAAGTAACCCACTCAGCTGAGGGTTAAAATTGCCACTCTACAAAATAAGGCTGACATTTTCAAACTTCCAAAGGTGTTTGGGAATCCTCAAAGAACAGTATCAAAAGTGACATTTTCTGTCATCATTGCTTGAAGAGTTACCCAAAGAAGCTGAGAGTGAATGGGAAGCTTTGAAAATAAAATATCTCAGTTTCTACTTCAGCAACTCCTTTTCATAACAGCATTCAGCAGGGTACTGAAAGAATTGGCATTTGGCATTTTAACAGTTAATAACGGACAGTTAACTGTGTGAAAATCTGCATTTTGAAAATGTTCGCTGTTGAATAATTACCAGTTAGCAGTTCTCAATCCAGCTTTAATAATCAAAATGAAGTATCAGGCTAGAACAATGCATGGCAGCAAATTCTCTACAATCTCTTCTTTCTGCTTTAGATTCTTGGAACTATATAAACCATTTTATGAAAATGGACTGCATGCAATAGAAAGCAAATATGCAGCTCCTGCATATTTTGAAAGAAACCAAAGTTGCACTCAGTAAAAAGTATATAGAGCCCTCGAAACAGCTTGTAAAATAAAGTTAGACTGAGGAGTGTAAAACACTACGGGTTGTATCCAATGCTTCCTCTTCCTCTCCTTGCATGTCCCCCCAACATCTGCTCTGGAAGCTCCCCCAACCTACAAAAGCTGATTTGAGGATATGCAGGGGGTTATAGGGGAGAAAAGAAGAAGAGGAAATTCTACTGTACAAGTGAAAGTCTGCTTTGCGAGCAGAATAGCAGTGCTGGATACAACCAGTGGTTTCAACACTGCTGAAAACCATAAAAAGGAAGGAACGAAAGCAACATAAATACAGATTTTGTCAGTCTGGAAGTTTTACAAAGGTGTATCATTACAGATTTAAATGCATAAATCGGACACAATCTACTGGGAACTTCCCTTGTGCAAAACGTCATTGAAATGATTGGGAATTGCAACAACTCCTACTCCATTGATGCTCTGCTCACATAGGAAAAGTTCCCCATGATTGTCCCAATACCTTCGCTGATCCATGGCTTGACTTCCCCTTGGCAGGACATTTATTAGCCCTGCTGAGAAAGTGCAGATACAATCTCGTTGGCACTTTCATTTCCCTTTGCCGTTTTTTGAAGACTTCTGAATCTGAAGTTTTAATTCCTTGATCATCATCTCCAACTTTTGCCTCGCTTCTCGTTCCTGTCTCAGTTCATCTTGAAGCTCCTGTCGATCGGCCTCAGCGTGATCCAGCCTCTGCCTTAGCTCTGCCAGCTGCAAATTTTTAAAAGGAGAGAAAAGGTTTAAAAACTTATTAATGTATCCCCATCCATACAACTCTAGAAACCATGTGGTTGTTTCTGAAACAACATTAAGTAAGGTGTGTACAGACTCGAGCCCACTGGTGCGGCAATGTGTGGTGCCTGCTTCAAAAAGTGGAAGCCAAGCGGCAGTCCCCAACTCGCCTCCAATTAGCCGCCAGCAGCACTAGTTTCCAGCAAAATCTCACCATGCAATGCAGTTAAGAGAGGTGCAGAGGTGGGGTGACAGCAAAGGGGAGGCCACAAGCAGCAAAACAGGACATGCAGAATATTCAGTGCATAATAATCAGCATCACATTTCTATTTATTTATTTATTTATTTGACTTGTATCTCACCCTACCTTCAAAGCAACTTAGCAAAAGGCAAAAATAGACATACATATGTGTGCAGGAGTGGACCTTGGTAATATGCTGGCCTGTGCAAGGCCATAATTTGATCTAAGGCAACAATGACTGTAATCAACATTAAACCACAGTTCATGTTTAATTACGATTTAATGCAAACAAGCAGGGCGCTGGCATAGTCAGTTCAAAGATTTCCGCCTTGCTTCTACCCCACACCACACTGGGAGCAACAACCACAAATCATGACTTCTCGTGTCGCCTGAATCCAGCTCATGGTTTGTTTTCCCCAAACAATGAAGCAGTAAACCAAGAGCTAACCTTGGCTACTAGTCATGGCTAGTCTTGACATAAACCACAGTTCTAACTTCAGATGTCACAAGAAGTCAAGGCTTGTGGTTTGTTGTGACCAAAAGTGAGGTAGGACCAAAATGGAGAATTTCAAGAAGCATGCACCAGCACATTACTCATTCACATTAAACCACAGTTCAACATTAAGAACCGGGCCATTCTGGGAAATGGATTCCTCATGACACACATAAGCCAATTTACCAAACAGAAATATGTAGACCAAGATTCCTCTGGAATTAGTGAGCTATAGAAGCCATCTAGTGGAGAGCTTTAGTATAAATTTTACATTTCAGCACAAATGTAACAGGGTTTCTTTACTACCAGCATACTAGAAAGTGTTCCTAACAAATGATTTACAATCTAATTATGGGATCTTACATACACTTACTTTGAAGTAAAATCAGTGATATACAGGATCAATTCATGCATGGTTCAGATTGCTTAAGCTACCCATGTGCAGGAAAAATTGTGACCTTTTCTACTACGTACAGTGGTATCTTGGTTGTTGAACAAATCGGCTCCCAAACGCCACAAACCTGGAAATGAGTGTTCCAGTTTGCAAACGTTCTACGGAAGCCAAATGTCCGACGCAGCTTCCGATTGAGTGCAGGAAGCTCCTGCAGCCAATCAGAAACCATGCCTTGGTTTTCTAATGGTTCCGGGAGTCGAACAGACTCCTGGAACGGATTTAAGTTTGACAACCAGGGTAACACTGTATAACCTTTAATGAGAACTGGAGTGTTTATAAATGAACAGCTCCATCATTAAGTCAGTCTTGTATTTAATGATTCAATCCAGAGGCAATAGTTGATCGGGAATTCCATGCATAGATTCCACACAGGTGTGTGAGAGGGGAGGCAAGAGGGATGGATGTCTCCATTCCTCCTCTAGCAATCTGCTTGGTTTCCAAGTTGGCTGTGGAGGAAAGGAAACCATTTTTCTTCCCTTCAGGTTCTGATCCTCCTCTGCTGGGCCATTTGACAGAAGACTTTTTTTACACTAGCCTAGCATCTTGTGTTTCCATGACAGCAATGGGATAAGGGTCTTCCCTTCTTCTTCAACCAGCACAGAAACACCAGCTCTTGGCCTCATACAAGGCTAGTAAGAACATTTGCAAGCTTGTTTACGAGGGGAAATTCGGCTTGATAACCTTTGGGGTTTCTTTTAACGCTATGATTCAAGGAAACGAACTAGGATAACAATCCATTATTGTTGTTATCCTAACTAAAGAAGTATGGACTTGACTCCCATTCAAATAATGTCAGATATGATTCTAATCTCCTTTTCAGAACTAATGTCCCAATGATGTATTAGATCTGGGCTTCCAGTTCCTCTCTGCCTTAATGGAGGCAGCCCCCATGACAATGGGAGATCGCTGGCAAAGGATTGAGGGTAATTTTCCTTGCAAATTCCCTCCAGGGGTGGGGGCAGGGAATGGGCTTCACTTGCAGTACTGGCTCTCACTCCGGCATGGAAGGAGAGGGGCAGGGAGGCGCTGAGTGCAAAAGCACTTTGCCTGCCAAAAACCCTCCAATAGTGTCATCAAGAAGCAGAGCTTCTCCTGTTAACTAGAGCTTAATTGGACTAAAATACAGGTGCATGCTAGAAGAGATGAGATCACAAACTGCGGAACTAACCAACTGCAAGGACTTTAAGGTTGGAACTTGAGATAAGACTTAATTCAGCGGCGTAGCATGGGTTGCCAGCACCCGGGGCAAGGCAAGTAATTTGCGCCCCCTAACCTGTGGATTTGCCCCCCTAACCCGTGGATTTGCCCTAACCCCAGATGTCGCGCCCGGCCCCCCCTGCACCCCCCACGCTACGCCACTGACTTAATTCACAGCAAAAGATGGTGGTGGGAGGGGAGCCTATGGTTTCTTTAAAGTTTTCTTCTCTACATTTATGATTCGGCAACTCTCCTCTGTATGTTAGTTCAAATTATAGTTGTACAAGCAGGGATAGAAGAAATTGGATTATAAATATGGAATATAACATCAAACAGAACTGTGTGTAAAAAAAGGGGAAAGGGAAGGAGGCTCTATTTTGCAAAAGGTTTACGATGGAAACTTAGAGCTGACTCTTCCCCGTCTGTTATTATTTACGAAGTGAACTGAATAACACTAAGAGGACTTGGGATTTGATTTAGTTGGAAGTATGATTGCTCATTTATCTTCAGTTGGAAGGAAGGATGAAGGAGTCTGTGAACTGTTAAAGAACTGATAAGGTTCTTTACTGAGTCATCTGCAGTTTGACAGACCACTCTTCTTCCCAGGCGGAGAGGAAAAATGGTGAAAACAGGTTATTTACTGGGACAGAGTGTCTTCTGCAACTGCAAAAAGTTGCAAAGCAATGACGCACGGGACAGAGCTATGGATAAACTTCTGGAACAATGAGATATCAGCTCCAACCAAGGCATGATGAATAACAGCAACAACCGGGGTAAAGAAAGACATAGCATCTTACAAGGACAGGAAGAAACACCACAGACAGAATAAGTGCCATACACAGGAAGAACAAACATATAGTTTGAGTTCCTCACTTGTAGTTTTATAAATCATTTAATGTGTCAACACTAGAAGACGTTATTAATATTGAAGTGTTGTACAAGGGATTAATATAATGACCAGAATGCAATGGAAATTAGTAAGATTTTGGCATGCAGAAATATAGAAAAATTATCAAATCTAGCGAGCAGGGGGGCACTTTATCTAAATTATATAATATGGAATTTGAACAATTGGTATTAATAATTGTTTTATAAATTGGTTTTGTTATAATGAGGCTATTATTGGATTGTAATTGAAAACTAATAAAAATTATTATTTTAAAAAAGGAGGTCTTAGATCTAGAGGAATTGTAAACTCATTGTAATCTGCCAGTCAGTACACTCAAGGGAATACTATTCATGACACCCAAAGGTATAAGCCTCAAGCCACAATTCAGTGGAAAAGTGAAATCCCCTGCCTTAAATATATCAAAACTATGGTTCTTTTGGATTAGTCAACTGACTGTGGTAGAGCCAACTCACTAGCATCTCTAATAAGGGCTTTAGTCCATTTATTAAGAAGATAAAAGATATACTGGGGAAGAAGGGGAAGAGAGACAAACCTAGTTAATAAAACTGAAAAAGCTTAAATTAATCCATAATAGAACAAAGGCACAAAAATAGATCAGTGTACTGACTGGAACTGAAAAATGAATTTAATATAAAAACTATATAAGGAATACTTTTTACAGGCCCTGCTTGGTACAGAAAATCAGCCGTACTCAACACATGCCAGTCTTTTAAAGCATGTTGATATTTCTGGTTCCAGTGGTGATACCAAATGCTTAATAAAACCCATTCTATAATCAGAGAGGATAATTTTTTAACAAGAATTTAGGGGACATACCAAACTTGTATCAAAAATTTAAGTCAGGCATCATCATCATCATAATACATTAAACCATCTTCTTTAAAACTGTCTTTGCAATATAAAGTATTCTCTGCTATTTGCTATGCTCCAGCAGCAATTTCATAGGTAATTAAGAAGCGAAGACCAACAACCAGGTTAAACTAATGTTTTGTGCTCACCTGAGCTGCATATTCTGCTTCTTTGTCCTTTTCCAAGTTAGAATCGCAGGTACATTTTTGCTTTATTACCTGCTCTAACTTCTTCTCCAAGTCCCTTTGCTCAACATAAAACTCTTGCATTCTTTGAGCATGCTCAGTCTGCAAAGATTCAAGTTCTTTTTGCAAATTCTGCTGCTCTTCTGTTAACTCCTTCATGGCTTTTGAACTACTTAACATTTCTACTTCCTGTGAAGAAAATGACCAGAATTACACAGTGTTAGAAACACCACAAAAGCACAAAGCATTTATTTCTATATTGTAAACTTCTACGGTCACTATCATTTTTGTTATGCAGAATATAGCTTCAAGTTTTGTGGCACTTATTTGAAACCAGAGAATGGATAAATTTCATGTTCTTGGCAGCTTTTCTTACAAATATATATATAACTATGTTTGGCTTCTACAGTCCATAAAAACTAGATTGTTTGATGTATGCAAAAATCATACTGTAGGCTCAGTGGCAAAGGATGTACTTTGCATGCAAAATGTTCCAGCTTCAATCCACAGCATCTCCTAGTAAGGGTGGGAAAGACTCGCTCCTGTATGAAACTCTGCAATACTGTGCAAGGTGGACCAACAGTCTTGACTTGGTATGCAGTAACTTCCTATGCCTACCAAAATTTGTTCATCAATACAGACCATTTCAGTAAGTTTGCACACACGCTGTACAGTCATACCTCACGTTACCTTGCTTCATGATACGTTTTTTCAGGTTGCGTCCCGTGGCGACTCAGAAGTACCAGAAAGGGTTACTTCCGGGTTTTGCCGCTCGCGCATGCACAGAAGTGCTAAATTGCGCTTCGCACCTGCGCAGAAGCACCAAATCATGCCGTACACCTGCGCAGATACGGCGCTTCAGGTTGCAGGCTTTTCATGTTGCGAACGGGCCTCTGGAACAGATCCCGTTCGCAACCAGAGGTACCACTGTATTACCTATTACAAGCTTGCACATCATGTTCATGAACCTGACAGCTAGTGAACTAAAACCAGTTTAGCAGCGTTACAGTAAAATTTGAGTAACCTGAGTCAGCCCTTCAAATCCCTGTTGTATGTATATGAAACAGGAACACTGAAAAAAGAATGAGCTTGGCACTGTTGTTGTTTTAATTGCCTCACTGGAGAAATTCATGTCTGACCATTCCAATTTACAAATAGTATGTTTCTGTAATTATTTTCCAGTACGCCTACAAAACCCAATAATGTTTCTTTAGCTATTTTTCAGTATGTCTGTAAAAACCAAGATGATCCACATTAACACTGGAACAGCTGTTTTCATAGAATTGTAGAGTTGGAAGGGATCCCAAAGGTCATCTAGTTCAACCGTCTGCAATGCAGGAATCTCAGCTAAAGCACAGAATCATCGAATTGTAGAGTTCGGGCTTCTCTCAGCCTCTCCTCACAATCGTCTTCCTTGACACTTTACCCAGCTACGCTTTATGCTCTCATTCAAACTCTTTAAAACGTTCTCAAAGCCTAATGTTATTTAGTGCCATCACTATATATTTTCTTTAAGCTACCTTCAACTTTGAAACCAAATATTGGGGTGGGAAAGGTTTTTTTTAATGTTTAATGCTTTATTATGATTTTGCCACCCAGAGTGGCTTGGGCAGGGGTCTGCAACCTTTAAGACAAAAAGAGCCACTTGGACCCGTTTCCGAAGAAAAAACAACAACTGGGAGCTGCAAAACCATTGCAACATTTAAAACAAATATATCTCCGGAGCTGCGATCTGACAGCGGGCGGGAAGGTGACGTCGGGACGGTGCGTGACTAACGCACGCACCGCCCCCATGCGACGTCACAGCCAGTACAGTGCGCGCCACAGTGAGGAGTGTCGGGGCGCACAATGCGCCTCCTCCCCTCGCTAGTATCCGCCCCGGAGCCATGGCAAAGATGTAAAAGAGCCACATGCGGCTCCGGAGCCGCGGGTTGCAGACCCCTGGGCTTGGGCAACCCAGTCAGATGGGCAGGATACAGATAATAAAATTATATCAGCTTCAAGGACAGACATATGTGCCTGAAGGAACTGCACACCACTAACTGATGGAATCTAGCAAGCATATTTACATCTAGCCAACAACTACATCGGGGTTGGCAAGGTTTACCTTGCATGGGCCGGTTCACTCCAGCCGAGCACGCCTGGATTGCCAGCGTCTGTGCAGACACAATTTCCGGTGCCGCAGAAGCGAGTCCCCATGCCGTGCTGCACCGCTTTAGCGCAGCGCAAGGGGATTTGCCAAGCGGGCAGCTCGGTTCGGGGGTGGCTCATGAGCCGGTCAAACGACCCCCATGAGTTGCTTGTGGCAATTGGGCCTTAGGTTGCCGACCCCTGAACTGCATGAATGTTTAAGGGGGGATATGAAGTATCCAACAGTGCATCCAAATTTTTGTTCATGCTTCTCTGGCTCACAGGCTACATGATTCAATTTGATATCTCCACTTGTTATGCACAGGCAGCTCTTGCTACTTACTCAGGGCGCACTGCAGAATCAGGAGTTTAGCATATGTCTTTCAAACTTACACTGATCATATTTACTCTTATCTGAGTGAAGTCCCACACTGTAAAAGGGCAGTGTACACCAATCTAGAAATACTTAACACTTTTAAACAACGCAAGCAAGAGTCATTAATAGACACTCAAACCACAGAAGGGCTCTTGTGTTAAGGTTTCATACCACAAGTAAATAGAAAAGCTGGCAGAGAGCTGGTACAAAGATAATCACACTAATTAAGCCCTTAATCCTTTGCAGCAGAGTGAATTTCATGCTTATTTAACATGCTAATGTTACACATAAGCATAAGATTGTATAAAACCTAAAGTCTACTTGATTCACTTTTTCTGCACAATACTGGAGCCAAGTGTTAAACAGTAGGCTTCAGCAAGGCACTCCTAATTCAGAAAACTTGATCAGGCCCCAGTCCGGGTCCCAAATGCAATGAGGTGGCTTGCACAGCCCCTAATTAAAAATTAGGATTTAAAACCCTAATTAAACATGTGGTTGGTAGTGGTGAGAAAGAGGCAATGACTCCATAATCTCCTTCTCCCACCCCTTTGATAGCTATGGTTTGCTCCCAGTAGACCTGACCTGAGGTGATCTGGAACTGCCTCAGCCCACTTTAGATAAATCCCGAATCAGGCCAAATCAAACTTGGTTCAGTTCAGGATCCAAGATTTGTCTGGAACCAGATGCACAGCCCTATTCTATAGCAGCAGAGTACTATACAGAATGCTGAAGGATTGTTCCATACGGCTTCAGATAGTTTTTTGTATATACTAAATGATACCCTTTCTCCCACATTCAAGTCAAAATTGTAATGGCGGTGGTTAAATCAGTCTTGTAATTTAATCCACAAAATTAATCACCAATATCAATTTACAGGAGCCTATGCTAGTTCGAAAGCATGTCAAAGTGCAAGCAGATAAATACATCAACGTGCAAGTAGATAAATAGGTACCGCTCTGGCAGGAAGGTAAACAGCGTTTCCGTGTGCTGCTCTGGTTCGCCAGAAGCGGCTTAGTCATGCTGGCCACATGACCCGGAAGCTGTACGCCGGCTCCCTCGGCCAATGAAGCGAGATGAGCGCTGCAACCCAAGAGTCAGACATGACTGGACCTAATGGTCAGGGGTCCCTTTACCTTTACTTTATGCTAGCTGCCAGTGATTTGTGGCCTAGAGGTAGAAAAGGGGAGGCGTGGCAATCAGTGTTGTAGAACTCCCTACTTAATTCCCTATAGGCAATTCTTAGTGGCTATCTACAACCTCAGTTTTGTGTCTAAAGCTATCTCAAGTATCCCCATTCCAGACTTCTAATCCTTTGCATTTTGTGTAAGGAACCTCTGGACAGAGTATTTCCAGAGCACTTCCTCCAGTGCAGACACACAGTCTACAATGTAAGAATTTATAATTATGTAGTCATGGCATTTTAGCATACAATAATAAAAAAGCATATCCAGGTGGTGACTTTAGACTCTAAAGATTATTCCAGTAACACCTGAGGTTTGGCAGCCAAGTCAGCAATTTCAGGATTATATTAGTTTATAGTATATTAAGTTAATGTGACTTGAAATGAGGAGACAAGCCTTTACCTTGTACGATCCTATCTGTGTATTACTGTAGTTAACACTTCACGGTAATCAATATTTAAAACCACTACAAAAAGTTATGCAACAAGCAGGTTTCAGAAGACAGAACAAAGCTAAAGCAAATACATGCCATACCATCTGAAGATGTTGCTTCTTCTGCAAAATTGTATGTAGCTTTTCTTGCTGTTTTATATAGGTTTTCATTACATCTTCCATCATTTTCCCTTTGTCATCATCACAGCCAGTATCACGTGGAAGAGTCTGAGATGAAGTTTGTGCACTGCTGATTACTTCTACCACGTCTTCTGTCGTCACTTTGGAAGAGATCTGTTCAGCTTTCCTTCTGCTTGCAGGTTTAATGGATACAGGCCGCTCTATAGGAGTCAAAAAGGTAGGAAAAGTAATGATTGTTGAAACGCTACACTGGAAAGCAGCTGCACGTTACAAGATGCAAGTGTACAGAAAGATGTTTCTTTTTCCTACTCACCTGAATTAGCACACACTTCTGTACTAAGTTTCAAATCAACTTTCTCTTGTACTTCAAGAGAAAGATCCTGAAAGAAAATGGCTTTTTTACGTTTGCCACCGCTGTGTTGCTTCACTGACTGTCCCGGTAGAGATTTAATTACCTCTGAAATCTTCTCTGCGGTTTTAGTAGCTTCTTTACATTGTGGCACAGAAGAGGTAAGGGAGACATTGGGAGCAACCATTTTATCACACATATAGAAGTAGTAGCTGGAAACAAAAAAAGAAAAAAGCAGAATTAACAAAAATTATTTAAATCAACTGAATTTGAACCATGAATTATTATTACATCTTAGGTTTTAAAACCTGGGAACATGAATTAATTTGGCTTTGGTTACACCAGAACAGATTTAAAATGGAAATCTGTTTTAAAACAGTTGTGCATATTCATTGTTTAGTTTAACAGGATAAAAAACAAATCAACTAAGGAAAGCAAGATAGAAACCAAATCAACTAGTTGCTATCATGAGATATGAATGGCTCATTGGCAAGGATGAATAAAGAGAAAGTTTTAGTTTTTGTGTATTACTACAGTACCTCACCTTATTCAACTCTGTACTCTTGAAAATGTGCATGATGCTTTTAGGCTATCACTTTATCACATAGATTTAACTGTATATTATACAAAATTATGAGTGCTCAAATTGTGCAGAAGATGCCACTCACATTGCATAAATAAACCACATTATAGTAATGGAGCAACTTCGCTTTTCCCCACAGATTAGTATCAGCAGGGTTACAGCTGTGAGTTAGTTTAAAGACAGAGCAGATTAATTCCTAGTAAAACCAGTTCCTTCCCTTATTAACTAACAAAGGAACCCTACCATTTTAAGTTTTCGCTTATTTACCTGAGGAACGCATAGTTTATTATGTGGGAATGGCTGCACCAGTGTTTCTGCTCCCAAAAACTGCATCTGCAAGCAAATTGCTACAGAGCAGGTGATAAATGCCTGTGTTCTCAGATTGAAGTGGAGACACATATAAGAAAATTGTATAGTGTAAAGAAGCTGCACCGCAGCAGCTAAAGAGCTGTCATCAGCTTCGTAGACAGTCTTAATACATTTAAAGAAAGACCACACTTTAGTAGAAGATTCCCATGGTGGCAGACAACTCATGGAGATGAAAATAATAAAATAATTCTCAAGTGGAAATGAAAAAAAATTCTATGTGTAGCAGGCATAAAAGATGTCCAGCATAAAACCACAACCTAAAGCCAGTTACAGAACATGCTGAAATGTCCTTTCAGTACTTGGCATTTGTATTTGCCCAGACATCAGAGCTGGCACCAGGAGAAATCCTCTAAGGAGGGAATGCTAAATATGGCCTTCTCCCATGTCACTATCCATTGAACCTCAGGAAGTGGTGTAACCCACAGATGAGGGCCACTGATGAATAATGAAGAGTTCAGGTAATCTCATACTGTAGCAGATGACCCTTCATATAACTTAGTCCAAGCCTCTATTCATCACATCAGTCCCACTCTCCAAAATTTGCAGTATAGAAAGTGATAACACCACCACCATGTTCTGCAGGTTCTTGTACACTACCTCAGCAATCCTGTGTACATGGAAGTGCTTTGAACGCTAATAGCAGCATATAAATCCTAAAAGCATATTTTCAAAAGTGCAGCGTTGCAGCCTCAACTACTCTTATTTCCTATGCAGTTTAAATAATATTTTATTCCCAATATCAACTACACGGGAATTCATACTGCTATTTAGAAAAGGAAGGTGCAAAGAACACAATTTTAGCAAATTTTAGTCACAGAATCATAGAATTGCATAGTTGGAAGGGAATATGAGGGTCATTGAGCCCAAGACCCAGCAAGGCAGGAATCTTTTGTCCAACATGGGGCTCAAACCCATGACCCTGACATTAACAGCTTCATGCTGTACCGACTAAGCTTGTTTTAACATTTTCTCTTCCATTTTCCTGTTTTTGCATTTGTGTTACACTGTAGAAATCTGAAATAATAATGTGCAATTTAAAAAAAAATGTTTTAAAGACATTCTCTTTGGGGGATGGAAGCCAGATACATTTTGAAAGCTATTACGAATACCTGGGACAGAGGGAATCTGTTTGGCTGGTAGATATGTGACCATAATGAAGCAATGTGCTCTGTTTGTGAAATTAGCTGAGGAACGGTGCATGTGATAATTCAACTGCTACATCAGCATTATACAGACATGTCATCAGCAGAGCAGAGCTTCCCATGGTTTCAGTGAGCCGTGAAGCGTGTCAACTCTTCACATGGTTGAAAGACAGCTGCGTTTAATTTGTGAGACTGACGGACAACTATACAGCGCAAGTAGAGTCTCCCATGCAGCAATTTAATGTTAAAACCATTTTGAATATAGATTGAAGTTGCTATTGCACACACACACACACACACACACACACACACACACACACACTGCAACAATATATGCCCAATTAACTCTGGGCCAAATCTAGCCTGAGAAAAGCAGCTCCTTGACAGGCTGATACAAATCACCCCTCACCGCCATCCGCTTTAGGAATCTGCTTCCTAACTACATTGGTACTTGCTGCTGTAACACAGCTTTACATTAGCCTAAATTGTATATGCCGGCAAGTCTAAGAGAGAGGCAACAGAGAAATCTGTGTCAACTACAGCAGGGTAATCAACCTTGCAGGTAAGTGGGAAGAGCTCAGCTTGGAGAAAAATGTGAGTGGGGCAGAACTGCATTGCTTGCAGGGCTAAGTCCATAGCATAGTAAAGAGAAAGCTCTAAAGCAAAAGGTGCTGGTAACTGAAGGGCTGAAGAGCTGGGATAGAAGAGCCAGGAGACACAACAGGTTGCAAGAGCACAGTGAAAGTGCTGTTGCACTTGCACTGGTCTGGTCCCAAAAGATGGAAGGAGCAAGGAACAAAGAATCCACTTCCTGAGCCTCCTCCTTTCAACATCCGCTTGACAAAGCTTAAAAGGCCCATATCCCGGGCAGCCAACTTCAGTCACTCAAGCAACTATGTAGTAATTTTCCCTACATATGCAGCTTAAGTGTTCAAGCAGGTCTTCTCTTAGCAGCTGGTTTAAGTCCCTGGAGGAAAAGAATGAAGGTGGTCCCAGACAGGCGTTTATTGCAGAATCAGTGCTGCTTAGGCACAGATGTTTTTCACCATACTCACAAGACATCACCAAAATGCCAGCTGATTATTATTAATTGTTTGCATTTATTCTGGATTTCACCTTAATGTGGAAGATGCAATACATAAAAATAACAGCTGGATGTGGAAGGTCATTAATAAATTTTGGGGGGTGGGCTGTTTGTCCCGTGAGGTGACATTTGGGTGTGTGGCCTTTATCGCTGCACCATACTTTCATTTGCTCCTTACCTGATCACACAAGCTAGCTGTTTTGTTTCTGGTGGCTGAAACTTCATAATTGAGTTTGACCATTTCCATCAATTGCCCATGCTGAAGTCACAAATAAATGTTAGCAACCTGGTGCGAAGGAACTGTTCTCTCAGGAATGCCACCGAGTACATGCAATAGATTACCTTGGAGTCTGCAGTACATACACTGGGCTCTATTAATATATGTTTGTTAATAAGGTGCTTTTGCACAAGACCTCTATGAATCTTGCACAAAACTTATACAAGTCAGGTAAATATCACTCTTGCACAAAAGCTCAGTTTTACAAAGAAATCAAGAGTTGTAAAACAGCAACTGCAGTGAGTGTACCAAAAGGAGAAGAAAGAAAAAAAGAGTAGAAACTGCTTTGGAAGAAGTGGCCCATAATACCAAAATTCAGCTCTAGGTTGGTCTAGAGCAGAATGGGGTATATCTGGCCCTCCATATGCTTTTGGATTACAAATTCTGTACCGTATTTTTCGCACCATAGGACGCACTTTTTCCCTCCTAAAAAGCAAGGGAAAATGTGTGTGCGTCCTATGGAGCGAATGCAGGCTTTCGCTGAAGCCTGGAGAGTGAGAGGGGTCGGTGCGCACCGACCCCTCTCGCTCTCCAGGCTTCAGGAAGCTATCCGCTAGCCGCGGCTAGCGGAGCGCTGCATTAATCCCGAAGCTTGGGGCGCGCGGAGCTCAGCGCGCCCCAAGCTTCTGGGTGCCGGCAAGGTCTCGCTAGCCCTGGGAGAGCCCCGCGACGTTGCATGGCTCTCCCAGGGCTAGCGAAGCGCCGCGCTAATCCCGAAGCTTGGGGCGCCCTGAAGCAGAGCTCCCCGCCCGCCGGACAGACATCGGCCAGCCCCACAAGCTTGGGGGACAGCAGGGAGGCGCAGCGCCACTATCCCGCTGTTCCTCGACCTGGTTCGGTTTCCCTGACCTGCTTTTGGGGGGGAAATAAAGGGGAATTTTTTTTCCTTTATTTCCCCCCAAAAAAACTAGGTGCGTCCTATGGTCCGGTGCGTCCAATCGTGCGAAAAATACGGTAATTCCTGGCTGAGGCCAGGATACTTATAATTCTGAAGGGAGATAGAATCCAACAATATATGAGGAATCACAGCCTCCACATCCCTGGCTCAGGAGGCCTATAATTATTTCTTAAGAAATAATTTCTTAAGACACATGTTACATATGTGACCAAACTCTAGAACGTTCACTTATCCTTGCGCAAAATATGGACTACCCCTCTAAACTTCAAGTTGTGCATTCACTGCTTATATTCTTGACAAAAGGATGTTTACCTGGGATGCATGAATGAGTGCGGCTGATTAACGGAATCTGCTTCCTGCTTTACAACTGGATACCATTGTTGAAATTCTAGGTTATACTGAGAATCTGCCTGAGGAGAGAAAAAAAATCAGCATTTATGTTTTATGATACAACATGCCAGTTGTGAGAGTTATGATCTGGAGGAACTGCTTTACAATTATTTCTCCAATGTCATCAAATTAGGCAGGAGAAATTGCAAGGCAACAAAACAGAAGCAACAGTAGAAAAGCAAGATTACCTCAGTTTCCCCCATTCCAATTACAGATGAAAGAATTAGCAGCTTTCTTGAAAACTGGTCATCTTCCAGCTTTTTTTACTACAATAAATATACTATGCCACACATAGGACCCTGCTCTGGACAATGCTCCCATACTGGCATGGGGTGGGCTTGAAAGAGTCCCATGAATGACCAAAAGTGATCCTGTGCTTCTTTTGATCAAAGTACATGCTTCAGAAATATTCATATATTGCGTCAATGGCAGCATGTGGGATTTTAAGTCAAGGTTCTTAATACCATCGTCATAGCAATGTATATCAGTATGAAACCTTCATAATGGATAAAGATGGGAAAGGAGCTAGGGTTTCCACGGCCAGATAAAATACTTATTTCAAATATGACAGCTTCCAAGAACCTTGAGAATTTCAACTTTCATTTCTGAAGGTTCAGCAAGTATAGGACATGACTGCAGAGAATGAACAAACAATGTTGTTCTTCCCTCGGTGAAGGAGCACCCGTAGAATAATAACTGAAAAATCTCAGATCAGGAAGCCTAGTTACTGGCTTCAGCCTCTTTCTTTTAATCACAAAGCAAATTAGTCAGGTAGATTTTTACAGAAAAAAGTAACGAGAAGGAGCTGGCAGAAGTCTAGATGCAAACCTTGTCTGAAAAAGCCACATGGCTTTGCCGCTTCAAAATGTGTTTCACACATATACATCAAACAATATTTCTTCTGTAGGAAAAGTGTTGTATTGGGATAAATTGGGCCACTTCAAATGGGACGAAAAGCCTAAATGGAAAGCACTACTGCATGTGAAATAGCATCTCAACTTGTGTGATAACTGCAAATTGCTATGAGTGAGAATTTCAGAGATGTAGAATTAATTCAGTTTTACCATTAGCCCATGACCTTGCCTTCTCGTTGTTCTATCCCAACTAACAAGCATAAATCTAAGTTCTTAAAAACCGCTTCTGCGATACCTGAGAGCCAGCGTGTGCTTTGGCTACTCATTACTCACCACTCAGTTATACTGTGAAATTAAAAAGCAAATTTGTTCCAAGAACCAACTTTGCACAGAGCATTCATAGTGAAACTGAGAAGCAGAGAACAGAAACAGAGTTTTAGCATGTTTGTGTTTAGATCACAGATGGTGAAACTTCAAGAAAGGGATCCTCCCCGGGGCAAATCTGTTTCAGCGTATCAGAACGCTTGCATCTGTACACAGATCTTTTTCTTCCCCTTTGCACATTTCATGTATGTGCTAAACCATGATGAGTCATTTCATATGCTTTATGCGGAGGAGACAAAACACTATTTTCACAAGACACATGGAGATGTATATGTGCACCAGAAGAAGTAAAAACAGCTGGAGTTCCTAATCATAAGAACTTGCCTTCAAAAACATTTGTTTCTCCCAAACTGTGTCACAAGGACACGATATCCATCATGAGGTTACTAAAAAATGATGGAACATCTCGGCTCCATAGATAATGCCAATCCTTTTAACAACTCTGCACCTGAAGGCAACAACACCTTGCACTATGGCTTCGGATACTGTACTTAATTCGCTTTTCAACCTTCCCCAAATCATAATTAATTAAAAACCTGTTCTGACACATGCAAACATATTATGAGAGTCAAATAAAAATTTACCACGCCATTATGTTTTTAAAAGGATTGGACCAAAAGTTTCAACAGTAACATTTTTTAAAAATAAAGGCGTCTTGAATTTCCCCCTACCCTCCTGAGTAATTCTTATGCAGCACTGCTTCTCTGATTCTTGCATTTTCAGCACTTACGATATATTTAGAGTCTTTTTGGGGGGGTGTCAGCCAAAGCCAGTTAGGTGTAGTTCATATTAGCAGAAGGGCATTCCTCTACCCCTCCTCCACCCCCTTTTTTCTCATCAAAATGTGAAGATCCCCAGAATCACTGCATCTTAACTATTCTTTTGCTACTTTGCTTTTCACATCTCAGAAGTGTTAGAAGCACTGCTGAAGCAGCAGAGTGTTTCTAGAATTTCTGTTAATGCTGGATAAGGATGTTCCTATTCTCACGCATATAAATTCTCCTTATAAAAGCTTTAAGTAGCATTTTACATTCTGTTAAGCTAAAGGAGAGGATATAGTTGTATCATTCTTACCCAGATGCACAATTACTCCTGGGATAATGTTAATTGTCTTGCATTTTACAGATAACTTGCCCAAACCCAACAGCAATAGTTCCTCTAGAAATAAAGAGGGGGAATCACCACAACTCAGATGTAGCCAGCTTTCTTTATATATTTCTTTCCTCCCACTATTGAAAGAAAGGGGATTTGGAATGATGTTCAGAAATACGTTTAATACACTTTAAGATCAGTGCAGTCCCTTCTGTTTCTTCATGCAAATGCATAGTTGCTCAACTACAAACATGCTAACACCCTGCCTCCAGCAGGAAGGGAGGAAGGGAGGTAGGTGAACATGCATGTTATTGGAATGGTGTTGAGTGTAGAATACTGATAGAGAGGTCCTTAGCTCTACGCTTCTTCCATATTTTAGGTAACCACCCATTACCAAACAAGCACTATTCTACACATAAGATGAGATGAGAATATAATTCCCTGAAACTGTAATTTAATATTCTATCCACGAGACAGCCCAGGTCTATTAAGTATGAGGAGTCTCACATTGGCACATCAACAAAACCATAGTCTTCATAGCAGTCGTTCGTTGTGTCCTTATTTAAATTCTCCCTCTCGCACAAATCACTCATTAAAACTCATATTGTGAAGGCTCATGGAAAGGTCATCTGTATTTATACAGCAATATGTAAATGCAGCACAATATTTTGGTAATACATAGCCCTTCATTAGCCATATTGCAAGAATGCAACAAAACGATAATGAGGTTGTTTATAAGCCTTGAGACACAATGTATCAATCATTTTCTTTTAAGGTAAGCCAAAATATTGTCTAATGAGTTACCATACCTTAAGCTATGTTGTCATTTAATGAATAGCAACACACTTGCTACATCTTTAATGATCATATAAACCTGATTAAGCTGGGAAATTTATAGTTTCTGTCGCCATAACAAGTTCAGTATCTTCTTGGCCTGTGTACCTAGAACAAGTAAGCTCCCAATCACCCATCTGTGGTCCAACATTCATTTAGAGCTGTATTACTGCCAGTCAATGGACAATTCATGGCTGAGACGACGCCTCTAGGCAAAACCTCACATGAACTGTACTTCTCGCTACTTTATTTTACTTGTCCTCCACTTCTCCCAACAGGCAGACAGCATAAGAAAAATGAAGAAGCTAGCCTATGATTAAATGGACTGATTTATATACTCATCCATGAACAGAAGTTGATCCACCAAAATCCTACAACTTTTATCTATTTACTATGACTATTGGAAAAGCAATAAATGGAAAGGGTAGTGATTAGCTTTTTCCCCTCGCCTAAGTTTCGCCTCTAGAAAACCTGGTCTTTTAGATGGAGTAAGTTAGTGCTGTTTCATTTGTTGCCAGTTAAGCTTTTGCTAGTTATGAATTCGGAGTTCCCATCTCCTGTTTCCCCATCAAGCATAACAGGGGGGAAGTGTGTGGGGTTTTTTGGTACATATCATGGACATTTGAAATTTACAGATATGGAAAGTTCAATGTGGGTATGTGCAACCACCAGTATAGCAATTGCTCTCCATGAAGGAATTGAGTTACAGCTTGCCACTACCCTTATAAAGATACATGCAACGATTCCACCCATCTTCATGCCTCCTCTCGAGAATTCTTAGGCGTGTGAGCATGAAGCTGAAATGGCTACAGATATGCCCAAACTGCATTTTGAAATGACTGCATCGCACTTTGCGGATGAGGCTTGCTGCCTTCATCAGATGGGGCCACGTAAACATGTGAAGATGCCTTAGAACCAAATTAAACTACTGACTCTTTTAGCCCATTACCATCTGCTCTGTCTGCAAACATCTCTGCAGGGTTTTTCCCTAGCTTGCTATCCAAGACTATTAATTGGAGATTCCAGGGACTGATCCTGAGTCACTCTCAATAAAGGCCATCACTCAGTGGCAGAGCATCTGCTTTGCATGCAGAGGGTCCCAAGTTCAATCCCCCATATCTCCAGGTAGGGCTGTCAGAGACCCTTGCCTGAACCCTGGAGAGCCACTGCCAGCCCATATTTCCCATCCTCTCATCTACACTGGCTTAAAAAGAATCTCTTGGTGCTTCTTGCTTGCTCTCAGTTTCTGACAACTTCCACCCATCAAAATAAGCTTTGCTGAGTTTTTGGAGAAGTGATAGAGTTCACAATTTGCATGCAGAAGGTCTCAAGTTCAATTCATACTATTTCCAAGCCAGCTTAGATGAAATCAAGCAACACATGCTAGGAAAAGGCTGAAACATTGGGGAACCTCTATCAGGCAAGGCAGATGATACAAGGCAGTTTTGTATGTTTGTGCATTTGTAGTTTCTTTGATGTGTTATGAAAGACACGGTATATAGTACGGACAAAGAAAAAACTCCTAAAGGCTACTTATATATAAAATTTATCCAGGTGTTCACATCTCTGAATTGAAACAAACAACATTTTTCTGTTTAGAAGGTAGAAAATACGAGATGCTTCTGGGATTTTAAAAGTAGACACAATAATAATCTATAATGGAAAAGATAATTATAGATATTTAAACACTATGCTCCAGCATAAAAGATATCTGTTGGTCTCGTTATCTGTATTCTTTTGGTGCTCTTTTTAAATAAAGCACAATGACTTCTATTTTCTTTAGCCATATTTAACTGTGGAACAGTTTACAACATGTAACACCTAATGAAAAAGACAATAACTCATATTTTGTAGAATGGACAGTGCTCCACGGTTACATTTATCATTGCCTGGTGCCAAGCTATTTATAACAACCATGCATGCGTGTGTGTGAAGTAAAATCAAACAGGCAAGTCTGTACATCAATGTTAATTGATGTTCCATGCACTTAAGTCAGTTAGGAAGCAAGAAGTAAAATTCCAAACTTGTTAGCTTATCTAATATCCCTGGGTTTTAAAACAGTGAAGTGTTATTTTGTTGTATTTGCCATGATAACACTTCCTGATAACAACTTAAGTTTTTCAAAAATTAAAAGGGTCCAATTTACATTTAGGAAACACCTATTTAGAATACTTTTAAGGCAATTTTAAATGTTAATTAAATGCAAATATTTTACAACTATAAATAAACTTACTTTAGCCTGGATTATTTTCTGATTTTTCATACTGAATTTTTCTTTCATTTCTTCCAAGAGACGCTTCATATTTCTCTCTTCTGGCTTGCCTAGATATTTTTTGTTAATATGAAGATAGCAATGCCATTTAGCTGATTCAAAGCCCCAGTGGCAGGTCCTCTTGTCAGGAGCTCGATGAGAATGCATCACAAATGTTTGGGGAGAAAACATCGAATAGCACTCTAAACATTGGATACATGGCGAATCTGGCTGCAGATAAAACTGTGGAGCAAATAAACCCTGACACTTTCCCAAGCATTCGTGCTCTACTTCAAAGGCACCGCCTGTCTCTTTTAGCTGGGCCAGTGAATTCTTCGCGTGAAGCAGGCTGCCATTTTGAGGGAAAGTGCGAGGGCGCAGCAATGCATTGCATAGTCTCTGAGCATCAGTCAGTGTGATCAGCCCACAAGACGGGGCATTAAACGGAAGGATTCCCAAAACCTTTAAGATGTGAAGCTGGTCTGAAGTGCACCTAGAGCAATAGATGTAAAGTTCATCGCACACTGTGTTAATTTGCTGTAAAGAAAAGTCACGGAGCACAGAATTCAAGACTTGAGGCAGGCAAAGTCTCTGTTCCCCTCCAACGTTAAAACAAGATATAGACTCCCCTTCCAATAAAGTCTGTGTCAGCTCTGTAGAGCTGTCGGAAGGAACAAGCAGTGGACCAGGAAGGATCTGGGGCGATGGGAGAGGTACAAAGACAGAAGACGTGCTTTCTTGAGAATGGCGAGCAGAAAATGCTGCTGGTCCTCCCAGCGAACTCTGGCTACTTAAGTGGAATTGTGCCAGTGTATGTTTCAGCCCTGGATTTAAGTTCAAGGGCTCAGATGCTGAAGCAGTGTTTGGTTTGGCATCTTCCTCTCTGTCCTCCATAAAGTTTTCTTCACATTCATCCAAATGTTCCTTCTTTATTGTTGGCAATTTATTTGCCACAGTTTGTTTTACATGCATTTCTGTCATTGCTTTTTTTGCTGGAGGACTGTCCTCTTCTTCTGCTGCAGTCCCCTTTTGCTTTGACTGACAACCACGGGGAAGGTTTGTCTGTGCAGCTGCCATAGCTGAACTTTAGATAGGTGACTCTGAAGTTTGATCACTGGCAGGTCTTTCAAATCTCAATTCCTGGTTGTCTCAGCTGCTCAACCAGTATGGCTGCTTTTAATTAAATAAGACACCAAAGTAGGTAAATGCAAAGTTCAACACTCTGCATTTAAAATCACAGCCTTTGAAGTTAAGGAATCGCCTAGAAATATGTCATTCAAAAATACTTTTTCTCTAATTAACTAAATATAAAACGAACAACCCAATGCACATATAAAAAGGTTTTCCTCAAATCTTCAAGTCACTGGTCTTGAAACTGATCCAGTGATTTTGATCCAATAGAAAACTGTGATTTAGTACAAAGTTAAGCTTTGAAGGAGATTTCAATGTCTACAGGCTCTTCCATCAGAACACAGAAGTTCTCACAGTCTGAGATGTGCTGCTTTCAAACCTACACTTCTATAAGAGGGGGAGCTTTATGTGTCAAATCTTGTTATTTGCACTATCATAGACAAGGTTTTGGATTTACTGTCCAACAAAGTTTTCCAGTTCCATCAGTCTCAGTGTTAATTCACCAATAAACACTCGAGTGGAAGCTGATCCTAGATTGTTGGTTGTAACTATATGTATATAGGTGACCATTGCGAAAAATGAAAATTAGCTCCCAGCCATCAGCAAAATTGATTTCTTGGGTTCATCCTTTCACAAAATCTGAATGAGGGGTAGAAAAACAGACAGGTATTTTATAATCAGAAATGTACTAAAGCAATCAAACAGTTTCAAATTAAATTCATATATTTTAAATATGCACACTTAACACAGCAATAGTGTTTCCTGAACTAACATAATTTGATCGGTGAGAGTGCAAGCTTGAGTTATAGAAGCTTTATCTTGTTAAAATATTCTGGGCACTACTTTCAGACACTTAATCAAGAATAGTCAAATAAAAGAGATTGCTATGCGTATTTTCCCTTAGAACCAAAACTATTCACAAGAAATCCATGATCTCTCAAGATCTTGCCTTGGTAATGGACTGGATGACAGCCAACAAACTGAAGCTCAATCTAGATCTAGGACAGTTCCCTAGAACGGATGGATGGGAGGTTGCCTGCTCTTGGAGGGGTTGCACTGCTTCAGAAGTAGCAGGTATGCAGTTTGAGGTACTTCTGGATCCTTTACTGTCGCTTGAGGCTCAGGTGGCCTCAGTGGTCCTTCTATCAGCTTTGGCAGGTGGCCCAGCTGCACTCCTATCTAACCACTGTTGTCTATGCTCTGGTAACCACTAGGTTAGATTACTGTGATGTGTTATACATAGGGCTGCCTCTGAAGACAGTTCAGAAACTTCCAACTAGTGCAGGAATTGGTGGCCAGGTTGCACACTGGGGCAAGATGGTTTGAGCATATTACATCCTGACCCACCAATCCTGACTGCTGATTAGTTCCCAGGCCCAATTCAAAGTGCTGGTTTTGACCTATAAAGCCTTGAACAGCTCAGGATTTCCAAAAGCTGCCTAGCCCTACTTGTGGGGGAAGGAGGCATGTTTTCTTCCGGCACACATCTTTGTATTTCCTCTCCCTGTTCCCCATTTATTCACCTGTGCATATTCAACAATACAGATATGTGCACTCCTGATATCTTATCCACCCCCTCCATTTCAATGTATCAACTGTTTAGACATATTATGAAATGACAGCCTGTCCTGCATATAATACAGGTCCTGAAGTTAGCTAGGCAGAATGTAAGCAAAGCAGATATTCCACTTGACTTCTCCTCTCCTCCCCGACATATTCTGTTCGCTTTACTCACATTCCACTCAGTATTTACCCCATAACCTATTTTGAAGGGGAATGGAACAACATAGGGGAGACAAGTGTTAGTTTCTCTCCCACCAGTTTTGTTCCCTTCTCCTCTTGCCCCAATTGCTATTTCCTGGTCTCAGAATTCTCCAACATTTCCCCATAAATCTCTCTCTCTCTCTTTGTAATGCATTTCTCACCCCCTCCCAATTCACATATTTGTTATCTCTGCTGTCTCTAACCCCCATCACCAGGAGCTAACTCCTCTCAATTTCATCACACAGTGAATCTACACAATATAAGCTATTTAGAAATACAGGGGTGGTGAGAAAACAATTATTTGGAAACAAATTATTGCATGTTTAAATAAAAAAAATACTCTTGGAATTTGTAGAATTGAAAAAAGGAGCACTTCTCTCTCATACTTGGTAAATTCAGAATCTACAGCAGAAGTCCTAGGAAAATCAAAGTTCCCTTTAGCCTTTTGAAACTGGTATGTAAAACACAAATAATTGCACTGCAACCATACACATTTTACATTTGGAACTTATGTTTCTCATGCAATAATAAAGAATGACAACACTACTGTTGCTTCAGACAAAGCAACTCCAACATAATATATTTTCCCTTTCAACACATGAACTGCCTATACCCTTCCCTTCTAGTTTTTGGTTAATACTCAGCATTTTTTGTGGGGGGGTGGGACGGGACACATTTAGCACAGGAGTTCCTCACTCCCTAACATCACTAGTTTCAAAAATCTACCATGTAAATCAGCTCACTTCTCCCATGACTAAATGTATATGCTTTCAAAATAGTCTTTCTCCAGACTTCCTCAACACACATACCACAATTACATGATTTATTTTACCCCAAAGACAATCAGAGCTTCCCACTTCCCAGAGTAACTTTTTGTCAAATTACCACACTCCATCCAAACCTAGCCCTAAAAAAAAAAAAAAAAAATCACAGAGAAAGACTTTCCCCTAAAAATCATTCAAGATGTCACAAAGAACCATTAACCTTACTAATATCCACCTAAGAGTCCCTTTAGTCTACCCTCCCAAAGACATGCAAAATCTCAACAGAATTTCTTCTCCCAAGGTCTTTTTGCAATACAGTGGTACCTCGGGTTAAGAACTTAATTCGTTCTGGAGGTCCGTTCTTAACCTGAAACTGTTCTTAACCTGAGGCACCACTTTAGCTAACGAGGCCTCCCACTGCCGCCACAAGATTTCTGTTCTCATCCTGAAGCAAAGTTCTTAACCCGAGGTACTATTTCTGGGTTAGTGGAGTCTGTAACCTGAAGCGTCTGTAACCTGAAGCGTCTGTAACCCAAGGTACCACCGTAAGCCACCTCCTGAAGAAACACTCAAATATATAAATACCTGTATTATTATTATTTAAATTTGCATACCACCCTTCATCCGTATATCTCAGGGCAGTTCACAGCATAAAAATACAAGATAAAAACACAATATGCATAATAAATACAAAAGAAGAACACAAACACATTTAAAATGATATAGGATGTTAGTCAGCTCAAAGCCTGGTTGAAGAAGAATGGTTTCATCTGGCGCCTAAAGGTGTATAATGAAGGTGCCAGGCAAACCTCCCTGAGGAGAACATTCCACAAACAGGGAGCCACTGCAGAAAAGGCTACTAGCCTCCATTTCTAAACTGCTTCAGAGGATTCCTTAGAAAGGTATAAGGGCGTCCTTAATGAGAAGATGGTAAACAAGCTTCCTTGAAAGTACTTCACTCAGTACTTTCCACCACCCTGCCTTTGCAAACTGGACCTGTCTATTCTAAGATCCACTCTTTTTAGTTTACACTGAGCAACGGGGAGGCCCACCAGACTGCACGAACAGTGTGCACACCCTAGAACATTTCCCAGAATCCTCCGCATTATGCAGGCATTCCAGAGCAGGTGAGCAAGGGGTTCCTCAGCAGACAAGTCAGTCTGTGTGGAAAAGGTCCCCTGCAGCTGGAAATCTTTGAAAGCCACTCACTCAATACCTTATAGTCTGGAAACTCCTTGTCCACAGACACTTCTGTTCTCAGGAAACATCCTAAAGCAATGACTTAACATTCCCACAGCCAATGCGAGTGTGCCTTTGCTTGCAAACCCCGACAAAAGCGGCCCTCCACCCCCCACCCCACCCCACAACATCCTGCGCTGAATCATTCCTGGTAGAAGCTGCTGCTGCTGCTGCTGACCCGCCCCCACCCCCGGTTCCCCCCACCGCCTTTTACTAGGAATCTCCTTCCACACCTCCAGCCCCAGAACCCCAACTCCTCCTCTTCTTCTTCTCGTGGAATTTCCCTGCCCTGCCCTGAACTAAACTCCTTTCCCTTCTGGCATCAGACTTAACCTGCTGCTGCAGACGCTCCTCCCCCGACAGGCGGCGAGGAAGGTTAAGTCTAGCTAGCAGAGAGGCGACCGGCGGGGGGGGGGGGGAGAGGGAAGGTTAGGCCGTGTGGGGCGGAGTGTCTGCAAAGAGTCTCTCCAAAGACGCCCTCAGATTTTCACCTCCTCCCCTCCCTCCAGCCGTATCGCCCCTTCTCTCTCCGTCCTCCCCTCCCCCGACGCCACAGCTTCCCTTCCCAGGCCGACGTTGCTCTCCAGAACAAACCTCCCTCCACCCACCCCAATCATGCATATTTGTCTAGTTTATTGCATTAAATAAAATGTTTAAGGAAATCCTTTCCCCCCCCACCTCTTATTTTGGGGAAGGGAGGTTGTTAGTCCGATCCCCATCGCGCAAGCGATCCTTCCCCGACACACACACACAACACTAAGTAATAATTACCCCCACCTCCAAAAAGGAAGCCTATTTCCCATCCCCCATCCGGACAGGAGGCGAGTCTTTCTTCCCCCCCCCCCCCGGCAACCCCTTTGCAATACACACACACACACCCTGCAACTGCTCTCGGCTAACCCCACTCCATTCCCCTCCCCCATCACTCTTCCTCCCCGGGACCATCCCTTTCTCTCCCCCCCCCCATTGCCTCAGTATAAACACGGAGCCCCCCCCCAATACATACACCCTCGTCTCTCCCCCCCCCCCACACGCCCAACTCCCCCTGCCCCGCTTCTCCTCCCCGAGGGTCCCGCCGGCCGGCCGGCCTCACCTTCTTCCGAGAGAAGCGAGCGTCCTTTCCCCCGCTTCACCGTCCATACCTCACAGCCGGGCTGCCCCCGACAGAGGAGCAGAAGCCGCTGACGCGCCGCCCACCCGTGACCTCACTGCGGAGACAGAGGAGGAGGAGGAGGAGGAGGAGGAAGGAAGGAAGGAAGGAGGAGGCGGCGGCGGCGATGGTGGAAAAACCACCGTGACTGAGACGGAGACGGTGGTGGCGGCGGCGGCGGCGCGCGGGCACGAACCCTCCAGGAGCGCGCGCCCCGCCAAGCCCCGCCCACTGTCTGGGCCAGCTGCTGGCTGGCGCTGGCTCTGGCGCTGAGTGTGTGTGTGTGAGGGAAAGAGCGCGTGAGGCAATACTTTCCCTTCCCTCTCTGTTTGCCTGGGAGAAAGCCAGTCCGTCTGCGCCGCCGCCGCCGCCGCGTCCTCCTACTAACCGCGGAATTTATAGAGCTGTTCCCGCTCCGCCGGTGTCCGCCTCTTCCCACCAGGCCACCCACCCCCAGAATATAAACACAGGAATACGTCTTCCCCTCACACACACACCATCCCTCCGTCCCTTCGCTCTTCTCTGGCCGTCCAACAACCGAATGGCTCCGCTGCCCGCGTCTTCCTGTCTGCCCTCCGCTTCCTTGTGCCGTATTTCTCCTCAGCGTCGCTTCACACGTTACGCGGGGATCGAAAAAGCCCAGGTTGGGTTTCCCGCAGCAGGACGCGTGCAAAAATAAACGAGTGGAGCGCAGCGCAGCGCCCTCTGGAGTGCACGCGTCTTGTATCACATTCGGGCTTTAGGACTTCTCGAAAGCAACGCTAGTGAGAGGAAGTCAGCTGAAAATGCGGTTTTCACGTTGTTTCTTACTAGTTATTTCCTTGGTTTTGTCTGATCCGTCGGCTCGTCTCCACTGCGGTTGTCGGGGATAGCTACCCCGGAGATTTTGGCGTCTGAGACAGGAAAGCCAAAGGCATTCCCCGCATAACAATTAACTCGAGGGCACTAGACTTCCCAAGTGGATTGTGGCTGTGACTCACATCTTTGTCTGTCTGCCTCCCGGGGCGACCACCCTTATCTCACGGTGAAACTGCCTGTGCTTGTTTGTCCTCAGCTTGCCTAGTCAAAACACTTCGCCCAGTTTTGCCTGCTTCTTTGCTCCTACGTGCCAGTAGGTTAAACAGTAATTGGGTGAAAGTTTGTCACTAATTCAACTTTTTTAAAGCTGAAAAAGCATATTGCCCAGCAACCCAAGGGTAAACACACAGTTGAAGACTCATGGGCACCAGCTGTTAGCTTTTCCTCTAAGCTTTCGCCACAAAGATTGGGGTGAAAAGGAAGGAGAAAATAAATGGCCCTGTAATAGCTTGCACATTGTGCAACGCACATGTATGCACATGCACTGTTTTCTGTCAACAGATGCTATCAAGTGTATGGGCCACAATCCAGATACAGGTTCACGCAGCCCAATAAATTGCTAGGAAGACACATTCCCATCTCTAATGTAAACCACCCTGAGCTTCTTTTAATTAATGCAGCGTATCAATATGTATGGCAGGTCCTCGCTAAAGAAGTTTACCCCATCCAATTTTTGGCAAAGGAAAGCAAAGGGAGAGGGAAAAGGATGAATTCAAGCAAATTTGTTTACATTGGACATAGTTTAACTTTAGCTGCTTTAAGAGCCAAAGGGTTAGGCAGCAGGGTGCAATGGGAAGCAAACTGCCCTGGATTTCCATATAGCTGCCCCCCAAACCTATTGGTTCATGTTGCCTGAAGTAGGTAAAACAAACGAGACTGTATTTATTCTCCAATTCTTCTTAGTCTTACTCTGCCTTAAAATATTGTTGCTCTTCCTTAACCCCCTAGTAACCTAACCATTACTAGCATAGTTACATAGGTAAGTGGTAGTATAATGCATACTTACCAAATTTATTCAATTCCATTCACAGGTAAGAATTGGGATTGGGGGCAGCCTATCTAGTTAGTGTTATCTAGGAATGTCTGTATTATTGTGTTCACCTAACAGACAACAAACAGAAACATTTTAAAAATATTCCTTTATTTTAACCCAAATACATGCTGATTCTTAGATTGTAAAACAACAAAAAACACCTGGCCTAGAAGTTCTTTGGGTGAAGCAAGTCAAGCTCCCAGCTCTTTGCTGGCTGGCCTAACCAGGGGAACAAGACTCCTAGGGAGCAGAGCCACTCAGTATGTGACTGCCTCACGCTGTAGGTAAAGCCTGAGGATTTTCTCTTTTCTGGAAAATTATTTTAAATCCATGCATTCTCTGTTGGAGGGAGGGAGCATAAATGTAAAAAAATAGTTTGAGTATTTTCAGTTCTAATTAGGTATTTTTATTCTAGAGAATGGATGGGGAATGTAATAAAACATAGACAGTGTAAACCTAATTACCTATTAGAAATAGAAGTTGGTCCTACTGAATTCAGTGAGGCTTAAAAAAAAAAAAGGTAAAGGACCCCTGACAGTTAAGTCCAGTCGCAGAAGACTGGGGTTGCAGCGCTCATCTCGCTTTACAGGCCAAGGCATCCGGAGTTTGTCCGCAGTTTTCCCGGTCATGTGGCCAGCATGACTAAGCCGCTTCTGGCACAGCGGAACACCGAAACCAGAGCAGTGCATGGAAACGCTGTTTACCTTCCCACCGGAACAGTACTGTACCTATTTATCTACTTGCATTTTGACGTGCTTTCGAACTGCTAGGTTGGTAGGAGCAGGGACCAAGCAACGGGAGCCCACCCCATCGCGGGGAGTCGAACCGCCAACCTTCTCATCAGCAAGCCCTAGGCTCTGTGGTTTAGACCACAGTGCCACCCGCGTTCCATTCAATGAGGCTTACTCCCAGGTTTACTCCCAGGTAAATGGGTTTAGGAATGCAGCTTCTCAGCAGTTCTGCCTTTGGAATAGAAAGGTCGGTTGGTGAAGCAAATAGAAGATGGAAGGTTTTTGGCTATTGATTTTTTGGTCTCTCCAATTATTTTCAATGTCAGCACCAAATAAGTTTGAAACTTTGATCCCATAGTGATATAATAAGCTAATATTTTAATAAATCACTATGGCCTGGAAAGTCAATGGAAGCCAGGGAAGCCAGTCATTCTATTAAACTGATAGTGCCCTAAGGTTTGAAACAGATGCCTCTTTTACTGAAAAGATGGATGTTTAATTTGATTGTATGCTGCTTTTCCGGGCTCATGAGCAGAAAAGCAGCATGTAAATTAAAATATACATATTTTAAATGTTTGGTCTCTTAGCTTCCAGACTTTTACTCAGTAAGTTTTGCAATTTACACAGATTCATAGGTAGGGGTGGCCCAAGACATTTTGGCACATGAGGAGGAATCCAAAATTGTGTCACCTACTCCCAGCCAGGGAAGAAGGGGTCAGGGAAGATCTACATAAGGAACAAGGCAGGAAGAAAGATCTACATCAAGATCTGCTGCCTGTGAATCCTGCCATCTGAGGCAGTCACCTCACCTTGCCTAGTGGATGTGCTGCCCCTGCTCATATGTTACCTTTAATTTGCACTAATCCTAATACATGGATTATAATTTATCTCCATGAATGCCAGATCAACACTGATCAAAAACGGAATTGTTAATAAGAGTATAAATATAATTTGGAGTGAGAAAGAAGAGCAGCTGCTAAAACTGAACACTAAAGTAAGTGTTGCTAGTCTAGAGAAAGGGAAACCTATCCAGAAGCACTTGGAGTATTAGAGCTACTTACTTAAGAAGATGTGGTGTTAAATGTGTAGTCTTACTAGATTTATTTACTTTAAACTAATAATAATAATAATATTGCCCCAGCCCCTGGGCTGTTTCCAGCAAATTAAAACATTAAGCACAGTAAAGCATCAAACATTAAAAACTTCTCTAAACAGGGCTGCCTTCAGATTTATTCTAAAAGTCAGATAGTTGTTCATTTTCTCTGCCTAGTTCCCTGCAGCCTCACTTCTCACAATGAGGGAACTGCCAGAAAGGTAGAGTTGGATCTCAGTGTCTGGGCTGAATGATAGGGGTTTATAACAATACTGTACACATAAACCACACAGTAAAAACAGACATCAATTAACCATTGCAGAAAGATGTATTCTTAACTGCCTGCATAGGTCTGGTGGAACAGGAAAGTTTTAAGCAGGTGTTTAAAAGTTGAAATAAAAGGCACCTTGCAACCTTCAAATACCGGTAATTCATGCCGTATTGTAAGGACTTGTTCTTAAGACTCATGGCCACAGGATTACGGTAGTTTAAACCACAAGACTGGGAGTAGTCAGGGGTTAAAATTGTCAGGCACAGGGTGTTGAAAGCAGCACAAGTGATGGGGACAGCTTTTTAAATGCACATCCTTCATTATCTCTGGTGGCTCTCCAGCAAAGCTTCAAAGATCAGAGCTTTCAGTTCTCATACAAGATGAAATAAACACATCAAGTTCCTTTAAAGAGCTTTTTATGTGGCACACAGAAAAAAACTCCACAAGGCAATTTTAAAATCTCTTTATAGCTCACCTTTCACTTCTTTTAATGTAGTTTCTGATAGGTGGTGTCTCTCTCACCCACACGTGAAAGGAGAAGTGAGACAACTGATCTGCATTTCTAATGCACAAGTGAAAATTGCTATTCCAAATTACTTCATGTTAAGAGAGAGGTGTTGACTAGTGTTGTACAAAAACTTAAAAATACCCTTCCTGTCAAACTGGTTAGCATACACACCAAACCTGTTTCTCAAACTGCTAAGATGTATACGGCACTTTGTCACACTGTTTTATGAATTAATTCAAATTCATCATTTCCATTTGTGAACATCTCTCATTATCTACCACTTACAAAGGATATGCGCTTCCTACATTATCTGAAAATCTAATTAACACACCAGGAGAGAAATGGAAAACATGTTCACTACAATTCCTTGAGCTAAAGCTATGAATCAGAATAGATACCAACTGTCCAAATGTATAGATGCATGTGGTTAGGAACCCTAGATATAAAAAATAATAATCAAACGCTAGCTCCCCATCACTTACATTAGGCTTTTCCGTGTTAGTGTGGTGACTTGAGACTGAACCCAAAGAATTCCCCTTTTCATCTTCCCATTCCTTTAAGACATCAGCCCCAGCTATTTAGAATCCTTCCCTTCTGCCTCTCTGTAAGTGTTGAGCCATAATATGCTATTTACTCCCAATAATAGAACACATGGGCAACAACCCCAGATTTGGGTAGGTGATCCTCATATCCTGGAGGTGAGCAGAGATTTGCATAATTAAGCTTGCTCTATCTTCTTTCACTCCATTGTACCTGAGAACAGTGCAGACTTTATGACTTTAGCATCAACCTACATTCCCCCCCCCCCCCACTTTGCTTAGCATTCAGTCTGACGAAGAATGCTGGAGAACTCAAAATGTTGCTCCCTATTTTGTGACAGTTCTCATCTGATCCTAACATAGGTATTCTCCTATTGTGGATTTTGAAACACTTATCTTGTGTTATCTCAAATAGGTCATGTATTGTGTTACCTTACAGTCCCTAAAATCATCACTGTTACCTTCTACAAAGTTCTGCTATAGACACTTAAGGACGTAGGAGTCTACCTTATACTCGGACAGGGCATGGAGCTCAGTAGTTTCTCTTGACAGCAGCTCACTGGAGCTTTGAACAAGAGGCACTCTCAGCTCTACTTGGAGATTTCAGGGATTGAACCTGGGACATTTTGTACGCAGAACATGTGCTTTACAGCTGTGCTATTGCCCTTTTCCAAGGCTAGCTGTGGCTGGTTCAAGTGAAATATAGCAACATTTATTAAAATAGTTAAAGAGGAATAATGATAATGGTAATAATGTAATTTATTATTTCTACCCAGCCTATCTGGCTGGGTTTCCGCAGCCACTCTGGGCAGCTTTCAACATTAAAAGCAGAATAAAACTTCAAACATTAAAAACTCCCCTAAAAGTCAGATAGTTGTTTATTTCCTTGACATCTGATGGGAAGGCGTTCCAAGTTTTTCCCCCTATATTTCCAGTGCAAGACGCCTTAAGTTTGATATAAAATGTTAGTTTACAGATACAGTAAAGGGAGATAAGTCTGCATTTGATCTATAATTAGCAGCATGGTTACCAAGAAACAGCATCACTTGTCTAGGGGCAGCAGGGAGGCATATGGTTATAATAACCACACAGAATATTAGTAATTCCCAAGAATAACAGTCTCTTGCAGCAATGGCAGTGACTGTCTCGAGTTGGTGCGTTGGGAATTTTTAAGTCCCCCTCCTGCTCATGACTTTTACAGCACTAAAAAGGAAATAACTCATTTAAATATGTGAAAACACCCATTGTCTTCCAACTAAGAAACTATTCTCTATACTGTATATTCATAGATAGGGAGAATGGATTTCATGTGAGATGGAATGAGCCTTACACCTTGATAAATAGATCCAATCACCTCTCATTTAGAAATTAAATCATTCCTTAATTTTAAAAAGTCATAACACATTTTAAAAGAAGTCAAAGGAAGTAAAAAACTAGAATACTTTCCAGGTTCTGCCTCCTCCTACTTCACGAATCCACTGAAAATTACAAATATCATTTCCTAAAATTGAATTTCGCCCACATAGACAAATAAAGAGCAAAATCAGATCCAGAACCCACCAGAATTTAGCATTAGAAGACCCTACTTTCAATACCATGGCTCAGCCCTGGAAATGTGAAGGACCTCTACGCCATGTCCAGAGTACCTCCCCACTGCACAATCACAACTAGGCTCTGTATGTCCAGGGCAAGATATATTCCAGATTTGGGTGAGGATACTGTGTTGAACGACACCTCCCACTCCACAACATGAGATTTGATAACTCCAACTTCCAAGATACCAATTAACGTAATGAACTGGAACATAGGAACTCTCGCACGAACTTCATCTCAGTACCTTTCACCTAGGTGGAAGCGGTTTTGCTACTCAGGTAGGCCGCAGAGAAGTCAGGAAGGCAGAATCCAGAAAGAGTGATATTAAGAGCCACCACAATAGGTAGTTCCAACCACAGACAGGAGTCTTGATGAGTAACATGACAAGGTTGCCTACTAGCTCTTTGGATAAGCCAGGGCACAAGTCTGTCCCACAATGTCTGCTCCATTAGGCAACAGACTCCTTAAATCTGTCCATCACACAAGGTCACTATTATGCTTGATTTTGCAGGTAAAAGGAGAGACAGCCAATAGATAAAATCTTAGCAGCAAAGGGTAAAAACAGGCACATATGGACTTGTTTGGCTGTAATTCTAAAGTTAAAACAGGCATTTGGATGTTATTCTCTTTTTTTAAAACAGTGAAAACAGCTCTGTTGACAGCAAAGGAGGACATGTCTTTCTCTGGCACAAAGAAGTATACAGGTGCTGCACCTGGATTTGATACATGTCTGAATGTGATCTTCCTTCATTCCTGAGATTCAGTGTTTCACTGTCAAGTGGGAAGCGCTCCTTAAACACAAGATTGCCCTGAGTAATGTGTGAAGGGGGCCGGGAGCCATGGCAGCTCTACACCATACTTTTAAAGCACATCCTACACACATTTAAAGGATGTGACCTCCCTTAAAGAATCTTAGGAACTATAGTTTCCCTGCCAGTGCTACTATTACCAGTATATTTAAACTATGCTTTAAATGTATTGTATGGGATGGCACTGTATGGGTGGCACTGTGGCCTAAACCACAGGGCCTAGGGCTTGCTGATCAGAAGGTCGGCAGTTCAAATCCCCATGACAGGGTGAGCTCCCATTGCTCAGTCCCTGCTCCTGCCAACCTAGCAGTGTGAAAGCACGTCAAAGTGCAAGTAGATAAATAGGTACCGCTCCAGCGGGAAGGTAAACGGAACATGCTGGCCACATGACCCAGAAGCTACCTGCGAACAAACGGCGGCTCCCTTGGCCAGTAAAGCAAGATGAGCGCCACAACCCCAGAGTCGTCCACGACTGGACTTAACGGTCAGGGGTCCCTTTACCTTTAAATGTATAGTATGGACCTGCCCCTAGTCTGCAACTCAGCATTTTCAATAAGGCTGTAAACAAAAAGTACAATGGATGTACGTCTTATGATGCACATTTCTCTTAACTGCTAATTGGCATTACTATAACCTAAATTGTACCCTTCCCTGCAGAAGAGATGCCAGTTCATAGACTCCCATGATTTGAGGAGTTAATCGTCTGGGAAAACTAATTATGTGTTTACTGTCTAATGTTCAAGAGCTCTCCAGTAGTAATAAAGAGAAGTAAATAAAATTGCTAAATTGGAAGAATACTCAAGGAAAGCGTACAATGAGTGCAACACAGGATTTAAAGAAAAAGCCCTGGTGGTTTTTTTTTAATTTTGAAACTTAAAATGGAAAGTAAAAAAGTGTGCAGAAATACAAGAGATTACACAGTACAGTACAATATCTGCAAAATGAAGGAAGTACATAGTACAAGATGGAAGCACCCATTTACTTCAATGTTTACACTAAAAGGCTACCTTCAGAAAAGCATGCTGCATTAGCTGTCCATGTCTGAATTCCCTGTTCAATATTTTAAGACAGCCTCTAAAACATTTAATATATTTTTTAAAAAATAACAACAACAACTAACAACTTAATACCATGGCACTTGTTTGGAAACATGAAAAACAAAACAAAACTTGATATTTGCTTTTAACATCCCTCAGTTCTTTGTGAAAAATTGACACTATAAGATGAAATAAGTAAGACACACATATACAAGGGGGGTGGGAAGCACATTGTAACATCTGCAATTTTACTCCTTTTGTGCTTTGAAGAAAAGTCTTAGATGTGAGAATTTCACTCACCTACAGTTTGTGAGTCAGAAAATGTACCTCTTATATAAGTCATTCTGTACCATGCAGCTTATGAAGTGAAACCGCTGTTAGTGGCCTAATTTCAGATACATTAAGAAAGGACGAAATAAAATAAGAGGGCACAAGCCAAGTTGTAAGTTAGCTCTATTAAGTTATAGAGGTCTCCTTCCCCCTTCAAGAATGGAAAACTGAAAGACTACTCATCAGATCTAAAACATAGCACAATTAAATGTTTTTAGATGTACCCTGTAACTGACATGAGCTTAACAAGGGAAAGTACCAAAGTGGTTGAATTCCTCCTCTTCAACATGCCAGTGTTTGAAAAGCACAATGAAGATAATGCATACTAGTCAAAGTGGCAATTTTTGCCTTAATGCACAAATGTACCATAGATTAAGTTCACAATGGCAGAGAAAAATAACTCACAGAAGGCTAACTAGAATGTGCTTGGTTCTGGACAACTATTCAGTTAAGTCCACATTTCTACATTATTGAAAACACTTTGAAAATCCCTTCTCTTTACAAGCATTTAAAAATCAAGCAAAATACACAAGTGACATCTCCAGCCAGCAGTTCCTCGACTTTTAAGATAAAGCATGCAACTTTTTCTCGGTACGTCATTATATTAATTATATACAGACCTTTAGAACGCCCATCTTCACTGACCTAGCTGGTTTGAATTTTTATTTAGACTTTTGCATACATCTTAGAGCAGTAAGTATAGGACCATGAGAGGAGCCACACTTCCCTAATCACATTAATAGAGGGATCCTTTTGTAGTGGTATAGTGTAATGGTTTTTCAAACTGTACAGCTGCTGTATGAGCCTATTAGCCTTTTAAATCCATAGTGAAAATAAATTCTGGTCTACCTTAACAGAAGCTACAAAATTATAAAGCTGGCTGCATGAGGTTGTATTTGTTAACATTAGCTGCCTATTTCTGCTAAATACTTATTTTTTTCTTTTTTAAAAAACCTCTACTGGTTCATTTTAATTCAAACTGATACCATACATTTTATTAGCCCTTTTGAAAAGGACAGACTTAATAAGAAGGCACTCATTTACATAGCAAGGATGTATACCAAAGAACTTTGATTAAACGAATGACAAGTAATTTTGGAGTCAAATCTACTGCATGGTGCTTGAAAGAAAAGTCCTATTTGGAGACAGCCATGGTCTCTGTTGTCAAGAAAGCAACTATTCTCCATGACTCTGTCAAGCCTAAAGTAAATGCTGTGCCACTTCCAAGTCTAAAAAAAAAAGCAAGGCATTACAGTGGTACCTTGGTTTACGAACGATTCGGTGTACAAACTCCGCAAAGCCGGAAATAGTGTCCTGGTTTGAGAACTTTACCTCGGTCTAAGAACAGAATCCGAATGGTGGAAGGGCACCAGTGGCAGGAGGCCTCATTAGGGAAAGTGTGTCTCAGTTTAAGAACAGTTTCAGTTTAAGAACCGACTTCCAGAATGGATTGAGTTCATAAACCGAGGTACCACTGTATCCTGGAGACTGCAAATATTACACCACAATCCTATGCATGTTTGCTCATAAGTAAATCCCACCAAATTCAATGGCGCTTACTCAAAATGCACCCAGGATTGCAATGCTAAAATTGTAACATGGAAGATGAAACTTTACGTCCAGTTCATACTGAATGTGGAATATACATGGAATGGAAGCGGGCTGTGGCAGTACATGTAAATTCTCCTGCTGCTCTTCTTTTGTTTTCAGTCTAACACATTAACATCACCAATGCGAGTAAGCTTCTTAGCCAGGTCTGAGAACTCAGGTTTAACAAGGGTTCTTCAAATGAATTAGGGAGCATACTCGTTTTACTCTGGGTTGGCAACAGACACATGTAAAACTGAAGACAGGTGGACTTGATGTGTTAATTTCACTTAATGCAAGCAGGTGCTCTTTAATTAGACCACTTTGAACCCAGAATTGCTTTACATTTCAAGTGGAATAGGTGGCAACATCCTCTGTTTCACATTAGGCAGCCTGTAGGAAAATGGTTGCCTTGATGTTTCAAGTTCAACTTTGGCAAAATCTGTTTTAGTGTTTTAGATTTCCTTAGAGTCAAATAAAAAGCATCCAGCTTATATAGCAGGTTAGTGAAAAGTTCGTATTTGATAGCAAATGACAAAGGTAAATGCATTTTATTAATTGCACCCCAACTGCAAACTGTTCATCCATGCAGAAAAATGTGTCAGCGACAAATGGCACAGTTCAGAAGTGGGAGATCAGACACATTCCTCAGCAGACATCAGAAGGGGGTTGATATATTCAAAGCCTTCAAATTCAGACTGGTCAATCTTCTTCACAATATCACTGAAAATAAAAAGAGCATTTATATTCTCAAAAAACAATACAATACAATTTGTACTGAGGAAAAACTCCAGAGAGTGACTGTATTCAGCACTGGCTCTACTGAAACATCAGATTCATCAGGCTACTCTCTCAACTGTCCACCAGCAACCATTCCATCAAGCTACTACAGAAGGACAAAGGTTGCTGAAAAAGTAGTAACTTTTAGCCCTTTCCCTCTGAATCTTTCTATTCAAGCTGGTCTACAAGACCTCTGTAACTAAGAACCAGTGCAGAAGCTTCCTTTTTTCCCTTCTCTTTCTGAGTCCCATCTTGTGCAGAGTCTTTTAAATTGTAAGCCTGAGGGCAGGAACTGCC
The DNA here is from genome assembly GCF_964188315.1 of Podarcis muralis. Lineage (NCBI taxonomy): Eukaryota > Metazoa > Chordata > Lepidosauria > Squamata > Lacertidae > Podarcis > Podarcis muralis. Next base: position 15,659,595 of record NC_135660.1, read on the forward strand.
TTTTCATTCATGTCTGTAAGCTGCTTGGGGAGGTCCCCCCCCCTTTAACTTAAAACTGAGGGGCTAAAAACAAATAAGGGAGCCCAATGAAATGTGCTCTTGTCAGGGTTCTGATGCACTGAACAAAAAGTACACACAGGAATTCTTTTAGTCACTTCTCCTATCACTAAACTACAATTCAAGTAGAAACTATTATATTCGTTTATTGTTGCTGTTGTTAATAATAATAATAATAATAATAATAATAATATTTTTTATACCATGCATCATCCAAGGATGACAGGGCAGTTTAGTTTTTAAATAAAAATACAAATAAACAAAACATACCACCACAACTTCCAGTTTAAATGGCCGTAGACTAATTAGTCAAAGGCCTGGGGAAGAGGAATGTTTTCGCTTGGTATCTAAATACCGTATTTTTCACTCTATAAGATGCACTTTTTCCCTCCTAAAAAGTAAGGGGAAATGTGTGTGCATCTTATAGAGCAAATGCAGGCTGCACAGCTATCCCAGAAGCCAGAACGCGAACAGCGCTCCCTCTCACTGTCCTAGCTTCTGGGATAGCCGCGCGAAGCCTCTTCAGGACAGCAGGGAGCCTTCATCTTCTGGGATTCAGAATATTTTTTTTCTTGTTTTCCTCCTCCAAAAACTAGGTGCGTCTTATGGTCTGGTGCGCCTTATAGAGCGAAAAATGTGGTGTGCGAAATGAAGCTGCCAGGCGAGCCACCCTGGGGAGAGGCCCACTGGTGATATAGTTGGTGCAAGAGCTGGTTTGCGGGGTGGTGCAAAGTGAGGAAAGTTGGGCTCAGGCAACCGCTTCCCGTAATATAACAGTGATAGCAGCAGCCAGGTAAGCAGCACCCATGGACTGGGGCAATGAGAGGGGAAGACAAAGAGGGGAGGACAATTAGGCCTGGCAGAATAGCCAAGCACATGGAGCAGCAGTGCAGGAGCTGCCCACCACGGGTGCTATATTGCTGGCTGCTTCACTATTGTGTTCTGTGTGGGCAACACCCTGATGAAACAGCACCCAACAGGACTGAACCCTTCCACTCTCTGCAGTGTGGCAATAGGAGGGGGGCTAAAGAGATATACCGTCTTCCTTCCTCAGCCCTCCTCCTGACTACCGTGGGTTTAAAAAACCCTAATTAACATTAGCCCTGCTCTCCGAGTTGATTCAGAGTTCCTGGCCAGCTGTTAACGGAGTCAGATTGGAGGAGCGTGCACAGGCCTAAAAATTAATAAATTATGCTATCCATTTATAAATTTCTATTTTTTTGGTGCTTAGAATTCCTGAGCAATACCGGGTAATTTCCACCAGTTCTTATCACAAGTATTCACTCTCCAAAGTTATAAATATATCTACTACTGTCCTCATATAACCTTAACAATAAATAATAATAATAATAATAATAATAATAATAATAATAATAATTTATTTACACCCCACCCATCTAGCTAGGTTTCCCCAGCCACACATAGATGCTTTGCATGCAGATGGCTTCAGGGTCAATTCATGTCATCACTACTTGTGATCAGGTGACAGGTGATATGATATATCTCTACTGGAGACCCTGGAAAGTAGGTGCCAGGCAATACTGGACAAGACAGACACTAAGTCTGGTTTTGGTATAAAGTGGCTTCCTGTGCTGAACTATCTGAAGTTACAAAATCCTGGATTGGCCCCAATTATATTTTTCAAAATCTCAGAAACCATGTTAGTTACAATTCATTGTGCAATTTACCAGTTGCCATTTTGTTCACCCCAATGGGGTAGTCATTTTTGGTCACATGGGAATATGAGCAGCTCTGCTAAATCAGACTAAGCATCTATCCAATTCAGTGTTCTGCTTCCAGCAATGGCCAATCATCCAGGATACCTACAAGCAAGGCAGAATGTGGATAGCCTTCTTTGTTTGTCTCTACTTCTGGAAACTGTTAGAGGTTCTGAAGTTCCATCACGGCAAATACTACCACAATAAGAGCTGTTAGAATTGCAAGGGAGCATTTCGTTCAGTTTAGTAGCTTAATCATTTACTTACTCATCATCAGGGGTGAGTTGAACAGGCTCATTCGTGAACTGGGAGTCAAAGTTGTCCAGACCAAATTCTCCACATATGTTTGGTTTAAAGGGGGGAACCACTTGCTTTTGCTCCATCTAGGAATAAGTTCACATAGCATTTAAGTGTTGCTGTTGGATAATTATATAGAGTGCATTAAGGATAATTCACATTTCTCTTAGGAGGGCAAACTATGGGTTATAGTGTTTGTAAGCTTTTATTCCACACAATGATCCTATTGCTTTGGGGGCACTGTATTGCAGAGTATAATGGGTAGAATGTTTTTGGCCCCCTTGTGGTTATGCTACAGGGTGCCACGGGGAACTATTTTATCCCCCAATGCTACTTAATATCTACATGAAGCCACAGGGAACTGTTATCAGGAGTTTGGGGCCAAGGTGCCACCAGTACACTGTCGACACTCACCTCGAATTCTCCATTTATTACATTGGAATCAGGATACACCTGGACTGGTGCCAGTTTGGCAAATCTGCAGGTGAGTGGTTCCCATGGCAGAAAACAACGCCTGGATGGGGTTGCGTTTCCTATGAAGGAGCAGGTTACACAGTCCAGGGTGCTTCTATACCTAGCTCTGTCACTGGAGGCCCAGACTGCCTCAGTACCTAGAAGCCCCTTTTACCAGCTATGCCTGATACAACAGCTACAACCATTCCTGGACCAGCTTAACTTGACCACAGTAGTTCAGGCACTGGTGACTTCAAGATAAAATTACTGCAATGCACTCTATCTGGGGCTTCCCTTGCTCTTGATCTGAAAACTGCAGCTAGTTCAGAATACTGCAGCATGGTTGCTGACAGAAGCGAGACCCTGCCAACTTATAAACACGTCTGCTTAGAGATTTTCATTTGTTAAAGGATCAGGTTCAAGGTACTGTTCCTGGTATATAAAGCCCTTAACAAGCCTGGGACCAGTTTATCTGCAGGATGGCCTTACCCAATATGTGCCCACTCAACTGCTTCGATCTGCCGAAGTGACACTGTTAACAAGTGCCACACAATAATAATCCCGTACTTCTAAGAAATTTTTGTGTGGCATCGCCTACACTTTGGTAGTAGGTGACATCAAACAGACGTCTTTGCTATATTCTTTTCAGCACCTGCTTAAATTATTTTTGTTTAGGCTAATCTATCCAGACATATACATGCTGACATATTTTAATCTCTTTTTAGTTTACTCCTTTTTTAAATTGTTTTTAATTACTTTTTTTTAATGAAAATTTTAATATTTATCATTAACCACCTAGAAACTTTGTTACAATCAAGCAGTATATAAGTTTTGTTAAATCTTTTAAACCCCTTGCTCTGAACATAATCCTCAAACTTCTGAAAACATGCTGAGTAGTAGCATGGTAAAAGGGAACTGAGCTCCTGAAGTACTAAAATAACCACTGCACTGCGTAGTTCATGCTCACTTTGAGTACTTGAAAGGATATTGTTCATGCCCCAAAAAGATTAATTATCTGCTTACTGTGTCATATTGTAAAATCTATGGGGAAAACTCAATAGTTTTTTGGCAACTTTTCACTGACAATGGCAGAGGCTCTCTCATCCAGGCAAGATTTCAGATATTCACTGTGCATAAAAAGGTAAAGGTACCCCTGCCCATACGGGCCAGTCTTGACAGACTCTAGGGTTGTGCGCCCATCTCACTCTATAGGCCGGGGGCCAGCGCTGTCCGCAGACACTTCCGGGTCACGTGGCCAGCGTGACAAGCTGCATCTGGCAAGCCAGCGCAGCACACGGAACGCCGTTTACCTTCCCGCTAGTAAGCGGTCCCTATTTATCTACTTGCACCCGGGGGTGCTTTCGAACTGCTAGGTTGGCAGGCGCTGGGACCAAGCGACAGGAGCGCACCCCGCCGCGGGGATTCGAACTGCCGACCTTTCAATCGGCAAGTCCTAGGCGCTGAGGCTTTAACCCACAGCGCCACCCGCGTCCCCATTCACTGTGCATAGAACTATTTAAAAGCAATATTTATACTGTCCACTTACCAGGTCCCAATCAACATTACGAAAAAACGGATGTCCCTGAATGTCTGCAAACCCTGTTTGAGGATGACAACCTAGCCGTTCTTTTGGATCCTGGGTAAAGAAAACATGTAACATGAAGGTCAAATTAAACTTAATAAGACTATTGTAACTGGGCCAGAAAACAGCCATAGATTGTAAATATAAATGAGTTTCAGTACACAAATTGTTAAAGTGCTCATATTACATTCCTTCCCAAATATGTATTTTGATATTTTTATACTAATTTTCTCTTGCCAGTTTTAAACCTGTAACATGTATATTTAAGAACCAAAGTTTAACCCAAATATGGCACGAGCTCTTACCTTGTTAAGAAAGCTTTTTAGAACACTTGCTGCCTTCACAGAAAGGGATCGTGGGATACGGATTTGCTTCTCTAGAATAACTAGAAGAAATAATTAATAACATTTTAATTTCATGAATTTTCTGTTTTAAAATTCTAAAGGTGTGTTTTGGAACTGATGTACAACGGAAAACTCAATCTGTATAAGAGGTTGAACTAAATTAAAGGCTGTTTTTTATGCTAAATAGTAGTATTCTTTTGGACCATGGGATATAAATTTCACTTCTTTTGTGCTTTAAATACATAGAATAATTTTAAAAGATATGTAGGTTTCCTTTTCTGGTATAGGAACTTGACTGCACCCTCCTTTATTTTAAAAGTTAAGATCTAGCCACAGAAGTAAACTTTCAGGTCTCTAAAGACAATGGAAAATCAGCCCAATACACTGCTGTCCTTTAGCTAATTTTGCACTATGTTTGTTCAGAAAGCACAAATCTACTTGGGAATCAGGCATTCGTCAGGAGATAAACTTTGCCTCATTGTACATTTCACCATTTAATTTCAATCATACTTGCTCCTCATTGAAATGCATCATCCATGATCCACAGAATCAACTACTTGAACAAACTAAAAATTGTGCTTTTGAATTACTTACCTTGGAAAAGATAGTCTTCTGTATTTTGATCAGGATTATCAGAGCTTCCAACAATATCAAATGGTGATCTGCCTGCCATCATTTCAAACATCAGGACACCTAAAGCCCACCAGTCCACACTAAATCCTGTGATTTAAAACAAGGCATAACATTACAGTACTTTAAAAGGATTTGGTATAATCAGCATGTTTATCTGGCAAAGCCTTTAAAGATGTGGTGGAAAGTAATAGATACAGCAGGAAGAAGAGCAGCGGTTAGACTACACAATCGAGGATTTCAAGGTAAATCTAGGTGGATAAGAAATTCCAGGCTTTCAATGACATCCTTATGGTCGCTATGGCCTAGTTCTCCCAAAGAGGTAGTAAGCCAGTTCCCCCAAGTGGATGCAGGTGGGCTCCATAGCTTGGGATGGCACCTCCCATCGGCTCAGGCAGGCAGGGTCTAATCTACTGACCAATTCACCTGGCGGGAGGGCAATCCCACTGATCAAACTGGCCTACCTCTTGCTGTGGCCAGTCTGGTCTAGCTGAGCTCCATAAGAACCTAGCCTGCTTCATCTTTCTTTTTAAAAAGCTCACACTTTCCCCCTTTTTCTTGCTTATTATCTTTTCTCTGAACCCCACTGTACTCCTTCTACTTCCTTACTTTCTTCCCAGACCTCTGGCCCCCACATCCTCTGCACAGGGCAGGGAAACATAGAGGGCTGCAGGATGAGCAGTGCTGTGAGGGAGCTCGAACATGGTTCCCACATTCTAAGAAATCAAACTGATGAAGCAGAACTGGTCACTGTCAATTTATTTTGCATTTGGATCAAGTGCTAGGTTTAATTGCACAAACATTTTGAGTACAAGAGGGGTTCAGTGCCAGGGGGAAACTGTGGTGGACATTTGGTTTGTGTGGTAACTACTCATGCTCTCCAGGTTTGGTATTTATACATGTAATATTTACCATAATCTTCTCCACGCAAGATCTCAGGAGCAATGTAGTTAGGAGTGCCACAGAATGTGCTTGTCGTGTCTCCAGGCCTTAATCCTTCCTTTTAAAACGGAAACAAAGGGGAATGAAAATCGTACGCAAATATTTATTCTGCTTCCCATCATAATAGCAAGTCAGTTGTTTTAACTGCACAACACCTAATTTAACAGGCAAGAGCAAACATACAAGCTCTTTTTCATACATGCGCCACACTTCCAGAATAAAAAATTTAATTGATAAGAAATACATTGGAAAACAAAAAGAAACAACTCCTAGCTTGATCTATAGCATAGATCACAACTACTTTATAATATGATTGTGGGACATCCAGAAAGTATAAAACAATACAGCTACATAAGAACAGGAATCATTCCCAAAATATAATTATAAACAGGCCTTTTGCACTCAAGGAGAGGTGTAAGCTTGCTTTTGCAGGGTAATCTTATTTATATTAGATCTAATTTGAGACAAAGAAGTCTCTCTTCTGATCTTTCATATTTGTCAGAATTGAAAATCCCTGTTCACAATAATATGTCATGGAGAACTGTACAATAGTGAATGCTCTTGAAGAAGAGTTGTTTCTGGTTCTATATCCCAAAAGAGTCCAGTGGCATACTCCTGTATTTCATTATACTGCACTGAAAAGTTTAAATGTTTCCTTCACTGTTCTTGAATCTTCCTGCCACACTTGCCATCCTCTCCTGCCAAACCAGTGTGGAGCGCCACACCGTTTGAGAACCACTGCACTGGATCAAGATAAAAGTAGCACTCTTTCTAAAAACTAGGCTGCTAGCTAAAGTCCATGGAAAATCATTTTACTGAATTAGCAGAAAATCTAGTTAGCACAATTCCAAACTACTTGAGGCTCCTACTGGTGGCCAGAGGTGGCAGCATTTTTTAAACAATCTACTCAAATCCCCCTGAAAATCTGCATTGGAGGACTGTGAGACCACCCCTGAACAGTGTGGGGAAAGTCATGTTTGGGGCTGCAGGGGATAGAGGAAAACAGCAATAACTGGAGCTTGTGTACTTATGGGAGGACAACATGGCAGCCCAACCTAGTACCATAGATTTACTGCTGCTTCTATACAACTTGAAAAAATGAGTCAAGAGAAACCATGGCAGCTGCAGTCCATTGATATTCCTCTTCTCTCCAGTTATTTGGTAATTTGATTGCATCATTGTACATATTTTAATGAAGCCAACCTAATCAAAAACTACAGCACATTCTAGGGAGGAAAATAATGTTAGGAAAATCAAGACTTCAAGATGTTTGGAGATTTTGCCTCTTACCTTGCACATGCCATAGTCAGTCAGTTTGATATGCCCCTCAGAATCTAGCAACACATTATCGAGTTTCAAATCCCTATAAATTATTCCTCGTTCATGAAGGTAGTTTAATGCTAAACTGATTTCTGCCGAGTAAAACCTAAAATGAAATTGAAGTGCCTTATTTTATTCTTAAGCTTTCATAGCTAGATCCAACAACACCAGCAGTGTATATCAAACGTTATGAAACTGGGTGTCCCTTCTAAGCTTATTAGTCATCTCAGGCCTCCCTGAAATCTATAAGTTAGAGTGTTACATCCTCTGTGGAAAAGCTATTTCTACCTTTCATCATTAGGCATTCGAGTTTTAGATCTTTGAGAAAGCTGGAATATATTAAGTATAATTAGTAGTGACCTGACCCTTCCACCCTTCAGTTGAACCCCAGTAATTCCAAGCACTGATGCATATGAACACAACTAGCCTTTTTGTGTCTTCTTTCTGCTGAGTGGCAAAAAAAAGTTCAATGTCTAAAAATCAGTCTCTTGGCAGTTTTAAAAGGCTTTTTGAAGTAGGAGCCAATTATGTCTGCCAGAAGAGATCAAACTGTGGTGCCTGAGAAATTCAAGAACAACAGCTAAGACGAGTGAGAAAGTAAATCTAGAAATTGAAGGTATAAACAAGTAAAGAACATACAACTTTTATTCACCTCTCTCAGCTGTGCTGGCAAAGAATGAGCACAGGAGGCAGTAGGTGGTACTTAACTAAGTTTTACTCAGAGTAAACCCATTGAAATGATTATGACTAAGCTAGCTCCATTAATTTCAATAGGTCTCCTTTGAGCAAAATGTAGTGGAATACGATCCAGTGCCACATAAAATGACTGTGGCACCCAATTCAGAGTTCTGGGCTACTTAACTTTGCAAATGAAATTAGATTCATTTGGGAGCATCTCTGAAAGAAAAGATAAGAACCACCAAATGCAACTCTTTCATTTCAATAATTAGGCTGACCAAAACAATAATTAAAATTGGGAGGCAAAAGGAGATGTTCCATGTAATTAGACACCTTTGGGTTTTTCCTCAATCCATAACAATGTGCAAAAGTCATGACAGGAACACATACCTTGCATGCTCTTCCGGCAATTTCCTTTGGCGCTGCATATGAAACATGAGGTCCCCTCCATTTACGTACTCTATAACAAAAAATAGCCTGGAACACAGAAGTAAATTCTATAATGGCTTGATTCTTATATATTTTTATTATTATGGTCCACCTTGTCACCTACACAAACTTAACAATTGAAGTGCTTTCAGAGCGTTCCCCCTCTCCTCTTTGGTTAGTCCATCTCAAACATCAATAAAACATGCCTATTTATTCTCTCTTTGCAGGTATTTTCAACATGAACACAGCCCTATGCCACCCTTCCTCTGCAGATCAATGGGCAGTTTACACTATAAATCTTATAACATACATCTTATAATCTTATTCCTTTACTGATAGGTAGTTGGGAGTACAGCTCCGCTGAATGATTCAGGACTTGTGTTTTGATTTTCCTTGTACTCCCTTTCCGTCAAACTCTACCCTTCCTCAAAAGGTCTGCCTGAGGATATATTCTCTAGTGTTTTACCATGGTAAGTAAACTGGCATGTATATTGAAGTATGTGACACAGCAGCACCTAGGCCACTATGAGAAAATGATTCAAGGCTTGTTTATCACCTTCCTCCTTCTTTTCCTATTTTACAACCTTGCACTACCAACTTCTTTAATAAATATATCACACCACGTGTGTCTCCTGTATGCAGCTTTGTTTTCAAGACATTTGATCAACTAAAGCAGGCATCCCCAAACTCGGCCCTCCAGCTGTTTTGGGACTACAACTCCCATCATCCCTAGCTAACAGGACCGGTGGTCAGGGATGATGGGAACTGTAGTCCCAAAACAGCTGGAGGGCCGAGTTTGGGGATGCCTGAACTGAAGTATTATATTCACTCCTCAAAGTATTTTCCTATGCTTAAGCAATTTCTTTATTATAGTAATCCATTTTACTTAGGTTTTGAACACTCAGTGAAAAAGCAAACAATTGTTTTGGCACATTCTGGTTTTTCTCCTTATCTGTACTGTGTTCAAACTTTAACACAGACTATGATCTCTCTGCACACGTGGTTCCCATCCTTCCACCTTCATTAACTATAGTTCTCCTACTCCCAATTAGAAACCAGCTCTTCTGCATGCTGTTTTTACATTTCATTCTACTATCCTTTATTCTACGGATGGCTTCATTGTTCAACAACTCTCTTTTGAAAATCATTTTTGCAGCTCAAGATTTCCTTACAGCCATCTTCTCTGATCATAAGGAACCTGTTGTTCAAGTCTTTTTTGATGAAACTGCATAAGTGTTAGTGCTGTATGTTGCTAATTATATCTTAGTGTTGGGGGAAAATAATGGCTTATTATAAAAAGGATCAGGTGAAAGAACCTGCAAAAATCATATTACACAATTACCTGCTTTCTGTCTGGAAACAAGAGTGAAGGCCAACAAGAAAAGGATGATTTGAAGCCTGCTCAAAGACATGTTTCTCTGTCTGAACCCAATCAATATCCTATTATAAAAATACACAGAACAGTTGCTTTTGTAATACTTTCGGCTAATATTAATTAACTTGCAACAGATAAGCAGAAATATGATTTCCTGGCTCTTGTAGCCAGACAATGATAATAAGATTCTTCATTATCCTGAAAAAAGTCATACCCATTTCTAAAGTCAAATATTCTGCTCCCATATTCAGCAATTCATAGGATGCAATTGACCCGTACGGGCCAGTCTTGCCAGACTCTGGGGTTGTGCGCCCATCTCACTCAAGAGGCTGGAGGCCAGCGCTGTCCGGAGACACTTCCGGATCACATGGCCAGCGTGACATCGCTGCTCTGGCGAGCCAGAGCCGCACACGGAAACGCCGTTTACCTTCCCGCTAGAAAGCGGTCCCTATTTATCTACTTGCACCTGGGGGTGCTTTCAAACTGCTAGGTTGGCAGGCGCTGGGACCGAGCAACGGGAGCGCACCCCGCTGCGGGGATTCGAACCGCCGACCTTTCGATCGGCAAGTCCTAGGCGCTGAGGCTTTTACCCACAGCGCCACCCGCGTCCAAAATTATACAACAATGCAATTTCAAAACAGGCTTAAACTCCCCATGGTCTTTAAGTTGCTTATGGTGATAGCTTCCTTTAAATGGATTTATACCATCAATGTCTTTAAGCACAAATAGTTATTTGAGGTTTGCCAATACAAATGTGTATTAAAAGTCTGAGAAATAGTTTAAGAAAACTATCATGTCACAATGCAGAGAGACTAACCTTGAGTACCCAAGATTGTCTTTATACATAAACAGGAAGGGCTCTTCCTGAAAGGAGAATTGGTCCAACATTTCCATATCTTTTAAATTGCTGACAGAGTTTTAATTAGTGGAAAACCTGATTAACTTGTTAGGAACCAAACTCAGAAGTGCCACTCTGAATACAATCAAACTTGATCACAAATTACAGGGGAGTTATCTGACAACTAATATGCCACCATTCATACAAAACATAATTTAAAGAACAGTTCATTTAACAGAAATACTACGGTACTCACCTCATCATCATTTACTAGTTCCTTTTTCACAACTTTCATTGCATAAATGCGCTCAGTCTTCTTTAACCGAACCAGAAGTACTTTCGCATAACTTCCTCTCCCTATAACTCGAAGTAGATCAAAATCTTGGAGACCCAGGCTGGAAGATACTTTACCACTTTCTCTAATACTTGTTGCCTATGGGTAGATGGAAACATTTAAATAGAATTGCCCTGGGTAGGTAATACTGTCAGATCTCTGAGAGCTTTTCTGACCTCAAAAATTCTATTAACAATAGGCTAACTGACCTGCCTATGTCGTGTTGGAAGATACAGGTAAGTTTCTTAGTATTCCAGAAATGCACAGATAACTAAGTAAAAAACCAAGACATAAAACAATTAGAATACCTCCTTTTCTTCACCAACATGGTCCAAACTTTCATGACTTGAAGGATGATAAGGAATCACTAAAAGTAAAAAAATGTAAAGATAATATCAAAATTACAGGCAAATGCAATTCCTTTCTGCAAGTGATTAGAAATTCCTCTTTGCTTTTATGCTTCTAAGATGGTAAATTGGCAAAGTCTGCTAGAATGTCCTACAAATTAATTAATTTTGCTGCGCTATCCCAAACACGGCCATATTACGAAGTCATCTTCTGTACATCCACAGGGAACCACACAGTAAATTACATGAAATTAAATGGGTAGGCATGGCTGTGCCCGTTCCCTGCAGTTAATAGAACACACTTCTAAAGATGGTTTTATATAGAGATCACAAATACAGTGGTGCCTCGCAAGACGAAATTAATCCGTTCCGCGAGTCTCTTCGTCTTGCGGTTTTTTCGTCTTGTGAAGCACGGCTATTAGCGGCTTAGCGGCTATTAACGGCTTAGCGACTTTAAGAAAAAGGAAACAAACTCGCAAGAACTCGCAAGACGTTTCGTCTTGCGAAGCAAGCCCATAGGGAAATTCGTCTTGCGGAACGACTCAAAAAACAGAAAACCCTTTCGTCTAGCAAGTTTTCCGTCTTGTGAGGCATTCGTCTTGCGGGGCACCACTGTAAATGATTCATTTAAAGTCAGTGAAGAATACATATTTTTGCTTCTTGCTCACAGTAGATTTTAAAAATAGAAGATTGTATTCAACACCGCCATTCTGCTCATGCAGCATACTTTTGCCTGCACGATGGCACTTCCTCTCCCTTGAACCCTCAAAATCTGTTCCAAGAAAGTCCTGCTGTATAAGTGGAACACTACATGCAGTGTTGGATAAAACCCAGAAATAATCATGCAAATAAGCGCTAATTCATTTTTTGGGGGGGTGTCACATTTGGTCCTTTCAATATAATTACAGAAAGCACTGTTCTTACCTGGTTCCATGTTATCAAGATGCACTGATGAAGGATCCATAGACTCCTACAAAAAGTCAAAGAATAAGATTACAACTTTTCTGTTTTCTACAAGGAGCTATGTCATTGTCTCAAACTGCAGAACTGGCAGTCTAAATCTAAGATTTCAATCCTATGCTCTTGTACTTGGGAGTAAATCCCACTAAACAGAGTAGAGCATTCTTCAAAATAATTAATGCACAGACCAGACTATATAAATCTTTGATCAGAAGCCACAAGGTCTGGTGCAAAATTTAAGGGCCTCACAATTTTTGTGTTTCATTCATTAAAACACAAATTCAAAATTCATTCAAAATTATTGTTGTTGTTGTTATTTAATAATAATTACCCACACTTCACAGTAAGGTCCCAGGCCTGATCACAACAATCACAACAATAAAACCCAGTATCAAAAACAGTTTAAAACAACTTATAATCACAAAAATGAGGTGGGTTCTCAAAATATACTCCTCAAGTTCAAAAGCTAGGATCGTTTAGTTATCAAAATCAAGCAGGACTGAAGTGCCCATACTGGCATCTAAATTCACTTTCACAGTAAAGCAAACCAGCTGTGTTATATTTTAGTGCGGCAACATCAGAAATCAAAACCAGAATCAAAGAAGTGAAAGTCAAGTGTGGCATTCAGCTTTTGTGCTCTTCCAGTTGTTCCATCTGTACAAATTTATCAGCTTGTCAAACAGAACCACCCCCCTCACCTCCCCCAGCACACTGGTCTGGAGGTTCTCCAACCCCCAGAGCCTATTTGGGGGATATGGGGAAGAAGCCACATTGCATGTGGGAGTCTTAGCACAGGGCTTACACTAATGGGGCATGTTAGGCTAATCCCACCCCAGGTCCCTATAACAGTCTTAGTAAAACCATTATGTATACTTGTGTATTTATATGCACATTGAAGAAGGTTATAGCTATCAATATCACTTACTTGTGGTAATGCGTGTCGGCCACATTCTATGCTGACCAGTTTGTGACATTTTTTGTGAACGAGGAGTTTACAATTGATGCATTTGTATCCCTGGCGTCCCAGTCCCCATATCCTATCAGTGCAGATGGCACAATGAGCTCTCTGAAAAACAAACAGGCAAATGACCATTAACTAACAGTATCTAGATAGTCTCAAACTACGACTCATGCAATAGGGTATCTACTCACAAAATACCACACTGAAAAATCTGATAACCTGTTGCTCTGAAGTTATGGTTAAAGTAAATAGCTCACAAGTGCTTTTTTTTTGTGTTGTTTCTGGCTATCTCAGGGTAAAATTATGTTCCCCACTACATACATTTAAAATGCTCAGTTTTGTTAATTTGGTTTTTAAAAAAAATATTTCTCCCCCTCTCTATTTATTCTCTGGCTTTTTGACTATATACACATTTTTATAACGCAATGATGAGATAACCAATCTGATTAAACGATTATATATATAACAAATTCTGAGCATAAAAATACCCAATTTTAAGTTTTGTTGAATCTCTGTAAAACAGCACCTCCAATACCCATCTCACTGAGTTGGTTCAAAAGGATACAACTGCCAGTGGTTATCAAAAACCACTGACAAAAATATCAAGTAAGAACTGTTTCCTGTAACAGAACAAAAGAGTTTCACTCCTTCTGTTCTCCTTGTGATGAAGGTTATCTAGCAGAGCTACAAAGGCTCATTCAGTCCCATAACCATGTCTGAAGCCAGATTAAAATGCGTCAAGATAATCAGTTTCATCCAAGAGTGCTTGATATATGAAGTTGGTTTAATACCCTGGCTTCTTTTGGCAATTTCAGTTTCCTGTTTCAGTTAGAATAGGAAAATATTATTTAGAGGCTTCCAGGACTGACTGCTTATGTGGTGAAGGGACAAGTCAAAGGGGCTGCATGCATCAGAGAAAGGGTGGCTCATCTCCTGGGTTATTAAACAGAAATACGCTCGTCTCAATGTGGTGGTTACTATGTCTGAAGCACTTTGTATGTTATAAAGCACTATGTAAACATTCCTTGGTTGTCAGGATCCTTCATTATCCATGATCACCGGACTCATCTGTAAGGTACACTGTACTAACAAATAAGGGTGCCCAATATTCTGTAGAAGTTGGGCTTTAAATCCAATACTTTGAATCCCTGCATAAGCACTCACGAGCAAAGCTTTCTCCCATTTAAAGGACTTAGCACATTTTTAAAGCAGCACATTTAGTTGAAAACCACAGGGTGCTCAGAAATAAATAGTCCTACAGATGAGGTTCTATTATATGGAAAACTAAATAAACTCTGATTGGACTTGCAGCTGACAAAGTAAATTTGATCTTTTAAGGCCCATTTCCTAATTATCAGTACGTATAATAAAAAGGCATTTAATATCTCAGGAGGACAAAGTCCATTTCGAAAAGGTGATATTTATTAGGAGAGGTTAACTACAAATGAAAGAGAAGTCTCCGTAAAGTCTATTAAAACCTACCCTGTTGAATCGCTTGGCTTGGAAAGTGTGACCATTTGCACAATAGAGCTTTCGCCATCGCCGTGCACCTCGACGATAAATAGACTCTAGGGGGAGAAATTAGAAACAATCACGCAAAAACTCCAGAGAAGGCTGCTTGCTTTGTCCCTAGATATCAAACTGAGCCCAGTTTCAAGAATTATGCAAGTCAAGCATATGTAAATAGATTACCCAAATATTTAACAATTACTTTGTATTCATAAAGGTTTTTACTCTGGTGTATCACATAATCTCAGTAAACCTTAAAACTGGCCTTGAAGGTTGGCTAGCGTTCTTATCCCCATGTTATGGATCTTGAGTGATAGCTACCAGCTTGCCTATCACCATCAGTAACATCACAGATAAAGTGAGATTTAAACTGGAGTTTCTTGGGTCGCAGTTTATTTGATTAACCACCATACTGTACTCACCAGTCAGTCATAAAATTGAAAGTTATGTATATTTTTAATTTAGGTAAAATTTAGGGAGGCTCGCCTGACGCCTTCATTACATATTTTTAGGTGGCAGGTGAAAACAGTTCTTAATAGCCAGGCCTCTGGCTCATTAATATTCTATGGCCTTTTAAATGTGTTTATAGAATGAGGTTATTTGTTTGTTTTTGTTTTATTATGTATTTTCTGTTCTCATTTTGATTTTTATGCTGTGAACCACCTTGAGATCTTTGGATGAAGAGTGGTATATTTATATTTAATAAGTATAAACAAACAACTCACTACAAAAACACAACAAGGATCCAGATTTTAAAAATATGATAACGCTGAATATTTCAAATAATTATACTTACTATCTTCCCCTGGACAGGGCATTCCAGGCCTTTCTGGTACACAAGGAAACACTGGGGGAGGGGGGGAAATCAGTAATACTGCATTAGCTATTATTTTAATGATATGTGAAAAGATAAAATATGCATCAGAAATCAGTGCCAAACTGCTTGGTTGCATGAGCAGTGGCCCTAAGTTACAAAGGAGAGAACTGAGCATTCAGTGTCATCTAGGGCACATGCAGGCCACATATACGAAGTCACATTTCAAAAGCCATCTCCAAATGTGTTTCTAAAGGACTCTTTCAGTTAAGAATGGATCACATAAGTGCCTCAGAAAGGTAAATAGCATTCATATAAAAATAAAAAAGTTATCCATGGTATTTATATTTCTCCCACTCAACTTCCTACTAGCAAGAAGTGTAAAATCTGTAACGATAGAAATAGTCACGAAGACAACAGTTGTTTCAAGTACACCAGAACTTTACTCGTAACAAGCATTTTATCTGAGCACCTTTACGGAAAATTAATCTGAACCACTGTTCCATAATTCACATTTGAACAAGTATCTACTCTAGAATAAAAATATGTTTTGCACATCAGGATTTTAGTGTTTGGATCTTGGTATAAGTTAACTGAAGGAAGTTTCGAAAAGAAAATTTTATATTCTCTCTTCCCTGTTACAACCCCTCCAAAGTCTCTCTAGGATGTCACTGAAGGGGAATGTGAAGGATGATCAAAAGTGGGTAGACAAATTTTGATACACTTTCTAATCTACTAGCAGCCCCCTGTGCCCATGCAACATTGACCAGGAGGGTCCCTCAATCCTCCAGAGAACCTTTCCAAGGGGTGAGGGCAGCTGGAGGGGAGAGGAGATGGGAAGCGGCCCTTCTGTGACCTTTCTTAAGTTAACTTCTCTCAGAGTCCAAGGCTATGGTTTCAGATTACAAAAGGTATTTTTCAGATAACTATTTGGAGGGATTAATAATGCCAAGTGGGCACATATTCTGTAGGTAAACACAATTAAGGATGTGCATCCCAATTCTATGAGCCACTAGCATGAAGTAGTAGCATTTATAGAATGATGAATTTTTATGTCTGTGAAAGAAACAACTATTTTTCATATCCTAATGCTAGCACCAGATTAGTCCCAGCACAGGACATGTTTAGGGGGCTAAGTCACCAGTGCTTCATTCTACTCTTGTGCAGCACTGTTAATACAAAAAAAGCTTTGCTGCTCCAAAGGGACAGTGAGATTATAGAATCCCTTGTCATTTTGCTGTGCATCCATTGGATGATTGGGGCTGGTTTAAATTCTTACACTAAGGAATGTGCATCCTTCCTGTTGGACATAGGATTGCACCGCTATACAGTGGTATCTCAGGTTAAGAACTTAAGAACTCGTTCTGGAGGTCTGTTCTTAACCTGAAACTGTTCTTAACCTGAAGCACCACTTTAGCTAATGGGGCCTCCCACTGCCACCGCGCCACCAGAGCACAATTTCTGTTCTCATCCTGAAGCAAAGTTCTTAACCCGAGGTAATATTTCTGGGTTAGCAGAGTATGTAACCTGAAGTGTATGTAACCTGAAGCGCCTGTAACCCGAGTATGTACCACTGTACAGTGGTGCCTCGCAAGACGAAATTAATTCGTTCCAAGAGTTTTTTCTTCTTGCGAGTTTTTCGTCTTGCGAAGCACGGTTTCCCATAGGAATGCATTGAAAATCAATTAATGCGTTCCTAGGGAAACCGCCTTCAGACCAGGTCTGGGGACAGTCTGTCCCCCGACCTCTTCTGAAGGCTGGGTGGGGGGGACAAGGGCTTTTCTTCCCACCGCCAGCCTTCAGAAGGCTGTTCTGAAGGCTGGCGGTAGGAAGAAAAGCCCTTCTCCCCCCCACAGGACTTCAAAAGAGCTGCGGGAAGTCCGGCGGGGGTCCAAGGGATTCCCTCACTGCCGCCTGCGTTTAAAAGGACTCTGGGGAAAGCAGCGAAGCGCGCTGCTTTCCCCGAGCGCTTCTAAAGGTGGGCGGCAGTGAGGGAATCCTTTGGACCCCCGCCGGACTTCCCGCAGCTCTTTTGAAGTCCGGCGAGGGTCCAAGGGATTCCCTCCCAGCCGCCTGCGTTTAAAAGCACTCCGGAGAAAGCAACAAAGCGCGCCGCGCTTTGCTGCTTTCCCCGGAGTGCTTTTAAAGGTGGGCGGCGGTGAGGGAATCCCGTGGACCCCCCCGGACTTCCCGCAGCTCTTTTGAAGTCCGGCGAGGGTCCAAGGGATTCCCTCCCAGCCGCCCGCGTTTAAAAGCACTCCGGGGAAAGCAACAAAGCGCGCCGCGCTTCGCTGCTTTCCCCCGAGTGCTTTTAAAGGCGGGGGCTGGGAGGGAATCCCAAGGACCCCCGCCGGACTTCCCGATGCTCGGGGAAAGCAGCGCGCTTCGCTGCTTTCCCCAGAGTGCTTTTAAAGGCGGGGGCTGGGAGGGAATCCCAAGGACCCCCGCCGGACTTCCCGATGCTCGGGGAAAGCAGCGCGCTTCGCTGCTTTCCCCAGAGTGCTTTTAAAGGCGGGAGCTGGGAGGGAATCCCAAGGACCCCCGCCGGACTTCCCGATGCTCGGGGAAAGCAGCGTGCTTCGCTGCTTTCCCCAGAGTGCTTTTAAAGGCGGGGGCTGGGAGGGAATCCCAAGGACCCCCGCCGGACTTCCCGATGCTCGGGGAAAGCAGCGCGCTTCGCTGCTTTCCCCAGAGTGCTTTTAAAGGCGGGGGCTGGGAGGGAATTCCCAAGGACCCCCGCCGGACTTCCCGATGCTCGGGGAAAGCAGCGCGCTTCGCTGCTTTCCCCAGAGTGCTTTTAAAGGCGGGGGCTGGGAGGGAATCCCAAGGACCCCCGCCGGACTTCCCGATGCTCGGGGAAAGCAGCACGCTTCGCTGCTTTCCCCAGAGTGCTTTTAAAGGCGGGGGCTGGGAGGGAATCCCAAGGACCCCCGCCGGACTTCCCGATGCTCGGGGAAAGCAGCGCGCTTCGCTGCTTTCCCCAGAGTGCTTTTAAACGCCGGCGGCGGTGACCATGCCCCGCCCCGTCCCCGCCGCTCGGCATCGGGGCATGGTCCCAATGGCGGGGGGCGGGGGGAGGCGTTCCCGCCCGCTGCCCGGCATCGGGGCATGGTCCCGATGGCGGGCGGCGGGGGGAGGTGTTCCCGCCCGCCCCCGGCATCGGGGCATGGTCCCGATGGCGGGCGGCGGTGGGAGGCGTTCCCACCTGCCGACCGGCATCGGGGCATCGTTCCGAAGCCCGGCGGCGGCAGGAGGAGCTGTCCCCGCCCCGCCGCCAGCCTTCGGAGGAGGTCCGAGGACAGCGGGGAAGACGCGCTGCGCTTCCCCGCTGTCCCGGAGATTTCCCTATGGGCTGTCGTCTTGCGAAGCAAGCCCATAGGGAAATTCGTTTTGCGAAGCGCCTCCAAAACGGAAAACCCTTTCGTCTAGCGGGTTTTCCATCTTGCGAGGCGTTCGTCTTGCGAGGTACCACTGTACTTTAAACTACGTGGTACCTCATGTTACAAAGCTTCGGGTTACAAACTCCGCTAACCCAGAAGTAGTACCTCGGGTTGAGAACTTTCCCTCAGGATGAGAACGGAAATTGTGCACCGGTGGCACAACAGCAGGCCCCATTAGCGAAAGGTTAAGAATGGACCTAAGGAACGAATTAAGTTCGTAACCTGAGGTACCACTGTAGTTGAAAAGACATTAGCACTAAACAAAAAACTAATGAGGAAAGCCTGTGTATTCTCCACTCCTCAAATCAGGAGCGGATGCGCCAAAGTGATGTCTAGAATAGTTAAAAATATTTTTGTTTATTCCCTCCCCAGAAAACCTTTTGCATGGGTAAGAAAGCAGGTGGACAAATATGGTATGTAAAACAAATATCCCTAAAGAAGGGTAACTTGCTCCTTCAGACTTTGAACACAAGTGTTTTTAAAAAACAAAGCTGATGAACATTAAAATATTAAAATAGAGGTCGTTCATGCAGGCTGAAGAAAGAATATGTTCCTTCCTTCCTCTCTGTCCCTCTTTCTCTCATGCGTGCATGCATGAACACACACACACACACACACACACACGCAGTATTATACCACGTTACCATGTATTAGGAGTTCTGAATCTTTGTTTAGTTCATACAACCGAAAAGCTTCTTCCAATTCCAGCTGAGAAGAAACAGTACATGGATCCCCTAGAAAGAAATGAATTCATTCAATGAATACAACTCAACTTGAGTCAAGCTGCTCCTTAACATATTCCTACAACCAAGGGTAATATTCTCTTTGGAGTTCTTGATTATGTCAGCTCAGATTTCAGAGAAACTACCTAATTGCTTTCCAATCTAAAGAAGGAAAATTATGAACTGTTTATTTTTAAAATATTTTGACTTAAGCCTAGCAAACAAAATCTGTCATTACACCCCCACATTCACTGGATAAACTAAATATGTGCCAATTTTCCTCTAAAAGTGTGTTTCTTGAAGTTGCATTAGCATATCAGATTCACAATATTTTCTATGATAGAGTGAGTCTTTTAAAAAGAATATAGTTCCTGCTCCCCACTCCCATCCTTTGAGATTTATAGGTGCAGATTTAATCTATTTTATATGCCAATAAAAGAAGCCATAAACAAACTTTGCAAGGCTTACATTCATGGAGGACATGGGCTTCAAACGGTTACTCGTTATGATGGCTGTATACTACCTCCAATATCAGAGGCAGCATGCCGCTTGAGGAACAAGAACAGGAGAAAACTTATGTTCTTATGCCCTGCCTGCAGACTTCCCATGGGCATCTGGCTAGCCACCAAAAAAAAAAACAGGATGCTAGACTAGATGGGCCATGGGCCTGATCCAGTAGGGTTTTCTTGGTGTTCAAGGCTGGCTAAAGTTATTCTCACAGCTACACAAAGAATAACTAGCTTTTTTTCAGAGCCATTTCACACATTAAGATTTTTACATGCAAACATTTAATGACTGTAACAAACAAGTTTGCAGACATGTATGCATGCTGAAGAGCTGTGATTGATAACAACTTTTTGTTGACAATATCAGCAAACTCAGATTTAATAATAATAATAATAATAATTTTTATTTATACCCCGCCCTCCCCAGCCAAGGCCGGGCTCAGGGCAGCTAACAAGCAATAATAAAAACACGGTGAATGAATACAAGTTAAAAACAAGTTTAAAATACAACAATTAAAATATTGAAACATTAAAAGATTAAAATGCAGCCTCATCACAGGAGGGAAAAGGGGGGGAAAGAGGGGGAGGGAATCAAATTGGCTCCAAGCCAAAGGCCAGGTGGAACAACTCTGTCTTACAGGCCCTGTGGAAAGAAATCAGATCCTGCAGGGCCCTGGTCTCATGAGGCAGAGCGTTTTACCAGGCCGGAGCCAGTGTTGAAAAGGCCCTGCCTCTGGTTGAAGCTAATCTAACTTCCTTAGGGCCCAGGACCACTAGGGTGTTGCTATTTATGGACCTTGAGGCTCTCCGTGAGGCATACCGGGAGAGGCGGTCCCGTAGGTACGAGGGTCCTAGGCTGTGAATGTATTTACAGATACATAATACTATGTGAAATGGTTCTCTTGAGATGTAATGGCTCTCTTTTCTCAAAACTTCACAATTTCTGTAAAAAATATCTTTTTCACCATCCTAAATACCATTTGTATATTTGGGAATTCATCCTAAGTCATTTGAGATACAACTGGCACCCAAAGCTAAAGGACAACATCTCTTCCTTTGTACTATGCTCAAAACTGATTAAACAAGGGCATCTAAGACAGACACTGAATATTGCACAGAAATGAATTGTTGCAATTAAAGAAGAAAGTTTTCATTCAAGGACACTAAGAGAACAAACCTGTTTTTCTTCAGCCAAGCAAAGAAACAATTGTGGTACAAGTTTAGCAAAACAAAGAACAAAAAAAGAAAAGAAATATGGGCAGGTGTTCTTAAGTATGCCTGAGGATATTTAGTGCTTACCAGAATTAATGTTTACTTTGTATAACAATGATTCTAGGTGTGCCAAGGTTAAAAAGTTGCCTGCTCCACCTCACCATCTCAACAAAATCCTTACTTTCAGAATGAAGGAAACAGGAAGAACAGTCAAATGAAGATGACATTGTGCTCTTACACTCCAGTATGAACACATCATCAATGACTCACAACCTACAAAAACCATTACATTAAGTGTAACACATCAGGTATGCGGACTCATGGGTGTGTTTATTGTTCAACCCTACAATCTTAGTTTTGTTACAAAACTTAGGACTCTAGCTCTCATGAGTGCAAAGAAGTGGGAAAATATGGAAGCAATGGCTGCAATCCAGTCTGGCGTCTAGGTCACTTTCACTAATGCAAATAAAGAAACTCAACGATAGTATACTTTCAATTCACATAATTTCTCTACTGAACTAGGAACTCTGAACTGAGATTAAATACCAGGAAGTTTACATTGCAAGTCATTTGGGAAAATAAGGAACTTGTTCTGCAGCTTTCCAATCCTGTAATTTTATTTGCATCTGTTTTCCCTGGCACACTCTTTCTCTATACTCCCCCTCAAAACTTAACTGTGGTACATTTCCACAGCAGCTTGAGCTAATGATTTTATTGTAACTTACTGACCAGCACACAGGAAAGCGTTTTTCCTCTGCAGGCAATAGTTAAAAAGTTTGCTATTTTGGAAGAATAAGTGACCTATAACTAAGGAAGGCATTTCTTGAAAATGCATTTACATAAGACACAATCAAAACACATGACAGAAACAGCAAAAATCAATACCAAAGCTTAGGAAAGGAATATGATCTTTCTTGGTTCATATTACATATAATTTGGTGACAATGAACTAGATTAGCATATCGAATTTACTGCCCTAAAGAACAGAGAATCTTAAAACTTCTCACTTTATACAGTACTAAGATGTCTCGAGTTCTCCTTCTCCATGTTTATAGTTGGAATGCTCTGAAAACTGACATGCCTACATCTGACACATGAAAGAGTTCAAATAGACTACTATGGTCTTTCTTTCTTTCTTTCTTTCTTTCTTTCTTTCTTTCTTTGTTGGCAAATAGAGGCTACAGATGAAATGAAATGCTTTCTACTTTGTTCCTGGGAAGTAAAGCTGGGATATTAGGTAGGAGCAGTGCTTTTTTTCTAAAAAATATGTTTAGGGGTACTCTCATTTTCCAACTCATATTGAAATACTGCCCCTTAATGAGGCCATACTTAGATTCACAAAATGTTTAGGGGTATATGTACCCCTGCTTCCCCCCAGAAAAAAGCACTGGGTAGAAGATACTAGTATTATATGTAGTTCTGCTTTGTATCATCTTACCTTCTTCATCGATCCACTTCATGGTAAAAAGCTGTTCATTATCAAAGGCGCACATGTCTCGAACTTCGTTACACAATCCCTCAAAAGAGATGGAAGGTTCAAAGTAGGTTATCATAATGTCACTGGAAAGAGTCCAAACAAATGGTCTATTAATTTCAGAACTAAGGACCTATTTATATTGCATCAACTCTGTTTGCTTCCATCTGTCAATGAACATGCATTCGTTTACCTGTATGTTTGAGTCTTGAATGCGTTATTCTTAATGTCTATCCTGCTATCTAAGCCAGGCCTGGTACAAAAGTTCAGTTTCTAAGCAACACACCGGCACATGACTGAAAAAGAACTTCTGTTTTATATATCAACCTCAACTGTTAAGGTGCTCGTGATTTCTACAACACTGCTTGGTCCACAGAAATAGTTAGCAGCCTAACAAGACTATCATTTTGTCTTAACTAATTTGATTCCTGCATCATTCAGGTTTTAGAAAGTAATACCTGGTATTTAATGAGACTATAGAAAAGTATTTCCCATAAAATGTGGATACTTAGCAACTGTTTGTAAGAGACCCATACAAATTATACATGTTATATTTTTCTCAAGCTCTAAGTACCCTACATTTTCAAGTCTGATGAAAAAAATTAATGGCTACACATTTCGTACTTGAGATGCAGAATGTATTCACAGAAGCATCCAAAAAGGCAAATTTTGTAGTTAGGGTGACTTCAACTACCCTCACACAGACTGGATTCATATGTGTTCCAGTCATTGTTGAGAAATGCAAATGTTGAACCCAGTGAGAGATGTTAAGTGTTGTTGAACCAACTGGGAGATGTGACCACAGTGTTATATTAAATATACATGTAAATGACCAATTGGCAAGAATATCCCGTACAGTGGCATTTTAAAGTCAACTTTAACCATGGGATGGATCCTATCTCCTCTGTTCTGGGCTCTGAAAGATATGGCTTTCTGATGACTTGCAAGAATCACATTATAAAACACTTGTAACAAATGTGAATAATATTGCAAAATATGTCCTTGGAAGTTTTTTGTGTGTGTGTTGGCAGTGTGCTGCTAAAAGAGGGACAATGAACTGTGGAGGAAACACTAGCAGTCTTGTTGGGTGTGTAAGACTGTTGGTCTTGCTAGGATTTGGAATAATTGAGCAGATTTGGCAGTAGAATAGCTATGGCATAAATTGAACAGAGCTTAGTTTCTAACTAAGTTCTATTGAACTGGTTGGGGTTTACTAATGAGAACAAACTTTACAAAATCTGGTAGCCTCTATATTTCCTCCTAAACATATCTCTTATTGCAAATAGTTTTTAACTTTTAAAAGGGGGCTTTAAAATCTTATTATTTATTATTACAATTATCTCTCACCTTTCCTTCAGTGAGCTCCCTCTTCATTTTGTCTTCACAACAACCTTGAGACTTAGGTTAAGCTGTCAATTTATGCTAACTTACTCATGTATCAAACCATGGTCTGTTATCTCTGAGCCAAGTCTGGCTATACACCATGATAGGTTTGTGTTGCATTAAAATACAGTAGTACCTTGGGTTACATACGCTTCAATTTACACACGCTTCAGGTTACAGACTCCGCTAACCCAGAAATAGTGCTTCAGGTTAAGAACTTTGCTTCAGGATAAGAACAGAAATCGTGCTCCTGCGGTGCGGTGGCAGCAGGAGGCCCCATTAGCTAAAGCATTACACAACTGTTAAATCATTACCAAATGGCCATTTTTAATGCAGAGGTACAGCCAGCATAAACCAAGAACTGAATTATTTTTAAGCAGGATTCTACAGTGGTGAAAACTGTAGTCAACAACTAGCTCATGTTGAGTGAAAGTCAATCACCTGGTGAACTTGTTCATTAATTTGACTATTCCACAGTAATAATTAGCAACAATTTATAATCACATTCAGCTAGAATAACAGTATCAACTTTAGCCCAGTTTAATAGGAATGAGTTATTTGCCATTGCTTTCTCTCCCCACAGATTGAAACCAAGCCATATACATAACACACAGGTCACCACAGTTCAAGAAACCACAGTCAAAAGACTATGGTTCCACATGAATTAGAAGCATGATGGTAAACACTCCTACTGAGCCAATAAACACACCAGATTCTGGCTTGTTGAGATGTCTGAATGCAGGCTTGATGTTTTCCCCCTAACAAGCCATGAGCCTGGTTTCAGATGTCACAACAAGTGGGACTCTGGCTTGTTTCTCAGTGGTGCAGCAGCCGCAGCAGATGCAGAAGAGAAGCAGAGTGAGAAATTTTGAGCAGCATACACAAGCATGCTGGTTTAATGTGACATACAAACTGGGCTATTGTGATGTGCTAAAATAGCTAATGAAGTTGGCCATAATAGTAGATTAGAAAGGAGCATTATTGTGTAGCAACAATATACAAATAAACAACATGTCAGAATTGAATGCATATAGAATCTTGCAGGTAGCGCTGTGGGTTAAACCACAGAGCCTAGGACTTGCCGATCAGAAGGTTGGCGATTCGAATCCTTGTGACAGGGTGAGCTCCCGTTGCTGGGTCCCAGCTCCTGCCAACCTAGCAGTTCGAAAGCACATCAAAGTGCAAGTAGATAAACAGGTACCGCTCCAGCGGGAAGGTAAACAGCATTTCCGTGTGCTGCGCTGCTTCGCCAGAAGCGGCTTAGTCATGCTGGCCACATGACCTGGAAGCTGTACGCTGGCTCCCTCGGCCAATAAAGTGAGATGAGCGCCGCAACCCCAGAGTCGGCCATGACTGGACCTAATGGTCAGGGGTCCCTTTACCTTTACCTAGAATCTTGCAAAGCACACATTATCTGCTAAACAAGGTGCTGAGAACTGTACAACCTTTTTCTTTGAAGTTTCTCAACGGAATGCTCAACATATATTTGACAAGCATGTTATAAGTATAATTGGTGATAGCCATACTCTGAAATCCATGGACTTCTGTATTTAAGTGCATTGAGCTCAATATGTCTACACAGATTATGACTAATGCTAGTTATCATCCAAGTATTTAACACTGTAAGACTTAAGGTTTAATCCCGATCATTATAGGCCAACCATCTCTGGGGGAAAGATGGCATCTTTTGCTGTGACTAATTCCACAAAAGGTAATTCCAGTTTGTTAACCTATTTATGCAAAGATCATGAACCAACACCCTATGTGACTCATTTTAGCTCCAGATGTACTAATCTGCCATAGACTGCATTCATAGTCCCAGGTGGAAGTTAATAGAATATCTGAAGGAAAATTCCCCATGTATTAGTGACCTCAGTTACAAAACATCTTAAGTTTTCAATCTGCAAATGACAACGTTATACTACTCTTGCCTGACATTTTAAGATCAACAGCATTCAATATCCAACACACAAAACAGACGTCTAAACAGTTTTTAAACAAAGTTTAAACTGGTCTCACTCTAGAGACCCAACAAAATTGTAAAGCACCAAATATATGTGTTTCAGACTAGAAATCTTAGACTTTTATATTCAGTGTTCAGAGTTTCTAAACTTCCTTCCAGTTAAGAATTTCGGGTGAAGATAAAATCATAGAATCATAGAATCACGGAATTGTAGAGTTGGAAGGGACCATCAGGGTCATCTAGTCCAACCAAGCAGGAAAGTTTTGCCCAACGTGTTGCTTGAACCCATGATTCTGAGATTAAGAGTGTCATGCTCTACCAACTGAGCTATTATCCAGTTCTGCCATTTTTCAAATAGGTAAAGGTACCCCTGCCTGTACGGGCCAGTCTTGCCAGACTCTAGGGTTGTGCACTCATCTCACTCTATAGGCCGGGAGCCAGCGCTGTCCGCAGACACTTCCGGGTCACGTGGGCAGCGTGACAAGCTGCATCTGGCGAGCCAGCGCAGCACACGGAACGCCGTTTACCTTCCCGCTGGTAAGCGGTCCCTATTTATCTACTTGCACCCGGGGGTGCTTTCGAACTGCTAGGTTGGCAGGCGCTGGGACCGAACGACGGGAGCGCACCCCACCACGGGGATTCGAACCGCCGACCTGACGATCGGCAAGTCCTAGGCGCTGAGGTTTTACCCACAGCGCCACCCGCGTCCCATTTTTCAAATAGAAATAAATAATTTTGCAGTGAACGCCACCTGTAAGTATTCCTCTATATTAGGAAGAAGGTCTTGTCTAGCATATTACATTAAAAGTGTAGCTCTAACCATATCTACTAGAAGTCCTATTGAAATCAAAGGACTTTATCCCCAGGTAAGTAGGGTTAAAATTGCAGACTGAGCTTAGTGAGCAATGGTGAGAGCATTTTCACAATAAGAGTCCCTCCTTAGAAAGCCTTTGGCTTTTTTGTTTGCTCTTCTTGACTTGACATGTTTGCTTACTTAACCTTCCAACTGTTTTGACTCTATGGTTAACTAGAAATAAAAACTTTAAAATATTTCTTTCAAGCCCCTTTTGTTATGAATGAGGCAAATGCAAGTGTTCTTAGTTCTCTAATTCTTGAAGAAGTAATATTATTAAAACACTGAAGTTCTGTAGTGATTGTGTGATGTGGTCAAGAAGTGCTTTCCTCTATCTTGTCTGCCAGATAAGGCATACAGTTCTAAGAAAGCTATCTGGGAAAGCCTACTGTGAATACAGAGGTTTATAGTTACCTTAGTGAGAGCCCTAAAAACAGATTCCTACTTAAACTATGATTACAAGGTCAGCAACAGGCTTGGTCTTAGAGCTGAAAGGTTAGTTCAGTAAAGTTCTAATAAAGCTAATTTTTATCATCAACAAAAGCAGTACTATAAATTTAAGAGGTCACTAGACTTTTTATTTAAAATATTTATACAGGAATATATCCAACATTAGTTCTACTCATAATAGATCTAAATCAGTCATTGGGTAAAACCCATACACACTGCCTTGCAACCTAAATTCTCAAGGAAGCTAGAGACAGGAGCACATTCCACAAATATTTACTTCAGTTACCATAAACTATGTTCAGAGACAGAACAAGGAATGCACATTAACCTTCTTTTAACGAATTAATTTTCCTAAATAAAATCTAAACAACTTCCATAATTTTTAATCCCAGTCTGTATCTGTATTGTATTTGAAAGCAATTCATAAATGGAAAGTGATTCATAAATTAAATGAATGAATGAATAACTTATATGCAATTAGAAAACATAAGAACATTTTTATTTTACCACAAGAAACTTCTTACCTTAAAAACAAAATCTTGAGTATTGTCTTTCATTTCAATAAATTTTATCATTTTTACAGTATTCAGATAAAGATTCCAATTAACTCTGAAGTAGCTCTGTTTCGTTATTTCATTACAAAATATGTTAATTTGTCTATAATGCCCAAATCCACTATCTTAATAAGCTAGTCTTTTACCAATGGGGAAAAAAATGAGAATTTGAACTGACTAGCACCACACAAAAATACCTGCAGTAAAATTTTAAGACACCACTTATTTGCACACTCGAGGAACTGGCCCCTCCATATAACATTGGATCAAACATAATTTCCTAATAGAATTTTATATTAACCATCAATTTAACTTTCTCCCAATACTAGACCATTCCCACCATAAATGGTAGTGATCTCCATTTTATATTAAAAAAAACAAGTAGAAGTATAGTTTCTGTCTACCTTATTTATCAATACTAGAGTTAAGAACCACCATGTTATAGTTTTATACCACTTGTTCCTCATTATCAACATCCAGAGATGTAAGACAATGAAGCTGAGCCACATCAATGGCCAGCTGATCAGCATAACACACACAACTGGACACAGTCTTGTTCAGTTGAGTATGCAGGTCTGACTCTTTTAAAGATCTAGTTTATTTATTTATTTAAATTATATACTGCCCTTCATCTGAGGATCGCAGGGCAGCTTACAGGATAAAAACACAAAAATACTAGTCTTTTAAAGCAGAAAGCTAGCAAACCACACACAAATTAAGCAGTAGAATGGCCATTACTGTCAATATTTCCTTCGAGACCCTAGCCCTAAGGAAAACAGCACAACTGGAAGACAACAAGGAGAGTGGCAGAAAAACAAAGTGGTCATCCTCCAATAATTAGCTCAACGGCTGTTCTTCAGACCGTTTTACGAACCAATTAAATATGTTGTTGATTTAAAAAGTTCGTGGTACAACATTCTTTTGATGATCTGTAACGTGGCAAAGATGCCTACTCTTCTGGAGAAAGCTTAAAACTGTGGCTCCAGGTGGCCTCTACATACTAGGCACAATAGAAATCAAAGGTGAGAAATAAATGTAAATGTTTCTATTTAAATGCAGTGAATAGCAATAGAACATTTAGCTACTCAAATTCTTTCTCTTGTTTTTCCCATTTCAGTGTCACTCGCCTCCATTCGTCCCATGTTTTGCAATATATAATCACTGGACATGGACTTACTGCTTAGCCTTAGGTTAATAATGCAGAACAAAAATGATCACACTGTTGAGAGCTCTGAGCTTTATCTTTATTTGAATTCCACAGACCTACTAAGCAGCTGGATTTTAATAGTTATCCAAAGTATCCAAGTGTAGGGAATAGAAGCATTAAAAAAAAAATATTAGAGAAAGCCTATTTAACAACTAAGCCTAGTTGACCAGGAACCTGTATCAGGATACACAGAACCAGCTGTGTGATAAAGCCTGATGCTGCCAGGAGACGTTCACAGAATAAAACTTCATCCAGTTACCACTGTCTGAAAAAATGTGATTATTTTTCTCAAAGCAGCAGATGAGAGCAGACATGAATGTGTTCCATGACGCATACATTTTTCTTCAAAACTGTGAACAGGCAAAACATAGTTTTGTGATCCACAGTATCTACTTGTTTTTTTAAATTAAAAGGGTGTTCCCACTTGTAAAGCAGGGCTGTTATTGTTTATTCTAAACACAAGTATTTTAAAAAACCAGAGTGGCAAGTGTCATCATAGAATACACATTACTGGACTCTCACAATGTGAAATGCCCTTTCTAAGACTATACCTGCTATAAGCTGTTTTGAGTCCCTGTCAGGAAAAAAAATGTGGGATATAAATAAATATTATAATGATGATGATGCACAACAAAAACAAATAATTGATGCTTCTCTCTCCAGAACTAGTTTATTCATTTGCCAATTTAATCAATTAATACTAAATGTATTTAATACAGGGCAGGTACTGGAGTAAAAAGATGCCCACGAACACAAGGACAGCAAAAAGGGGGAAATCATTCACTAAAAAATCACAATTTAAGGCGCGTACTGAAATTGTATTGGCATATTTAAGATGAAGAAATAGTGTTTTGTCAGTCTACATAATTAGTTAATAGAACTCACTAGCCCAGATATTTTATTTAAGTACATTTATATTCTACCCATGCCACTTCTAGAAAAATGGAAAAAAAGAAAACATACAGAGTGGCTTACAGCACATTAAAAAATAATCAAAAGGTCTTGGAGTCTTGCACTATACATTTGTGTACTTTGGTTTTGCAGAATATGAACGTCACATGGGCTTTACCAATAGCAATTAGTAAATGGATTTGATGAACACAATGAAAGAGAATTTACTGAAACCCATCAGCCCAAACATATACTGTGCTCAGAAAAAGATCCCTCTAATAATCATAATCTGTAAATCAGAAACAGAGGGTGCTTTACTGCAGAACTTGCATGTGGCCACTGTCAGTTTTGGACTGCTTACGTGGTAAGAGAAAGTATAGCTGGCCCTATAATATGAAAGTAGGAGTAATACAAAGGGTTCATAATTGGAAGGGTCTGTTTCAGTCTTCATCTGTCCCCTTTAGATGCTGCTGGCCAACTGTCAGGGATGATAGTCCAACATCATCTTAGAAGGCATCAGGTTGGGTAAAGCTGGTCTACTTGATCAGCTTCTGAAAACTCTGACAAGAGTAAAATCCTCTTAAAAACAATCCCATCATGTGAGATCTAGCGAGCAAATCATCTTAACTCCTTGTGTCACAATAACTGATACTTCTGAGTATTAAGTCAAACAGTCAAGAATTATCTCAATTCTTGAAGATTCCTGCACTGCAGGGAGTTGGACCAGATGACCCTTGGGATCTCTTCCAACTCTACAATTCTACGATTCCAAAGTGGGATAGCAACTTCTCTTTAACCAACCACAGATCCCCAAACCCTGCGGTATGCACACCTTTGTTCCACAGCTGTGAGAACAATGGCTAAAAATTGAAAGTGAAATCAATACTAGAATCCTTTCTACCTAACCAAAATATTCTTAAATACTCTGTGTTATTATAAGTATACAAAAATTGACCATATTCAAAAGAAGCAAATTCCTCCTTTTCTATCTTTAGTTCTAGATGCCAGGGAGAGGGAAACAAACCAAATCAGGGAGGAATGCTTCCGTAGCTTCATGCATGCTGCAATCATGTTCTCCAAGTACTCTGTAGTTACACACCACCCACAGAACAAAATCTTTGCCAACAACTCAATTCTGTGGTCTTTCTTATACACTGCTACAGTACTTACATTATTTTACTGAACCAGTACCTCTACTATTGGCATTGCAAGATATACTAACAGAACTCTAGCAAAGAAAATCTCAAAAATTCAGTTTCAAGAACCAGCTCCTATTCAGATCTATATTAATTTTGATCAGTATTCTCTAGCAAAAGAACTAACCTACTGAAGCTCATCCAGCTTTAAAATATGCTTTTAGTTTTATATGAATTTTGTATTGTTGAATTTTAACTGTGTTCTTGTTGAACTGTGAAACTGGTCTGCTATTATATGCCCTGGAAATGATGTAATCTGCACTGCAACTATGGGGTGAAGAGCAGGGCAGATTTTTTTCTTTAAAAACTGAAATACCTATGGATTTCCTTCACACACATTTCCAAGACATACATCACTTACCTGCAATATATTTTACTGCAGACAAGTGACTACACAGAAAAAGACAACAAAAATTGGGGGAGGGGAGAGACTGTATAATGCACTGCCACATCTACCAAGAAAAATTCAAACAATCCACATTCAGCTGGTATGAAGCATAAATAGAGAACCACAATTTACTGCACCATGTATACTGCTGGTAATTCAGCTTATACAGTCTAGCTTCAATCCATATTCCTAAATTTGCTAAATGCCCCTTATTTTCTGTATTTTCTCTATTTTCTGAGTTGCCCTCTATTTCAAAAGATGGCACAGATTCCATCCACTTCCTTAAATACTTTCATGAAGCTCTACACTCCCACAGCTTCAGTGCTTCATTTTTGGAATTCTGATCTCTGCATGCTTCTCTCACCCTATGAGCAATCCTCCTACTCATGGTTCCCCTCCCCCATAACAATACAGCACTCTCTTGTACCTCACAGATGCATCCTGAGCAGTGAACATGAGACACATCACCTTACTGTAGAATCATTATTTGCTCCCCATGCTAGGCGCAATAAATCTTACCTTTTCCCAACATTCTTCCCCCAGTAATTAAACCCCCAGTGCCCTTCCCATAATAACTGTCGCTACAATTTCCATGCCTAGAATAGATAATGTGCTGCCACCCAACCTCTCATAGCTACCCAGCAGATAGAAGTCAAAAGCGTGCAAACCCCCTCACATTGGCAGCAACCTGCATCTCATTCTATACACTTGAAATTTACGCCACTGGCCATTTCCCATTCCTACAGACTCTCTTCCCAGGTATCTTAATCCCTGAATCCTCCACCTTGTGAAAGATTTGCCTACCATGTGTGTAGCCCATTTCTTCCCTATCCCCAAAACCAGGACATACAACTCCGGCACTCTCTGCACTTCATGAAAATACAAGAAAAGGACTCTGCTCCCCCACCTTGGATCTCGCCTCAGCCAAGCTGCTGGATCACAGCTCCCTTCGTCCTCGATCACTAGCTATACTGGCTCTGGATAATGAGAGCTGCACCTGGAAAACACCTGGAAATCCAAGGCTGCGGAGGGGACGAAGCATCCAATTTGGTAAAGCATTCAATGTCCAACCGCACTCGGCCATATGTCATCAAGCAGGGCAGGGAGACAACCCTCCTTCCCCGTTTCCTCCAGCCCAAGCAACTTGTACTTGGGTTGTATGGTGCTTCTGAACAGGAGGGTACCTATGACTGGCAACTTCGCGAAGGTCAGGTCCGACCTTTTCTTCTTTTCCGTCTCCCGAAGCCAGTGGGCTCCGCTTGCATCGAATAAAACCCCGCGAATTAAACTGTGTGTGTGGAACAAGAGCTGCTTCGCTCCTGAACCGACAGCTGATCTATATGACTGAATGATTTCTCGTAAGGGAGGGCGGCGCGCCTCTGCCACTCCATTCGCCTCATCCTCCCCACAACCCCAGTATAACGCCCTAAACCCCCCCCCCAACCGCCCCACACATTACTCAGTCTATAGTCTCGTCGGTCTCCCGCCCCCCCCCCACCGGCTTTCCTCCAAGCCAATTACTCACCCCTTGTAAAAAGCCTTGACGCGGACTTGGTGGGCGCTGTCCCCGCCGGGGCCACCGAGACCCCCGGAGCCGCCCCCGCCGCCTCCTCCTCCCAGGCCCGGGAGAGACATGCTGTTCCCGCCGCCGCTGTTGCTGCCGCTCTCGCGCTGAGTCGGCATCGCCCCCTCGCCTTGCCCGGCCCCGCCCGCCGGCTCTGCCAGCCCCACCCCGGAGCTGCGGAAGGCAGAGGAAGAAATGAGGGGGAAGAGCGGGAGGAGAAGAAGAAAAAGAAGAGGAGAGGAGGAGGGAGCGAGCGAGCTGCGCGCACCCGCCGCCGCCTCACAACTCTTCCCTTTCCCGCCCGACCCCCGTCAGCCAGCCGCCGCTCCCTCCCTCGAGCCGCTCCAACGTACGCTCGGCTCGAGCCGCCTCAGCGCGCGTGCGCGAGGGAGAAGGTTCCGTTCCTACTCCATACTTCCCACCCTCCTCCCAGAACGCGCGGAGCTTCCCGAGCGGAAGCGACCCGAAGGAATTGTGGGATAAACTATTTCTCAAGACTTATGGGGGGGCGGGGGAGAGGGACGACGCCATCTCTTAAGCGCTAGGGGACACCCCGGATAGGTCTGTGCGTAAACGGAGGCCATTCATTTCCAGAGGCTGAGAGACTGGGGACAGGCTCGTTGTCTGGCCTGGCCTCGACCCCGGCTTCTTTCGTGCCTAGCGAATGGGTTGTACCACCACGCAAGGGCATTAAATACTGGGCAAAACGCTGCAGAGTCGGACCTCAACTCCGACACTAGCCATATTAAACCGAAACTTCCGCAGAGCCTCATGATAGGTTGGTACCGGCCATAGCATCCGGTGGACACTTCCGAGTGCTAGGGGTACCTGCGCCGCGGAGAATTTTGGGTAATGGAGTTTTCAAAGGCAGCTGGCGGGCGGCGCTGTGCAAGTGCCAGGTGTTTTGTCGTGCCTGCGCGTTCTGACACTTGCGCCGATTTTACAGCTTGGAGGAGATTTATGACGCTGCGATGCATGAGGACACCAAACAGGGTTACAAACATTTACAAGTATGTGCACAAACGCGTTTAGGCTTGTTTGAGGATTAGGGATTTGTCTTTAGCTGGACTGGAAATGTCAGCAGTGCACTTTGGATGAATGAGAAACTGAACTATTAGAGCTCGTTTACAGTAGAAAGCTCTGAGCATTCAATCTTTGGACTTCCTTTTTTTGAATGGAAAAAAAAATATGCCAGCAAATGAGCCCCGTATTATTCCCACTTCAAATCACAAGAAGCAAAACAGTATTTAACAATGCACTCCTATTTTCCTGGTAGTAAGTCCCATTGAACATAGGGATTTACTCCTTTGATTAATATTCTATGGCCTTTTAAATATGTTTGTGGGAGGGGGAGTTATGGGTTTTTATTTTATGAATTTTGTGTTTTCATTTTATATTGTGGACATCCACGTAATATTTGGATGAAAGGCGGTATACAAATTTAATAAACAAATACAAATTAAAAAATATAAAACATGAAGTGAATTGCACTTGATAATCACACAAAAAGGAGCTTATGTTACATTGCTGCAAGTTGGGTGTAGACAACCATTGGTCCTCCAGATGTTACTGAAGGGCAACTGCCATCAGCTCCAACATGTCTCCAACACGCCAATGGCCAGGGATGATGGGAGTTGTAGTTCATCAACATCTGAAAGACCAAAGGCTTCCCACGCCTGCTCAGCCACCTTAGCTTGAGGACTTTTGCATGAACAGGTAGCACATTTGAGATACCGTAATTGACAACCCATTTTTTAATATCTCAGCTGCTTTTGCAGCTAGCAGCGATCATACTGCATACATTAAGAGCATCTGCTGCATTATAGACTTTTCAGTTAGCCCAACTAAATGTGTGCATAATAACAATTTGAATATTATGAAAGTATTTTAATTAGTACTTAGAATATATATATGAACCACACTAGGCAGCTAGATGCCTCAAGGAAAACTCACAAGCAGGGGTACAAGGGCACACAGTTAGTTTCATTAGCCTGCCGCGAGTTTTAATATTATGTGTTCTCTTATGCATGTCTACTCGGAAGCAAATCCTATTTAGTGAGACTTTCACACGAGGCAAGTATGTATAGGAATGCAGCTCTGTCTAGACTCCTAATCTGGTGAACATGGTTCGCGTCTCCGCTCCTCCACATGCAGCTGCTGGGTGACCTTGGGCCAGTCTCACTTCTCTGAAGTCTCTCAGCCCCACTTGCCTCACAGAGTGTTTGTTGTGGGGGAGGAAGGGAAAGGAGATTGTTAGCCGCTTTGAGACTCCTTCGGGTAGTTATAAAGCAGGATATCAAATCCAAACTCTTTTTCGTCGTCTTCATCCTCTTCTTAGTCCACAACCTCATACTAGTTTTTAAAAGCCTCTACCACTTCCCCCTGCACACTGCAACCCTGCACCCGCTTACCTGAAATCAATAGGACATACCTCCGAGTAGACATGTACAGCGTTCGCTGTTAGACATCCCTTTCCCTAAACTAAACAAAAAAACACTCCTCCGAATCCTTTTGCCTCCCCGCAACCCGCACCGCCGCCTTACACAACTGTATACCCAGCATATGTCTACACAAAGAGGCTCGCGCTTCAAAAGCGACGGCCGAAGCGGCGCCGAAAGAACCCTCGCGCGACCCATTCCTACGCCGCGACCTTTTGGCGCGAGCCGAGTCCGGCCGAGGGGCGCATGCGCGGTACCTCCCTGTGAGGGAGGCGAGAACATGGCGGAAGCGGTGTGAAGGGTCTGTACGCCAAGCGGGCGCGTCTTCTCGCGGGCGGGCGGCGCTGTGCGCGGGGAAAGGAGAGGCCTGCTGAGGGGTTGCTGCTGCTGCGCGGCGACTGCTGGCTCCGGGGCCCGCGGGTGGCGGCCCCAGCCTCCCCTTGGGCTTTGTCAGGTAGGGAGTGGGGAAGGTCCTGGGCCCAGACACCGGTTTCTCCTGGCGCTGCCTCGCTCTGAGGGCAGGCAGCGAAGACCGAGGGCTGCCTCGGCTGGACGACCCCTGGAGTGCCCTGGCCCAGCCTAAGGACGGGAGGGGAGCGGGAGGTTGGGCCCTGCTGTCTGGCTGGAAGCTGGTGCTCCCTTCAGTTCTATATCCATCTTTCTGTATATCTATCCGTGTCTACGCATTTTCCTGCGGCGTGTGTTAGTGGTTAGGGCAGAGCGGCTTCTCCCTCTGCAAAATGGATGAAAAACTCTTGGCAGGTGGAAATCCAACAGGTGCGGATTGCACCAAGCTCGGCCCCTCTTGCTCTGGGGAAAAGCTGCCGCTGTTGGAATAGCTCAGTCGGTAGAACATAAGGTCCCACTTTGGGCAAAATATTCTTGCATTGCAGGAGGTGGGACTAGGTATCGGGGTCCCTTCCAGCTCTGTGATTCTGCAGGCTGTGCGTTTTTATTTATTTAAATTATTCACGCCCCACCCCCAATCATCCCAAGCGACATGCGGGAGGTGCTGGTGTCGTGACGGAGCTACGAAACAGGAAGTCTCTTAAGTTGACTCTTGCCTTTTCCATGAACTCGCAGTAGGTGGCCTTAGGGAAGCCGCTCTTATCTCGGCCACCCCACCTGCTATGTGGGGGTATAATAATACTGACAGCGTTTGTTATTTTTGCAAGGGTTAGCACTTAATTATTCACGTGGAGTGCTTTGAACACTTGAAAGTGCTATCCAAATGTTAAGTTTTGTTACGTTAAACAAGATAAAACCGAATTTGGAAAACAATAAAACAAATATGCATCAAAAAGTTTAATTCACCATTAAACATAATTATTGCTGTGTACAAACAAGAAGCAGCCAAATTCCACTAGGATGCAAGTTTTGCATTCCCTCCAGAATGAGAGGAGAGCGGCTTTTGACTTTGCTAGGGAGACCATTCCACAGCCTTGAGACAATTGCAGAAAAAATGGTCCCACTCTTTGAAGCTGATGTTTTCATCTTGTATACAATATGTCTTGCATTCCCATATTTATCAGAAGGTATGCTACAGACCTCCTGAGCCAACTGTAGCTTCTGAGTCAGCTTCAACCCTAACCCACATAAAACAAAATTGTGGAACAGTGCTCTGAAAACAAGTCAGAGCCTGATAATACACTTTTGGCCATTACCACCGCTGTGTCCTGATCCAAAGGTACCCCTCTGGTCAGATGGAGAGATTACCAGCCCATCTATCGCAGGCATAACACATCCCTTGTTAGAGCAGTAAGATTACCCAGAAGCATCACTTCCATCTTATCCGGATTCAACATCAGCTTGTTTAGCCTCATTCACTCAGTTACAGCCTTTGGTTATAGAGTCTCTGGAAAAACAAATGCACAAAGCCCAGGTTCAAAAGGCCACAGTGTATTGCCCATCCTTCCTCATAGGCGGTCCTGAGGCGAACACCTTTCTCTGCTCCTTGGGAAGAACAGATTTATAAACAACCTTGGACCAGTGTTTCCATATATGCTGAGGCTTAATGCAAGAAGATAATGTATAGATTTTTAAAGAAATGAGCAGACTGGTAGTTGCTGGTGTGTAGAGAGTAATATATAATGTATATGTTTATAACTAGTAAGAAACAGCTTTCTTGACTTAGTAGTATAAAATTTGAAATGTTAATAAAAGTGTAGGAATTCTGTAGTTTTCTGTTTTTCTGTATACAGGACTTAGATAAGCATAAGATACCAAAGAGGTGCAAACTGGAAAATTGTGTTTTCTAGACAGAGTCTGAATTTATAAATTGGAAATCGGAATTTTCAGCTATATTTAATAGACTATGCTAGCCAGCAGGTCCCATCAAAGTGATTGGCTCGTGCTGCTTGGTATCCATTTATGAACAGCTAGGGTTGCTGCTCGTGTTATACCTCTTACTTTTCAAGTATATACTTAAATCTGTAGTGTGGATACATCAGACAGGTAGTTTAGAATACACGTATGATACAGGCACATCTGTCAGCTGAGTTTAACTGGAGCTCCTGGTTGGGTGTACGTTCTGAGGTGTATCTGAGTTACTCGCTGAGTTATGTGTTAAATGATCTATATTCTTTCACATGGTGTATTGTACAGGTGTGCCAGCACCAAAGGCACTCTTGCACTCATGCAGCACACAGACATACTTGCCACACATACAGCACTAACAGCATTCACCATATATGCAAGTACACAGTACTGTCCATTTCACAGCACACTACACACATTCTCTCTCTCTCTCTCTCTCTCTCTCACACACACACACACACACACACACACACTCATCCCCATCATAGTGCTAGACTGAAAGGAGAAATTTAAATGTCTCCTCTAAATCCAGCACTACAATGGGGTGATTCATCCAGCATATGCAAGTTAATAGCAGTATCTGCTTTATCATATTTTAAGGCAATATGATTTTTTAAAAGGTCAATCCATATCAAAGAATGTATTGCATTAACCAAAGGCCATAACAATTTCATTACAGTTTGCCAAACTGCAAATCATAACATACAGCATATAACAGTTGCATAATGCAATGCATCAGTGATTTAAAGAAAGGAAGTAAGAATTCTTAAGTATCATCTGCTAGCTCATACTAAGTTTAACTTCCATTAGACCTCTGAATCTCCAGTGCAATTTATTGCAATATTGTCTACCTCTCTTTTTCCAATCTTTCTTTCAGCCAGAGCAGAAAGCGCCTCTTTATGTGTCACAGATCTGTTAGCGTCATACAAAAGAAAGCAAACCATTTCTGCCATAGTAAGCCTGCTTCCATGAATTAGCAAAGGTTTCAGGAATTGATATCTTGGATCCTGATATAAAGGGCAGATTAACAACCTTATTGTAGTGGCTATCCAAGACTGCTGTGGGCATCACTTCATCTGAGCTCCATAAAGGCATTTCTTAAGACAGCAGGCATGAATTTGGTCAAATAAAATGCTCTTAAATGCTCCATTTTCAGAAATTGGAACCATGCGAGAATCTAGAATTCCCAATCAAGTGCAAATCCCTTCTGGATTTTTAAAAAAGGTTTTGAGGTAGTCTAGGCTCAGAAGAACTGGAATAGTTCTTTATTTGTTACTTTTTGGGTGTACAGTGCAAATTAATAAGGCAACTTCACTTTGTTTCTTTAATATTATGACTCTGAAATAAACTTACTCAGTAATTACTAGTTTGAATAGCTTACTCTGGTAACACCCTCTCTCAGTCTTCAAATGGGTGTGATTTCCTTCCTGAAGTAAAAGCCACAGCAGTCTTTTGAGGCAAGCCATTTTCTTGTTCTGCAAATGCAGAGCTGCAAGCAAGCGATTGTAACTTGCATTCTTGGATCACCCACGATTTGAACTTGCATTTCCCATGTCAATGCCCAGCACACTTTCTTATTCGAATCACACGAGCTTCTATGTTCCTCTCTGGTTTCCAAACACTAGGATGTTGCTTACCTTGAGCCGTTGGTTCTTCTTTTGTTTTTCCTTACCAGGTGGAAGAATAATTTCACAGCTATGGAGAATGAACCGAGCACAACAACATGTTCTACATGCACAACTACTATCACCACCACATCCTCCCCTTCCCGTACTCAGCCACCTCAGATATCTGTCTATAGTGGTGCAGATCGACATGCTGTGCAGGTATTTTGTAGTTGACAATAATAATAATAAAAATACGGAGGATTCAAAAGCCCTGACAAGCAATGGTGATTTCTGTATATCTGATAGGGAACTGGATCTGGCTGGCAATCCAGATCTTTATTTCTCCAACCTGTTCCAGATTCAACAGGTGGGTGAGACCTCAGATGATGGTTTTGCCCCACACTTGCAGAGCCCCTTTCAATATGCCCCATGAGATGGTGCTTTGAAAGGGGCTTCCAGAAGCTGACAGTCAACTAAGCCTCTTTCAAAGTGGGGGGGGGGGGCAGGGAGTGGAGGAGGAGGGGAAGTCCTTTTGTGGAAGAAGAAATCAGCTTTTTCGGTAACATCCATAAAGTAATTTATGGCAGTCGTAGTGTACTACTGGTCACTATTGAGTTGAAATATGTTGATTTTAAATGCATCCTGTATATCTGACCAGCCGCAGGTTCTTGAATGGTTTAATGTGCTAGCATCAGCACGTTTTCTATTTCTGTCCCTGTGATGATGTTACTTTAAAATCCACAGGTTATTCAGCAGGCCTTGCATCGCCCGCCAAGCTCAGCAGCGCAGTATCTTCAGCAGATGTATGCAGCTCAGCAACAGCATCTCATGTTACAAACAGCTGCTTTGCAACAACAGCATTTAAGTAGCACCCAGTTCCAGAGCCTGGCCAGTGTCCCACAGGTGAGACTGAAATAGAAAATACAGCAACCATCTGGGAATTAAGCTTAAAGTGCCACAAAATGCATTATCAGGATACTGCTTTCGTCTTAATTACAGTTTTTGACAGATTTTTTTTTTTACCCCAGGTTTTTTAATCATCAGCGAGAGCTTCGGTTCACAATTTTACCTGGCAGCATGAGGCTAAGCTAGGGAAAAGGGACAGTGTTCTCTCCTTCTAGATCATCATACCGCCAACCAATACCGTGTTGTTGTGTCCAAGGGGATATATTTTTAAAAGACTTTTCAACTTTGCAATTTTATGTTATAAAGAGGGTATCTGGAACAGAAGACTAAGCTAGTTCGGCAGCTACTTCAAAATAATCAAATTAATATTTGCAAAATCATCAGAGATGTATATTTAATGCTCCATTTTTAGCCTGATATCACATTCTTGGTTGTGACATTCCCATGAATCATGGGTCTCTAACCTTTCTGGGCCTTGTGAGCATTTGGAAGTGTTGTTGCTTCTCCCACAAAATGGCTGCCATGGGGCGTAGCCCTTCACAAAATTGTAAGAGTCATCAAATTGTGTAATTGGAAGAGGCCACGAGGGTCATCTAGTCCAAACCCTTGCAGTGCAGGAATCTTTTGCCCAACTTGGGCTCGAGCCTACAACCCTGAAATTAAGAGTCTCGTGCTCTTTGAAGTTTGATCTAATAAACAATAACTAGATCCTCTTTTGAATATGTGTGACTTTTAAACAGGACCTGCCCCATCATCTAACTAAAGCTTTCATTGGGGTCTCTAGACAGGACAGTGAAAATAACAGATCCGGCACTTGGCAGCCTCTTAAAAAGTAGAGAGTTGGCCGCAGGGTTAAAGAGACTGCGGGCCACAGAGAAAACCATTGTGGGTTTCATGTGGGCATTGGACTGCCTAGCAAATGCCATTGAGCCTAGATGTTCAATTTATCATATTCAACATTATTTAAATACTTTTTATTGCAGTGTAAATGACACATTTGACAGATGTGCTTGCTATTTAGGCAAACCTGTCAGGTGGGAGGCAGTGCGCATCCCCCAATGGCAGTGTCACTCAGCAGTCAAGTATGTCGGAGACATCGGTAAGTAGCGAAACAAAGTGCTTTCTTTTAACCCAGCTTAAGTTGCCATGTTGGTTCTCGGAAAGTTAGGAATGCAGCTGTGTGATCACATTTACATGCAAATAGCTGGAGGAGCAGAAGCTTCCATTTTAAAAATTGTCCGCAACAGAATCTCAGTGCATTAATAGTTTGAAAAACAACTATTATAGCAAACACATAAATATAAATTTGCCATTGAAGAAGCTCTATGGTGACCCCCTGACATTGTGCTTTGCAAGAATAACTTAATGTTCATGGGTTGTACTTGTGTGGATTTTGCCAGATCTCTTAAAACAGGAAATTTTTGCAGAATACCAATTAGAGGCTTAATCAATAATAATGTTTGAGCATAAGTGTCCATAACTTTTACAGGTGGATAACGTCAGTTACTAATAACACGTTGAGTTTAGTGTGGGCTAAATTAAGCCTTATTCTGGACATTTTAATTGCAATTTGGAAAAGGTAAAATGGCAAATCTAAGAAGGCAGATCTTCTGCAATGTGGCTGAACATTTTATTGCAATCATAATTTTAAAGTCTAGTATAAAAATGAAACACCTTATGATCAGGTATATCAGAAGATAAACGCAAGATCTGCTGTATCAGAATTGGTGTCTGTTTAAGTTACATATTTAAACTTAAACATTTTTCTTAACATGTTAGCAATAGTTTAAAATTTATGGCTTTGCGCAATGATCTTCCTGATGAACAAACAGGTGCTTAAGGATGCAACTTTGACAGATGACATATACTTTTTTAACAAACCTAGATTCTGTGCTGCAGAGTACAACTGCAAGTCCAGTATATTGCCTGGCAACCCTGCACATGTTTACTTGGAAGCAAGTTCCGCTGTTTTCTGTGGGGCTCTTTTTGAAATTGTGGAATGAAGGTAGTTAATAAAACAATATTTTTGCTTCCATAGATTAATCTTTCTCCTTCTCCTACACCCGCGCAGCTAATAAGCCGTTCACAGACCTCCAACAGTAGTAGCAGCAGTCTTACCCAACAGACCATGCTTCTGGGGAGCACCTCTCCTACTCTGACTGCAAGCCAGGCTCAGATGTACCTCCGAGCCCAAATGGTAAGTCTTGCTAGTTTATATTTTATTATTATTTTTTGAATGGTTGCTAAGGTTTAGTTGTTCTTTTCTGTTTCGTGGCTAATGGTTCCT
The DNA here is from genome assembly GCF_964188315.1 of Podarcis muralis. Taxonomy (NCBI): domain Eukaryota; kingdom Metazoa; phylum Chordata; class Lepidosauria; order Squamata; family Lacertidae; genus Podarcis; species Podarcis muralis. The sequence goes on from NC_135660.1 coordinate 15,702,540, forward strand.
TGCCCCTTCTGAGTTTCCAACAGTGACTGTAATTTAGCAGTTAAGTTTTGTAATTGCATCTTGCAATTCGACAAATTCATGGAGGGAGAGGGCAATCAGTGGTTACTAGCTAAGATGGCTATTCTCTGCTGCCACAGTTGGAGGCAGCAGTGCTTCTGAATACCAGTAGCTGGAAAAACCAGGAGGGGAGAGTCCCTTGTGCTCGAATCCTTCTGGTGGGCTTCCCACAGGCGTCTGGTTGGCCGCTGTGAGAACACAATGCTGGACTAGATGAGCCATTGGCTTCATCCAGGAGGCTCTTCTTATCTTCTTAGATATTGTTAAAGTAGAAGAATGGGCCTTTTAAATTACTCCCTCTGCTTGCAAAGTATATGTGGTCTGGTGTTTATAGTAGGGCTTTTTCAGGACGGACACAAGTGAGAGTCACTTATCCCTGGCAGCAGTTTTGTTTTCCAGCTGCTCTTCCTCTGTAGCTTGGTGAACATCTGGTGTAGGGTAACCCAACAAATGATGGTTAAGCAAATCCATAGTTAAGACAACAAGCCCCACTTGTCAAGGAAAAACTGGGGATCCCGTTTGTTCTTTTGCAGCTATGCTGCTGCTTACCCACACTTGATTCCACATGTGATGTGAGCTGTGTAGCAGATGGAAATGGCTTGGGGAAATAACCTCATGTGCCAGATTGGGACTTGTGCTGGGCCATATGTTCTGCACCCCTGTTCTATATAGAAGAAAGTGCCATAGAACAGTTGGAGTATATTAAGGGAAGAACTTTTGGCTAGCCCTCCACATTGTGTGATATCATACTGTTGCATGGGCAGGAATACCCCTGATCCACTTCCTCTGTATAACTTTTTCTTAGATACTAAATGGAGTAAGCTGTTTCTTAAGTAGCATCAGGCCAGGATGTTCATCCACCAGGGCTGGTTCCATGATTGTTTATCTTTAAACCCAGTTCCTTATGAGTGAAAGACTTTTATGAGTATGAATTGGAAACCTTTGAAAATGATGTGTAAAATCATTGGCAAAGAACTGTTTTAAAAAAAGTTTGTGGTGTTGAGCCTTTTTGATTTCTTCTCCTGATGATTCTCTTTGAGAATGATTTTAAGCATTAACGGGGGGAAATATGCTGTTCTGTTTTTGTTAAATCAATCTCTCTGATGACGTTTGTTGTGGGGCATGACTAGAATAATTCATTTGAAGGAACAAAGAGTTGGCAAAGATGATCTGTGGGGTCAGCAAGTGTTTTATTTTTTGTTTGCTTGTTTTGTTAGGGGATTACCTGGTTCAGGCCTGTAATTAAAATAACTATGCTACTTTTCTTGCTACACTTAGGATAGTGGGAAATATTTCTGAAGGGAGCACACCATCTCCTGCTGTAGACATCCCCGAGATTGTGTTTTTTCACCTGTGGGATTTTAGAGATGTTGCCTGCAGCTCCTCACCAGTCATGTCTCAGATGTATATGGAGATGCAACACCAATGGCCCAGTTTACAGTTCCTTCTGTCATCCTCTGGTCATGGCTTTTGTGGACTTGTTGCATGTGCTTCTTCCATTCCCGGTCAAGCCTGCTGATTCCTAATGTGCCATCCCTTGAAAAGGCTTGGTGATCTCACTGGCCTCTCTGCCTCTCCTTGGAATTGGATATCACTTTGCAACTCCACATAAATAAATTAATGCGGGGATCTGCTGGTTCTGCGTTTCTCCCTCATTTTGGAGAGTGTGAGCAAATCAGTTGTTTGCCTCCCTTTCCTCTCTGTGTCCCGATGCAAAGAGCAGCTTCTGAGGAAGGAGGGATTTCCATCAGGAACATTGCAGGTGAGTCGGAAGGGTTAAAACTCTTCCTTTCCACTCCCTGCAGTCCTGGTGCTGTTCTCTGCTTTACCTCTCCTGTGGCTGAGCTACTTGGTGAAAAGCTGGAAAGCTGCATTATTCTGGAATCCTGCAGCAAATCCTGGCAGCTTTTTTAAAAAAACAAAAACCTGAGAGAATTTTCTATCTAAGCTTTTGTTTGTTTGTTTGTGTGCATTCATGGTACAGTGTGTGTCTCAATTTTCTTTTTTGCTACCTTCCACAGCTGATTTTTACACCTGCTACCACTGTGGCGGCTGTCCAGTCTGACATTCCTGTTGTGTCGTCATCCTCTTCGTTTCCCTGTCAGTCTGCAGCTACTCAGGTGAGCTCACGTGGGGTGTGTGAGCGTGTGTGTGTGTATCCATTTCCAGATCCATTGTGAGTGGTCGGCATGCTGTTCTACTCTTTGTATCTAATGCTGCATTATTTATATACTGCTTTTCAAGCGGACCTCACAAAGGGGTTTATATAAAAGTATTAAAACTGTAAGATAAATAAAATTTAAAAACAACAGACAAGCTATGGGGGGGGTGTAGAAACCTGTGACTGCTAGATCCCATTTACCTTCAGGGCAAGGTGCTTCTTGAGTTTCTCTGTAGTGGTAGTTGGGAGTGGGAGAGGTCTCCCCAGCTGAAACACAGAGAGCTGGATGATGTCAATTCTCCAGGGTGTTCCATCTTTCGCTCTTTCTCCTCCTCACAGAGCAAGATGACTGTTGAACCACAGCCACTATAGGGCCACTCATTCAACTGTTATCTATATCATTATCTTAAAACTTTGAACTGCTACAGCGACATTAGTATTTTGCCATATTACATGGCCAGTCTATGTTAGCAGTAACGTATTCTTGATCCCAAGAAGCATGTATCTAAAACACCTCTTACCCTCTTTAACCTGTTAGAAAAAAGTTGTACTGTAGGTTGGTACATTTTGATACATTTTCCCAAAGAGGTAGATGTAGATGCTTTTTTAAGATGGCAATGTAGAATGACTTTAAACCTAATGACTTTAAACCTAATGACTAAATAAAATTGCAGTAATGATAAACCCCTTGCTCCCAGAATTGATGTACAAGATCAGACTTAACCAGTGCATATTAATGCCAAAGAGCCTTTGAAAGAAATAAAGCATTCCTATGAAGAGTAATAAAGTTTTATAAGCTTTTAATATGGCAGTTCCATATGTCGGCTCAAATTGATAACTGAATTTATTTCTGCATAAACGATCCTAAACACACTTACTTGAAACTGAGGGTCACAGTTAATGCTAATCCTACTTAGAGTAGACCCACTGAAAATAATGTAGATGGCTAACTTAGGTCCATTAATTGCAATGGGTTTGCTCTGAATATAACTTAGTTGGATACAGCCATGAGTTCCACTGCAGTTAATGGGCCTCATGTCACACACACTCACATATACAGTGCTTTTTTCGGGGGGGGGGGATGCAGGGGTATGCATACCCTTAAACATTTTATGAATCTTTGTACTTTTGTCCATTTACTGTATTCATTTCCCCCGATTTGAACTATAGAATGGTCATTTTCTTGAGTCAAAATGAAAGTACCCCTAAACATTTTTTTAGAAAAAAAGCACTGTGTATGTATACAGTGGTACCTCGTGTTGCGTAACCTCCAGGTTACGGAATCTTCGGATTATGACTGCGGCAAACCCAAAAGTGTATGCTTCCAGGTTTCGCCGTATGTGCAGAAGTGCTCTGCATGCGTGCACAGAAGCAGTGCCTCTAGTTACTGATTTTTCAGGGTGTGCATGGCACCCCGAAATGACTTAAATCTGTAATCAGAGGTACCATTGTATATGTATGTATATATGTGTGTGTGTGTGTGTGTGTGTGTGTGAAAATAATATGAAATATGAAAAAAAAATCCATCAACAGAAGTACTTTAGTACAAAAAGAACCACATGCAATCAGTAAAGTATTATTTCTACACCTTCTCTAATTTCCTTTTGAGCAGATCAGAGTGGTGTTAAAAGGACAATGAAACAAATATGTAGTCTAACAAGGTTGCACATTCAGGGCACTGTTAGATGACAGGCTTGGGAGCAGTGGCAGAGACATTGGGTGTGGAATGTGCAGAGTTTGGGTAATAGCAACATGAAGGCATCTGCATCAGATACTGTTATGTGTAGAAATCTCACACGATACGCAGCCTTGGTGAATCGCATTCCAAAGACAGATGTCAAGTTTACATTTTATTGTAAGTCCTGCATGTAAGTCCTGAGTCATCTGATCATTCTTACAGTTAAAATGCCTTTTTCTTCCATGTTTATATAAGCATGGTCATAGGTTCAGCAGAATCAGCTGCAATAGCTTTTGAAAATAGGGCTTTTGTAGCCTGTGAGTGACTGCCAGTTTTACAAAAAGCTACATCTTTAGAAATAGCAGGGGTGTGGGAGAAGCTTTGCAGATTCAGAATATATAAATCAGTGATCCTTTTGTGGATCAAAATATTTACCCTCCTATCTTTGCTTAACTTGTCAATACCAGTGTGAAATTATGGATAGTGTAGTTGGAGAAACTGAACACTGCTAAATCAAAACCCAACCAATTTTCTTCATCTTACTAACAAAACTATTAAACTTCATGGGTTTTGCTTGACAGAAAGTGGAATCCTGAAGTACAAGGAGTACTGTTCAGCAACATAAACCTTTTCACCTAACTTTAAATGCTTTGCGATGTCTGTCGAAGGGGAAGGGAAAGAAGAGGGAAAGAATCTGTGATCAGTCTTGAATACAGAAAGAATCTTCCTAATAGTAAAAAACAGATGTCAAAAGGCAAAACCACCCAAATGGTCTATCGACTACACTGGTAACAATCTCCAATAAAACAACCTTTAGCTTTCATATCACCTTTCCATCTCATAAATAGTATCTACATATGAATTAATAAACAAATCAATGACAGTTGACATTTGTATTTTTTTTTATTGATGATTTTGCCCAGCTAGTGTGACAGCCTGTGGAATTTGATGAACTGTTGTCTATGGAAAATGAGCTGTATTGTTATTCCATCTGGTAATTAAGATGGCACTTCGCTGGGTGGAATTAATGAGAGGGAGGTGTTGGCACTTGTCTACAGATTAGCAAGCAACCAGTCAAGAAGTCCGCCACGAGGCATGTTTCCCACAGCGGCATCAACCTGTTGTTTTTCGAAATACTTCATTACCTCCTGCAAAATATCCCCCACACTCGCACCCTTCTTGGCTGCTTTATCAGCCAATTGAGGAAGCTTCTTCAGTTCCTCATCATTCTCATTCATGAATGTGAGATTGGGCACTTGGAAGTGAGAGGCCGCCATCCATTGGAGGATAGCCTGGAGCTCTTTGTTCTGTGAGCTGGTATTGGCGCACTGGTTGTTTACTATCACCTCAGAACCAGCGGGCACAAGTGGCTTTCCAATATTAGTAGGTTGTGGAGGTTTCTGGGATGCCATCGAATCTGGACTTGATACACCTTTGTTTCTTGCGGTAAAGTATGTAGCTTGATCATCAGAGTAATCTTCAACAACAAAATCAGGGCTTTTAGTCATGTACATACACAGCTTCATCACAGATTCCATCAGCTGATCAATGAATTTCTTGTTTATTTGGTCCATGTTTTCAGAATCCATTTCTGGATTGCAGTGTTTGGTTGAGGATTTTCTGCTAGACCTATCATCATATGAGCTTGGTTTGCAATTCTTGGTGCTTATTTCGCACTCGTCCACGTTGAAACCAGCCTCTTGAAGGACCTTCTGGATGATTGATAGGAGAGCACTTTGTATTTCTCCCCTCTGGTAATCTTGCTGTTGTGGATCACCCTTGCAACCATGAGATTTGGAACCATGTTTGCCTCCCTTTTCACAGAACCCAAATGAAGATGTGTTTGAGTCATGACATGGGTCCTTGTATTGAGTTAGCAGGTGCTGCTGTATCAACATTAAAGCTGTCAAAATGAGGTCTTTTGCTAGAAACTCAGTTGTGGAGCTACTTTTTTCTGGTCTCTTGTCATGGCATCCCCTGTCTGGACCTTTGCATCCTGTTTTTGATCGCAGCATGCTGATTCCATCCTTAATTATTGTCTCACCTACTTTCTGAGCTGCAGACTGAGCTGGATCTTGCTTTACTTTCTCCCTCGTGTGTAATCCACCTTTCAAAGAGGCGAAATGCATATTTGGAGCATTAGGATCTAACGAACATCCTGTCTTCAATAAAGAGTATACAAGACTATGCCCTTTCTCCTTAGTTTCCGACATCAAAGCGTTGTACATTCTTAGTACCATTGCTTCTAAAATCTCCGTTGACTTCTGGGTCCCTGCATTGAAGAGATTTTTCTTCACTGTGGTAACAAAGTCAGAGTCTGTCATGAGGACCCCAGTGACATTATGTAGATTTTTCATAGTAGAGTCAATTAAGTCTGATATGACATCCTTTGTGTGTTTGAGAAACACTCTTTTCAAAATCACACAAGCTGGAAGTGGTTGCCTACTCTTGTGAATCTTTGTGGCATTCACAAATGAGAATGTCATATCCTTAGCATTTTTATTTGCATAAACCATTAGCCCTTTGTTAAAAGAACCGCAGTCATTGCGACCTGACTGTTTCCTTGGATGTATCAAATGAGCATGTGACGTTGGCTTTCCGTCATCACATTCTGGCATGGATTCACTTTGGTTGGAGCATACCTCACCATAAAAGAGAGAGGTTTTCTTGGGACTTCCTTTACCCTCTTCCTTCTTGCCCGTAACCTGTTCTTGAGATGATTTAACACCAGGATCCTGGGCATTTTCCATCACCTCGTTCACCATCTTGGATGCAACTTTACTTACAGAACCAGGATTGAGGGCTTTCCCATCTTTGGTGGCATAAATTGCCTGGCGTATACATTTATTGGCAGCATCTTCCAGATTTTCAGAGATCTCTTTACTTGCCATTTGCATAACCAAGGAGCACAACTTTTGAACAGTGCTTGCTACTTCATCTGCAGGTCCTTTCTGACCTTCAGCAGACTTGAAAGCTGTGTTGTTGTTGTTCTGGGACATCTTGTCAGCCGCTGATGGCTTTTGTTGACGAGGGGAAGTAGAAGGGGTCAGTGCATGTTGGAATCCACATGCATATTTCTGCAGGTCATCAAAGAGCCAGGACACAACATTCAGTTCTTCAGTTGAACCTTGTTTGAACAGACAGACTGCTCCTTCAGTCTTAGACTGTTCTGGTGTCTCACTATCCTTTATTACAATTACCTCTTTGTCCTGCATTTTCCCCAGATCAAGTCCTGTGGCAGTTTCATTGCCTTTAGACTGGCCAGCAGCATCTTTGCCTGTATCGTCTGTGTTTTTTATGTTCAGGCTGGAGACATCAACAAAACAGATCACTTTTCGCTCCTGGTCCTTCCCTCCATCAGGATTGTAGAGGTCTACCTTACACACGCCTGCTTGGCTGTGTAACCAGTCAACTTCTTGAGACATCCTTTGAAGTTTACAACTGGAATTGCACCTAGGACCGTAGTGGGTGTTCTTTCTCAGCTCAGCTGCTTTGGTGACCCTGCCAGACTGAAGATGTTGCCTCCTCTCTCAACTTTCCATGCTCTTCTGCTGCCAGATGTCATTTTCACTTGTGTGCACACATGGTTTCTATGGCAGCAATGACATCACAAAGAAGCAGCACTGCCACCCACCAGTGGTGTGATTTCAGTTATTTAACAAGATATTGTTGCCCAACTTCTCTCCTTATCTATCCTACATGGTCTATGAGAAATTTGTTGTGTGTAGGGGGAAATTAATGGTGCATTTTCAAACCTAATACAGTCATACCTCATGTTACATTTGCTTCATGTTATGTTCTTCAGGCTTCGTCCCGTGGCGATCCAGAAGTACCGGAAAGGGTTACTTCTGGGTTTCGCCACTCACGCATGCGCACTAGCGCTAAATCGTGCTTCGCGCATGCGCACAAGTGCCAAATCGTGCTGCGCAGATATGGCGCTTCAGGTTGCGCTCTTTTCATGTTGCGAACGGGTCTCTGGAACCGATCCCGTTCGCAACCAGAGGTACCACTGTAATGGGAAATTAAGAATGGTTGGTTTCTACATTTATTTTACTATAAAAAATAATCTATGCAGACCTTAAGTAAAGCTTCCACAGTGATTTAATCATAATAGGTTTCTAAACATAGCCACAAAGGAAGTGTCACAACTTCAAAATACTTGAGGCACTTGGTTGTCATCTGTCTGTCTCAAGAGACAATGAAGGAGTGTGCCTTTCAGGGTGAAGTCAAACTGTTGGAATGTTACACAGCGTCTGCTGTGGCTGTAGAGATTAATATGGGAGAGACATGTTTTGTTGCAGCTGGGGCAGATAAAGATGTCTTGTTGTGCTGCTGCAAATGCACCATGGTGCTTCTTCCCTCTGCACTCCTCCCAGCAGTCCTTCCTCCTCTGGGCACTGCTGTGGATACGTGACCTGATTGTCTTCAGGCCCTGCAGTCATCTGCATAGGATTCCTGTGCGGCAGAGTTAACGATGCCTGCCTTCACGTCTCATTTGCAGACACCTTTGTAACACAGGATTTGTGTGCCGATGGGCCTAGTGCCTGAAGTCAGCTCCCTGCAGTGCTACAGTGTGCTAAAGCAACCCAACTTTGAGGTTACCAATGCATGGGTCTCTGTTGCCATGCTATCCTTTGTCCAAGAATAGCTGTAACTCGTACACACACAAGCCAAAACTGACAGAAGACACTCCTAGTGATGAAAACCACTTGTGCCTCCGCTGCCACTGCTGGATCCTGGAGCCTTGTTCCTTCAGATGGAGTGCAACCCTGTCTACATTAGATGATCTACCGAATTCCTAGATCCAGGAACCCACACACTTAAAAGCAGGGGCAATGGAAGGGGGACATTGGGTGGGAGGCGGTCCATCCTGGGTGTCATCTCTGAGGGGGGTGACAAATGCCCCCTGGGCAGATCGCCACACCACCCCCTGAGCACCACCCAATGGGCACTGGCCACAGACTCCGCACTGTCCGCCCGCTGCCTCCCCCCCAGCTGAAGGGCAGATGAGGCCCCGTGGCACACCCTGTCCCTTCCTCAGAGTGCCCTGCCCCTGGGCACGCCATCCCAGGTGCCTGAGAGGCTTCCGCTGCTGCAGCTTAAAAGGCATGTTCTCAGGATTTAGGCCATGATCTCACATACGCATATGAAACCCAGAATAGGTTATAGCCTTTGGTTGGCATCACTGGACATTTGGCTGAGGCCTGTGCCTTCTCATACTACTTGCTATTGTTGCCTGCCTCCTGCTCACTGTGGGTAAGTGAGCATTAACATGAATGAGGAGGAGTCGTAATTTCTACATCAGGGGCATAGGAAGGGGGCGGCAGGGGCGGTCGCCCCAGGTGTCGTCCCAGAGGGGGATGCAAAAATCCACCGTGCCGCGATCGGACCCCTGCCGGGAGAATCACACTTCCACACCACGATGAGACCTCCACTGGGAGGATTGCACCACCACATCGCAATTGCGCTGCCCCTTGGGCGGATCGCACCGCCCCCAGGTGCACGGCATGTGCGCCGCTATGGGTGCCCGAGCAGTTAGCTCCGCCGCTGAATACCATGTCAGCATTCTGGGAGGTGGTCAGATTGGGCAAAGAGAGAACGGCAAGAAGGGAGCTGTGGCATTAGCAACAAATTCTGTGGCCCTTAATCCTGGGTAGGGATATAGGCTTGCAGCCTTAAATGGTGAAAAAAATTCAGACACTTTGAACTGAAGTCATAGTAATTCATGGAGCTCCTCCTGAGTAGAAGAATCAAGCCATACAGTAGGGCTCAGCATCCCTCTTGCACACCTGTCTGATGAATCTGGGAACCTGTTAAATGGACCAGCCAAGATCGACTTCGATGCAAGCCAAACAATGCTTGTAGCTCAAGTATCATGTAATAGGTCCCATGCTACATCCACTCTGAAGGTTTATAGAACGTAAGAGCCCTGCTGGTTCACATTAAGGGCCCATTTAGTCCAGCATCCTGTTCTCACAGTGGCCAACTAGATGCTTTGGAAAAGCCACAAGAGGTTCTAAGTGCCAACAGCACTCTGCACCCCTGTGTTCCTCAGGAACTAGTGTACTGGAGATATAGCCATCATGGCTAGTAGCCATTGATAGCCTTATCCATAATTTGTCTAACTGCATTTTAAAGCTATCCAAGTTGGGACCCATCACTATAGTTGGTGGCAGCAGATTCCATAGTTAACCTGTTTACTACGTGAAGAAGTATTTCCTGAATTTTCCAGTATTCAACTTCATTGGATAATCATGATGTCTTGCGTTGTGAGAGGATGGGAAAACCTCTATTCATTTTCTCGACATTGTGTGTAATTTTTTTGCTCCAATTTCAATCCCCAGCATCTCCGTGGAGGGCTGGAAATGCCCCTTGCCTGAAACCCTGGAGAGCAGCTGCCAGTCAGAGTAGACAGTATTGAGGTAGATGGACCAATGGTCTGATTCAGTAGAAGGCAGCTTCCTATGCCCCAGCTCTGCAATATTATTTTTAATACAGAACTGTATCACAAGTGCAGTTGCATCTTAGATGCGATATTATGATACTGACCGTTTTATTTTTACAATCTTTCTGAATGGTGCCAAACGTGCAATTCACCTTTTTCACAGCTGCTGCACAATTGGACAACATTTGCACCAACCTTTGCACTACAATCCCAAGTTCTCTTTTTCTGGTCAGTCACCTCCCTTTTAGAGCCCTTTAGTATATATGTGAATTTAGGATTTTTTTACCCTATTGTGTATCATTTTATGCTTCCTTACATTGAACTATATTTGCCGTTTTAATGCCAACTCAGCTAGTTTGGAAATATTCTTTTGGAGCTCCTCATAGCCCTCTTTTTATTTTACCAGTTTTATGTCATCAGCAAAATTGGCCACCTCACTGCTCACTCCTAACTCCAGATCATTTACGAATAGGTTAAAAAGCACCAGAATCTACTTTCTGCTTCTCCTTGCTTACCTTATGGTCCATAAGAGGGCATCTCCTCTTATCCAGTGATTGCTAAGCTTACTTAGGGGTCTTTCATGAGGGACTGTATCAAGCTCTTTCAAAGTCAAAAGTTCCAAATGTCTGCTGCTTATTGATACTCTTGGACTAACTGACACTCACAAAGAACTTTGAAAATTTAGACATAACTTTCCTTTGTGGAAGCTATGCTGATTCTTCTTCAGCAAGACTTGTTCTTCTATATGCTTAATGTTTTTATCTTTAAGAGCGCATTCCATCACTTTTCCTGGAACACATGTTAAACTAGCTGGTCTAATTTCTTGGATTCCTACCCATCCACCTTGATTTCTTAAAAAAACCACAACCTAGTGTTATATTGACAGTTTTCCAGCCCTTGGGTATGGCAGCTAATCTGAGGGATGAGTTACAGAGTTCCACTGCAAGAAGGAGCAGCACATTCTAATTTCTCTGTGGATCTGGCTCAGCAAGCATCCACCCTTCTATTCATTTTTCCTCCTGGGTAACTTATAGGTCTGATTCAACCACAGGAAAATCCTCCAAGTGGAGTGGCCCTATGGATACATATGTGTGAAGTAACATCTGACCAGGCCCCTCCATGGTTACAGAGCCTCTTAACTGATGGTGATGCAAGCGAACACACTGGCTGAAAAATGTATGGCCCCACGCATGCAAATGATCACCAAGCAGTGGCATATGTGATCTTAATTGTGTCTGATCAGCTTCCCCAGTCCATTCTCACCACACGCTCCAAAAGTGACTGACCATGCCCCACAGACTTGGTTTGTACTAGGTCAAACTTATTTGCAGACCCCAGTGGCAACAATACCCCACATTTCAGCTGTTACACATTACCTTACTAAAGGTCACAAGAACAAAAGATGAGCCTTCTAAGCAACTGACCATTCGCATGTATATTTCAGAGCACTATAGGCACTGCTCCCAGTTCGCTTAACAACGCTTACCAGGTCCTGGGTGCCACTCAATATTAAGTCCAGGGTCACCACCTCTCTGGTCAATTCCAACACCAGCTGTTATAGTGCACAGTCATTAAGGGCATCTAGAAATATTACCTCTTTGTCATGACTGGTACACATATGTAGCCATTCTATACATTATTGCAATGTCTCCTCTTTTAGAGACTTCCTTGATTTCATTCATCATCTCAAGGTCTGCTTGAGCATTTTGATAGCACGTCCCCAGTACTAAATTATTTTGGGGGCCCAGTATCGCCACCCACAATGGATCTGTGGTGGAGTCTGCCTATTTTGAGATTTCTAGCTTGCTGGATTCAGTGCTGTCTTTGAGGTGCAGAGTGACACCACCTCTGGTCTGCCCTTATCTGTCCTTCCTGTAGCATTTATATCCAAAGATAACCATGTCCCGCTGGTTCTCTCCATTCCACCAGGTTTTTGTGATGTTCACTATATCAATGCCATTCCCTAAGTCCAAGCACTCAAGTTGACCCATCTTGGCTTGGAGACTTCTAGCATAAACACTTGCATACCAGTCTCCTCTTGAAATTTTGTTTACCTTCCAGGTGTCCCCTCCTTCTCCCCCAGTGAGACTTGCCCCACATTTCTCTCTACGCGGGGCTGCCCTTGAAGCTGACCCAGAAACTCCAGCGGGTGCAGAATGCTGCAGCGAGGCTCCTCACAGGGTCTCTGCCATGGGAGCACATTCACCCAGTGCTTTTCAAGCTGCACTGGCTCCCGGTAGAGTACAGGGTCAGATTTAAGGTGCTGCTTTTGACCTTCAAAGCCCTTCACGGCCTAGGACCCTCGTACCTATGGGACCGCCTCTCCTGGTATGCCCCACGGAGAGCCTCAAGGTCCATAAATAGCAACACCCTAGTGGTCCCGGGCCCTAAGGAAGTTAGATTGGCTTCAACCAGAGCCAGGGCCTTTTCAACTCTGGCTCCGGCCTGGTGGAACGCTCTGCCTCACGAGACCAGGGCCCTGCAGGATCTGATTTCTTTCCGCAGGGCCTGTAAGACAGAGTTGTTCTGCCTGGCCTTTGGCTTGGAGCCAATTTGATTCCCTCCCTCTTTCTTTTTTCCTTTCCTTCTCCTCCTGCGATGAGGCTACATTTTAATATTTTAATGTTTCAATATTTTAATGTTGTATTTTAATGTTGTTTTTAAGTTGTAATCATTCAACTTGTTTTTATTATTGCTTGTAAGCCGCTCTGAGCCTGGCCTTGGCTGGGGAGGGCGGGGTATAAATAAAAATTATTATTATTATTATTATTATTATTATTATTATTATTATTATTATTATTTTGAAAACGTTAGCCTTGAGACTATGTTTTCTTTTATGAGGGTCACCCGAGGCTTGCGCTGAGGAGGTCTACCAGAGTCTAAGAAAATGCAGTTCCCAAAACACTGTAAACCTTTTAATTCTAGCAAGCTTTCAGTGAGCTTGATGCAGGTTTGGGAAGTGTGTGTGAAATAGATAGTATTTTTAATGAATTTATGCTGCTAATTATATTGAAATCATTCACATATCAGCAGGCTGGCTAAGGGCAAGCTGGCAATGTGTGTAGTAAGCAGTGCTGAATTTGCAAACAGAACTCTTCCAAGGATATCTGCAGTCTGTATAAGATTACTATATTGGCTCTACTTGCATGCTCTGCACAGTGTCTCTTGCAATATAGTACAAAGCGTTGCCTAACATTTCTCCAGTTCCTTACCGTGTGCTGATTATTACTGCTCTTCACCTCATATGTTCGCTTCCATCAGTTTTGTAGCAGCAAATTATTGGTCTTCACATCATATAGTTTTGCATAAAAGAACTTTTTTCCTTGGTTCTGGTAAGGGGTGGTTCCAGGTTTGATAAGCCTTTTGGCAACCTGTGCAGTGAGAGATATCTCGAGGAGGAGGGATTGTGTAAACAGAAAAATCCTCTACCATGCACAACTACTGTACTTGATGTGGGGCTGGTGAGGTCAAAAGCAATGTGCAGAGAGAGTTCTAGGATGGAGAAAGTAGTTGCAAGTTATTCTTACTGTTTGTCCTAAAAGATAATGCATGTGCATGTAGGATTATATTTTATAACAGAAAGATCTGCATTTTCTTTTAACATTATTAAATACAGACTCATGAAGATACTTGGGGGTTTTTTAAACTGTGAAAATTTCTTAAGCATTTTATGGTGCAATCTTACATTCTTCATCTTTCCATAACCAAGTGACAGAGACTTTTTTATTTTTCTGCCACATGTTGTGACATACCCTTGTAGAGATCCACCAATTCAGAATGGGTAGAGCTTAAATTACAGAAAGTAAAACACTTATTTTTCGTGTAATCACAAAACCAGTCCTTGCAACTGGTACATCTTTGTCCTTCATTGTGTAGAAAGAAGATACAGCTCTACTTTTATTGTTACTTGTCTAAAATCCTAAACTTTGTTAAGCTGGAAGTAACACCAAAATTACCTTGCTGAGACTAAGGCATTAAAACCATACTCACCACACTCAAAATTGCAGGATAGTCATTTAGTCCTTGTTTAATTCACTGTGTTGCCTACAATTTAGCATTAAATTTCATGTGTCAGAAAGGACATACAAAAAAAGATGCACCATTCCAACTGCAACAAGGGTCTATCCAGGTGACTGACCGAAGCTAGCTATATAACGTGATGCTCAAGATGAGGACCTCCTATTCATCCCATTGTCGTGAACTTTCTGTCATGGGGTTGTGTGCATTTTAGGGGGGGGGGGGAGTATTCCTGATTTCAGATACATTAATTTATGAGACCCTGAATTGGTCAGCAAGATCTACCAATGCTTGATATTCTGTGATTCCACCTCAGCAGTATACAGCTTAGCGTGTCCGTCTTTGGTTACAGATATCCCGGGTGCAACCATGTAAGAGGCAACTGACTTTCAAAATAGCTAAGAAGTAGAGGGAGTCTCCCATAAGTGCCAGAGGTTGCCCCCAGTAGTTTGTTAATTGCATTCTACTTCCCTATTAAAGTTATGGGCAGCAGCAAAGGAGAAGCACGGAGATTCCTTTAAAATAAACTGGCCTGGAAGTGAACACAACGTAAATGCATTCCCCTAACATTTATTTTCTGGAGCGCTCCTTTTGGAGACAGAATATTTCTTTACATCAGTCGGTAGATGAGGGTGGAATGTACAAAGCACAAAGTGGGTGTCACAAAGCAGAAGTGAATATAAGCTTTTAAAATTTAACACATTCTGATTTGTAACGAGTTGAGACGGTTGCCACAACTGATACTTTCTCATCTACTGTGACCGGAAAATTGGGACTCCCTCCCCTCCCTTCTTTCCCCCACCTTTCTGTGCCTTATCACTAATTTTCATTAGCAGCCTACAGGAGTAGTAGAAAGGCCTTGAACACATCCTGCATTTTGGTTTATTTTTTTTAATGCTGTTTCTGGGCTCCTTGGATTATGTATAATGTTGCAGCTAATTAGGACCTGGTTATTTGTTTGAAGTGATCAATAAACAGCCTGTCTCCCCTCTCACTTTTTTTTTATTCTTTTTTATTGATGAGCTTGCCCAGCTACCCCAGTTCAGTTCAGTGCACTGTTGCTTGCAGTGGGGCTGTATTGGTGGTTTCAGTTGCGCCAGCAAAGAGTGGTTTCGGCGCCTGGACTGGGCTCACGAGAGTAACATGAGAGGGAAGAGTTAGTTCTTACAGGTTAGCAAGCAGCCAGTCGACTAGTCCACACCGAGGCATTTGTCCCGACATGGCATCCACCTGTTGTTTTTCATAATACCTCATTACCTCCTGAACAATGTCGCCTACACTGTAGCCCTTCTTGGCTGCTTTGTCAGCCAGCTGAGGAAGCCTTGCCAATTCTCCATCTTGATCGTTCATGAATGTCAGGTTTGGCACATTGAATTGCGAAGCAACTAACCACTGGAGCACAGCTTGCAGTTCTTTGTTTTGTGTACTGTTGTTGCAGTTCTGGTTATTCACAATCACCTCAGAGCCCACACCCAATGGCATCCCGTTACATTTCCCGTCATCGCCACCTTTAGCCATCAGCATGCACAGCTTCATCACCGATTCCACCAGTTGGTCAATAAACTGCTTGTTTATCTGTTCCATGTTGTCATTCATATCAGGCCCCCCATATGATTTTGATAAGGCCCTCTGTGGTCTGCACTCGGCAAAGGAAGGCTGCTTATAGCCTCTGTCAGGGGGACACTCGTCTGCAACACCAGCTTCTCTTAGCACTTTCTGGATGATGGACAAGAGAATACTTGAGATGTCGCATTTTTGGGATTCCAGGCTTTCCTGCCTGCCCCCGCCTGGCCTTGAACCATATTTGGACCCACCGCTTCTGTCATGGGAACAGCAAAACGATGTGGTAGTTGTCTCGCGGGTGGGTGCTTGATCTTTGTTTTTTTCTAAGAGGTGTTGCTGTATTAACATTAACGCTGTTACAATGAGGTCTTTAGCGTACACATCCATTGAACAGTGCTTGTCTGCACCTTTGCTTCCACCGGGATGGGGCCTCATTTGTCCATTTCCTCCTCTGCCCTGCATTTCACCTTTAAGTGATGCAAACTGCAATCCTTGAGTTCTGGAGTCTGTGTGTGTACCTGCTTTTAGGGCTGTGAAAGCTAGGCATTGCTTTTTATCGTCTCCTGACAATGCTTTGAACAAACGTTTCACCATTGCTTCCAGAATCTCAGTTGACTTCTGGGTCCCTGCATTGAAAAGGTTCTTCTTCACTGTATTGACAAAGTCAGAGTCTGTCATGAGCACTCCTGTGACGTTGTGTAGATTTTTCATAGTGGAGTCGATTAAGTCAGATATGACATCCCTGGTGTGTTTCAAAAGCACCTTCTTTAACACCACGCAAGCTGGTGGAGGATGCTTGCCTTTTTGGACTTTCATTGTCTTCATGAATGAGAACATCATATCTGAAGCAACCTGGTTTGCATATACCATCAACCCTTTGCTCACAGAGCCATCATCCTGTCCAGGACACGACTGTTTCCTTTCCAACATTTGTCTGTCTGCTCCCTGACCATTCCTGTGGCCGTTCTGATTGCACATCTCTCCATAAAAGACAGAAGCTTTTCTGGGGTCATCGTGAGATGATTTGGGGGACAGCTTGCCATAGTCTGCGCTGCTGTTTGATCCGCGGGGATTGATGGATTGCCGAATGCATTTACTACTGTCAAATTTATCCTTCATTTCCTTCTGTGCCATTTGAACCACTAAAGAACAGAGTTTGTTAACATAATAGGAAAGATCATCTCCTCCTCTTGGGCAACCATTGCCCCGGAAGGAAGAATCACTGGTCTGGGACATCTTCTCAAGCGCAGGTGAATTGTAAGCAGATTTACGAGGGCCTGAGGGGGTTAGTGCATGCTGGAATCCAACTGCGTATTTCTGAAGGTCGTTGCTGAGCCAGCTAACAACGTTGAGTTCTTCAGAAGAGCCTTGCTTGAAAAGGCAGACGGCGCCTTCGGTATTAGAATGGGGATCGTTCTCGTTGTCCTTTATTACAATTACTTCCTTTTCTTCAAGATTACGAAGGTCAAGACAAGGGTCAGCGGCACCAGATAATCCTCTGTTGTGTTTGTGTTTGTCTGTTACTTTGAGGTTGCCAACATCAACGAAACAGATAACTTTGCGGTCTTGGTTTCTTGACTCGTCGGGACTGTAGAGGTCTACTTTGCAAAGGGCTGACTGACTCTGTAGCCAGTCAAACTCCTGTTCCATACTATGTGCCCAGAATCTGAATTGTGCCCCAGGTTGTGGAGCGTTCTTGTTTCGGTTTTCGCTGACCCTGCCCCACTCAAGATGTTGCCTCCTCTCTCAGCTTTCCATGCTCTTGTACTGGCTGATGGCATTTTCATTTGTGTGCACACATGGTTTCTATGACAGCAGTGACATCATAAAGCATGGATATCATCCACCAACCAGTGATGCCTTGGCCCTGCTTAACATAAGATTGTTCTGTATTTTCCCCCTGTTAACCTGTACTAAAAGCATACCCAAAAGATTAAAGTATTGATTTTAGTAGTCAGGTTGAAAAACAAGGGCGTGTATTGGTTTGCTTCCTAAGTAATCCCCCTTTTCAGAACACAATCAAGGAAGCAGGCAGCCAACTGTTCCAATATAAGCTTTTATTTTTGTACAAATAAATATATTGCATTTGCATTAGCTGAGTGTGCCACATATTTGAGCGTGTATGAGAATTAAGAGCTTAAGGGCAATCTTTTCTCATGTAGGATCTTTGGCCTCAAGGCTTCCAGTGACCTCACAAAGAACTGTTGCCACATCAATAACCCTGTCCTCTCAATTTTTTGATCTGCTTGCTTTTCTCCTGCCTCTTTTTTCTACCACTACCTTCAGTCTTACTGTGGCATGTTACCTTTGAGTGCTTGTCTTCATATTTTCATTTATAGTTTCCTTGTCATTGTTCATTGTCCTCTTTGGTTTTAAATACCTTAATGTATTATTTCTTAAAAGTGAGACTGTGACTTTGACCATATTAGGGCCAGGAACCTTGTCATAGACACTGTTTTGTGTAAAAGACAGAGCAATGAACAGAAGAAAATAAAAGAAAAATCATCCATCTCAATATGTAACAGAGCAAACAGCAAAAAGTTCATTCCTCTTCAAGATGAAGGTGGGGAGTTTTTGTCCTTCCAGGAAAGAAGGAATATTTCAGCTTTTAAGCCACACTTCCTCAAACTCGGCCTTCCAGATGTTTTGATACTAAAATTCCTATCATCCCTGACCACTGGTCCAGCTAGCTAGGGATCATGGGAGTTGTAGGCCAAAAACATCTGGAGGGCCGAGTTTGAGGAAGCCTGTTTTAGGCTATGCCTTCTAGGAAAGAGCAGGGTAGTTCTGCTATTTTTAAGCTACTACTTGGAAGTAACATATAGGCAGTGCGAGTGCCAGGCTATTTTGTGCCCTAGGCAAGGCTAACTACCTCAAAAAAATGCTAACTTCAGTTTTCAGAAACAGATGTCTTGCAGAACAAATGAAAAGCACAAACTTGAAACTGCTAAATTCATCTTAAATTGAAAGAATATTTAATACATCCATATTTGATTATGTTTCTGAAATAGAAAATGTTTTGGCCAAATCATTTTGAATAATAATCTTGTGAATTGTGATATTAAGATGTAAGTCTCATAAATTTCAATTTCATGCACATCAGTATCTTGCTTTGATTCCCCTTTCCTTTACTAATTTTGCCACCAATTCCTTCAGGTCAAGTGCTGATGCTTGGGCATGTTCAACTGTTATAGTTCTCAAGCCAACTAGTCTCTTTTACAACATGATTGAGCATATGTAAGTTTTTATAAGTTTGAGCTTTGAGAAACTGCATTTGCCACTTGCCGCTGACCACTGACACTTGCAGTGTCAGTAACATTAGGCACATTATCCAGGAGTTTTTGTTTCAGTATGAAAAGAAGTACTCCTTGTGGCAGCATGGACTTTGGAAGTCTTTGAGCTATTGCTATAAGTTCACAGCAAAGATATTCAGCATCAGTATAGTATCTTTGTTTCCATCGTGCATCTATGATTTTTCCAATTTTTTGCAGACAAAATCAGTAGATTTTGTGTTCATGCTGTATACAGTCAAACCTCTGTTGTTAAAGGTAATCTGTTTGGCTTCTGAAATGTTTGACAACCAAGGCACAGCTTCCAGTTGGTTGCAGGAGCTTCCTGGACTCAAAAGGAAGCTGCGTCAGACATTCGGCTTCCGAAAAGCATTCAAAACTGGAGCATTTACTTCCAGGTTTTGGCGTTTGGGAGCCGAAACATTCCAAAATGGAGGCGTTCACTGTCTGAGGTTTGACTGTATATCATACAGGAAGCCAAATAGGGAATTGTATTGTTGTAGCTGCTGGAATCTTTTCAGTTGTACCACAGAATGCCAAGTTTTACATGCCAAGAACTCTGACCAAAGCAGTCAAGTATTCTAAGATCTGTCACCAATATTGTTTTTCTCGCGTAATTTCCTGCTGGTTAACATTGTGGATTGGTTTTCCTTTAGATAAGCACAATTCAAATTCTCTCCAGGCAGGTCTGATAATTTTCTTAATGTTCAGTATTCCTCTCTTGTGAAGACAGAATTGCTCCCGTGTTCTTCCAGTCTTTTAATAGAACCATAGAATTGTAGAGTTGGAAGGGACCCCAAAGGTCACAGGAATGTCTTGGGATGTCAGTTAACAGTGGTTCGTGTGAAGCTATGCAGGGCCTTAAGGGTATAAATTTATTTATTGTCTGTTTGATCAACATGATTACGGAAGTGTTCAAAACAGATATACAGTGGTACCTTGGGTTAAGTACTTAATTCGTTCTGGAGGTCCGTTCTTAACCTGAAACTGTTCTTAACCTGAAGCACCACTTTAGCTAATGGGGCCACTGCACAATTTCTGTTCTCATCCTGAAGCAAAGTTCTTAACCCAAGGTACTATTTCTGGGTTAGCGGAGTCTGTAACCTGAAGCGTATGTAACCCGAGGTACCACTGTAGTTGGACTTCCCTTCCCTTTGTATTAGAAGTATAGCACCTTACAGCCTGGCATTTCAAGCTAGGTGCAGGTATCTAACAGTTTCCTGGAATGTGAGAAGTCATTCTGATTTGAGGAGCGTTGACTTTGACCCAGCTGTGGTCTAGTGAAGTGCCTACAGTGCTTTTATTTTATTTATCAGTGGGAAACTTCATCTTTTCAGGATTCAATTAGCATCATGTGGAACTATAAGAATCTTGTACCTCTGTGCTGTGTTTCACTTTTACAACTAGTGTTCAATACAAATATGTTACATCCCTTTTTGCAATATATTTAAATGGTTTGTTAGATACACTTTGAGGTGGCCTTTCTATATGGTAATATTAGGGGTATCTATGTTTCCTCCCTCTGTTCATTTTATCCTGCCACTACCCCAACCAGAACTGTATAGCCTATCATAGATGTGACAGAAGACCAAGCAAAGTAATTTCCTTGGGGGAACTGTGAATGGATTTGAATTCCACTATTTATTGTCAGTCTGATAGTAATATCATGTAAATTTTAAGATAGCTCTCTGACCAAGATAGTATGGACTTCGGTATTCTTAACATCTCTGGCACTGTGTAAACAGTAGATATTGAGATGCTCAGTTCTGACCTGTTTTTCCCATGGAACTTACTGGGCTTCATTGTAGTGCTTTTCTGGTTTTGGTATCGTCAAATTGAAAGTTTGCCATTAAGCTGGTTATTAAACTTCATGTTGGATTTATTTTTTAATCACTTTCTTTAGGTCCAGAATTTGACATTACGCAGCCAGAAGTTGGGTGTATTATCTAGTTCACAGAACGGCTCTCCAAAAAGCAGTAGTCATGCCCAGACA
Organism: Podarcis muralis; assembly: GCF_964188315.1. Taxonomy (NCBI): domain Eukaryota; kingdom Metazoa; phylum Chordata; class Lepidosauria; order Squamata; family Lacertidae; genus Podarcis; species Podarcis muralis. Next base: position 15,723,744 of record NC_135660.1, read on the forward strand.
CTAGCTGTGTGCCCTAATAAACCCGTAACCAGTACCAAAGCCAGCCAGTCAGATCCTCTAGAAAGCAAACGGAAAGGTGACAGCCCAACAGCAGAGCCTCGAAGCCCAGCCGTCACACGCACATCCAGTATTCATCAGCTCATGGCACCAGGTAGGATAGAGAGGTCACCTTCTTCAAAGAGTGTTCATTTTAAATACAATGTATTGTTTGATTTTTGTGCATTTTTTCTGTGTCCTGTCACTTGTGTGGAATGCACCACAACATCTGAAGCCCCAGGAAATTCTAGGAAGCTCTAGGTAAGTGGGAACATTAAAATAAGCACTCATATACTGACACGACAGTGTTCCATCACATTCTGGACTGAAAAATTATGCCTAAAGTCATTGAAATGTGACGTACATATTCATTTTACATATATTGGAGAAACAGCGTGGCACATTAGAGGTATATCTATCTGGGAAGGTTTCTTCCCGTTACCAACAGTAGTTGAACTGAAGTATTTGGTGAGAGGGAAGCATTTCAATAAACTTCACTTTGTGCAATTCCTGAGGGTGAGAGGAGAACAGAACAGAACATCTCTGCTGGGTAAAGGATTGCTCTTCTGCACCTACCTATTTTTGTTTTAAATTTCCCTCCCATTCTTGTTGGGATCAAATCGGTATAAATATGTCGGCCCCAGGGCTAATATACTTGTCCTCCTGGTTTGGGGCATGTCGGGGAACTGGGACAGCAATAGATCATTCATACCCAAGCCTTGCCCTGGTTTGGCCCCAAAACACCCTTGTCAACCCTACAAGCACCAGAACTCTGACGTCAGAAAAGCAAAGGGCCGTGGCAGTTTCCACAGCTTCAGAAAGGGAGCAGCCGGTATACGGTCTCCCTCTCCAAAGTTAGATGTCTCTTTCCACTACTGGAGAGCTGATCTTCCTCTATCCCATGGGTTGCCATCCCAGGGACCCATAGGATTTTAGGGTTAGCATTTGAATGTTACAGTCAAACAAACTCGAAGCTTTACTGGGGAATTATTTTTATTAGGATATTTGTAAGAATTTTAATACATGATGGCACAATAACACATGCCCTTCCATAAATGTATGAATTATATAGATTTTAAGGCAGCGAACAGCAGTGCAAACTGTTAACATACAAAATTTTAAAAAAAATCCAGTAGCACCGTAGAGACCAACTAAGTTTGTTATTGGTATGAGCTTTTGTGCGCATGCACACTTCTTCAGATACCAAATGTTAACATACAAATTATTGTAGTATGCCTGAAGAACTGCTTCCTAGGGATAGTCACTGGAAAAAAGTTAGCTACAACTTTGATTTTAGATTTGACTAGTGTTTTGTCTGTTACAGTTGCCCAATTTAATTCTAAAAATGAAGAATTTTCTAGTGAAAAATAGTCCCCCAACCCTCATATTATTGTTCATAGGTGTGTTTCTCTAAGGCTTTGTCAAATTCAGGGTATTGTATTGAATATATTAGTTGCCATTTATAAAGATAATGGATCTATTTGCTTGATTTGGTCAAATGCCGGGTGGACATGACTCTAAAACCATGCATTATTATTTTTTGCGGATTTAAGGAAATGATTATTGATTCTCTCTTTTTATTTTCCTTTTCACTGTGCAGCTTCATATTCTGCTATTCAGCCTCATTCTCTGTTAAAGCACCAGCAGTCCCCTCTTCACTCACCACCTTCAAAAATTTCCCACCACCAGCTGATCTTCCAGCAGCAACAAGTTCAACCAATCACGCTCCAGCTTCCTCCCAACCAGGAAGCATCTGTGTCGCAACACTGTGCCCCTCTCCAAGGCCATGCTCTTCCCCCAGCCCCCAGCAGCGCCTCATCGCAGCACTGCACACCTGTCCACATCCATCCCCCGCCACTTCCTCCTCCACTTTCTCCAACTGCATCCCAGTCCTCCCAGCAGTCAGTCGTGGTATCTCCTCCACCACCTCCTTCGCCCAGCCAGTCGCCAACAATAATTATACACCCCCAGGCTCTTATTCAGTCGCAAACACATCCGCTAGCATCATCAGCACTTCAGTCAGAGCATCACCCAGCGCAGGCCGATGATAGGCCAGCAGAAGCAGCCTCGCAGCCTTCTAATCTTCCAGCCCAGCTGCCACCTTCCCCAATAGTTCACATTGGGTCACCGGATCAGCCTGCCTTGGTGTCCGCAGGCCAACATATAACATCTCCAACGCCTCACCAGCAGTATCCAGCTTTGCAGGCCACGCCAATCCCAGTGGCAGCCTCTCCTCAGCTGCCAACATCTCCAGCCCACAGCCAGCCACTTCCTCTCCCGCCCGTTCAGTCTTTACAAGTGCAGCCCGACATTTTGTCCCAAGGTCAGGTTTTGGTGCAGAACACGTTGGTTTCTGAGGAGGAGCTTCCTGCTGCCGAAGCGTTGGTCCAGCTGCCATTTCAGACTCTTCCTCCTCCTCAGACGGTTGCAGTGAATCTTCAAGTGCAACAAGCAGTACCTGTTGAGACCCCGGTGGTGAGCATCTGAGAACTTCCCTTTCCAGTTTTGAAATGGGAGATGAAACACTGACAATTTTAAACTGGGTGGATGTTAGATATTTGTTTTCTTACAGCTCTTCAGGATTGAAAATAGTGTTTTTCTCAAAAGCGTTTGCCGGTTTTATGATTTTTGATGTGATAGATTATACATTTGACTTAAAAATTGTTAGGTCTCGACCAAGAGCAGGGTGGAAATAGCTAAAGGAATGAATGCATATGTAAATCAGAGCATCCTAACCCTGTCATGTATGCTGTTTTTTTCATGATGAAGCAGTAATCACTATACAGTGGACACTCAGGTTGCGAATGTGATCCGTGCGGGAGGCACGTTTGCGGGTCGTGATTTGGCGCTTCTGCGCACGTGCAAAGCGTGATTTAGTGCTTCTGCACATGCGCAAGCGCCGAAACCTGGAAGTACTTCCGGGTTCGGCGCGGTGCACAGCCCGAAAATGCACAACCTGAAGCATCTGTAACCCGAGGTATGACTGCAATCTTTACTAAAGTTACATTGATAATAGCTAAAGTTACATTCATAATAGCCTTATTTTGATTAAGTTGGCAAAACCTTTATTTCAGTATGGCTGTCCTGGGCAACTAACAATTCAATAAAATATCTGTAGGGTTTGTTTCTAAAAGTGCTTATCTCTTCAATGCAGATTTATCAAGTGGAAGACATGTGTGAGGAGGAGATGCCAGAAGAATCGGACTGTGTGCGTATGGTTAGGACCCCCACTCCACCCACCTTGTCACCTCCTGCTATAACCTTAAGAAACAGAGATGAGCTTGGCTATGAGGAACCTTTTTCAGGTAAGAAGGAATATGGAGGTGCATAATTATTTAGGGCAGATTCCGGTGTGGTGTCCATTCTTTTCTCTTTGTGCAGTTTTGATTGTGCTGCAAGATAAAGGGATAGAATCTCACCCAGTATACTTGAATGTCTGAACTGTGTCTTGGATTCAGCAGATTGCTGAAACCAATTTAGATTCAAGGTGGAGAGAGGAAAGGGGGGAAACTGATCACCCGCCAACTAGTTCACCTTAGCAGCAGGCAGCCTGCTGGTTTGTAGCTTAAGGCAGAAGGAAACGGCAAGAGCCTCTCCTTTTTTTGCACATGTGCTTCTGCAGCTCAGACCCCTGAAGGAAAAAGAGAGAATTCAAGGGCCTATTATAGTAGGCAGACATGAGGAAGCCAGGCAGATCCAACATCAGTAGGAACAGAAGAGGAAGGAGCTAAACAGTTTCTATATGAGGGGAAGCATAAGTGAGCAGCCACATAGCCACTGAGGTACAACCAATGGCTGACATGATTGTGGAATTGGGGAGAGGTGCAGGGGCAGCCTCTTAGGGTTTCACAGACCCCAAAGCCAGGCATTATTGACTTGAGGTGGATGTAGGATTGAGTCTTTTGCCTAATGCGGGTTTTTTTTGCTGCTTGCTCAGAGGCAATGACTAGCAATGTTCATCCGCCCTAAGATCCCCAGATCTCTAGAGCTACCCGTCTCTAACATCTGTAAGCCAGATGTCTGCAACCAGCTATCTTAAAACATGGCAATAGGTGAAACTCAATAATCATTGCGTTTTAACCCCCCACACCTTACATTGCATTCCAGGCCCCATCCCAGGCCGCAGATTCATCAGATTTGGTGAAAAGCACCAATGCACTTTGCTTAACTGGGTATAATTCGGTTAGTTCCCATTTTTAAAAAAATGCAATGTCACAAAGCCAGGCTTCACAATTGCTGGTCACTTCTGTTAACCTCCGTCAACACAAGATAACAGAAGACAAGAATGTCAGTAGCTATTTAGCTATAGGTAAACTGTCATTGGTGTGCATTTCCTCAGAAGTATTCAGAAATGGAATATGTCACAGGCAGAATATTGGGCAAGATGGACCATAGAATTGAACAAGTAGCAGTGATAGTTAAGGAACAGAAACATAGAAGGAGGCATGCTTGCTGGTTGTTTCTCAATTTCTCAGCATGTACACAAATTAGGTTATACAATTTATCTTCTGCTTATTAAAAATAAAAATATGAGTGTGATTCCTTTAATGTTACAATAATGTTTAATGGACTAGAAAAATGCTTTAGGCAAGAAAGAAGGATAATTATTATGCACAACAGGCTGCTAGCATATTGTCCTCCTTGCACCAATAAATTTCATGCCAGTGGAACTGGATTTCTGTGCTAGTTAAACAATATTGTGATAAATCACATTATTCAAATTGCTATGTTGTGCAGTTCCCACTCCCAACAGTGCATCTGTGATACTGGTAGGCTCTTATCTAAGATAAGAGCGCACTGGACAAAAAGACCAAATTACTTTGGCAATTTGTCAGTAGAAGAAACAAGAATTAGGAAGGAATTCTGTAGTGGTGAAGCCGTGAATGTAAATAATGCTTGAGTTGTTTTTTAAAAATAATAATACTTTTTTTCCAGAACAAGACGGACATCCCTCAATGGCCTCATCAGTTAGCGCTTCTGTAATTAAATCACCATCAGACCCTTCGCATGCCTCTGTTCCACAACCACCTCTTTTGCTTCCAGCAATCCCAACAAGGAGTAACAGCGCATCAGTGTCTCATAAGAACCCTAGCATAGAAAACAAACCTCCACAGGCTATCGTTAAGCCACAAATCCTGACCCATGTTATTGAGGGCTTTGTGATCCAAGAGGGGTTAGAGCCATTTCCTGTAAGTGTGCAATGTTGAGCCATATTTGTATCTTGTTGGTTGGTTGGTTTGATTTAGGAGGCAATGTGTTGTGGTTATTTGGGGCTATTGCTTCTCTAAAGCTTTTCACTCCAAATAACTTGATTCTAGTAACTGCTGTCTGTCAAATAGCTTATTAGAAACTCTTTCACTGTGGTCAATGGGGTCTGTTTTTTCTTGGTTTAGATGTGTTGCCTCCCTGCAATTCTGAACATAAAGTAGCAGAGCTAGGAAGGCCCTCTGCATGAGTCGCAAAAGACCCCTGCCCTTCAGATTATGTAATTCAGGGTTCACTGGACCAATGTGTTGATTCAGTATGAAAAAGGGGGCAGGGAATGGGAAGGCATCTGATGTCAGGATGTAGAGAGGAGAGCTCAAAGGTAGATGAGATTATGTATTCGTCCCAAGACCTTCTGAGTCAATTGACTCTTCCTTGGGGGCAACCATTAAAGGACAGATGAACCAGTACTGTAATTGATGCCAAAACATGCAAAACGGTCATGGACTAGAAATAGACTGATTTACCCAATCCAAATCCTGCCACAATCTTCTAAATGGATTCACTTCTGGATAGGCTGACCCTGAATGGGCAGTTTTTTTGCCTATACCACGCTGTTATTGTTGTCAACTGTTAAATACAACTTACGTTCAGTCCATCTATTGAACTTCAGAGAGGAAAGAATAAGCAAAGAGGATAGATAGATACTTGTAGATAGATTCCAAGCCATTTTTATATTATTATTATTATTATTATTATTATTATTATTATTATTATATTTATATACTGTGTCATCGTCCCCACCTCCCCCTTGAAAAGGCTATGGGTTGATTAACAGCTGCAGGCCTGGTTGAAGAGGAATGCTTTTGCCTAAACTTATTTCCCTGGGGACAGCGTTCCACAAATGGGGAGCCACCACAGAAAAGGCCCGTTCTCTGGGAAGGCCTCATCACAGATCACTGGGTCTGTTCATATGAGCTATTGGCATCCTGAGTAGCGTAAGATATCATAGGTCAAAACCATCACTTTGAAATGGATGCAGAAGCTAAATAGCAGCCAGTGCAGTTGGGCCAGGATTGGTGCTACATCCTTTAGAGTCAGCTCCACGTATAATATTCAGCAGAATTCTTCTACCTTCATAGCAGGCAGATTATCTTCCTGAGTCTCTTTTCTTTCCTTTGTACACATTTAAAGACAGAAAATAGACAATGCAAGACAATGGAAGGTAATCTATCAGGAAAGGAGTGGGAAGATATTTTTGATATAACAGGCGTTGGATGAATTGAAAATAGCATATATATTTTCTGTGGTGTCTTCTTTTGATACTTTCCCTTATGTTTTGAGATTTCCGAAGCCACAAGTAGAAGTCTAAAATAAGCAACTATTTATTTCAAATGAAAAATAGATTTCTTTGCTTCTCTTCTCATTCTTCCATTCTCATTTCATCTGTTTTGATTGTTATGTTGGTTCAGAGTTGGACCGTAGACAACAAAAGGCACAGACCTATTCTTTGTCTCTCTGTGTAGCAATAAGTCTAATGAATGCATGCCCTGACCTTGCAAGGTTACGTGTACTGTTTTCTTGTATCATGATCTTCTTCTTTTCTCTTGTAACAGGTAAGTTGCTCCTCTCTTCTAGTTGAGCAGCCTGCAAAAAAGAGGCTGCTGGTGGAGGGCCAGGCGATGAACGTTATGTGTGTGGAGCCAGAGCTGCAGAACAATGCAAAGCACGTAGACAACTCCTCAGACACGGAGTTGGAGGATATAATTACGGAAGGTTTGTGCATCTTATTTAACATATGCTGAGCAACTGTATTTTCTGAAACCTGAGCCTATTCTATTTTTCCGCCAGAGACTGTTTCCTGAGATTTCTAATTACCACATTTTTCCGTGTATAAGACGAGATTTCCTCCCAATTTTTTAAAGTTTAAAATTGGGGGTTGTCTTGTACAGCGGAATGCTGCAATTAAATATGTAAATAAATACATGCCGCCATCCATATTCTTACCTCACCCAGCCTTCCCTCACTATTGGCCTCACGACAAACCCTGGTTTGGTACTCTCCCCCCCCCCCAGCAGCCCCCACTCCAGACATTGTCCCTTCCACCCAGTTCCCTCAGCCGCCCCCTGGCTACCCAGACCCCCCCCCCCCCATTCCCTAAGCGCACTCAGGCAGCTCTGGTAATCGCAGCTCCTCGATCGGAGTTCGCGTCTGCCGGCTCTTGTGGAGTAAATACGGTACATACCGTAAATACTGAGACAAAAGTGCCACACACAGGCAGGAGAGCTGTAGCTGCAGCTACAGTGGAGTTACACTGAGCTGACAGGAGCAGCCGCCATTACACAGCTTGCGTCACCATTTGATGTTTAAATATATGGTAATAAATATACCGGTGTTTTGAATATTTAATAAAATATCAAAGTTGTTCTGTTTAGTGTTTAACATATTTATTTCTTAATTTTGGGCTCAAAAAATAGGGGTTGTCTTATACATGGGGGCGTCTTATACACAGAATAATACAGTATGTTAGGAAAGAGAGTTTCCCAGACGTTGTCACCCAATGCCATATCTTGTGTGGATGCCGAAGTTGTAAACAAATGTTTTAGCACCTGATCCAGCTGCTGTCCTTTTTGTTGCATGGAGGTCACATCCCTGACTGCAGATGCATGTCCTTATCCCCTTCAAATGATAACACATCAGCAGCATGTATGGACTTCCCTTCCTTGCTTGATCAGGCAACTGTGCATTACAGTAGGCTTCATTATGTAAAATAATTGCAATTTTGGTGGTGCACAGCCAGATTCCAGTCAGGGTAAAGGTAAAGGTACCCCTGCCCGTACGGGCCAGTCTTGACAGACTCTAGGGTTGTGCGCCCATCTCACTCTATAGGCCGGGGGCCAGCGCTGTCCGGAGACACTTTCCGGGTCACGTGGCCAGCGTGACAAAGCTGCATCATAAGACCTACATTGATTTATAGACAAGCCCTCCCCCTTTTCGTCAAGCTGACAATAGGGAATTTTCATGGCTAGAATCCCAGGTGAAATAGCAAGCATAGACAAGAGAGATTCCAAATTTATATACTGAGCCAAGTGAATCTCTTTGGTGCAGAAATAGGGTTGGAGAGCACTACAACAAAAGGGCAAGCATAGGCCAAAAATATGACATAACCTGATTTATGCTGAAATATCTTCATAGAGCCACTCCTGTCTGTACAGGGAACTGAATTTACAGGTGTTCGGCTTTCATTCCACTGAAAAGCAGCATTTTGTGTCGTTAAATTCCTCCGTATTTTGCAAACACCATCAGATAAGCCATTGAGCAGTTCCTTTTGTTCAGCTGTTGGATATTTCAAAGAGTTAACAGCTTTTATACTACAGAAGCTGTTCAGCAGGTAGTGTTTAGCAAAAGTAAAATAAGATGCAATAATCTCTTATATTTCCAAGATAAGCTGTTGGTCACCTGCTGTACTTTATTTGACTAAAATGCCATGTGGCCTTTCTCATAAAGGACAAGTAGTTCTCAAATTATGTTTTCTTAAATGAAAAAGTAGCATTGTGTTAAGCATTTCCTCATGTTTTGTGCCAAAATTTATACGTATGTTGTTATGCACCCCACTCTTACAGTTATTTCTCAGTCTTACGTTTCAGTCTTAACAAACACATTGGAGGAACTGCAAACAATGAGCCTTGTTGTGCTTGTTGTAATCCACACGAATGTATTATATTTTCCGATAGGATTTATTTATTTATTTATTTGATTGATTGATTGATTGATTGATTGATTGAATACTTCTGTTTTAATAGTCGCTTTTCTTCAACGAACCTCCAAGAAATAGTGTTTCTGTTCTGTTCTGTTTCTGTTCTTTAGTGGTGTCTCAAGTATTTGCATCCTTGTTTTCTCTTTGGTTTGGACTTTACTCACAAGTGGTGCTAGCCTGGTGATCGAATGCTACAATTAACCGGTTCAGCCAACATTTACTCAAACAATGAATTTGCTTAAAGGCAGCAGTTGGCAACTTGTTCTGCGCCAGGAGTGAGGAAAACATTTTCATCCCAAGGACCAGATAAAGAATTGGCTCATCCAGTTCTGGGGCGTTTTTGACAGGAGGGTGACCTCATGCGCCGACGCGGTGGGTCAGGATTGGCTCATGGGCCAGTGGTTCCCCATCCCTGATCTAGCAAGACAAATTTTGTGTTCTTAGCTTTCAATTTCCCATTGCCTGCATAAGGTCATTGTGCTGCATTGGAGCTCTGGGTGGTAACACACTGGTAGAATGCATGTTTTGCATGAAGATCCTAGGTTCAGTCTACAGCCTATCCAATCCTTTGCTAGTCAGAGCAGTTGGGCTGAATGGACCTGACTCAGCTTCAGGCACTTTTAAATGTTCGTTAAATTATGCAAAATAAGTATGTTTACAGACAAACTCGCTTGATCTAAATTAATTTATAAGGTAAAGGTAAAAGGACCCCTGACCATTAGGTCCAGTCATGACCGACTCTGGGGTTGCAGCGCTCATCTTGCTTTATTGGCCGAGGGAGCCGGCGTACAGCTTCTGGGTCGTGTGGCCAGCATGACTAAGCTGCTTCTGGCGAACCAGAGCAGCGCACGGAAACGCCGTTTTCCTTCCTGCCGGAGCGGTACCTATTTATCTACTTGCACTTTTATGTGCTTTCAAACTGCTAGGTTGGCAGGAGCAGGGACCGAGCAACAGGAGCTCACCCCGTTGCGGGGATTTGAACCGCCGACCTTCTGATCAGCAAGTCCTAGGCTTTGTGGTTTAACCCACAGCGCCACCCGCGTCCCTACATCATTTATACAAGCCATCAAATACCGTTTCTCTTGGCAATACGGTTTGGAGTATCTTTTCTTTGACAGTTCATCACAGCTTCTGTCGGACTTTTGAAAATGTTTTTATAACTGAGTGGCTCAGACTGACTGAATTTATGTTGCTGTTTCCCTTTAGAGGGGCTGGGTGAGATGGAAACGGATCTCCTCAAGTGCGAGTTTTGTGGGAAAATGGGATATGCAAATAAGTTTCTGCGGTCAAAGCGATTCTGCACCATGTCCTGTGCCAAGAGGTATTCTTCATTAGTTATAATTTCAAATATTCCAAAAATTGTGTATAGGCCTGCTTTTTAAACATAGTGCTGGATTTGGGATCAAAATCTTACGAACCAAATAGTTCAGTGAGACCCCAGCTTAGGATTTACCCCGCCTAGTGACTCTTTGTTCCAGTTTTGCTAGTGGTGTTTATCAGTATGTTTTTTAAAATAAGCTTTATTTTTGCATTTTCAAAAATATAGTCAACTTGCAATTTACACATATTTAACTTGCACAATCACAGTTTTGCACTTTTGGCTGGAAAAAGTGGGGTCAGGAGAGAGGAGAAAAACATTGGAAGGGGAAAGGAGAGTGGGCTGGGGAACATTGACAATCCCACCTGCCACTGCACTCACCCTGGGAGAGCATCCAGAGATGCAGGGAAAGTCTACAGCATCCTTGGGAAGAGTGCATACCACTTTCAAAGAGAGCATGGAGGTGGTTGGAGAGTGCTGCACTGTACTTTTTACAGTTTTTAAAGGGTTGTTTTTGCTACCTGCGATTTTGGCTTTATGCTCTATCCCTGGAACTTAAGCCCCATGTAAGTTGAGAGTCTACTGCATTGGTAGGCAAACTAAGGCCCAACGGATGGATCCGGCCCAATCACCTTCTAAATCCGGCCCATGGACGGTCTGGGAATCAGCATGTTTTTACACGAGTAGAATGTGTTTCTTTATTTAAAATGCATCTCTGCGTTATTTGCGGGGCATAGGAATTTGTTCTCCCTCCCCCCCCCCCCGCTTTCAAAATGTAGTCCGGCCCCCCACAAGGTCTGAGGGACAGTGGACCAGCCCCCTGCTGAAAAAGTTTGCAGACCCCTGGTCTACTGTATTTAAAAACTACAAGTTTATGAAGCATGTAACACAAATTTCCATTTCCCTTCTCTCCCAAAATACGTTACAGTGAATTTCACGTGTTGGATTTTGGACAGTTGTGATTGTTGGGCATTGTTTTCTATTCTTACCTTAACAAGTTGCTCCAGAGAGAGCCATGCATTGCTGGTGGTTTTGTTATTGTACTGTCTCTTCTGACGTGCTGAATAAACATGTACCATGTTTCTCCAAAACCATCCTTAGCTCTCGTGTTTTTTAGAGCTGTAAGTTGCTCTGATGACTTTTCCATAAGAGCACCGTTCCATGCCCTTTCCAACCAAGTCTCTAGGGTCAAATTAGCAGATGTTTTCCAGTGCCTTGCTATAACTTGTCTGGCTTCAGTCATAAAAAGGATTAACACTTCTTTAAACATTAAGTCTTTCAAATAATCGATAAACAAGCTTACATTTGGGGTCACAGGGTACCGCTTGACCTGTAATTACAGATACTTTAATCATAATTAATTACCAAAGGAATTCATTCTTACTGCAGTTTCACCACTTATGGAAATAAGACCCCAATTTATCAGTATGATTGATTAAAACATTTATCATAGTAGTTGTTGCTGTTGTTGTTGTTTTAAAAAAACCAATTAACCCCAAACATGCTACTTATTGTGCTCTAAAAGCAATGTAAAGAAATTAACAACATAATCACCAGCAGCTCATGGAAAAAGTGGATAGAGAAAAGTTTCCCCCCGTCTCATAATAGCAGAGCTCATGAGCCTCCAGTGAAGCTGAATGTTGAAAAATTCAAGACAGATAAAAGAAAGTACCGTATTCTTCGCTCTGTAAGACACACTTCCCCCTCCTAAAAAGTAAGGAGAAATGTGTGTGCGTCTTATGGAGCGAATGCAGACTGCGCAGCTATCGCTGAAGCCAGGAGAGCAAGAGGGATTGGTGTGCACCTGCTCCTGCCTCTTCGCTCAAGAGGCTTTGCGTTGCTTTCTTGTTTCTAGTTTTCCTCCTCTAAAAACTAGGTGCGTCTTACAGAGCGAAAAATACGGTATTTCTTCGTTCAGCACATAGTTGGAACTTTGGAATGGAGGGAAAGAAACAGTACTGAACTATTCTAGCCCCTGGGCAGAAATTATTTTTGGTGTGGGTCATGGATATGTGGAATGATGGGGGTAGTTTTGGACACTTGATCCCTGGATTTGCCCCTGTCATACTTCAGTCCTCCTCTGGTATGTCCCATTTTCAGCTGCACCTGTATCAGAGCTCCAACACTGGTAGGGTATGGACTGTAGAGGTAATGAAAGGAGGAGGAGGGGAATCTGACATGGAGGGGAATCTGAATCTGAAGTCAGAACTCTCCCCACCCTCAGAGAAGATCTGATACTTCCTATTACCCTTGGCTCACCCTCCTAGGGGCCAAAGAACTGCAGGTGTAATCATATAAAACCACAAGTAGTAGTAAACTAAAATATCTTGAACTCATTAGATACAGTTAACTCAGAACATTTAGGGAAGTAACATTTATTTTAAACTATGAATTGATGGACTTTGACCAGTTTTGATAAGAAAACAATTATTTGTTTATGATATTTATTTCCTTCTTGCATTATGGAACCAAAGGCTCTATTGCTTTTTTTAGAAAAAGTTAGTTCTCATTGAGCATTGACATTCTACTCCCAGAAGCAATTTTTCAGAGTGTTTAATTTTTTTAAATTTTTAGGTACAACGTCAGCTGCAGTAAGAAATTTGGATTATATGGCTCAGACAAAAGCAGTCGTTGGAGCCGGAGCCTTGGGCGACGCGGGCGGCGGCCAAGCAGCTCTGATGGAGCTCCCAGGGAACACTTCCTTAGACAGGTCTGTGGAATGCTAACTAAACTCCACGGTGTCCTTTTGTAAGAGTTAATCAAGGAAAATGGTTATACTGTGGTTTATCTGTACTGCATTTTCCAGCTTCCAATTACTTATCCATCTGCAGAAGAAGACTTGGCTTCTCAGGAAGACAATGTACCGGTTGCCATGACCACTCGCTTGCGAAGGCAAAGTGAAAGGGAAAGAGAGCGCGAACTTAGGGAACTGAGAATTAGGAAAACAACAGACAACATGGATTTGTTACCAGCGATACAATCTGATCCATCCGGATGGACTGTGGAAGATGTTTGGGCCTTCATACATTCTTTGCCTGGTATGGAGATGGAGCACATTTGTTTGTTAAGAATGTCCGATGGCAATATTACTACTTTTGAGGGGAGAGGCAGAGGAGGCGTAGGAGAGCTGGTTTGGGTTGCAAAGAAACAGGATTAATATCGCACCTATTTCCTCTTGTGCTTCTAGAGTTTACTTTCAGAATCCTTGGCAGCAGAGAGGGGTTTCGGGATTTATACGGTGACTTCCAGCAAGTTCTCAGGCTTACCAAAAATAAAATAAAATCTCAGTCCAAACAAATTAAATGCAAACATTAAAGTGATTTACAGGGGGGAACAGTTACGTTTTTAAAAACTGGAAAAATAAAAAAGACATTTGCCTAGTTCCAAAATGACATCAGGGTAGGTCCCAGGTGAGCCTGCCACAGTCAGGGTGCCACCACTAAGTAGGCCTTTTCTCTTACAGCCACTTAAAACCGCTCAGATGGAAACTGTTGTGACAGTTTTCCAAAATAGCTGGTTTATTTTCAGTTCTTAAATCTTTTTATTTTGCTTCCACACACCTTAGTATGTCCACCAGTACTGTTTCATAATCACTATGGCATTGTTCAGTATCCCTTGGTACATCATTGAGGCTGTTGTGTAGTGAGAGGTTTATGCTTCAATAGTGTGGTAACACCTCCCTATTCAACTGAACCCTGATTTCCTTTTAAACATCCCAGGTATCTCTTGTTGAAATAACACTGCATTGGCTGAATGTGTTTGCTTAGGTAGCGGCTAGGATCCTGAGAGAGACCCAGTTTCACCCACACTCCACTGCCAAGAAGTCTCCAGTCAACAGGGCTAATTCACCCCACCAAGCAGGAGGAAGAGGGCCCCCCCCAATCCTTGTGTTGTGGTCGGTGCATTGGTTCCTATTCTCAAAGATCAAGCTGTAATCTGTGAACGTTTCAGACATTACAGTGTTACGTGAATCCTGTTCTGTTGCACCTGTGTCTCATCTGAAGTAGAATATTAGTGTTTCCCACCCCAGAAGACATAAATGGTCTATTTCAGAGCATTTCAGGTCTATTTCTTATCTCATTATACATGATAAAGCTATTTTTAGCCATCTCACCCCTTGCTTTTTCCTGTAAGACCAATAGCAGTTGTTAACAGGATAACCACACCTATCAGCCAATCCCCCATTCCCACCACCCTTCTGAGTAATACCGCTCTCCACCCTCTCACTATGTATAAGGGTCTGGTGACTTCTGTTTCAGTGTATCTGAAGAAGTGTGCATGGCACACGAAAGCTCATACCAATAACAAACTTAGTTGGTCTCTAAGGTGCTACTGGAAGGAATTTTTTTTAAATTTCAGAGCAGGCAGAGATGTGAAGGAACAGGAAGTGTCTGCTGCAATATTTCAGTGGTTTTACAACAGTAGAAAGAGAAGGCCCAGGTTGATGAGGAGCTGGAACCCTTGAGAATGTGCACTCTTTTCTACCAACAATAATGCAAACAAGGATGGAATTATAGGCAAGATTTAGATAAAAGTGGAAGTCATTAAGCCAAGCTTTGGGGGAGGAAATCTTATTTCAAGATCACAATGCCTATTTTTAAATTAATAATTGTCATTTCTTTGCAGGTTGCCAAGATATTGCCGATGAATTTCGAGCCCAGGAGATTGATGGGCAGGCTCTCCTCTTATTAAAAGAGGATCATCTCATGAGTGCAATGAATATTAAGCTAGGACCTGCACTGAAAATCTGTGCACGAATCAACTCCTTGAAGGAATCCTAGTGGAAAATAAGGCTTTAAATCACAGCTTCCATCATATGACAGACTTGTAATAAAACAGCATCTTAACGTTTGATGTGATTATTACTGCTGTGTTTTGCTAAGCATCCTTTTCCACATAAAGACTGTTGGAGGAGCATACCTAATGTAATCTTCCAAACCTTCCAGTAGTTATCCAGCTTATCAGGAAGCATAAGCTGTGTTGGCAAGTTGTTGTAGTCAAATGCAGGGCAAGGAGAGTCAGTGGAAAGCTCTATGAGGCTTCTGTAAGATGTTGCGAGTGATGCTTATTCCAAAAAGGTGATTATTTAACATTCAAGACTTAAGCTTTTTTTAGAAAATGTAACCTTGATATAACCTTGATTACAGTTTCAAATTGTGTTTCTATACACTTTTTCCTTTGTAGAAAGCTTTTTAAGAATATGGATTAACAGAAGAGTCCACAGAGTCTGTGGAAGCACTGATTATGGTAAAATGCTATGCATTTAATTGTGCTCTTTTGAGTTTCAATTAATCCTGAGCGTATAGTTTGAAGGGAACTTGCAACTGACTTCCTCTTCTCTCATAACCCTACAGCTGCCCCACCACTGTAGTATTCTCTTTTAAGTGCTGAAGCTTTTCTGTGAACATGCAAGATATTTTGTAAATGCAGTACACCTTCCACTGTCAGAACCTTGGTCACTTGAATTCCATGTCAACATAAGCATCCCTCTCCTGTGTACAAACCTATGAATGTTTTTTTTTGGGGGGGTGGGGGAAGGGGTGGGGGGTATTCTTGATAAATGAAGTTGTACAGTTAGGTGTGATGCACATAGTGGCAAAACTGCTGAGAGCTGGAACGGCGGTGTGGCACACACTTCCCAGACGGTAGTAAAAAGCACATACATGATGACAATGATTCTTTGTATGCTGCTATGCACTGAAGAGGGCATTATGTTGTTATTGTTCTGGTTTTCTTCTTCTTCTTCTTGCTGGTTTAGACCAAAGGAGTTAATGTACACCTGTTCAATGGAAATGTGTCGCCCGTACGCTGGTGTGCAACTCCGAATTATTGAATAATTCTCAAGGGCAAATTGGATCAGCAGACATTTCTAGACTTTGCTTTCTTTCTATAGTTCTCTCGCCTCTCCATTTGCAGGTGTTCTGGTGGACGCTGCTGGGGACGTTGTTCTTCCCTCTCCATAGGGAATAAGCACTTTTTGAAATCACAATGGTTTTTCTTTGTAACATTTCCTCGCAGCCCAGTGTTATCTGCAGCAGTTATTCATGTTACAGCAAGGACCCTAAACCAATGGCACCAAAGTATTAAGAGTAAGTGTTCAGAAGTTTGTCCTCTATATCTGAGTAGGAGTTTGAATCATTCTTTGGAAGATCTTCTACCCCACCATTAAGTTAGCATGCTTCAGTGAAATGGGGCCCAGTTCACTGAGTATTTCTCCTAAGCCAGACCCACTAACATGAATGAGTGTGTCATAAGACTAAGGGATCTCTGTTCATTTTAATAGAGCTTGTTCAAAAGAAATGTCTTATAGATTGTGATCATCATTTAACTGAATGTGAATCTTCCACAAGGGCTTGCGGCCTGGTAAAAAGTTGTTTGTTTTATTGGGCATTAACACTGTATCTGTTAATTTAAGGGTGGTTTAATTAGCAAAATTACTTAAGACTACTGGTTTTAGCCCTACTGGGGTTTTTTTAATCTCAAATTTAGGAATGCGTTCCGAAAGTTACTGTATTATCGTTAACCTTCAACAATTAATCCGTTTATTATTATCAGAAGCTCAAAGTAAGTAAATTCTTTATAGTGTTAAGGAGAGCTACCAAACATTTACAGGTGCCTATGGTAAAGGTTTGAAAATTACAAAGTATTAATCATTCTCCAACTTCTCGTATTTACTGCGCATAGATTCTTTTGCATATGAAACATGCAAACATGTTGTAGGATGCCAAGTAGTTAAAGCTGCCTCCAAATCATATGGTCTGGTTCTTTACGGAAATAGTAGTTGTGAACAGCTAACTAAACTGGTTCTTTGCCTAAATAGTATTGGTAACTGTAAGTTCAGAAAACTGGTAAAGGTGTTTTTTTGAGAAAGCACAACAGAAGGATTTCAGAATTAAGAGCTTTCTGCCACATTTTGGAGGATGGACAGACATTAGTTGTTCAGTCCTACTCACATGGGATTTAGGTGGGGAGCATTTGAGCCATTTTAGTCTCATTTACTTCCCAGAGATTAAGGCTGAAGTATGATGCGTACTTATGTGGGAGTAAGTCCTATTTTAATTCTGTGTGACAGTTCTCAGTAAATGTGTACTGGGCTGTAAATCATATGAATCAAAATATTTCAATTTAACTGAGTGCTACACAAAGCTTATTTTGTTTTGTAAATTGCTATTCTTACTATTTTATTTTTATTTTAAGTCTCTTATTTTAAGCATCTGGGAACTGGAACAATGTTACATCTCCTGTAATTATAAATAGAGCACAAAATCCATGGCCGAGTGATTATTACATAAACATTATATAAATTATACCAAATGCTCAGTTACTTTCATTAGCTGCACTATGTATAGGTTCACAGAGAATGCTGACAATAATTATAGAATAATATAGTATATTAAAGTACTGTGGGCCTGAGGATAAAAAGTAAGAACAGAAGCACAGATAATTCTGCCCTGAATAGAAACATTTGTTCGAGCTGTCTCCAACAAACCAGTTTGTCCAGCGAGATGTATTGCTCAACGAACCAGGCGCTTACCTTATCCTAATATGTCAGCCTATCAGTTTGATGGGTTCCTTTCTCTCCCCTCCCACTCAGGCTGTGGCAATGGTGGCAGACCAAACAGAGCGGCAAAGAAGACTGGTGCTGTGGCAAGCTGCTGTCATAGCACCACCACCCCTGGCAGTAGCAGCTGATACAATTGCCACACTGAACTAATTGCAAAAGCTATACAGAGAAGTTTCTGTATTATGCAAAAGCAGACTGGTTCTTGTCAAAAGGCAGTGCCTTTTGCTCTCAGCATTGACCTTGGGACAGTAAAGTTAGACTTTGGGACAGATAAAGAAAGCACATCATCTCCTCCTACAACTCAGCTTGTCTCTTTATGGCAATAGCATTCCTATCCCTGCCCCCGCCCACCATAGAAGGCAATGTTTCACAAGCCATTCCTGTGTATGCACTGGAGTTTCCCCCTTAATTTAACCAAGTTTGTATACCTCTTAATTATAAAAGAAACCCCTAAGCAGGTTACAGAATTATACACTAATTAGTTAATAAAGGTAAGGCTTAAAATAATTCTTTTTTTAAAAAATCAAATTATAACTAAGGAGTTAAAAATATACGTTATGAGCTAGAATTACTGATTAAAATACACATCAACTTTGCATGTCTAGGTAGGCTTCCTTAAACAGAAAAGTTTTTAGGCTCTGAAAAGAGGCAGTGTAGGCACCTGCCTAAAGGCAATGGGCAGGAAGTTCCCAGAGTCTGGGAATTGCCACTCTAAAACACTGATTCCTAGCAGCATGAAAAGGAGCATGATCAAGTGAGAAACTAAAGTGGTTTTCATAGCTTGATATAATAGGCTAGTTTGGGCCCTGAGTGGATGAATTCGTTTCAGTTTGCCTTTAAGTGTTACTCATCATGATGTGGATATAATTAGTATTTATTCTTTAAGATGGCTAATTTGTAAGGGGGCAGGTGTGTGTTCTTGAAGACATTTTAACACTGTATGGAGCAACATGGACATGTATGGACTACATGGTATTGAGCTTCAATCCTGCCCTCCAGTTAGGAATAGCACTTGGATTTCAGATTCCTTTAGTAGTGCTTGTAGCATTTAGGGGATGCCCAGAAATAATTGCACAAGGCTTGTTAAAAGTGATCTTCAGTGCTTGTGTGAATACAGCAACAAGTGGAAGCACATTATTTGCTTGCAGTTATCAGCACCATTATCAGCGTCAGCATTTCAGGGCTAATTCTCACTTTACATTTTGTACTCAAGTACAGCTTCTAAAAGAACAGGATGTGAAATTGGAAGTGGTAATTTGCATTGGTTGTTTGTTTGATTGGTTGCATTGATAGTTTGGGGACTATTTACTGAAGCTACAGGCTTAGTATGGAGTATTTTAAATTTTAGTCCTAAGGTAAATACAATGTTTTCTTCTCCTTTTAATAAAATCCCCTGCCTCTTTGGATCACATCCTTGATTCTAGTCAAGTGATGGCATTTATAGAAGTTAGAAATCTGAGTCGTACTTGGGCTGTGTCCAGTCACTGTTAGTTGCGAGGTTTAGAATCTTATGGGAACTACAAGAAACAGTTTGCTTGAAGGTGTTTGGGGGATGCATGTACCAAGTCACACAGAAACTTGCACTACTATTCTGGGCAATCTTATCATTTATAGACTGCCACCTGAGTTGGCCACACCTCAGGTCTTCCTCATAGATTAGCAAGCATCTGCACAAGAACAACGCATATTTCCCATGTGGGTTTCAGGCACAGACTGCACAAAATTATACTCCTGACACTCCAGAACACTTTTACATTAGATGGCTATTTTCCATATACCAAGCTGTAATAGGAATAGAAATGTCAAATGGCGCCAGATGTAATAGTAGTAGTAGCAGCAGCCACCCCTCATCGCTGTCGGTTTAATGACTTGTCACAGTGTTCGACCTTTTTGTATTGACGTGGGCTAAAATCCCACGATTGTAAACAGCCATGGAGACTTGACAGTAGACTTCACAAGTGTGCAATGTAAATAGGCATCAGGTATATGTGATGGAGTCATCTGCAGGAAAAGGGCATAGAAAACTGCCTTTTGATATATTTAAAACAAAATTAAGGACATGAGCCAGAGTGAGGGCTCAAGTGCCTTTCAGTGTTTGAGAATCATTTGATGATTCACCTGCATAATCTCCCCATCAGTGATGCACCAAGTGATGCTTGTTACGTTTGAGTAACTCCATGGGATCACCTTCTTGTTGGGCAGTTAAGATAGCCAAGGATCAATGCCTGCTGACATGATCCTGGGAGTAAGGACATGTGAGGGGTTTAAACACAGACTAACAAATCTTGGCTAAAGCTATTGTATATGGAGAAGAGAAGTGTCATACTTGACTCAGGCAGTATTTTAGGAGAATGGCGAAAGGACATTAGCAATGGAGTGATGACAAAGCAAGTCCTGGGTGCAGTTTTGATGGAAGTTACTTCACATCCTTCATTTTCTCTAACAGGATGGAACAGTCCCTTAAACTGCAGCTCCCTTGCAGCACTAAGTTAGTTATAAACAAGCAGCTTACATCATATTTCATCACCAGTGTTATTATCTCTTCACACAAATCTGTAAATATTCACTCCTGAAATGCAAATTGACATATTCTTCCCATAACATTTGCATGTAATTTTTTAAATAAAAAATGCTTGCTCTAAAATATGTTCTTTCTGATCTTATCAGTGAAATCTAAGTAAACATGAACAGTTTACATTTCAGTAAATATGATTCTAATGAAGGCATAAAAAACAGATTGTTTGCAATAGTAGGAGAAAGTTCCCTGCGTGTGTCTGAAGCTAGTCTGTTATAGTAAATGAAAGCCTCATATAGCACAAGATTTCAACCTTTGTTGTGTCCTAACAACTAAAAGATAAAAGAACCCCATGTAAGTGGTCTACGAGCTGTCCCCTAAGTAGCCTTAGCCTTTCTCGACTTTTTCCTGTGGTTTTAGATCTTTGTTAGCAAACTGACATTACAATAATACTTCCTCATTTCAGACCTTATGGGAATTTGTGATTAAAGATCCTATGATCAAAGTACTAAAGTTGGCATGCAGTTTGAGGAAGGGGGAGAATGTTGGCCCAATGTTTGTTCCAGCTAAATATGGTTTTCTGATGCCAGGATCAATATGTTCAAACTGGCACCTTAATTAAGCAAGATCATCTGGAATCAGTGCCATTGGGGAAAACCTGAATACATATATTAACTCTTTATTATATATATAATCTCATTTGTATTAGGAAATATTTCTTCCACATACTTCTGGATTTTTTGTTCATATCCATGGTCTTTTAAAACATCTGATGCTAGAGTACCTCTGTTATACTGCCCTTTCATAAATCTGTTGGGTTTATAAATATGTTAATAATTCCTCTCTATGGGTGTCTAGTTATATAGATTGACAAAAGTACCGTGCCCTCCAAAAAAACCAATAGGAGAAAATTGGCCCTATGGCCTTAAACATTTCTGACTCTGAAAAATGACCATTTTGTGTTCTTTACCCTTTCCTGTTATGGGAACCAGTAAATAGATGAAACATAATCTTAACTTTACTGCCTCTTCTATTGCACTAATATCTGAAAATGCTGTTTAAGCAGATAAAGTACTTAACTACAATTTATAAGCTTGTAAACTAAATTCTTTATGTTCTGAACCCCATTTTTGTATTTATGCAGGGTAATTTCTCCTCTCTTCTCTTTTGTTACATCTATGAAAGCCAACACAGAGACAAGGGTTATGTGAGGAATTAGCAAATTTGTGTGAGGTTGAGAGACAATGGGACTTTTGAGTATATTTGCATATAAATTTGTGTAAAATTAATCACACTTCCTTGTGTGCCTCCTCGAGAGGCCCAGAGGGTGGCAACACAAGAACGGGCCTTCTCTGCATTGGCTCCCCATCTGTGGAATGTTCTCTCCAGGGAAGTTCGCCTGGCACCTTCATTATACATCTTTAGGCGCAAGGTAAAAATGTTCCTTTTTAACCAGGCCTTTGGTTGATTTGATTGACATCCTATGCCCTTTTAAAATGGGGGGGGGGTTGGAGGGGGGTTATTGGGTTGTTGCTTTTATTTTGATTATGTATTTTGTGGTTTTATATTTTGATTTTATTCTGTGAGCCACCCTGAGACCTCTTGGTACAGGGCGGTATATAAATTCGATAAATAATAATAATATATGTACGTCTGTGTTTGTATCATGGAATGGTACTTCGATTTTCCTAAACAAGTGGTTTAAGCATATGTAGCAACAATTTGGCACTTTCATTGTTTCCAGTGAAAGTTTTGAAAAATTATCCTTCCCCTAATTAAGCTGTATCATTTTTACATTTAAAGAATAAGCCACACAGTGATTTCGGTAAAAATTGATCTATATGTATCCTTTTTATATAAAAAGCACTTTCATATTTACATAGCATGTGGATGAATTTTAGATTCTCATATTTGTTATGGTCTGTAGGAGTGATGTAAAATTTACTTGTTATTAAATCTGTCCATGAATAATCAGATTATACAAAGGATGAATCAAAGCACCTTATACTATTGCTGCTTCAATTTGCTTGTAATTGCACCTTTTGTTATTGGCACACACTTTTTTTTAAATTGAGCATTCTTATGTGGTAATATTTGCTTCCTGTGGGGTTAAATATTTGACCTACAGCATCACCAACTTGGTTTATAGTTGAACTTTACATTGAAAGTGTGAATACAGTGCTGCAGAAATAAAAGCTACTTCCATTTGTCTAGTTTGATGTCTTTTTTCACATTGAGGGAAGAGTGACAGCCACTGATTACTTTATTTCAAGTATGTTGCTCAAACACTGTGTAATAAAATTATTTATATTTATTTATATACCGCCCTATACAACATAAAAACACAAAATATATAATCAAAATAAAAGCAAGAACAACCCAATAACCCCCTGCAAATAACCAGAGAGGGAAAATAGAATTTGAAACACACATACACAATATTTGTAATAAAACATATAAAAACACACACCCATCAGGTATCAAGGATTAAAAGATCAATTTAACTGTCTTTCAAATCAAAACATTTTAGCCATTGGTGTTTTTCCCAACCATTCATAGAAGCTCTTTGATCCAGTTGAGGCTTCCATGGAGGGGCGCTAGGAGGCAATTTTCTATTATTCCCCCTTCCTTCTGCAGCCCTTGCCCCCACCCCCAAATCTGTTCCAAGGGTTGAGGAAACCTTTGGGACAGCATTTGATGGGAGCAGGGAAGGTGGCATTGAGGGCTGCAAGAGAAAGGTGGAAATTGCAACAACTGCCTCCTTCCGTCCATGGTAGCCTCCACTGGATCTGAGAGCCTTGAATGAGATGAGGGCAGAATTTGATTATTATTACAAACAACACTGTTGGGCACCTTTGACAGTAATTTGTCATTATTTTGAAGTAAGCACCCATACTGGAAGTCCAACTTGGTAAACAGCACACAATTACATTATAGCACCACTCACATACACATATTGGTGATCCCTTCCCAAAAAAAAACCTACAAAAGTTTACAAATGTCGCAGAATAATACAATCTTCCCCCAAGCTATTATGGTAACTCAATATTCACCTCTCGCAGCCGCTTGCTAACAGATTAAACTTTGGGTGGTGGGCTTTTGAGTTTTCTTTTCATCTTGGCAGTTGAATGGGGCAAAGCAGAATTTCCAGCTGACAAATGGATCCACATCCCAAGTCTCTTCTGTCATCTCAATCTGGCGGCGCCTGACCCAAAATGCCATTCCAATAATAAAGCTGTTGGCAAAATAAAGCCAGGGAACGTTCATCTCTATGCAAGCAGGAATCTCTGCACCAAGGAACAGGATTAGCATTTGAAGGAGCACAAATGGTGCCCAAGTGCCAATAAAGCAGATAAGAAGTCTTGTCAAAAAATGCTTCCCGGAGTCTCTGAGGCTGCACTCAGGCATGTAAGGGAAGAACAAAACAACCTCTCTCTCGATGGAAATTAGTTGAATTGATTTCACCATATCCACAACTTCTGACCAACAGAATACAAGAACCAGGCATATGATAAACAGCATGCCTACCGTCAGCCAGTAGCTCTGACTGCTGGTGTAGAAAGGGCACTGGTAGGCAGAATTGGAATGGCTTACCTCAAGTCCTATAGAGCTGCCTGGAAGATTCAGAACATAACAGAGAACTGAAATCCACGTGAAGGCAACAGCAACTGTGTATAGTGATCGCCAACACATGTTAGGACGCTTGGACGTTTGGGTTATTGTAAGGTAGTAATCCAAACCAGCTACAAAAGAAACTGGGTAAAATAAGATTCCATAGGCAAGGGCTGCTATCTGAGCCAGAAGACAGATATGATACACAGTAAATCGGACGCCTAAAAGCATGAAATCCTGAAAACAGGCAATGAAGGACATAGTTGCTAGAAGCACAAAGTCAACAAAGGCTAGTGAATTGCAGAAATAGCCCATATAACTCTCACGGAGATTTGGTTTTCGGACTTGTAACAAAAATAGATTGAGCATGACTTTCCCAAGCATGATGAGCAGAAGAGCTCCACTAGCTTCAGAATGATGGGAGGCTTGGCCATGTTGAAAACATGAAAAGGAACAGTTCTCACAGAAAATGGCAGCCATTATTTTGGATGGAGTTGAGTATTATTGAACTTTATTTCCAACACATACCTAAAAGATAAAAACAAGGGTTGGTTAGTTATTTCTAGATTCTTAGATACATAATTAAAATAGCAGTACAAGCTATACATTAAAAGCTCGTTGGAATAAAATATGTTTTCAAAGACTTCCTAAGAACAAAGGAATCAATACCTCCAGGGAAGGGATCTCACAACTGCGACGCCTCCACAAAATTGGGTATATCTATCCATATTAAAAGATATTGCACAATCAACCCACTGCCAGAGGAATCCATATAAAAAGTTTCCTTTTCTTATCCAGCAGGCTTTAAATCATGCCATATTCATATGTTGCCATTCTTCCATTTTCCCTGCCTTCCTCACTTGTCAAGAGAATGAACACAGAGAACCAAGATGTCTTGTGTTTTGCTTTCATCACATTTAGGAAAGCATAGTGGTGAAGCTTTTGCATGTATGCAGTCTCATATTAAATCCCTGGCATCTCCATTTTAAAGTCAAGTAGCACCACTAGAAACACCTCTGCCTCAGACCTTTAAGAGACATTGCCAATCAAAACAAACAATGCTAGGCTGAGACGGACCCAAAAATCAGCCCCATTTCCCAGTACTGAAAACACCGTTGCCCTGTTTCTTGACGTGCACTGTCAGAAATGATGGTTTTGTTTCTCAACAAAGAAACCATAGCCCCAAATGGGAAATAGCTCTGTACATGCAATCTTGACAGTAAGGCTCAGAGCTAGACACCAAACTTATTAACGAAGTTACTATTAAAGGCACTCGGTTCACAAAAGCCTGATGGAACAAAACAGTATTCACCTGCCAGCAGAAGGACAAGGAGGGAGCCAGTCTAGCTTATCTGGGGAGGGAATTTCAAAGACTGGGAGAAGCTACCGAGAAGTCCCTGTCCCATGATCCCACAAAGCATGCCTATGAGGGTGGTGGGAACAAGAGAAGGCCTCCCCTGAAGATCTCAAAACCCAGGCAGGTTTGTATGAGTCATCAGGAAACCATCCAGATCCATCAGCCTCCTGGGGTGCAACACTTATTCAGTCCCCCACCCCTGTAGAGTCTCTGACTTCCAGCAAGTCTAAACTTTACCAGGTAGTAATCAGACCATGACAACTGAACAATAGAAAGTTCCTCCACTCTAAGATCACCATAATCCAATTCAGTGCAGAAAACCAAGGCCAGAGTCCATTCACTGACCTAGTATTGACCAGCATCGTGAGATCACAAGGCAATACAGTGGTGCCTCGCAAGACGAAAAGAATCCGTTCTGCGATTCTTTTCTTCTAGCGGTTTTTTCGTCTTGCGAAGCAACCCCATTGGCGGCTAAGCGGATTAGCGCTATTAGCGATTTAGCGCTATTAGCGGCTTAGCGGGCTTAGCGGCTAAGCTGTTAAAAGGCTATTAACAGTTTAGCCGCTTTGAAAAAGGGGGGGGGGAAGCGGGGGGGAAATGGCGAGACTCGCAAGACGTTTTCGTCTTGCGAAGCAAGCCCATAGGGAACTTCGTCTTGCGAAGCGCCTCTGCGACGGAAAACCCTTTCGTCTTGCGGGTTTTTCGTCTTGCGAGGCATTCGTCTTGCGGGGCACCACTGTAGAACCATGGAAGGGTTTGGAAGCAAGAGAAGGGCATGTATATTTTGTTTATATCGTCTAGTCTATGAATTTATGTATACCTCTCAGCTTTATACTGAATCAGACCCTTGGTCAACCAAAATACATTGTGATGCACATCCTGCAGGCCAGCAGAACATCATGATGTAGCCACTGTTCAAGCAAGTCACTGATCTGGGTGGGTGCAGCCTTATCAGTCAGAACCTGCAGTCAGCAGGAATGAGGTCCGTGGCATTAACTCTTGAATAATGCAGCCTTTATCCAAAGAAAGACCTGGACCCCACCACCTCTGGCTCAAACAGTTGTTTTCAGCCACCCTTGTGTCAGCATTTCTATTATAAACCTTCCCCGCCCCCCATCCTGCTCCTCGCTCCTATCTTTTAAAATGTTATGACTCAGCCTAAAAGGCTTGGGCAGCATTAAAACTCTGTTCACGAGGTCAAAGCACAAGAGCCATTTTATTTGCATAGATTATTCCTATTAGAGGAATGCCATTGTGTTGGAAGGCTTAAAATGGAAACATCAGGTGTTTGTACTCTTGAAGGCAGCAAAACTGAGTATTTTTGAGTCCCGTTCCGCTGCAGAATTCTGTTTCCCTCAATATTGCAGTCTTACGCTTTTTAAAAAGCAAGTGTACAATTCTCTTGATTTGATGAGTTTCACAGCATGAAAAGTTCTTTAATATGCATAAAAATAGAGGACTGTGAACAGCTGGGGAGTGGGGAGCAAACAAAGCAGGACTACTAGGCAGTCTGACCTAGAGGGAAAGTACCTTCTCAGAGTCAAAGGATCACCCAAAGCTTCCTTCCTCATACCCACACCACCTTGTGTCTCTTATCATTCAAGGCAGCTTACAAATTTACCATTATTAAACAGAAGCATTACTGTCCAAAGCAGGGCCACACAATAACCCTTTCAACAAAGTAGTTCAGTATGACTATTCCCATACTCTCGATAGGGTGAATAATGATGAAATATTGACTTTAAATTTCCCCCCATTTATTTTATTTAACAAAACTTAAACTCCAGACAAGACTGAGGCACTGTTAGTAAGTGGTTCTCTAAACCAGAGGGGTTGGATACGGCCGGCTCTGGGTGGGGTAACATTCCCTCCAAAGGAGTAGGTACATAGCTTGCGGGTACTTCTAGACCTGTTAACGGTTGCTTAAGGTTCAGGTGGCCTCAGTGGCACAGAATGCCTTCCACTAGCTTTTTAGTGATGATGCAGCAGTGCCCCTATCTGGACTGGGATAGTCTTAACATCTGTTGTCTATGCTCTGGTAACCTCTAGGTTGGATTACTGCAATGCATTCTATGTTGGGCTGCCTTTGAAGACATTGCAGCAATTGCAGATGGCACAGAATTTGGCAGCTAGATTGTTGACAGGGACAGAACAGTCTGGACATATACCAATACCAATTCTGGAACAACTGCATTAGCTACCAGTTAGTTTCCTGGCTCAATTTAAAGTGCTGATTTAACTTATAAAGCCTTCTGTTTTTATTTATTGTGTTTATTGTAATTGCGTTTAGTATTTTTGATGCTCTAGTATTTATTATTTTCTTTGCCCTCCTGCTGAACTCAGGGTCTCCCTATCCTAAGGAGAAATAAGAAAGTGATCCATGACAGACAAAGACCCTGACAGACACATAGCATGATCCAAAGACTATCATGTGTAAGAGCCATTATGGAATAGCATCATCATTCATGGTTGTCACCATAAGTCTCCATAGTGAAAAAGCAAATGATTGTGGCTTGTCTTTTCTTCACCAATATGATCAGCTGCTGCAAAAGCAACAAATGAGGCTCCGGCTATGTTGTCTCCTTGGCATGCATGTATCACTTCTTTGGATCCTGACCAAATGCTTATTTTCTTTTGCCTTGTTTTGTTTTGCTTTGTTTGATTTGCAAACAGATTGTAGGGGAGTAGGAAGAGGCTGGAGACATTCAATCTGTTGCTTTCATGGCTTAAGGAGATTGGTTATGACCAAGTTTGCAGCTGTCAAGTTTCCTTCAGTTTACTTTAACTTCTGATTCATCTCTTGAATGTTTAAACAAATCAAAGGTTATCTCATTGTACAGTATACTGACTGTATGAATAGGCTCTGAATTAACTTGTTGGATAGGGAAAGACAGTTGACCTGACCAGGCAAGATTTTGGACATTGTAGACCATTTTCTCTAAAAAGGAGGATATATATTTACTAGATATCCTCCTTTTTTAGAGAAAATGGTCTATTTACTAGATGAGAATGAACTCTTGCATTATACACAGCACATGATGGCCCATGTGCTTTTGTTTATATTAACATCTCAATGCTGGGTAAATGTCATAAGATATAGCTGACTGAGACCATTTTGATCTTCACCCTGGTCAGGCCTCCAGCATTTTATATAAGGAACTCCAAGGAATAAACAACCACACCCTAGCCCAGGGGTCTGCAACCTTTAAGACAAAAAGAGCCACTTGGACCCGTTTCCGAAGGGGGGAAAAAACTGGGAGCCACAAAACCATTGCGACATTTAAAACAAATATATCTCCGGAGCCGCGATCTGACAGCGGGCGGGAAGGTGACGTTGGGACGGTGCATGACTAACGCACACACCGCCCCCAGGCGACGTCACAGTCAATACAGCGCCCGCCACAGTGGGGAGTGTCGGGGCGCACAATGCGCCTCCTCCCCTCGCTAGTATCTGCCCCGGAGCCGCGGCAAAGGTGTAAAAGAGCCACATGCGGCTCCGGAGCCGCGGGTTGCAGACCCCTGCCCTAGGCCAACCCCAACCTCTCTCACCACCAAGGAACACAAGCGAACAACACAAGCAACGCTGACACCAAACTCTACATACATTAAGCATAATAGAAACATCGCCACCCGACCCCACCCCCACCCATCTTCCCTCCCTACGCTCCCCTTTTTTTCTTTTTTTTTCTCCTCCCCCCCCCCAATGTCTCAACAAAAGAAACGGATTTGTAAAAATGTTACATGGAAAAAATACGAGGCATTACACTTACTTCTGTAAAACAAGAAAATCCTTAATAAAATATTTATTTAAAAAAAAGGAACTCCAAGGACCAAGTATGTTTAAAAACAACGTTCTCCAAGGTAGCTTTCTATGCAATGCTACTGCTTCCATACACAGGGCGAGCTACACAGACACAACTTTTCAGTCTCAGTGCAATGGATGTGATAATGGTGTTATGAGGAAAGGTTTGGATTTGTTAGGCAATGGGGAATATTCTAGGGCAAACTAGGCCTGCATAAAAGGGATGGCTCCATTTGCAGTAGGATGCAGGTACGGGATTATAGTCTTAGTCCCATACTCAAATCCAACAGCTGGTATAATTGCTTCAAAAGCAGGCACTGAAAGAGTTGGAAAAATTCAGTCTTCAACTACACATGGATACAGAAGACTATGGAACAGAATATTGTGCAATTCTGAGTATGTGTCCTTGGGGCGCCTACACAAGATGTGGCATTTTTAGTTCAGGTTAAGTAATCCAAGAGGGACACAGGTGGCGCTGTGGGTAAAACCTCAGTGCCTAGGACTTGCTGATCATAAGGTCGGCAGTTCAAATCCCCGCGGCGGGGTGAGCTCCCATCGTTTGGTCCCAGCTCCTGCCCACCTAGCAGTTCGAAAGCACCCCTAAGTGCAAGTAGATAAATAGGTACCGCTTTATAGCGGGAAGGTAAACGGCGTTTCCGTGTGCTGCGCTGGTGCTGGCTCGCCAGAGCAGCTTCGTCACGCTGGCCACGTGACCCGGAAGTGTCTCCGGACAGCGCTGGCCCCCGGCCTCTTAAGTGAGATGGGCGCACAACCCTAGAGTCGGACACGACTGGCCCGTATGGGCAGGGGTACCTTTACCTCTAAGTAATCCAGACTACCCACTATACCAATGAACATAGTCAGATATGGTTCATACTTTTACCCAGGGCCATCCTACACTAGCCTTGTGAAAAAGCACCGTGAGTCCCTCCATTCACCAAACAGATAAATTAAGAAAATCAGGAAAGCTCTGCTGGATCAGGCCAAATGCCTATAAAGTCCAGGTTTATGCTCCCACTGCAACCAGCCAGATACCTATGAGAAGCTCACAAAGAGGAGTGTGAAAGCACTCTCCCACATGTTGCCTTCAGTACTGAGGGTGATAAACGGCCATCCTGACCGACAGACACTGAAGTGTGAGCCAAAAGTGTGAAACTGGGTCCTCTGCAAGAAAGCCCACTTCATGTGTGCCCACTTCTCATGATTATATACCACTTGATTGTAAAAAGAACCTTGAAGTGGTTTATAAAAAAATAAAATAAAACAATAGAATTACCACTAAAAAAGTTACAGTTAAAACCACAATAGTATAAACTACGTAAAACAAATTTAAACTCATACAAATTTTCCAGTTGGTTGTCTGGTGAATCAGAGCTATTCACTATGCGAATCAGAGCTCGACCAAAACCGGTGGTCACAAAGAAACCTATCTGTAGAGGACCTCATGCACCTTCTCCACATGGGTACTGCAGCACCCAACTAAACCTTTCAAAAGTGGGATGGAGTCTCACCCTTAGCCCATTGCTTAATTAGCTTGCTCATTATAGGGCAATAAGCTGTTTTGAGTTTGCAATGTTAAACTGGAGAAATAGATTCAAATCTCAATAGAGGCCAACATTCACATTAATATGATTAGTAATGGCATGAAGAACCCAATCATTAAGAGTCCTTGATGGGGCAATCAGACATTACTGTTAACCTAGAGCACAATGGTGCCTACTGAAGATATTTTTGTTTAAGAAAGCTTTCCCTGAGGTGTGACTCAGTCATTTATGGAATATTAATTGTACATATGTAGAAACAGTTGTTTTTAGAGTTTGCAGGGATGGTTCTATTGTTTTTAAAACTTGTATTTTAACTCATTTTCTCTTGTTGTACATGGCTTGTAAAATAAATAAATTTCTCACTGCCACACAAACTAAACTCCCTTGACTAGAAAAGGGTTGTTGGTGTCAACATCAAATTTTCAGAAGCTCATAAGACTGGCCAGCAGTATTTTCTTCAAGTTATGCGCTTTACACTGTTTTCTTATTCCAAATTATGTGATTATTCTGATTCCTCCAAGGAAAGCATGACATGAGTGTACAGCACATGCAAAAAGCCACTCGTGGAAGTGTCAGACACCAAGCAAGTCGCAAACTATTTTTTAGAAACAACCTACTTACTAAAAGTTACCTAGAAAAGGTCTTAAATAGAAAGTACTTATGTAAATTGTGGGTTTTCATGACGTTTGAAGCAACCATCATAACATGAAGTGTAAGGAAGTGATCTTGCCTCTGTTGTATAAAGGAGAAAAGGGAACACACGCCTATGAATGAAGTGAAGGAGGAGTCAGGGGAGTGGGAGGGAGAAGTGGAGGTTATTTTCATATCAGTGGAGGGGAGTTTAAAAGCTAAGTGTGCAATTGGGAGCCACAAAATAAGACAACACTGGGTCTCACATCAAGGCAGATGGGGTGATAATAGGGCCTCATGTAGACCAAATATCTTGTTCTCTCTGAGGTGATAAAATTTGTGTACGGGGAATACTATTTCAGACTGCAAGGCGGGGGCTAACAATTTCCATCCATACAAAATCATATTCTGTACACACAAAAACGACCAGGGAGAAAGGTTCAAGTCTAGCTTACTCTCCCCGCACCAAGAAAAGCAGCTGAAGTGGAGGTGGGTGGTTTTTCAATAGAAAAGCAGCTGGAAGGGTAAAGCAGTCTCTGAGCAGGTGGGGTTAGTGTAGTTTGGCACAAAAGGTGGAGTTGGGGGGCGAATTGTGCAGTTGGACAGCTGATAAAATGCAGTTTTGAAAAAGGAGGATCAGGCACTTTAGGTTTTTGTGTTTATTAAGCATTTAAATAACAGGCCATGTCAAGGACAGAATGTATACAAATTATATACGGGTAGAATGCACTCAGTTTTCTTACTTATTACAAACGACTTAAATCACATTATAACACCTTTGTTTGGGCCTCTTCTTCACCTTCCGGCAGGTGACGCTTCAACTCATCCAGGTAAATACCCTTAAAGGACTCCGATTTTTTTTGTGCTGGTTAGTTACTGAACTAAGGCAGATTCATAAATGCACCTTTGCTATACAGTAGATCAGGGGTCAGAGGGACGCGGGTGGCGCTGTGGGTTAAACCACAGAGCCTAGGACTTGCCAATCAGGTCAGCGGTTCAAATCCCCGTGACAGGGTGAGCACTCGTTGCTTGGTCCCTGCTCTTGCCAACCTAGCAGTTCAAAAGCACATCAAGTGCAAGTAGATAAATAGGTACCTCTCTGGCGCGAAGGTAAACAGCATTTCTGTGTGCTGCTCTGGTTTGCCAGAAGCGGCTTAGTCATGCTGGCCACATGACCTGGAAGCTGTATGCCGGCTCCCTCGGCCAATAAAGCGAGATGAGCGCCGCAACCCCAGAGTCGGCCACGACTGGACCTAATGGGCAGGGGTCACTTTAAAAAATAAAAATCAAACCTAAACAAAGTTACAACTACCCATCGCATGTCATTTGACCCTAATCACACCTTTGTGATCACATTTCCTGACTTATTTTGTCAGATCATCTTTTGTTTTCACCTTCATTGCCACAACTTAACTCGTGAGCAACCTTTTTCTTCCAGAGATGATGCGTATTCAGCCATTGCCTGGCAAGCAGAAATCTAACCGATTTAACTCTCACGATCCACACAGAAGCTTAACCTATTGCCATTTTTGCCTGCTGCGCAGTTGGTTAAAGAGCATAAAGCAGGAACTCACCTGTCTTAAGCGGTCTTCAGTTTCTAGGCAAGATAGAAGGAGGGCTGGACCAAAAAAAGGACATTTCCCCCCTCACCCCGCCTTCCATAAATCCTTAAGTTTCTAAATTGAGAGGCTCATGCCTGTCTATATCAGAAATCACACGCGAACCTAGGCTCCCTGGTGCGGCTACTCAACGGCGGGGGGCAGTGGAAAGAGAGAGGTGCACTCTACACGCGCTCAGAAGCACTCTCCTCTTCACGAATCCCTCGCGCCCAAAGGAGGTTCCGGACTCAGAGGAAGCCCTGTCAACGGGCGGCGAACACGCAAGCCGATCTTCCGCTGTCATCTCTCTTTGGATTAAGGGCGGGCTTCAAAGTTCAGCTCGCGTGGGGCGGGAAGGAAGGAGGGCGAGCTCCTTCGGCGGCCACTTTTAACTTGCAGGCAGCCACCCACCCAAGCCCCACGACGAGACCCAGCAAGACGCTGGGCTCGGCGGGAGGGCGAGCGAGCGAGCAGGCGGTCGGACTGCCTGCCTCGGATAAAGGTGCCCGCCGCTTGACTGGCGGCCACTCCCAAAGGCGGCCCTGGGTGGGGCTTCGCGGGCCTCGCTCCGCGAGCAGAACCGGTCTGACGGCGGAGGCTCGGAGGCAGGGAGGGAAGCGCCCTCAGGTCGTTGATTTCTCGGCCTGTTTCATGTGGCGTTTAATCTGACTCTTCCATCGAATCCGCCGTCTGATTTTGAGCGCCCCTAAGGGGGCTCACGTCTTGGTCAGTTTATATCGCATTAGCCGTCTCGCATGGATATTATTATTATTTATTTTTAAAGGAGGGAAAGACTTTCCCCACACGTTCCCTCAGCACTTGGTGGTCTCAGCCGTGGTCTTGAGCCACTTCTGGTGGCCTTCGCCGCCGCAGACGGGTGGGGAGGAAATATAACGAATACACATGCCCCCTCCGACAACCTGCTCTCTGCCCACTTTTCATAGGGTTTACCTCACCCCTGAGGGAACGCCGTTCGCAGCAAAGCCTCTCTGGCATAAATGTCACCTGCCCAAGGCATTTTGGCACCTGAGGCGAACCACAAAATGGCGCCCTTCTGAGCACCAGGGAAGAAGGCGTGAGGGAAGATCTACATCAGGACCTTTTCCTTTTATACATCAGGAACAAGAGGGTGGGTAGGTGGGAAATAAATATCTACATCATGGGGCTCTGCTCCTGCTGCTGCTGCTGCTGTGGATCCTGCCGCCAGAGGCGGTTACCTCACCTTGCCTAATGGGTGGGCCAGCCCTGCATAAGCAATGGGTACGTTTGGGCAGCCCTGATCTCCCACCTCACCCTCTCCTTAACAATAAAATTGCTCGCTGGATCCCATCAGCAGCACACCCATCATTTTTATCTGAGAGAAAAGCAGAAGGATGTGGGTGTGCAGAGTGAGATAAGGAGATATAATATCAGTTGGGAGAATGAGCAACTTGCCCCAGTTATGCGGTGATCTTTATAGTTGAAATATTCAAATCTTATAGTCTGAGACTTTTTGTGAGAAATGTATATGTTGTCTTTTCAGTTTGCTCCTGCAGAAAAGGAAAATGTTTTTATTAATCGTGTAAATCATAGGGCTTTTAAGAAAATTGCAGCAGGGGTGTGTAAGGCTATAGGAATATTGCAGCCAGGATGTGGAGTAGCTGTTGGTAGCATATTTCAAACTAGCTGTGGTCACATGTTCTTTGGGTGTTGTTTCACTCGAAACCTTGAGGCTGGGAACTTTTTGAGAAAGATAAGTTGTTCTGAAGAAATAGAGTATCTTTAGCAACCGTGGCCAGGGGCTTTTTGCAAAACAGGTAGTTGAAACAGGTCACGGTGTCACACACTTCAGTGAAATAAAGGAACCTAGCCTTATTTCTAAAACAGTATGAAGGGGACAGAGGCTTGACCAAATTAGGGGCTTTAGGGAATGGGAAAAATTAACCAAATAAGGGGCTTTGGGGGATGAAAGAGGGGGTGGGGGTTTGGATTTTACATAGCAATAGACGGACACGATAGGTGTTGAACTTTGAATGCCCCTTCCTAGTGGGCGGCAAAGGAGGGACTTGCGCTTGGGGAAAAGGTTTACCGTATTTTTCGCCCCATAGGGCGCACCTAGTTCTGGGGGGGAGGAATAAAGGGGGGGGGAATTATTTCCCCCCCAGGCGTGGGGCTGGGGAAGCCCGAGCTTCCTCCGAGCCCAGCCCCCAGAACAGGCTGCTATCCGCAAGCCTAGGGAGCCCGGCGGGAAGTCGCGCCGGGCTCCCAAGGGTTGTGGAGAGCTGCCCGAAGCCCGGGGCGCGCTCCGCTGCGCTCCCCAGGTTTCAGGCTGCAGGCTGCTGTCCGCAAGCCTTGGGAGCCCGGCGGGAACTCCCACGGGCTCCCAAGGCTTGCGGATAGCTCCCTGAAGCCTGGAGAGCGAGAGGGGTCGGTGCACACCGACCCCTCTCGCTCTCCAGGCTTCAGCGAAAGCCTGCATTCGCCCCATAGGATGCACACACATTTCCCCTTCATTTTTGGAGGGGGGAAAGTGCGTCCTATAGGGCGAAAAATACGGTAAATATTCATGTTTCTGATAAAGTGTGTGCCTGCCTTTTCAGGTCAACCACTTGCAAGTGTTTATTTTCAATAAAATATTGCTGCTTCATCAACTTTGCCCAGACTTTATTATTTCGAAGGGGTAAAGGACCTAAGTCCTGGCCTAGGGACCAGTGTATCTGTCTCACATTTTTGCACCTCGTTTAGCCGTGTCCCTTTGCTTTGCCTAACTATTATCTCCCAAAGCTGAAGCCCTTTCCCCAAATGGACCTCATGTGGTTCTTTGAATAACTTGGTCAGATCTTCTAAACAAAGTCCTCTCATAGTGTTGCACATTTCCATTTTCAAATGTGGAGCTGACAGAACCAAACTGGCAGAACTCTCATCTGTTGTCCTCCAACAAAATACCGGTTTTTAACAAGTTGCAACTG
Source organism: Podarcis muralis (assembly GCF_964188315.1). Lineage (NCBI taxonomy): Eukaryota > Metazoa > Chordata > Lepidosauria > Squamata > Lacertidae > Podarcis > Podarcis muralis. Next base: position 15,759,630 of record NC_135660.1, read on the forward strand.
GATTTGATGCAGTTTTAGAATTTCAGTCGAAGAGCAAAGGAGTCCCTCTGGCAAGGGAAAACTGGAATAAATGTCTGACAAGAATAATCATCTTTGGGCAGCTAACCTATGAAGCTGTTACTTTTTTGTAAATATATTTGTAAATACTAGGAAGGGGGCACTACCCCTATCCCTAATTTCAGTATCCTAGTCCCAAACTCCACTATCAGATTCTGGAAGGCTGATGTTTAGGATGCAAGTTTAATCACACTTACTATGTCCCTTTGAACTCGGTTGATGTTACTTCCAAATAATTATGCATAGGAATAATTTCCATTGAACAAAACAAAACTTCCTTCATAAATTCAGTGTAGTCCTTGGTACTCTAAAGCCATTACAGCAGCAAACAACACCGAGGAATCTTTTCACTCCCATTTCCCCACCTAGTTATCAGAAATGTCCACTCCTTAACCTGCAGGGTTAATTGGACATATTCCAGAATTGTTCTTGAGTTTCTGCTTGGCACTTACACCCTATGTTTCAAACAGCCGAGCCTTTTTCTGCCATAGGTTATTTTGTGCTTGAACAGAAATTACTATTTCCCCTTGTCAGCATCACTAGTGAGTTCCTTATAAACCCTTCAGGATAACTTGACTGGTATTTTTAATATATATTTTATTTTTTCTATCATTTCTATTTATTCCTGACATTCCCCTTGCTTTGAATGATAATTTGAATTATTAATTGTACTTAAGCTGGAACTGTACACTGACTATGGCCTGCCCATTACCCTCCCCTAGCTGCTATAGACTATATACGTCCCATGACAGGCGGGATGGGAGCAATGTGTATGGGCAAATGCCTCCTAAACCAAAGGAGCCTGCAAAGGTCCTTGCTTATCTCTATAACCAGAATAAATTTTAGAGAAGAAAATGAATCATGCACATTTCCTTGATTTGCACAACTTATACAGGTTGCAGAATTGACTATAGTGACAGAAACCATCCATTCCTTACTGTACTGTTTTTTTCTGGTCCATTTAATTTCATCTTCTTTATAACCACTGCCTTATTTGTTGTGATGTTACAGAACCCAGATGAAACGCAGGAAGGCATAGAGATAAGGAAAGTGGGTGAGTGGCACGTTAAAAGGATACCAGAATACAAGACATAATTCAACCCAGGCTTATGAGGGTTTAGTGTCAAAACTTGTTTTCAGCGCTAGTGCTCATCCTAAACAGAAAAGACGAGTCTGCTTATGAGTATGTATAAAGTTCCCTCCTCATTGAATAGCTCTACTCAGTTAAGACACAACTAGGATTGCATTGCACAGAGAACAAACTACAGGAAATGACTTTCTTCACACAATTTGTAGGGACTAAAACTGACTCAGGCTCAAACTGTCACTCAGCTATGAAACTTGGGCCAGTGATTTATTACTACTACTACTACTACTACTACAACCACAGCTACTAGATTTATTACCCACCCTTCACCAGCAAGTCTCAGGGCAGGCTACAACAATTTGAAATTTAGTATTAAACAGTAAAGACAAATTACAGTCACTGGAATAGAGTGGGTCCTGAAAACACACATCTCAGTTAGCTTGATCTGCATCACAGGGTTGTTATGGAGATAAATGTTTAAAGGAGAAAACCTATGTATACCACCCTATGCTCATCAAAGGAAGGGAATAATAGAAAAGAAACATATTAATAGAAATATATTTTAAAAATGGAAAGAGTTACGTGACAGCTGTTGCTAGACACTACAGGAGGGGAGTGGAAAAGCTGCACATCATCCTTTAGTATGTAAACCCAATATTTATTTATTTGTTGAGATTCAAAGGGTCTCAAAGGCAATTTACAAATAGCAAATACAAAAATAAAGCTGAGTGGGGGGGGGGAATAAACCATTTTTTAAAAAACCACAAACCACACAAGCAGCAAGGAGGTGAAGAAACAAAGTAAACACATCATCATAATCAAAGCAAAGTATATTGAACACAGCAAAAGTGGTGGTAGTAGAAGCAGTTTTAAAAGCTTTCCTAAAAAGCGAAGTTTTCAGCACCTGCCAAATGACACACGGTGACTAGGTCAGAACTGTAATTCTATTGTTGCGTGCTTTAGATACATTTATTTGTCCAGGCCTTATAGACGCTATAGGAGCCAAGTCTCTTGGTCAAGGTACTGCTGAGTGCTGCTGCTGTTCTATGTATAGAATTATCAGTGTTGGATTTGCCAGTGATTAAACTATTACGATGTTTATTATATTATATTGTTAGCAGCCCTGTGCTTCTCTGATAATTGAGGAGGCATCTAAAATCTGCTGTTTTTTTCTCTTTCATAGCTCTGAGCAGAATCTGCTTGTTTCTCTGCCGCTGCTGCCCAAGTTTTCTCCATGATGAAAATCCACAAAATAGATGAAAGCAAGTTATTATCCTCTTCTCCTGCACTTGGCCTCTAAGGTACACTCTTACTAATTATGAATTTAGTATGGCAGAGTAAGAATCTGCCCAGACACAAACACAACTCCCTTGTACCACCTGGAAATGGATCCATACAAAAAGCATGGGTGCATAGCGGGGACTAGTTTAACTGCTGCTTTCCAAAGCTGCTCTACAGCGCTATTCCTGTTTTAAGACAGAAAATTATTCAAGTGGTCATTTAATACCATGTTTTCATATACAGTATTGCATTATAAAGTAGTTCCAGGAGCTATGTAACTCCCTAACCCGCCTGCAAGTTGGACTTCCTCTTACTTCCATAACAAGCAGGTAGCCCTAAATACCTACAGTATAAGGGAAGAATTTACTAGAATGCAAAAGCCAAGAAAGCGGCTCTGTTCCTCCTCTTTCTGTATGTGAGAGGCCCAGAAACATAGGTTGGAGTTCAGGTCAGGAGATTTTTGTCTGTGGCTAAGCAGCCTAGGAGACTCAGGTGTGTGTGCACACAAGCCTAAATGTCAAAAGAAATGCAAAAAGTGAAACATTTAAAAATGCAACATGCTACTACAAAATATATTTAGCAAGTTTTACCAAATACTCTTCAGCTATTGCTGTAAACATTATTTCAGATAAAGCCATTTTTTAAATAAAAGGTACACATCAAACAAAGGAAAGAATATCTGGGTTGTCCTGGTCATAGTCAGTCACTGTACCACTGGGCTGTGCTATGCTCTTCAATTCTTCAGTTTCATTTTTTAATCAAATCAAGTATATTCAGTAATGTGGACTTTGATCAAGCAATTTTGTATCTCGAGAGAGTTAAAATTGTTCAATAGATCCATAAGGGCAAAAAAAGATTATGCTGGATTAAAAACTACATAATTAGCATACAATGTAGTTTTATTACGGTACATGTACTCATGTTTGGATCAGTTTCCTGAACTTGCCTTTCAGTTCTTACCTCTGAAAGGAGAGCTGAGGGACAGCTGTTTGTTTATTTACAGACTCCTATCCAATCATTATATGCCACCCCTATGTCAAAACCCCAGGTTTCCTATCCCCTCCCCATTTATTATTATAGGGTTCTCCCCACACATGACAGGTTTAAAAAAACTGAAGACAAAACTTTTCTAAATGGCATTTGCAGTGATAAATCAAGCAGAGAACAAGTTAAGCACCCACTTCCTGCCCACAATCCTTCCTACAAATAGTCCCAAGCTTTCTAGTAATGTTACACTGTAAACAGAGTTCCCCTTGTAATTTATAGTGTGCAAGCCCATCCCATCCATGAGGCGGGGTGAAGCAACTGCCTCAGATGGTGGAAGCCCCCAAGGTGACCCCCCACAGGCACCCACCACTGTGGTAGAGAAGCAGCCCTAATTTCTGGTGAGATCTTGCTGGAAATCAGTACTGCTTCTTCTCTACCAGTGGCAGGGACAGTGGGATGAACAAAGTGGAGGCTGCAGGGCAGTGTGGCATTTATTCTGTGAACTGCCCTGAGACCCCCAGGTATAGGCAGTATATGTTGTTGTTGTTTAGTTGTGTCCGACTCTTTGTGACCCCATGGACCAGAGCACGCCAGGCACTCCTGTTTTCCACTGCCTCCCACAGTCAAACTCATGTTCGTAGCTTCAAGAACACTGTCCAACCACCTCATCCTCTGTCGTCCCCTTCTCCCTGTGCCCTCCATCTTTCAGTATATAAATTATCATTATTATCATCATCATCTCCCAAAACAAGACACACCACCCCAGTTAGTGTGGCCTTGGTATCTTAGAGAGTTGCTGCCAGTCAGAGCAGGCAGCAGCAGCAGGCAGATAGTGTACATGAACAGTCTGACGCAACATGAAAAAGCTTTTTGCTAGTTTTTTTTTCTACAGCAGTTCTAAAAATGAACTTTTTCTCCTTTTCAAAATTAAACCGGAGGTTCTCTGGAATTGTTCATACTTTGTGTCAACTACTAGATTGCACCATACCCAGCCCTGGTGATTAGCCTAATGCAATGAACAGACCTCTGCTCATTTCCTGCTATTTAAGCTGATGGTGTGTTTTGAATATTTAACTGCACAGCATGTTGTTTTTCATGCTTCTTCAGTTTAGCTCATGATGATATTTTATATATATATATTATATATATTCAGTAATATATATATATATGTACAGAAAATTTATAGATCACTTAAAGAGATCCCTGAGCGGTATACATAGAAAAAGTATAGATAACACACAGTTAAAGTCCACAACAATCCAAAACTCACTTTTTCCATATAGTCTTTTGTTTGTCCTCATCACCCTCATTTACATGCAGTTTGCCTATGTTCATCCTTGCTTTCTTTTGTCTGTTCCTTCTTTCCGTTGCTGCTCCACAATCTGTCTTAGAGTGTAAGCACAGTGAGAGCAGGGACCTACCTATGTTGCCTTTGTAACTGGGTAAATACCATGTACTCCAATGGTATGAATGAACAAAGAAAAATTCAGAAAAAGGTTGGCAAGCATAGAACTTTTCCTTCCCATGCTTCAGATGCCTCCCTTAGGATCATGGAAATCCAATAAGATAGTGGAAAGAAAGTATGATGTAGCATTGATTTTCTCTTGCTAATATTTCTGTTTAAAATGTAGCATCCATGCTCAGGTCAGTGCAGCACTCTTCCTATCTGCAATAAGCAAGTTGGAGATACAAAGATACTCTCAGCAGTTCAGATGTACTGAACGAGCATACCTGAGATCTGAAAGTAACCCAGATAATCCTTCATCTGCTTGGGATCCCTGTCTTGTATTCAGATAATAACCATGTGTCATTAATTATCACTAAGTCAAATTACTTGGTTCAGATTTCTATTGGCCTTGGGGGAGGGTTTGAAACTGCACGGCTCCCTAAAAATTGGATTAATCATTAAGGGAGAGCAAGTTCTGAAAACTGTGAGTGTGTGGGATTACTTTTAAGGATACAGTCTTTAAAAAACAACAACAGGGGAAAGCTTCACCTTGGTAGCTGGGCAGCAGAATGTCCTATGGGAACAACACTCTGCCAAAAGCACTCTTCCTGATTTATTGTTGAAGCAAATGAAGTTGTATTTTGTTCTTGAAATCAACACCACCTCACAGTTTGCATAAACGAGTGAACCATGAACCAGCTGCATAGGTGTGTCTGACTGATACAAACATATATTAAGCATTTAACCAGGACTATGCACTGTGAAGTTGATGTTAAAACTACTAGTTGTGGGCCAAACTAGATATATTAAATACATTAGTTAAGTTCATTGATTTCAATTAACCTACCTGAGCATGACATAGTTGGATACAGCCCATTGACCTGTTAAGAGAGACAGAATGTCTGCAGGAAGCACTGCCAAAAAAGAAATTGGCAACCCTTTTTATGCACACATCAAACCTACCTACTCTAATGCAGTTCCACAGTGCTTCTCTGAAAATCAGGATGTGGGCAAGTTAAGGGTACATCTGCATCTACTGTATCCCCTCAAACAGCAATAGTTACTCCATTAGTAAGTTCAGTAATTATATGCCTCATCTTGGTTGATGTAGAAGTCCTTCAGCTCATCCTGATTTGCTTGCACAAAATGTGTGCGGAGACTATACAGTGTCCACCCTTTATTGAGCATTCATTCTCAATTCATTCCCCATTGTGGGGAGCTTGTACAACAAGCAGCACTCATCCCAGTTTGTTTGCCTGGAGGTTATATGTCTTCCTGTCCATCTATTAGTATCTCATGCTTTTTAGTGCATTTTCCCATCATTTCCCCTAATTGCAAAAAGTATGCTTTTCTCTAAATAAATAAATATGTGAATGTGTTGTGCCAGAGCACTTCAACCCACTTCGATTGTGGAAACCTAAATTTTGAGAATGTGACTGAATGCCTCTTGCAAAATATTGGCAGTCCAGATGCAACTCAGCAGACACATTGATGTGAACGAGGGCAATGTATTCCTCACTGCAATGTCAGCATGAACAGATCAGAAGGAAGTGTTTTAGTAATGAAACTACTACTACTGTTTGAGAGGGCAGGTATGAACATACCCAAATTTCCTCTCCTTTGTGTTCTTCCCAACTTACGTATTTTCAAAGGCACTTGCCCCTAGCTGCTGCCAAATGTGCTGTTCTAGGAGCGATTTCCTGTGCTGAATTACTAATATACAAATAGCCTTCACGTCTGAAACTCAACCACAGCATGCAAAAATTCCACATTAGCCTGAGCAGCCTCTCCAAAGACGTCTAAAAGAATAAGACAAGCTTTTACAGTATTTAGAAAATAATGATGATGGTGGTGGCGATGATGATGCAATCCCCACCAAAGCAGAGACATTATATTCAAGTTCACTGAACTTTGTGGCTATGATGTAATTTAAATGATAGAAATTAGAATATTGCAGAGATGCTAAATTTCTTTTAGCAAACAGAACCAAAGAAAATGCACTTCTTCCTCTCCCATTGTTAAAAGAAAACCACTTTCAAAAATAAGATTGGCAACACAGCAGTGCGTTGCCTGGCGGTGGGCAGAGCCATAGCAATAGCTTCCTGGCAACAGGATCACGGCTGCTTAGTGGGAGGGATGAGTTTGGGAGCTCCAGATTGGCTCCATTGGTGAAGCGTTCAGTTCAAACATTGCTGATGCCTCATTCCCCTCCCTCCCTCACCATTCTGGAAAATAAGATACATTTTAATATGAGCTATATAAAAAAGAAAGCAAAATCTAATTGCAGCAAATAAAATTTGGATTAAAGTTAACTTTCCGGGCAGGCACATAATAAACATTTTTTATGATGTGAAGCATCTGCTGAGGTAAGTACATCAAATAAGCATCTGATTTTTTTCCCCAAAACAAAATTGAGAACACTATAAAGGAGATATGAATATTGACAAATATTTACAAAACTCAAATCGTCCAAATTGCTTAAAAGATGGAGACCATCTGTGTTTCTGTAATTTAGCATACATCACAAAATCATACCATACTGAAATAAATTTATATTTTTGATTTTAGCCTCTAATGACTCTAAATTTGAATGTCAAATTTCCAAGTGACACAACATCGCACAATAATTCAGATTAGCTCCTGCCAAGTCCTTTCAGAATTCTGTAATTGTGAATCATACTGCAATAAGAAAGTATATAGAAAACTCTTTTTATTGTTTTTATTAAATATTTTATTGGGTTACAGAAGTACATGTGGCTCTGCCTCACTGGAAACAAATCTCCTGGTCACCAAATTTCACCAAGACACTATTTTCGAGAAGCAAAATAAATGCACACTTGTTTCTAGAGTTGCCAGCTTTTGAACTAGTCCCATTTGATTTGCATCAATTAGCAGGTCATAATACTTATCTCCCTGCTGTGAAAAGCTTTCATCGGCTAATTCCTGCATACCAAGCTCCTTTAAAAGCAACAAGAATAGGGGAAGCTGTGTGCCCCTCCCCCAAACTGGCTACACTTTCTCTTCCTCATTTATGGCACATCATCCCCAGGGCTTTTCTCAAAATATGCACTTTAGTGGTAGGGACCTTCACATTTTTCAAAGACATAGAGAGCAGTTTTCTCGGTGCAACCTTACATCTGCATAGAAACTAATCCAATTAGGTTTGCTATCAACTTGCAACACTCAGTTTTTAGACTGTGACTTGTCTTCTGCAAGTGTTGAGGAAAGTGGTTAACATGTGAGGCAGCGGGCATTGAAATGAGGTGCCGTAGTCCACCCCATTCCCACTGCACTTTGTAAGTTGGAGGGCAACTGTGTGCCACAGGAAGTCAACTTCTATTCATGCTGTTGGCCCTGCATTGTGTGCAGCCCTGGGAAATCAGGGTTCTACATGCAGGGCTGATGATACATGTATAGAGTCGGAAGGGATTCTGGGGGTCATCTAGCCCAACCCCAATGCTATGCAGAAATGCTTGCTCATTCCCACCTCTCCCTCTCATTTATTAGTTTAATGATTTTCCTAGATGGCTGAAGGGGTTTTCTTGCTTTCTCTCTCTCCCTCCCTTCCAGCTTTGCTTAACATCCACTTTGATGCAGAGTTCTGGAAAACCGGAAAGCCTGCTCACTAATTTGTGGCAATGTGGTTGGTGCTAATAAAGAGATTGTCAAGTATAGCATTTCAAATAATTTGTTTTAAAAAGTTCTCATCTTTAAAAACCACAAAAAGTTACAACCTTATTTTTAAACAGCTTAGCTAGTTCTTCAAGTTTGGAACAGGTTGCAAGGCCAGGATTTATTTTTTTTTATAAAGGAGGCCATTCTCCCCGCCCTCCACTCCAGCTGCTCACACACACAGTGCTTTTCTAATGTGCATTGCACATTCATGTTTCCCATAGAATAGGAAGGCCTTTGGGAGGGTTCTGAGCAAGTGTCGTCCCATGCACAGTGATCCCTGCAGGCAAGGAGACTGTTGCAGGAGAGGAGGGTGTATCAGTCTTCCAGCCCCAGCTTACTACCAGTAACATGACCTAATACACCCAAGAAGGAACCACCTAGTAGTGGAGATCAGCCAGAGTCGGGGGCATAAAAATGCAGAGAGAGACTGGTGTGTTGGGGAGGGAGATGTTGTGCACAGTGAAACAATGACTTAATGTATAATCTTGGGCCAAGCAGGCTCACTTTCTTGTGTGATCTGCTTTGCATGGGGTTTGTGTTTTCTTCTATGAAGTTACTTACTGATTGCCTTTCAGACTACTGCCTCTCTGCCTCAATGTCTCTCATCTGTAAAGTGGGCAAAAAAATTTTTTTACAACCTCCCCTCTTCTAAATGTTATATTTGTTCACCATATATTCATACAAGTGGGAACAGCAACAAAATGTTGTGCTGTGGAGTGCTTCTGTTCATAATTCCAGCCACCACCTCTTGCAGAATACTCCATTCCATCCCTCCTCCACACTTACCATCTTCCCCCTTAACAGTCAGGATTTTGTGCCCACTGAACATGCTTAGTCCTCATCGTGCTGTTGTGGATTTTTTTTTCTGTTGAGGGTTTTATTCTTCCCTAAAGTGTTGTCTGGGGCTGATAGGAGTTATAATAATAAAAATAATAACTTTATTATTTATACCCCACCCATCTGGCTGGGTTTCCCCAGCCACTCTGGGCATTAAAAAATTGTAAAACGTTGTTGTTGTTTAGTCATTTAGTCATGTCTGACTCTTCATGACCCCATGAACCAGAGCACGCCAGGCACTCCTGTCTTCCACTGCCTCCCGCAGTTTGGTCAAACTCATGTTGGTAGCTTTGAGAACACTGTCCAACCATCTCGTCCTCTGTCGTCCCCTTCTCCATTTCCTCCATGCCGTGCACAATCTTAGAAACTTCTACCATGCTTTCTATCATTGCTGCTGAACTACAACTGCCATTATCCCTGACGACTGGCTAAACTTGCTGGGGGTCATAGGAGCTGTAGTTCAACATCTGGAGGGCTAAAGGTTCCACACCTCTGTTATAGGGATTTGAAGGGGCAGGGGCAAGAGATGGCCCCAAGTGGATGTTACAGGAATGAATTCCATGTATATCCAGCTTCTGTGCAGCTGGATGGGCTGTGGGAGAAGAGATGGCTAGAGGCACACTTTTGTTTGATGCTCACTCCCTTATAGAAGGCAGGGGCCCTACTCACTTCCTATTCTGGTAAGGAAGAGATAATTCCGTTTACCTTCCATTCAACTAGTCTTTGAAGCTGTGTATGTCAAACGAAAACAGCTTGTTCCTGGAACTGCTGTGTGCTGAAGATATAGGGCCCCTTATCTTTATGCCTTTATAGGTGTGCACACCACCTAGTAAAGTAGCTAAAAAACACCTTTTCATCAGCGACTGGCCCAATAAACCTTTACTCTCATCCACACTGCTCTTTGGAACTGAGATCTTAGCAACAGCACCATATTACTATAAGCCATACATAATAGGCATGCTCCCTATCTCCACCCCCACAGGTTTTCTCAGAAGTCTTGCACCATAAAAATCCAGTGAGCACAGGCAAATATTTATATTCACATGTATTTATGTGCACATGCACAAAAAGACAAAGGGGGGGGGGAGAGAAAAGAAATAAGTGACTTCATGCATGTTTCCAAAAGTAGTGCACAATTTTACTAGCCAACTCTCACACACATACATTGGTACCCTTTTAAAAAATGGGGGGGGGGGAGAGGTGTTGTGATTTAGTGTAGGTACCTAAATGAGGGGGACCACGGGTTCACATTCCTGCTGGACTATGAGCTCACTGCATGACTCTGAGTCCTCCATTCACTCTTAGCTTAATCTGCCTCACATAGTTATTTTGAGGATAAAGTAAGGGGGAGTATGTATGCCATCCTGAGCTCCTTGAAGGAACAATGAATAAAAATGTGGGGGAGGGGGGAGAGACAATTTTTAAAAATCACCAGTTATTTCCAATATATAGAAGCTCCCCTATCTGGTTGCTCAATGGTTATTACCCACTGTAGGCGATTAGGCAAGTAGGAATTTACAAGCTTGAAACAAGTGAACGGCAATATATTGTAACCCTTAATGCCTTTTTCCCTGTCAGAGATGTATTTTCACTAATCTAGAGCTCTAAAATAATTCCTTATGAGCCTTGGCTGACCAGGTCTGGTGATGGGGTCCTCAGCATGGTCTAAGGTATCTTTTTACATTTCCCAACACTTAATTTCTTAATTGTACCCATCTGAACAGCAACGTATGTATGTATGTATGTATGTATGTATGTATGTATGTATGTATGTAGAATCACAGCCTTCTAAATAATTCTATTTCATTCTACTTCCATGCCCACCTGCTGAAATGTGAAGCCAGTGGGCATGATAGGACATTTTCAGAGACACTTGAACTGTAGACATCCTCCCCCCCCCCCCCAAGTGAGGAACCCTAGATTGCCTTGTAACAAGTATTGCCAAAGTGGGCAATGGTCAAGGATGCTGGGAATTGTAGTCCAACAACATCAGGAGTGTACCAAGTTGGCTATTCCTGGCCTACAGCTAGATTCCTATGCAATCCCACCCTGACCTAGTTGGTAATTATCCCCCGTATGTTGAAACTTACAAGTTTGGGGAAAGCCTTGTCAATTTCACCCATGTCTCCTCAGGGTTTGCATTAAAAACACACACACACAACTGAGCTATTACTATGTGTATTGCCACTGGTGTATATGTATAAGAAAAACATGCAAATGAAATTAGTGGGCTTTCTCATGGACCTTGTCAGTTTTATTTCAAAAGGGAGGAAAGGCAATGGAAAAGGTGTTGAACAGATGCCCGTCACATTCATTCATTCATTCATTCAAATAGGAGGAATTGGGTTATAACTGTGAATGGTGACCATCAAAACAGTTCTGTCACACAGGGAAGAGAGCTTAAACTGTGAAAAAAGGCCATGCCGAAATGTGAACTTCTTTACTGGGAGGAGGGGAAAGTGGATGAAAGACTAAAAATGTGCTTTGTATAGAACACCACCTATTCACAAATGTTGTGCATTTTGCAAACTGCAAGCTGTAATTGTAAATCTACCTTCTTGCATAGCCAATTTTAAAAAAACCCTAATAAAAATGCATTTCTGTCTTTCAGGCATGCTTTCAGTTGCACATCCACCATGGGAAAGAAGCTCAAAAGCTTCTTTAGTATACATGTGGTTTGGTTGCACACACCCTTCCATATTCTCATTACCTTCATGGCAACGCACAACAATAAAAAGCTATGTTGGACTTGCGTAGCTGAGAAAAAGTAATTTTCCCACCCTCCACTAAGAACATCATTTACACTAAGCAACAATCATTTTCCAGCTTGACACACCCTGTTACAGAGGTAACCCAAGCCACAATTTCCAAGGCTTGTTTATTCTTTGGCTTTCTTTTGTCACTGTATGCTATATGCCTAAGAAAAATGTAGCAGGACATATGACAAAAGCAAAGGATATTCTGGCCCTGATAGGAAGAGAGATTTTTCTGTGCTTGATCTTTGTACTTGTTTTAAAGCACAGGTGAGGGAGAAGAACAGATGGCACAAGGAGAGCCACAATTTTGCAAAGTTGTCTCAGAGTACAGTTGGCAGAGCTTTGGTCTAAATCATGGGGCAAGGTCATAGCTGAGTGGTAGAGCATCTGCTCTGCACATAGAAGGTGGTGGGTTCAGCCTCCAACATCTCTCCAGGTACGATTGGCAATTTGTCATTCCAATCAATGTTAAGCAAATTCAGTTTTTCTTCAAACTTATCTCTCAATCTGCCTTCTCTTACTTGATTAGAGAAGTAATATTGATGGTATATGCTGTTCCCCACATCTTAGATAGCCATAAATCTCTAGAGGTTAGTATGGAAAGTCTGCAGTTTTGACAAATTAGCATTCTACTGTTGCCGTATTTTGAGGAGCGAAAAAGAGGACACATTTGCCGACTTCTATTTTTAACTATGGGTCGCTATGATGACTCTACCCATGAAAAAGAGGACATGTCCTGGAAAGAGGCAACCCTAGTTAGCAAGTGGAGCTTATCAATGGTGTTGGCATGTTCTCAAAGAGCAACCGCATACACACATACCATTTGTGATAACTCTTCTTTATGTTTATAAATTAAACCAGTGTGTTTCTTTATTATTAGATTATCAGATTTCTGGAGTCATATTTCTGCCCAGCTTGATAAACCTTACCCTAGTTTTACACTCTTGATCTAACCATGCACACCAAACTACAAACGAAGCCTGTCATGCTGAAATCAGAGTTTAGAGAGTTGACATAAACACCGCCCTATTTCATTTTGCCCCATATCTCCTGCCAAAACCTACTTCAGTTCATTAACATTTCCTGTTACCACATACCAAAATGGTCCAAAATAACCCAGAAAGAAATTAAGGAAATGTCCCAGTAGCACCCACAAGAGCGTGCTTTATATACAATTGTATTTTTATGTAGCTTGCCAAGATGTTGCTGCGTCACAGCCATTGTTCTGTAAGTTTCTAAAATTGAAGGGTTGGCTAGCAGAAGGTTAATGGAGCTGAAGTGTGTCTTAATAGTCCTGGCAAATTTGCCAAGTATTTCCTTTGTGGGAAATTACAGGTAAACTGTTGACAATGGCTTGCAAATAGTGCGGCGTAGGGAACCGAGGTCTGCCAGATGTTGTTGGAATACAGATTTCATCGGCCCCAAGCCAGTGTGGCCAGTGTTTAGGGATCATAGAATTGTAGAGATGGAAGGGACCCCAGGGGTCATCTAGACTCTGTAATGCAGGGTCACAGGTTGCCCATCCCTGAGACTCTTTTAGAAGGAGAGGGCTATTTTGGCACAGGGACATGCTCCTCACTTTTAGCTAAGGAATATGTCATCTAAGGCTGTGTTCACACGTCCATTTACTGTGCATTCACTGTGTTTTAAGTGCTGAATTTTTAATCTGGGTTCACAGGAAATTTATCCAAAGTGCATATGCATCCTTTACTTTGTTACAAAATACTACAGTTTGAGGAAGTTGGGCTGATTTGAACAGCTGGCGGTGGGGAAGAACTGTGAAACACACTGGGGTGTTCACTGTGCTCTAAGTGGGGTAATGTGAACACACCCTAGGAGTTTGTGAAGGAAGCAGGCTGGAAGTTAAGAGAGACTAAGAAAGGCACAGACACACAGAGCTGAATTCAGTGTCTGTGAGCATCTTACAGTGCTTTCTCTAGAGCTCCAGTGCATAGCTGTCAACTTACAGACTTGAAAATAAGGGACCAGCAGCCAAAATAAGGGACCTGCAGCCTCACCTGTTCCAGGCACTCCAGTTTTCCTGTCCTCCTGCAGTCTGGTCAAACTCATGCTGGTAGCTTCGAGAACACTGTCCAACCAACTTTGTAACCAGAGGTTCAACTGAATAGAATCTGAATCACATGCACCACAAGGCCTATGCAGCCTCAGCTTAAGATGGCTCCCCGGCCTGGCTTTGCACTGCAAAGTTTGCAGCAGCATGTGCAACAAAATGGCGTCCAGCATTCAAAAAACCCCTCAGCTTGCATTAACTAGCCACACACAAGGCATGCAAGCTCCACCCCCAGTCATTCTTAGACTTCTTATTGGGTGAGCAACACAGCCAAGCAACACAGTTGGAGCCTCCCTCCTCCTTGGCCGGCAGGGAGGGAGGGAGAGGAGCTGCTTCCTTTGAAATTTAAGGGACATCATTTAAGGGACATCTATCAATAAGGGACAGCAGCGGGACATGGCGCTGGAATAAGGGACTGTCCCTTCAAATAAGGGACACTTGACAGCTATGTCCAGTGTAGAAGCAGTTGGCCATGGTTGTCTGCTGAAATGTTTAAGCCAGGGGACAGCAATCTTTTTCAGCCGAGGGCCGGTCCACTGTCCCTCAGACCATGTGGTGGGGCCGGACTATATTTGGGTGGGGGGGGGGACATGAACAAATTCCTATGCCCCACAAATAACGCAGAGATGCATTTTAAATAAAAGCACACATTCTACTCATGTAAAAACACGCTGATACCCAGACTGTCCGCAAGCCAGATTGAGAAGGCGATTGGGCTGCATCCGGCCCCCGGGCCTTAGGTTGCCTACCCCTGATTTAAGCTGTGCCTTCACCTATGATGAATCTGCAGATTTGTAAATGGATGTGAATATTATGAAGTGCCAATAAGGCTCCTTCCAAGCGATCTCCTTCAAAATATAAATAAAACTAGGTCATGCCCTAGCCCTGGAACATCTCACTTCTTGGAGAAGTGGAGTGAGTATAATAAATAAAGGTAAAGGTACCCCTGCCCATACGGGCCAGTCTTGACAGACTCTAGGGTTGTGCGCCCATCACACTTAAGAGGCCGGGGGCCAGCGTGTCCGGAGACACTTCCGGGTCACGTGGCCAGCGTGACAAAGCTGCATCTGGCGAGCCAGCGCAGCACACAGAAACGCCATTTACCTTCCCGCCAGTAAGCGGTCCCTATTTATCTACTTGCACCCGAGGGTGCTTTCGAACTGCTAGGTTGGCAGGCGCTGGGACCGAGCAACGGGAGCGCACCCCGCCGCAGGGATTCAAACCGCCAACCTTTCAATCGGCAAGCCCTAGGCGCTGAGGCTTTTACCCACAGTGCCACCCGTGTCCCTAGTATAATAAATATACATATATAATTCTTGCCTTGATGTTATTAGACTTCACAAAACTCTCCTGTGCGATTTAAGTTGTAGACCTGAATCTTTCAAGGGCAGCAGAATTGCTAACCTCACAATTTGGAAACCGTGAAGCATATCCTTGAGAAAAAAAATTATCAGAAGAGCTCAACAATATTGCAATTAGACAGCACAACCAGTTTTCTGTTAATTCTCTTCCCCAACATATTACTGCACATGCACCATACATTAAAAGCACATTCCTCCAAAGAATCTTGGAAGCTTAAATTTGTTAAGGATGCTGGGAATTATAGCTATGTTGAGCTAAAGTGCAGTTCCCAGAAAACTCTTTCTGGGTGTGTGTGCTTTAAATGTACAGTGTGTACTTCTGAGAACATGAGAAGTGGAGACATTAAAAAGTCAGCGGCTCCCGAGATGTAATGAGTCTGGCAAGCTTACAAAAACAGCCCACAGGAAACAGAACCCACAACAGGTATCAGCTTTAGAGTAGCAAAATGAAAAACCTCAACCCACATAATACCTGACAGATTCAGGGGATGCCATTTCACGACATTTTGAAAGTCCAAATGACTTTTGGCATGATCAGATAATGACAAGTGTTCTGGACTATTCCCAAAATTGCTTCTGCTACTCACTGTCACAGCAGGGTGGGACTGAAGCGACCATCCTCAGGTGGGAGCAAGTCAGGTCTTTCCAGGGTTTTCCAGCCAGATGGTCTCAAAGCCTAATACAGAAGAACTTTGAATGTGGACTTGAGCAAGCAGCAGATGGGAAGGTGACCAAGGTAGCATCTGAGAACAAGCACCTGCTTGTCTGTGTAATGAGTGCCAGTTTACAAGTGAAAAAAGAAGGGCAGAGTCCAGGTAGGGGAGAAGGAGGTTGGACAAAAGCACACAGAGCAGGAGGTGGAGCTCATTTCCTGAAAAGCAGCTCTCTGGAAGAAGGAGTGCAGAAGTGGAATACAGCAGTTGAGAAAACAGCTATGCTATCTAGGCAAGGTGGCAATATTTTAAGATGCTGCATTAGTACCACACTGTGGGAAATGAGAGTTGCCTCCTCCTCAGTAGGATCTGCTGCCAAACACTCCCAGAGAATCCATTTTGATGGAAGTTCCAGATTGCTGTCTTGGGAGTTCAGAAGTTTCTCGGTAATTTCTAATGAGGCTTCTTCTCTTTGCCTTACTTTTGGTGCTCCCCTGAGACTGGTTGTTTTCATGCTCCACTAGAATTCCCAGTGGAATTCCTCAACCCCACCTTTGTTGAAATGTGCTAAGCAGAAATTCAGCCAGTGAAGCTTTTCATAGTATGTAGATGCAAAACTGGGTAAAGTTCCAGGCTGATGGATCCCATGAGATGCATGGTTCTAAGTACATGTCCACTTGCATTAGGAATACCATGGGAGGGAAGCAATTCACAGCAGGAAAATTAGTGATGGGGAAGGCTTATAATGCAATATTTCCCACCTGCTGTTTCTCTGCTAAAAATGGGATCATCCCCAAGCAGTTTTTCTTCAGAAAAGAGTTGTTTCCAGATGAAGGTTTAATATTGCAAATGGGTTGTTCAGCCAGCACAAACTGGTTTTAGGTCAACAGGTTCTTTCAACTTACGAAATTACTCCCTGGAAAAGACAGATCCAGATTAAATCGGGAAATATGGGCTGTCATTTTGATACCAACAGCATTATGTGAACACTTATCCAGGCTGGCAGGGTTCAAAGGGCAGTGTAACCTCAACAAGCCCAGGTCAAGCACAGGGAATCAGTTTAACAGCAACAGGGTCCCCGGAAGAATCCTGGAAACTGTAATTTGTTAAGGATGCTGACCTTGCAGAGCTACAATTACCAGTATCCTTAGCAACTACAATTCACAAGATTCTTCATGCAAGTTAGCATGGTATAAGAATGCTTTAAAGGTATGGTGTGGATGATACAAACTGATGTGGAGACTAGGTCAGACAACAGTACAAGGTCAATAGTGCAGGGTCAAATTAATTACAGTGGTACCTCGGTTTACAAACTTCATCCGTTCCGGAAGTCCATTCTTAAACCGAAACCATTCTTAAACCGAGGCACACTTTCCCTAATGAGGCCTCCCGCCACTGGTGCTCTTCCACCATTCAGATTCCGTTCTTAGACCAAGGTAAAGTTCGCAAACCAGGACACTACTTCCAGTTTTGCGGAGTTCGTAAACCGAATCGTTCATGAACAGGACTGTTCTTAAACCGAGGTACCACTGTAATTACTTTTACAATCCACTGATACTCAAACAAAGTACAGTCAAACCTCGGTAGTCTAACGAATATGTTCCAGAAGCCTGTCCAGCTTCTAAAATGTTTGACAACTGAGGCATGGCTTCTGACTGGTTGCAAGAGCTTCATGCACTCAAATGGAAGCCACGTCGGATGTTCAGTTTCCGAAAAGCATTACAGAACTAGAGCATTCACTTCTGGGTTTTCAACATTCGAGAGCTGAAATGTTCAAAAATGGAGCCATTCGACAATCGAGGTTTGACTGTACAACACAGCCAGGAGGGGGAATTGGGGACAAGGTGCCAAAGTACCAGGAACCAGTCCTGTTGGCAGCAACAAGGCAGCTGAAGAGAGAGACCTCTCTGGTTTCCTAGACCACACCCTAACCCCAGTTACTGGTAGTGAAGGAGTTCCAGGGATTCCTTACTCATGAGCCATGCTAGAACTCTGAGCCTATCAATGCATGCTATGATATTTCTCTTCAGGCTCAGGCCTTTTGGCACCAGCGTTCTCCAGAATTGAAGGGTGGATCCAACACTTCCTCTGACAGCTTCATGGGTTCTTCAGTCGGAAGGCCCCTCAAGGGGATTCTCAGCACTCAAACCTGTGGGGTGTCCAGTTTGGCCTCTGACGTGTCAGTGTTTGGTACCAGGTCAGGGCTAGGCATGACAGCAGCTAAACTGACCCGGTGAAACAAATTCATTTCTGCTCTATGGAATGTCGTGTAGGAACCACAGCAATCAGTCAAGCCAAAGCTTGTGCAAAAATGCCATTGCTGAATCACCAAGCCTGTTGTGAAAGTTACAGCCTGCTTGAATATTCTTGCAAAGGTCTTCCCATTTGGTACTCTCAGAGACAGAAAGAGGAAATTGCACAAGGCACAGATTGGACTTGCCTGATATACTTTGCTGTTACAAGTAATTGCATTATCCAAGGTGTGGCTCAAACACAAGCTTCCTTACTGAGAGTCCTCCATATTGGAGCAGCATTGTAATTAGGGGATTTTAGGCTCTGGAGACTTAATAGTTTTACAGCCCCAACCCCACCCGCTTTTAATGGTATTGCGTATTGCGTAAGTCACTTCAAAATTTGGTAAACAAGTTCTCAAAGGAGAAATAGTTCAAACTTTACCTGACTTGAGAATCAGGAAGCCTCCTTGTCTGCATCTACAACAACAGCCCCTCTGTATGCCAAGCATGGCGTAACCCAAACCAATTCATATTTTCTCAGAAGGCACGTGAAAGAAAGATGGCTCTGAAGCAGAAAAGACTAAAATATTAGTCCCATAGTGCAGATGTGAAAGAGAGAAATACTCATGCCTAAGGCCGCCTAGTAAGTCCTTGTGAACAATTGTTAAGAATGCACCACCTGGCTCCGTTTATACAAGAACAAACACCCTTGTACACTTAAGTGGATGACTCCCAAATAATTAAATACTTGTTGTGGGGTGGTGGGGGCGCCAGGTCAAGGACAGACCGGAGGAGGCCACCAGCAGCTACTGGAGGTCCTTGGGACTTAGTTCAGGAGATCTCAACACCACTGTGGGACATCATAGGAGCTGGTGGAAGAGGGACCATTGGAAGAGCAGGAAGACAGCACAGAACACCAGGAATACAGGGAAGAAGAGATCAAACAGCCTTCCAGCACAGAGGGAACTAGAACCCTGAAGGAACATGACTATTTGCTATCCCAACTCTCTGAGAGCCAGGAGGAGGATTAGGAGGGCAGAACAACTGCCATGGCTGGTACAAAGGAGTGCAGGATTGAGAGCACATGACTCACCACCTGAAACCAATTAAGAGTCAACACCTGGAACCAATGGAGTCAAAACTCAGGTGGTGAGTCTCCGCCCCCATCAACTAAGGGCTATATAAGAAGAGAGTAACTTACCAGGGTGGGTGCTTGCTTGACATGAAGGTTGTACAGGAAAGGGAGAGTAGCAGAGGCAACAGTGACAGAGGGAAGCGAGGCGAGTATTGCCTGAACAGCAGAGGTGTATGTGGGTCGTGCCAGGAAGTTGCTGTGATCCTGGACAGGAGGAGGATGCGAAGGCAAGGAAAACCATTGTTGCCAACCTATAGGGACCACCCGTGTAGCTAGCTGGTGTATAGGAGCCACCAGTTGCACTGCTGGGACTGAGAACACCCCTGGGATCAGCATGGCACATAGGCTGCTGACCCTCAGCACAGAGTGCCTGTGGGACACTGCTTCAGGGCACATGGCTATAAACATCACTGTTATTGTACCTGTGCAAATGCAGTGTGTCACAACTGCAGCAAAGAAAATATGTGTATTTAACAGGATGTGTAAAGCTGCAATCTTCAAACATCTAAGCTTATTAGATAAAGGAAAGATCTATAGCTGTTAGCCGCAGCCCTCTGTATACCGACACATATACAAAAGCAATTAACTATACTATAGACATAAAATATGAGCAACAAATCTTCCTGGTTCTAATTTCATTTACAGAGCAGAGCTGAAATCTGATTACTTCTGAAGCTTTCCCCTTTGTTCAAATCAATCACCTTTACAGGGTTGTTGTAAGGATAATCGCAAGATAATGTATCTGAAACACTTTGAACGTTGAAAAACAAGATATAAGTGCTAAGTAATGCCAAAATGGTATTTGTTCTTACTGGACTTCAAACCCATGTTATCAAACCAATAGATGGAATAATAGTTTGAACAAATAAATGGATTTTAGAGAAAATGGAGCAGGAGATTGCATAGTCTCTTTGCCCTTCCATAGAAGACAAATCAATTTTTTTAAAAGGAGGAAAGGTATTCTATCTCAAAAGAAGTGTGTGTTAAAAATCAACATTGCAAGTTTATTTATTATGAGTTGCCCACATCTAAGGCAAAGAGCATTATGTTTAAGAGGGATAAAGCGAGAACCTGGATCTCATCTCATCTCTTCCTACACTTATTTTTATCTTTTAGGTGGAGGCAACAAACAGAATTGTAACCAGGTCTACACAGAAAGAAGTCTCATTGAATTCAATGAGGTTTACTCCCAGGTTACTGGAGTTAAGACTGCAGCCTAAATGAGGTGGATGCCCATTTCAGCAAAAAATTATGGCATTTGCTAGACGAGACATGTGGCTTCTTTTTTTAAGTCATAAGACAAGGCCAGGGAGCCTTTGGCCCTGCAGATGTTGCTGAACTACACTCCCATCATCCCTTGTCAATGGCCATGCTGCTAGGGCTGATGGGAGTTGTAGTCCAGCAACATTTGGAGGGCCAAAGGCTCCACACCCGTCAAAATGGAAGGTCAGGCCATTTTTTCTCATTAGTTGGCAAACCTATCCCCATTAGGCTGCCTGCTTTAAGATGAAAATGTAGCTGAATGCTAGTGAAATTATTGCTCTTTAGGCAACCCTGAAGGCACAAACAATGGGAAACTGCCCTGGGTTACGACTTTATATATTTTGTACTCTCTCTCAAATGAGGTTTTGCTTACGCTTACTACTTTTGCATGAACACATACAGGGAGGTGGTGATTAAGCTAGAAAGGAATGTCTATATAAAATACCCGTTTAACCAATATAAGATAAGATTCTGCCCCTAAGTAGCTCCTCAAAAATGGACCTTTCCTCACCATCTGATCTGGGGGTTTGGGGTTGTCGCCTTTGTTGCTCACTTGATGTGTGCAGCCCTCAGCTGCTCCCTCATGGATGCCTTTCTGTTGTGTGAGGATATGGTGCTTTCATACAGCTGTATTAGTTGTCCCTTCCTCAGGAGGAATATACTTCCTGAAGCCAGCAATGGCTAGCAGAGACTTGCAGTCAAATATTTTCCCGTTGGTATGTAACTTTGCTTTCTTCAGAACTTGCAAAGTTTGTTTTAAAAAGTACTTTGATATGTCCCAATCAGAACTTACTCAAGTTGTTCATCCCTTTACAAAACAAACCAATTCAGCTCACATTCAGTTCACAGTTCGAGTCCAGCAATTTTCTTTCTTTCTTTCTTTCTTTCTTTCTTTCTTTCTTTCTTTCTTTCTTTCTTTCTTTCTTTCTTTCTTTTCAGCATTCAGAATGTTACCAAGCTGCTGTGCTTAAGTATACTTAAGACTAATAAAATATCAAAACTCATACACAGTAGAATGTGAATGGTTTAATACATTTCCCCCAACAATAATGATCTTTGAGCTTAAAGGTCCAAAGAATCTAAACACTAAAACGTTTTTTAAAAAAACAACATGTAAGAGAATGAATGTGAATATGAACTAGATATTGTACAAAGTTCTACCCAAAGCAAACTTATGTTTGGTTCACCTGGCAATTATGGGAACTACATGTTCAGTAGCAGTTCAGATTTTTTAACTAATTCAGTGAATTTTGTTAAACCAAATTGGTTCATTCCAAGCACTGATTTTCCTCACCTCTGCAGTCAGAGGCACTTTTTGAGATTTTGAATGCTCTGTTTCCTTGTAGTTGCACCTGGACTTTCTGTAAGGGGAGGAGTTATTTATATCTTTTGTTGAATTTCAACTCTGTTCCTTGTTAGTTCTCATCAATTGTAATCACTCAGTTAAAAACCCTGGTGGATTCTTTTGCACAGTTCCAAATTCCATAACCTTTCCAAGGCAGGTCTGTAAGGCATTATTTTCTTTACTCAAGTTTAAGCTGCATCCGGAATGAGTATCAAGGTGCAAAATAGTTCTCATTCCAACATGAGAAGAATCTAGTCATAGCTAGCCAGAGACAACACTTTAAACAAGAAGTTTGCACAGTACTTGCTTTCTGACTTTACAGGATTCACATTTCCATGTTTTCTTTAAAATTGTCAGGACCTGCACCATGAGCAGCTGTTTGGGCTCTCACTTTGATGAATGGGGCCAGATCCAGCAGGCCAGTGACACTGGTGGTAGAGCAACAGGCCTCATTGTTGTGCAGCCAGATCCCATTGAATCAGTGGCGTCTGAGCTAGGCACCACGCAGCTGGGATCTCCAGAGTCTCTAGGAACCATCTCCCTCCACACAAGAAACCCTCATCTTCATGTTGAACTGGTAGGGTGGCCATGTGTTCTACTTTCAAATATATTGGGCAGGCCCTGATCTTGCCATAGGATTGCCCCAATGGTTTATACTTCCTGGTTCCAGCTATAGCTTCTATGGAAACAGAAGGGGGCATTAAACACTGGAACACCCACTTGCCTGATTAAAGGTAAAGGTAAAGGTACCCCTGCCCGTACGGGCCAGTCTTGACAGACTCTAGGGTTGTGCGCTCATCTCACTCTATAGGCCGGGAGCCAGCGCTGTCCGCAGACACTTCCGGGTCACGTGGCCAGCGTGACAAGCTGCATCTGGCAAGCCAGTGCAGCACACGGAAACGCCGTTTACCTTCCCGCTAGTAAGCGGTCCCTATTTATCTACTTGCACCCGAGGGTGCTTTCGAACTGCTAGGTTGGCAGGCGCTGGGACCGAGCAACGGGAGGGCACCCCGCCGCGGGGATTCGAACTGCCGACCTGACGATCGGCAAGTCCTAGGCGCTGAGGTTTTACCCACAGCGCCACCCGCGTCCCTTACTCTGCTCCAAATCGCCTCTTCCTGAACCCAATTTACTGTAGTAGAAGCAGACATTGGGATTGTGTTACATGCATTTGCTTACTGTACAGTGGTGCCCCGCAAGACGAATGCCTCGCAAGACGAAAAACTTGCTAGACGAAAGGGTTTTCCGTTTTTTGAGTCGTTCTGCAAGACGAATTTCCCTATGGGCTTGCTTCGCAAGACGAAACGTCTTGTGAGTTCTTGCGAGTTTGTTTCCTTTTTCTTAAAGCCGCTAAGCCGTTAATAGCCGCTAAGCCGCTAAGAGCCGCTAAGCCGCTAATAGCCGTGCTTCGCAAGACGAAAAAACCGCAAGACGAAGAGACTCGCAGAACGGATTAATTTCGTCTTGCGAGGCACCACTGTAGTGTGCAGTTTCCTCCTCTCTGTAATAACTATTTAGCATCGCCTGGAAAAAGCTTAATAGTGGGGTAGGAGAGCTGGGGGGGAATTCACATCTGGCAACCAATGCGTCCCTTTGGTTTCTGATCATATATGGGTAGACGAGTCTAAAAAGCCCGGGACACAAATTTTCATCATAGCAGCTATGATGGCCCATTTACCATAAGTAATGTACTTTGCATTAACTCTGGAAGTGTAAGCCTCTGATATTTATTTTGCTCTAGGAGGCTTAGTTTGGTCAGATTCGTGTATACACTTCCAGAGTTAATGGTAGATACATTACTTTTGGTAAATGAGGCACCATAGCTGCTAAGAGGGCTGTGAAAATTTGTGTACCATGCTTTTTAGGCTCATCTACTCATATATGATCTGAAACCAAAGGGTTGCCAGATGTAAAAAAAAATTCCAGCTCTCCTACCCCACTATGAGGAGTGTGTGTGTGTACATAACATAACATAACATAAACATAAAAATGAATATATTTGGCAACACTGAAACTTCCAGGAGGGCTGGGTCACCACCCTGTTAGAGGCAGCTCCACAGCTTATCTTAGTTTTTATTAGTAGTTCAAAAGTTTTGTTTTCAAATGCCTGAGTTTGCTGGGCTGCAGTAAGCAGCAGCTACATTTTATCCAGTGCCCCCCTTTCTCCTTTGAGGATTCAATTAACAGGTGTACTTTGATCTGTTTTAGCTGCCACGAGCCCACACCTATGGTAGGAGTCGCCCTCTGCTTTTAAACAATTATATATTTTAGTGGCCTGTGCCTTATGCTTTATTTTATTTTAAAAGCTGTGGAGCTGTTTGGTTTCTTCTCCACCCACCCTTTCTTCTACTCTCTGGCCAATGAACTTAAAAAGCCCCAGAGAAAAGAGTTGTCACCACTCCCTGGAATGTTTACAATCTAAGCTTCACAAAGTATTTACTCCTTTGACTTATAACTATTGAGAACCTACTTGCTGAGACCTGTGGAGGAGGTGGTGAGCAGGTGGTCAGAGCTCCAGACTGATGTGTGGATCTGTGGTCTGGTCGAAAAGGAAGAACACACATGTTAAAATCGTTGTGAAAATGCTTTTTAAACAATCGTTTTGAAAAATGCTTTGAATTTGCTATAGCTCACAGTCGCCATCTAGTGTCACAATTGTATATTGCACTTTGCAACACATTCAAAACGTTTTACTGTATTTGCAGCTGTATAGCTGAGTCCCCGGGACGCGGGTGGCGCTGTGGGTTAAAGCCTCAGCGCCTAGGACTTGCCGATCGAAAGGTCGGCGGTTCGAATCCCTGCGGCGGGGTGCGCTCCCGTTGCTCGGTCCCAGTGCCTGCCAACCTAGCAGTTCGAAAGCACCCCCGGGTGCAAGTAGATAAATAGGGACCGCTTACCAGCGGGAAGGTAAACGGCGTTCCGTGTGCTGCGCTGGCTCGCCAGATGCAGCTTGTCACGCTGGCCACGTGACCCGGAAGTGTCTGCGGACAACGCTGGCTCCCGGCCTATAGAGTGAGATGAGCGCACAACCCTAGAGTCTGTCAAGACTGGCCCGTACGGGCAGGGGTACCTTTACCTTAGCTGAGTCCCCAGTGGGATTAGGACCCAAAATAGGACAATTGGAACCACTCCCTATTCCCTGGTAGCTGGTAATCAGTTGAAGATATCGAACTGAGTTCCAAGGATTGTGGTTGCTGCTCTAAAGAGTGAGTTGACATCCTGAGCCTAACTGATTCCTGGGACAGGAAGATGTTAATAGAAAGCCCTGACACTTAATAAATTCAATCTGTGGGGTGAAAGGAAACTTCAAGAAGTTTGGAAGAAGAAAGAACATCTGTTTATTCTAGCTTTGAGCCCCTGATGTTTTCTATGGGACTTTTGAACCACTAAGCAGTCTTCTGAAGACTAGGACTTAAACCCAAACTTGCCTGCTCCATACAGGCAAAACCACTCCTTTCATATGGTCAGGTCATATAGCCTTGTCTTTTGCATTTATTACTAATTGTTTCTCCTCTGATGGATAGACCTAAGCTGAAGTTAACAGACTTAATGCATTTATTCCTGAACAATTTGTTAGTTTTAAATTTAATTTTTATAGATATGGCACTTGATTATTTGTACCTATATATATATATTTATATGTGAATTTATATGTGAATATATTCTGTTAATTGACACTTAAACGAAATGGGCTCCAGAAAGCGCTAAAACAATTCCAACCATTTCCCTGTCCCCTATACTAAACAGCTTTAAATTGATGAGATTTTTAGACCCAATAGGTCAGTACCAGATAATAGTAAACCTACAATTTCTATCTTTAATAGATTTGACATTATAGAAATGGAAAGACCAGAGTCCCATTAATTATGTCAGGAATACTAATAACACTAATGATATCAATCATACAAGCTGAAGTGGAGAGGGAAGGTTTTAAAAATTCCATCTCTTCTCCAATTGATAGGGTACTTTGTGCTGCACAATGTAATTTGGTGGCTGCAACATTCCAAAATATTTTTAAAGAGCTCAGAAACATCTCAAATAATGTAAACAGCCTGTTATCTGTGATAGCTCTGCATTATCTTCCCAAGCCAATTACTGAGGATTCCTTTCCCGTCCCCGCACTTATTTTTCAAGCATATTCAGACACATTTCATTCTGTCTGGGGCTCCAGAATGTAATCCAAAGAATCCAGTCTCATAGAATCAGCTTCAAAGGATGGCTTCTGAAGAATTTGCACCCAGTAGAGTATTTCAGCAAAACACAAGGCTGCATCTCCAGAAATCTATCCATTATTTTGTCTCCCCACCATTCCCACTTACAGGGAATCACATGAAAACAGCAACAGGGATATCTGGTGAACAGCGCAAACCTTTTCATCTCTACAGTGGTACCTCAGGTTACATACGCTTCAGGTTACAGACTCCGCCAACCCAGAAATAGTACCTCGGGTTAAGAACTTTGCTTCAGGATGAGAACAGAATTCGCTGTGCGGCAGCAACGGGAGGCCCTATTAGCTAAAGTGGTGCTTCAGGTTAAGAACAGTTTCAGGTTAAGAACAGACCTCCAGAACGAATTAAGTACTTAATCCGAGGTACCACTGTATTTGGAGGGAGAAAGCAGGTTATATACATTATTCCATCCTATTTGGGATGGAAGGCATAGGATTTAAGTTTTCTTCTAAATAAATGACCAAATAGCATCTTCCCTAAATTATGTGATGTGCCAAATATGGACTTTGAGTGCCTGTGTACGATGAACCTGTTGGAAATGGAGAGAAATGTTGATATGCTACAAATAAAATTATTCAATTGCTAATTTTTATTTTTTTAAAGACGCATGAAATTATAGTACCAACCACTGCCAGGCAACTCTGTTCAGAATGCTAATCTCCACAGCTGGCCAGTGCAAGGGTTCATGTGTGTTGACAGGGAAACCTAATGGCTTGTGTGCGTGCAAAGCAGGAATCAGTAGCCTTGGTAAGCGAAAAAAAGCTTTCAGTCACAGAGAAAGTGCACTGCTGCTCATAAATCTATTGAAGCCTTGAGTTAACTGCTACAGTAGGTTACATTTGTATTTATTTACTTATTTATATAAATTAAATGACATCAGGCAGGCGTGTAGAACGTGAATGAGTGTTTTAGTATGTTCAGTTTATTCTTTCATATTTTGAATGTTTTAAACAGTAGTTTTTTGTTAATTTTTTTACTGATTTTATTTTGTTGCTTTTATAAGCTGCTTCTGCTTCTTCTTCTTCTTCTGTTTATTAAATTTGCATACAGCCCTTCATTCATAGATCTCAGGGCGGTTCACAGCATAAAAATACAAGATTAAAAACACAAAATACATAATAAAAACAACAAGACAATAACACACACACCCTGCACCCTTCCACAAACACATTTAAAAGGGCATAGGACAGGGGTCAGCAAGGTTTACCTCGCCTGGGCCAGTTCACTCCAGCAGAGATCCCTCCGTGGGCCACAATTTCCGGCGTCTGCACAGATGCGATTTCCGGTGCTGCGGAAGGGAGTCCCCATGCCAAGCTGCGTCGGTTTAGCGTAGCGGGCGGGGACTCACCAAGCGGGCAGCTTGGTTCGGGGGCAGCTCATGGGTCAGTTAAAAGACCCCCGTAGGCCGCAGGTTGCCTACCCCTGGCATAGGATAACAATCAAGCGGTGGATTAATTTTATGAAATAAATAAAATAATAAAGCTGTTATACTACCTAAAAGTGGCATACAAAAGAGGCAATTAAAATCCCTCAAGAAAACAAAATACAACAAATGTCAAAAGACCCGCAGAAAACAGGAGCAAAACCCTCAAGAAGGATGAGATTAGCTCCCTTAGGGAGGGACTTCCACAGCTTGGGGGCTAAAACCAGTAACGCCTTGTCCCGCATTCCTAACAACTGCACTTCTGACAGTGTAGAGATGTGAAGCAGGACAGTTCTATAGGTATCTGCAGTGAGGCAGGGTGATGTAGAAGCAGGCAGCCATTTAATAAATACCCTAGTCCCAAACCATTTAGGGCACAGTGGCTAGCCTGTGGTCGGCCAGAGGTGACTCAACCAGCACAGATTATCTGAGCTGTAGTTCGGTAACATATCACCACTAAGCTACAGTCCAGGTTAGCCACCCCTGGTTTAGGGCTTAAAAACTGACATGTAGCGCTTCAATTTGGACTATGAAACAAACCAGGAACCAACAGATATCAAGCAATAGCAGGATAACACACTCTGATAAACAGGCAGCTGTTAACACTCGGGCCATATCATTCTGCACCAGTTGCACTTTCACTTCAAAGGCAGTACTTTGATTTTTA
Organism: Podarcis muralis; assembly: GCF_964188315.1. Classification (NCBI taxonomy): domain Eukaryota; kingdom Metazoa; phylum Chordata; class Lepidosauria; order Squamata; family Lacertidae; genus Podarcis; species Podarcis muralis. The sequence goes on from NC_135660.1 coordinate 15,788,138, forward strand.
AAAAATCTTTTGCAGATTGTTATGTACTGAAGTTCTCACCCTGGGCCAGCAGGGGGTTACTGTAGATAGTTATGCAAATGAAGGATCGAAAGTGACGTTCAGTGATTGGATAGTTTGTATGCAAATGAAGGATCGAAAGTGACGTTCAGTGATTGGATAGTTTTAGAAAGTTGCAACAGCTACGTTGTTCTGGTGCTCTATATAAGTAGGCTGACTGAGCTCCTCAGTTCAGTTCAGTTCTGCCTCTGAATAAACAAGAGCTGTTTGAAGAATTGCTGTGTCGTCTGATATTTTCACCCACAACTTAACTCAGATAATGGTTGGTGTTAAGTTGCAATGATAACCATACTTATTAAGGCATCCTTTTTCAGCCTTAGGCCCCGAGATGTTAAGCGAGCCTGCAAGGATGGCTTTGCAACTGTGTGAAGCTAGGGTGTGAAATGACAGAGAGGAAGACTGGAATGGAGTACGTATCTTAAAATAAGGCATTGACTAGCTTGCAGACACACCAAACGGAAGCACCTCATCTGGCAGCAGTATGTTTCTGTACCACCTTTCTGTTTTATGAATTATTTGTAAATATGTGCAAAAAAATGAGTCATATACTAACAACATTGCAAATCTATCCTGAAGGGCTGCTAAACCTTTGGGTGTAGGCTGTGTTGGAATGAAAAACTGTTAAAATACAAGGTAAAAGTTAGAATTTTTTAAAATGTGACTTTCTTTATGACACTATTTGAGCCAGCGCCCTCTGCTGTCATCTGACACATTATACCTGTTTCATACAAAGGTGTCCTAGTAATTAGAATGCAGGAAATTGTTTTTCCCATGAGTGAAGTCTCTCAACAAAATCACGCCTTTTTCGCTGTATTCTCATGCATTTCAGCTTCTCCTCTACAGTACAGTATTGAAAGTTGTGGAAGCTTTGCAGCAACTTTGCAAACCCATTTTAAAATGCTAATAAACACATTTATCTCCTTTTGAAGCTGGTGCATTTAGCCTGTGCTTCAATTTTACTGCCCACCCCACTTCTGTTGCTGGAGAGTTACTTCCCTCAGCCACAGTCCAGCTTTGGAGGGAATTACCGGAGGGTGCCTTCAGAGGTGGCGCAAGACATTCTGCTGCTAGAGGCAAAGGCACTGGAGCTGCCCTCCACCCCGTCACCGCCTGGCGGCCACTAAAGGTTAGGTGACCCCTGACCAACTCTGGGGTTGCAGCGCTCATCTCGCTTTACTGGCCGAGGGAGCTGGTGTACAGCTTCCAGGTCATGTGGCCAGCATGACTAAGCCGCTTCTGGCTAACCAGAGCAGCGCACGGAAATGCCGTTTACCTTCCCGCCAGAGCGGTATCTATTTGTCACCAGGAACTTTTTGTTGTTGCTGGGCAGATATTTAGCATCTTCTGCCCTCTAGGTACTTTTAACAGTTTCGGGCCTGTGGGTTTTCAGGCTTTCAACATCTGCTTTGTCATTGTGATCTTAACGGCCAGTTCATTTCCTCTGCAATTTTGAGTTTGGTCCTGCCATTCTTTTTATATTGTCTTACTGTTAATTGCTCTTTGCAGTTGTAATTGACCTTTTGCTTTGGCTCCTCAGACAAGAGGGCCAGCTCGAGTACAAGCAGCCTCATTTCCCTTTTGACTTTATTGTGGGCTCTATTAATCCCCAAAGGGTCAAAACTGTGACAGAATTTCTGACCAATTTTAACATCAGTCCAAATGAGCCTGAGTCTGGGTGGACAAACATACTATTGGGCACCAACATCTTTTAAAAGTAGTATTGAATACTAGCACTTACCTGTAGTCAAACTAGGCTCGTACACAGCCAATTCCACACAGTTCTTCCCACCCTTGTGGTACAACCACTCTCTGCCTAAGCCTGGTTGAACTGCTACAATATTCGGAGTAAAACCAGCCCCCTTAGAAGTGCAACACATTAATCATGCACCTTGCAGCTATCTGGATTCTGGAGGAATGCACAAGGTTGCTGCATGCTTTGCAAAGAATTGTAGGCACACCCATTTTCTTCTTAGTAATCATCTTGGTGTTTCTTTGAGTTTTCAACAAGATGATGATTTCAAATACGCCTTCTCCCCTCAACTAGATGAAATAATTTTTACTGTTAGCAGTTAAAATGCAAGTAATTAGCTTTGTCATCTGTACTACTTCTTGTAGTTTTGTAATTACAATTCAACTACATGAAAAAATAAGTTTCACTGCTGCCCATCACTGGATAACCACTGCAAATTCATTTTTGCTTAGTTTTGATGACTTCACATATACAGCACTATGATGACTGATACAGCACTTAAAAAATAAAATAAAGGGCTTTCATAGTTGCTGTTCTTCCAATGCTATTTAAAATGTAGATACAACTTAAGAATCTAGTTTTACTTCCTTTTTCAGATATCCTAAACCAGAGGTGGGGAACCTATTCCGCTCCTGACATTACTGGACTGCAACTCACATCAGTTCTAACCATTAACCATATTGGCTAGGACCAATGGGAGTTGGTTCAGCAATGTCTGAGGGCCACAGGTCCCCTGCCTCTGCCCTAATTGACCAGAGATTGGCTAGCAACACTGGCCGGATGAACCCCAAACTGCACTACCACTGCTAACCTGCACTCCAAATCCAGCTGCAATAATATACCTTCATTGAACTCTGCATGACATTGTTGTTGAATGTTGTAGCACCATGCAGATAGAACATTAACTGGCTGGAAGAACCCAGCCAGATGGATGGGGTATAAATAATAATAATAATAAATCAGAGACCTGCAGAAATCTGGACTGTATTCACCTAAATGTAGCATCATCGGTACTTAGTGAGGTGGTAAAGAACAGTCCTCAAAGAAGGCCTAGTGAAACTACCATCTAAGCACATAGCAGCCACATTTCCCCCCACCAGGGATGCAATGGACTGAATTGTCTGTTAACAAAATATATTACACTAAGCATTGGTCAGGAGCTGGTATCCAACTGTCACAACTGAGTAGATTTGATTGATACTAAAAACACAAATAACCAACAAACGCAGTCCAAGTTAATACTGTCATAAGTTAGCATGAATAGATGGGGAAAGTGCAGCTGCTATGGGCTCAAATGGTCATCAGATTACATCCAGGTAAACTGGCTAAAGTAGTTGTGATTTACTCCACTGATGTGAAAAATCTGCCATCAACCTCCAAGAGCTCAGCCTAATTGTCTTATTGCACTAAACTGAAGAGCAGTCTTTCCAAGGCAGCATTCACTACTCAGAATTGAATACTTGACAAGCTGCAAGTGATCTAGATGCCATTTCAGTTACTGTTCTCTACTGTAGTTCCACATCAAGCCTTGGTCACTGCACTGCCCATGAATGGCTCAGTGTAAAAAAAGGGCGTGCTGGCAGAGAGAAAGAGAGAAATTGTTTTAGCAAATCCATATTTAAAATGTGTTGTAAGACTCTAACACCTTTTGAATGAACACCATGAATTACTGAGAATTACTGCGCAGCTGAATAAGAGGATTCTGAGCAAGTGCAGTGAGAAATAAAACACACACATTTAAAGCAATAGATCGTGGTGACAGGGCTCTTGAAAAGAGAAATAATTGAATGCTGCTAACTCAAAACTGCTATCAAGATGAACAGAAAAATGGAAACAACATACCATTTTACTTTCCCAGCTGTTAAATGAGAGGAATAGGTAATAAGCAAGTCAGACCACATTTGTGAATGGTTTTTATCAATGCACACATAAAATGCATATATTTGCACAATCAGAAAAAATTAACATCTTCAGTCAAAACACTGGTGATGGAAAAAGCAGTTCAAGGAAAAAAGGAGAGATCTGTTAAGTCAGCTATCGAAAATGCAAGCAAGTAACTAGCATTATCTCTTCACAGTCACTTTGCTAAGAAAGAACTGAATCTGTATTCATAATTTCAGTTTTAGGCTGAAATTCAATGATTCAGAGGAATGATGTAAAGTCTTAACTTTAAAAATGTTTATAGAACTAAACACACAATGGTCTTCCAAGTCAGTCAAATGAGGGATGCATAAGAGAGAAAGTGAACAATCAGAACTCCTTCAAGATTTCAAGAAATTATTTGGTCTTGGTAATCTTTTTTTTATGAGCTTCTTTTAATGTTCAAGCCAAGCCTATCCTCTCTCATGGCAGTGTCTACTCATCAAATACAGTACTCCACTTTCTGAAGACAGAAAGAAATAAAAGACTAACATTAAGGCATACACAGAGCTACGCTGTCTGCTTTTGTTGAATTAGAATCAGTTTACTTGGACTTGAATACGTGGAATGTTGGCACAAAACTAAAGCAGTAGTGAACACAGCTGCCAATCTCACTGATTCTGTTAGGTCCTTGTGACTTGCATTTCCCTTACACACACACATTCTGAAATGGCTTTTAATTATACAAATTGAAAACTGGATAAATCCTCCAAATAATAAGTAACAGGTAAAATAAGGGGGTTGCTTTATTTGTATGTTATGTACAGAATACACTTCTTGTAGTATGATGGGGCAAGTCAAGACAAGAGCTATAACCTCCAAATTATGCTCTCCCCCCCCCCCCCCCGCCACCTGTTGACGATGACTTCTTTGCTCTGAACCAGATGGACAGAACAGTCTGGATTTCCTAAGTTGGTCACACACGGTTAAAAAGTTTAAAACCCTACAGCCAAGTCAGCATTAACTTATATGTCTTAAGAAAAAAAAATATTCTTAAACAAAAAGTTCTAAGAAAAGTCTTACAGTTTTATGAAGATTAATAACAATATAAATAGAATGAACCGAAAAGTTCAGTTGTTGTAAGTATCAATCAAATTAAGCTATTAGGAATAAATGCAACAAGTGCCATTTTAAATTACTATTCTGGAAAAGTGTAGTTACTGAAAACATGCAATTTCCCAAAATATTATTAAAAGAACTACATTCCTCCGTATATTTGATGACTTAAGCAGACCAAAATATCTGACTGACAAGTTGTGAAACAGATGGCTTTTGTAAGTGTATATTAGATTACTTACAACAACTATCAAGTTAAGTGGTTTTCTTCTGTTTGTAAAACAAATTAAGAACTATGTTATAAAGCTGTTTGGCTAAGCTGCATCTGTATATTTTAGCAAATAAGGAAGAAATGAATGCTGTCAAGATGGTGTAGCAGCCAACATAGAAAATCCAACTGTCTGCACAAAATTTAGTCCCAAACTACAGCTGAATTAAGATTGTTCATGTAAAGGCCTAGTATCTTGCTCCTCCTCTTCCTCTTCCTCCTCTTCACAATCCTCTTCATCCGTTTGCTGGTCAAGTTCCTCTTTTGTGATCATTTCAAAATCATTTCCATTGCCACTACTGTGCTGGGACCGGTCATCCTCCCGCCTATCACTGTCTGTGTCCGAATTCCGCTCTCCGCCAGAAGCTTCTGATCCCAAACCTCCCAGTGGATCAGCTTTGCCGTCCTCATCTTCTTTTTTCTCACTATCAGATTTCTCCTCACTGTCGAATTTTGGTTGCTTTTTGGATTCGGACTTCTCATCTTTCTTGGAATCAGCTTTTGGTCCTTTGTACTCATGTGTATACAGGGGCCTGAAGGAGTCAATGAAGCCAACGTCAGCAGTCAGGTTTGGCAAGAACCAGAAGTGATGTCTTCCGCCAGTTATCAGCCAGATGATAAGGAAGAGGATGCAGCGGGCTACAAGAAGAAAACGTCCAAATGTCTTAAACAGAATATTTACAGAACACAGAGCTACATTTATGTTTGCAAATGACAAAATGCCTGAACTGGCAAAGCAGAAAATTCTGAGTGAGAGAAATTAGGTAAGCCACTGCAACCTTGGGGCCCACACTTAAGAGGCAGCTCAGGAATTTAAAGGGCTCTGGGTTTCCCCACCTCCAATTCTTTTCCAGAAATTGCTTTCCATATCTATTAATTACATTAAGATCAAGGGTTAAAATGCAAACTCAACTGCTGAGTTCCAATTAAGGCCCTAACATTCTTAAACTGCTTCACCACTTGTTGAAAATCTGTATGGTGTACATTCTCTACTGCCAGTTAATGACCAACTTTGGTTGCTGGCTAATAGTTCAAACTACAAGGTAAAGGTTGAAAACATTAAAATATAATAATATTGAGTAAGCATTCCCTTTCAATTCCACCAACAAGCAATACCTAAATGGTTAAGATGCTCATTGGTTTTTGTTTACTTACATTTCTAGACCACACTAAACCTCACAGGGCAGATAACAAAACATGCATTACACATATACCATATAACAAAACATTTAAAATCAAATTGCATCATTACCAAACAATTTTAAGCCCTATTTTTGCTTGGCTGCGGATACTGCAATCTAGCTCCAATGATGTGGCTTGAGCACATTCAAAAGGAGACTGATTGGCAAGTCTCTAGAAGAATGAAATGTGTAAGCCCACAACCACTCTACATGCCCTTGAGGAATAGACATATGCAGCAGAACCAAGAGGGAATTCTGAACAATCACAATCAACACAACTGGAAATATAATAGTAATAATACAGTGGTGCCCCGCAAGACGAAATTAATTCGTTCCGCAAGTTTTGTCGTCTAGCGAATTTTTCGTCTTGCGAATTATTATTTAGACAAAGGAAACAAAGTCGCGAGACGTTTTCGTCTTGCGAAGCAAGCCCATAGGGAAATTCGTCTTGCGAGGCAACTCGCAAACGGAAAAACCTTTCGTCTAGCGAGTTTTTTGTCTTGCGAGGCATTCGTCTTGCGAGGTACCACTGTAATATATTAAGGTAAGCAGGGACCAATACATTTTTAAAGTTTTAGAATATGAGAGACCTCTATCTGAGAGACTGTAGGTATCTGGAGCAGATGCAGGAATATCTGGAATAAAACCTGATTCTAAAGAACCATTTCAGTTAATTGTATTTACTGTCCTGTCTATGCTCAGTAATTTAATTAATTTGCACACTACAATCTCAAGAATGTTAAAGGGATCTCATTCTGTCTCTTAACCTTTTCCCCTGCCTCGTTATACATATATATGTTTCCTTCTAGCTTCCTTTTACTACCAAAAATAGTTTCAGCAGTGAATGCTTTCACGTAAGTAAATTAACTGCTTGTAGCCAGTGGCAGATAGTTAAGCATAAAGCTGTACAACCAGGTGCCGCCCCATATAAAACATGGTTCCGTGAAGTGATCATATGTGCAGTAAAGCACAGAATACCGTTTTTATGCTGTAAATCAAGTCTCACAGCAAAGCATCACAGAATACCCCTCCTGTAGGTTTAGCACTTCTAATTGTCAGTAAGGAGACAAAAAGTCTCATTGAAGCAGTAAAGCTAGAGGGAAATGGTAAGCACAGTCCTAAAACAAGTCATTGCTGCAAGAGCAGTCAGAGGAAATGTAAGCAAGACTACTGTACAGGGACTGGTTCACTTAGCTTCTCCCATGAGACAGAAATGGCAACACAAACATCAGAACTGCTCCCGCTGCGTGAAAGCAACCAGAATGATTGCACACTTGCAGTCAGCTTTATTACAAATGGCACAATGGTGACATATGGTGGCCACCTGGGAAACATTCACATGGTGCAAGGCAAGTCTATGAGATGCTTAAATCTGAACTGTGAGAGATGGAGAGGAAGAGAAGAGAAGCACACACTTACCAACAGCCAGGAGGAGAATACTAGCCACAAAACACCCTGCACCTACGCTCAAATAATAAACGCCTACTCGCATCTCTGCAGGCCAGAGTGGGAAGAGAGTTGCAGCTATAACAGCAGTCACTGTTAAAAGAAAGACAGCACAAGCATAAAAAATACTGGGAGCTTTAGGACTGAAATAAATGCAACAGCGCCACTTTAATTTGGGGGGGGGGGATGTTTTGAGACCTCACAATTTGTCTTGTAAAAGTGGGTGCTGTGCCTCTACAGAATATGGGTGTAATCCACTACAGTGTTTGCCCTGCCCAAAACCAATTAACATCTATTGGAACTTAACAAGCCCCATTTATTTCAATGGGAAGGGGGGGATTTGCCCCTGTGAAAGCCACAGATGTGCTAAAAGGTGGGTGGGTTGCCAGTTTCACCCAACAGTGCTCACTTACTTACCAAGTATGAGTCCCATGGCAAATGTTTTAAAATGAACTGGGTCATAAATCCACACATATACCTGGAAGGAGAATGATTACATAAAAATTAAACCAGGTTCTGAAAACAAAGGTTTATGAGGAAGCTGATTGGAAATAATATATTCTGCTTGCAATAGTTCATCACTGTAGCATGTAAAGAAGCCTAAACATTTTCTCCGTGACCTGAGGCAGCTTATTAATGGGCTGAGCTAAAGTCTTGTTCTCTGTGCAACAATAAATCTATGTATTTTATCTAAGCATTGCAGGGGGTTGGAACAGATGAGCCTCGGGTCCCTTCCAACTCTACAATTCTATGATTCTATGTCTGGGGCTGTGCCTCTTCAGACTGCAGATGGAAGTTTATATCCTTTAATGTTCCTTCATTAATATATCCTTTAATGTGGAAAAAGTTGCTGGCATGTAGAAAACTGTGCATCAGGAAGAAAACTGCAGCCTTTCTCCATGACAACTAGTGCTCTCTCTCTCCCTCCTCTCCTTCATGTTATGTTTTTTCAGGTTGCATCCTGCGGTGACCCGGAAGTACCGGAAAGGGTTACTTCCGGGTTTCGCCGCTCGCGCATGCGCACAAGCACCAAATCACACCGCACACCTGTGCAGACACGGTGCTTCAGGTTGCGGGCTTTTCATGTTGTGAAATGGATCCCGTTCACAACCAGAGGGACCACTGTATTGCAGTGAGGGAATGAAACTCAGACTCAAGTCTAGTTCCTCAAGGAGAAACAGGTCTAAATATTTATGGTTATTAAGACAGATCTGGGAACCTGATCAGCACTTCTCTGCAGAGTGGGCTGGGGATGGATGTATAGGGGAAAAGCAGGGCTGGGTGAAGATGCTTCTCCTCCCTGCCCATCACTGTTTCTGCACAACACCCATCTACCATTGCTTTCTGCAACAAGAGCAGCAGACATACATCTAGGATCAAAATGGACCGGGGGGGGGGGGGTTAGTGTGTAGGGTAGAGAGGTATCACGTGAAGAGCTACATCTCCCCTGCAAACTGCCCTTCCCTTTGTAGCAGAGAAACAGTGGTGTGGTTCCACCACCAAATGCTCAATTAGCCTTATAACAACATCTGAGATCCCATAAACCCACAATGCACCCGCGATTTGAAGCGCAGGCCTAGAGATGCAATCTATTGAATCCAGCCACAACAGGTAATTCTTGTCATGGCTATGAAGAACAATTGGAAAGTGCTGTTCCTTATTTCAAGCAAGACTAATGGTCCGTCTATGGCAGCAGCTTTCCAGGACTTTAAGGCAGCAGTAAACCTGTTTTTGAATAAGCGTACACTTTTTGGGGAGCAATAACCAACAGTACCAGGACATAAGAATTGTCCTGTTAAATCAGACCAAAATCTATCTAGCCTTGGTGTGGAATTTATGCATGTTGTGATTATGTGATAAGTAAACTAAATATGAAATCTTAACAGAAAAAAGCCCTTAGATAATGACTCCTATTTTATTAAAAAGATTTATATCCTGTTCTTCACCTAATGGTCTCAGAGGAAATTACACTCAAGTAAACTACATCACAACAGTGTCTCCCAACCTAGTACTCTCCAAATGTTTTGGACTACAATTACCAAAGAGTCTCCTTCTTTGGAGGTCTTTAAGCAGAGGCTTGACAACCATATGTCAGGAGTGCTCTGATGGTGTTTCCTGCTTGGCAGGAGGTTGGACTCGATGGCCCTTGTGGTCTATTCCAACTCTATGATTCTATGACACCATCCGCCTCAGCCAGCATTGCCAATGGTCAGGGATTTGATTGATTGATTGATTGATTGATTGATTGACTGACTGATTGCATTATTGCACCTTTCTGAAACAGTTGGGGGCACCAGGTTAGAGAAGACTGCAGTAAAACAACAGAACAGAAAAATATATATTTTAAAAATAAAAAATCAAAACCAAGAATTCCCCTATTTTTATTTATTTAACAGAATGTATAAGCCACTTGATTGTAAGAAAATCCCTAAGCAGTTTACAAAAATACTTTTTAAAAAAATTACTGATAAAAACAGCTAAAACGGGTATTTTAAAACATTACCAAACACTCATAAAACCAGAGCCAGATGTCTCCAATTCTGACCAAGTGCATCAAGAAAAATCTAGTCAGACTAGTGGATTTCTCCACATTTTTATTACTGGTAAACATTATAGACAGGAAAACATTTCAGCAAAAGAGATTATTCAGATACTGTACCTCATTTCCATCCAGAAAAACCTGATCTTCATGAGGTTCAAGTTTGAATTTTCTCTTTGTCTCCTTCTTCTTAGGTGTGCCAGGAGTCTCATCCTAATGACATATATTGGAAACAATTGCCAGTGAAATTGTGCTCATGAGAACACCTCATGTAGCTGGGATACAAGAGAGCCTTCCCTTCTGCCTTTGTTCCCAAATATTCATTCAAAAGCAACATTGAGGATAAGGACATGGTTCCTCTTCAGACCATGGTCTTTGGACTGAGATAAACTTTTATAACTAGGCATTTCCTTTTGGGGAACCTCCAGTCTGTGGGCCTGTCTGGCAGCACCATTTGCCCCATGGGGCCATGTTAGACAAGCCATGCCCACCTGCCGTTCATCCTGATGTCATATAGGACATCAGATGGAAAGGCAGGTAAAGGTGGGGTATGGCCAAATGAGGCTTTGCAGGCACCACCAATCCAAGGTGCCTGCAAAGCCCTTTCTGCAGTATCTCCTAAGTACCTGACAACCAGTAGGTTGTCAGACACTTTGCAAGCAGTGTTTGGAATGCCCCTTATGCTACACTTCCCAAGCACTGGGCGTCGAGTACCTGGACAAAGGGGCTATGCAACCTTCCCTAAAAGAAAGAGAAATTGTCCCATAAAGAATTACAACACGTTGACACTTAATCTCCTAGAGATAAATTTGACAGGTGTGTAGGCCCTGCCAGGACTGGAGATACAAAGATCTTATCCACTGAACTGAACAGGTACCCCATACCCGCCTTAAATCCATTAAAATTCTCCCACTGATTTCAGTTACATGCAAATCAAGGAATGCAACGTTGACAAAAAGCTAAACATTTTGTTAAAATTTACTATTTAGTATTATTGAGCACTCAGAAAGAAAGATACAGACACCAATTGTTCTGACTGATTCTCTTTTCTTCCATAGAACACAAAGTTCTAGAACAGGCTATTTATACTTTAACCTCCTCTTTATTAGACCAATTCCCCCAAAAGATATTAACTCAAACATGCCTCTATAATATAGGTTATTTAATGTGCATCTTTTCAAATACATTCTTAAAACTTTCCTGCCTGCATGTCTGCCTAGCTTCTTACTCTCCCCCTTCTCACAGTCCTTGCCCTGGCACATGCCTTTGTGATTCCCCAGTAATGTTCCATCACTATGGACTGAAAAGACTGCTGGGGTGCCATGAATTCTTACCTGTGCTATGGAATCTCTCAAGCATGTGTGTTACAAAAATAAGTGCACAATGCAGCCAAAAATAAGCCCTTTTTATTTTCACCAATTTCAAAAGGAAAGATTTAAGCACCTGTTAAAATATTTTATTACAATCAAGGGACTTTTTATATGCTTAGCTATAGCTGAATGCTGTTAATTATAATTTACAGTTGGTAATTGCAGACAAAAAATGAAGAATGCTCAAAATAACAACAGTTTACTCACAATGTGCACTCATTTAACTTGTGCGCATTCAACTTTACGCGCTTGGCAAATTTTAAAATATATGAATAAAAAGGAGCTGAAAGTGGGTGGGTTGCCTGGGAAAAATTCTTTTAGGCAATACCACCTGCCATTCTATCCAATGCATTTTGACTACACACAAGTTTGGCTTTATATGCTATCCCCAGAACATAACCCCCACATAAGTTGAGCCTTGCTTGTACAGTATTACAATCTGGTTTCCAGCCTAGCTATAGCCCTGAAACTCTCTTGATCATAGATGGTAGACATGGAGGGGGTGGGAGGAGAGGGGATTATTGGTTTATGGGTTGGTTTGTGGTTTTTTTGTTCTTGTTTTTATTATGCATTTTGTATTTTTATCTTGTATTTTTATGTTGGGAACCACCTTGAGATCAATGGATGAAGGGTGGTATACAAATGTAATATACAGTAATAATAATAATAATGCATTTTACCAGCTGCAATGCTGTCTAGAGAAAGCGTCAGCTACACACACAACATTCAGACTACACTACTGTAATATTATCTACATAGGGCTGCCTCTGAAGACAGTCCAGAAACTTCAGCTAGTGAAAAATTCAACCACCAGAATACTTGCCAGGGCGTGGGGTGGGGTAGGCAGTACGGCCACACCACACAAACTTTGCATCAGTTGCATTGGTCAGCCATTCGCTTCCTGGGTCAATTTAATGTGCTGCCATTAAAATTCAAAGCATCAAAAGGGTTGGGACCAGATTATTTGACAGACTACCCAAACTCACAGAAAACTGCTCAGGCCCTAAAATCAACCTTAGAGCACCTGTTCTTGCCATTGAAGACAATCAGATTAGTCAGGAACAGGACCCTTTCAGGAATGATCCTACATCTGTGAAATATCCTGCCCTGAAAAGTCTGCTTTGGGTCCCTTTCGAATTAACTGGCCCCTAAAAGTGTCCTTATCCTGTCAAGTTTTCTATTGATTTTCCCGTGACACTCCTACCCCAGATATGACTTTATATGTTGCTAGTTTATTATACTATTTGTCAGTTGGTTTTTTGAACATTTTTTTTTGTAAGGGACTGTATAACGATTTGCCCTAAAAGGGCACCCCCTAAAAAGCTTATCTGGAGAGTTGGTGGGCCCTTCTAAACAATGTAGTTTGTGATGTCTGGGGGGGGGGGTCTTCTGAAGGAAGGGGAGGATCGACCATAATCCATCTTGTATCCTAGAATAAGTTAACAAAGTTTATGGAAGGAAACCATGTCCAGTAGGATAACCATGATAGTTGGTTGAAGCAAAAAAAAAAAAGCCTTGAGGCACTACATCTGCTCTGACCCATCACATAGACTCACAATTTAAGGATTTACAGCAGGCATTTCTCAGATTACAATACAAATCCAATGGAGTGAAAGAGCAAATCAGCAAGGTCAGACCAATTTCCAGAAATAATCAACTACAGGACAGATGAGGAAGAGAAAGCAACAGACCACCATTTACAGCCACCTACAGCTCCCAGATATAGCCACTCAAGCATGTATAATCTACAGCCCATCCTGGACAATACTGCTTCCTTCTCACAGGTCTTGGGTAGTAGGCCTGTTCTTGCTTACACACAACACCCATAACAACTACTCGCCAACAAGAGCTCATATAACAGAACACAAAAACAGGAACCAGGCCCTGCAACAAACCGAGATGCCAATTCTTTTCCCATACCTTCTCTGACAGCAGTATTACAGGACCTAAAATAACATCAATAGTTCATTCACCTGCTCATCTTCCAATGCAATATGTCATCTGCCAGCAATGCCCTTCTGCATTCTACATAGGACAAACAGGCCCATCCCTACACAAAAGAATCAATGAATACATATCTGACATAAGAAATGGGAATATTCATAGACCAGTAGGAGAATGCTTCAATCCACTAGGGCACTTTGCCAATGATCTTAAAGTAGCCATACTTGAACAAAGGAATTTCCAAAGGAGGCCACAGCATGAAACAGCTACATTACAATTCGCATGATCCTCCAGACATCTTGGAGGGGGTCTTCTGCACACAGTAGGATGAGCAACTTTCCTTCCTTCTACAAAGCTTTTTAGCTGACTTATCTTGAGATTCATACTATCAATTTTAGCAGCTGATTTTTTTTCCCAGCTGACAGATGCATCTTTTGCAGAAATACAAAACAAACAAAAAACTGTAGGGAAAAATTCTCAGGCCCAATAAGGACTAAGCATTCTCAGTTGCTACAGCACATTGAGTTGGTTGGTGGGGTGGTTGGAATGGGCAACTGTGGGAGAGTGGGGGAGAACAGAGGGAGGACTAGATGAAATGTAGTGTCATGGAAAAGGGCAAGGCTGATACCTGAACAGGAAAACTCCAGAGGACAGGAATATGTGTTTCAAACAAATTGTAAACTCAGTAATTTTATGCATCCTACCTGAGTATATTGTATTTCTAAATAAGAGACCTTGTATTTTTAATGAAACTGATATTCATCTATGGTTAAATTCACCCCAAGGATTTCAGTTTTCCTTAAACTTAAATCTGGAACCAATACTAAAAGAGGTAGTTATCAAAACAGTAACTTTTTTAGAACTCGAAACTGTTTACAGTATGCATATGGTACAATCTTAAGCACATATATTAGTATTTATTCTTGAAATTTTAATATTGAACCTAATGATGAAAAAGAGAGAAGGAAATTATGTCTAACCGTGTCTACTGCCTCTTCCCAAATTAGAGTGCCCCGACAGAAACACATTTATTCATACACAAATTGGGATGAAGATTACTGTACACTGCAGAAAATACTTCTCACAAATCTATTTCAGAAATAAGTAATAGAAAGGGCCACTGAAACCTACTGAACACCTTTTGAGCACCCCGAAAAAATTCACAGAACTATCTCTGTAATACTAATCTTATTAAATGTTTTATTAAGCATGTCTATTAATATGACAGCAAAAATGCTAAAACTCTCTTAAGTGTGTACCTTGCACTATGTATTCTTTAATTTCTTTTAGCTTTTTTCACTTCTTCCTGTAAAAACAAGTCCATACTGTTAATGTCCTCCACTGAACATGTACAGTTTTTCTCATGAGGAACTATATTACAAAGACCCCAAAGTATTATGAGAAAAGCTATGGTAAGTAAAGAAATCCAAACTAGAAGTCTTTAACATTAATCTTTAATATTAGTTCTTTGCAGTTTTTAATTTTCTCTCACTCTGAATGGAATGCTATTTAATCCACTGTTTATATTATGGTTTCATCTCAGCTGGACTTGGGGATTCACACTAACCTTTTTGCCTTCTTCTTTCTCACCATCCTTCTTCTTTTCCTTCTCTTTCTCCTTCTTAGCTTTTTCTTCTTTTCCGCCATCTTTTTTGCTCTTTTTCTCATCTTCTTTTCCACTTTCAGTCTTTCCTTTCTCTTTTTCCTTTTCTTTCTTTGCATCCTTGTCTGGCTTCATCTTCATCACTTTTAGAGCTCGGTGGAAAAACTGCTTCTTTAAAAGTCTTAGAAGAAAAATTCAGTTCATGCTTAATCTGGGAGTCCACTGCTAAAGTGGAGTCATATGGTAAAGTAAACTCAAACTACTACTTTGATCAAATAAGCAATCCATTCTACAACTATGACCAAACCAAGTCTACATCACATTTGGCAGGTTATTAAGAAAGATGGAGGGGGTGGGAATCTCTTAAATAAAAATTGTATTTAAAAAACAGTCATCATTAGAATAGTGCCAGAGCTTGATTACTCCTTGAAATTTTTGTAAGCTGCTCAGGAAATAGGATTGAAGAGCAGTATAAAAATACTTGCCATACATAAACTTATTTTCTTATAAGCACATAAAATATCAATCTTCCCTATCGGTTGCCATTTCACACTTCAATATATGCACATGTTATTAATTAAAAAACAGTGACAAATGGTAAAGGTAATAGATGACAGTGAAAATTAGACCACTATTTCCAACACATTTTGACAATATACCCTAACCCAAGGGAGCTCTTCATAAAATACTGATAATAAAAACCAGCCAACTTTAACATTTATAGGCAGTTTCTTCTATTCCTACAAAGCATAAAACTATAATCTGACAAGATAATAAGGTCTTGTTGCTGAGTTTTTGGAGTTCTGCTGCTGCAGTAACAAAGTAATTTTCAACTGAATGTTGTAATTCAACTAGAATAATCCTAGCTGCATAGGCTGTTGGGATATGAGTAAAGCCATACAGTAGTAGCAAAGACCAAAGACAACTATGGAGGATCTATGGTTCCATGACTAGTCCCGATATAAAAAATACTTTCTGATTACCTGGACATAACACAATGAAAATACATTTTAATTCATTCTGTAACATTATATTTAGGAGTATTCATAGTGTTTACAACAACATTAAAACAACCAGGCCTACCTGTTGCAATAATCAACTACAGACTCTCGAGTGGTAAACAGGGCTTCTTCTCCTTTCTTGGCTTTCGCCCACTTAGAATCCAGAAGGCAATCCACAGCTTTGGAAGCTAAAAAGAAAAACACACCATACCTCTCACAAGAATGCTACACTGGAAAAATGTGACCAGTCCTAAAGAAAATGGAAATTTTGGAACAGTAATAATTTTGTTCCTCATTTGATGACGTGCCTGTCTAAAAAGCTCACCCACAGTAGAACCCAACAATTTTTGAGTCCAAAGAAAACCTAGGAAATGATTTTGATGGATTAAGACATTTTCACTTTTACTTTTTTCTGGCTTCAGC
Organism: Podarcis muralis; assembly: GCF_964188315.1. Classification (NCBI taxonomy): domain Eukaryota; kingdom Metazoa; phylum Chordata; class Lepidosauria; order Squamata; family Lacertidae; genus Podarcis; species Podarcis muralis. The sequence goes on from NC_135660.1 coordinate 15,804,696, forward strand.
ATGAATAAACCTTGTACACATAAATCCAATGTCTGGAAGTATTTGAAGCCTTTTAGGTTTGTCCAAATTTCTATACTCTTGAAGGAATGGGAAGCTGAGGGCCTTTTATTTGAACCACACACTGTTATGTCTACTCAAAAGTAAATTGCAATGAGTTCAGTGGAGCTTACTCCCAGGTAACTGAGCAAGAAGTGCAGCCCAAAGCTTCCATCTGCTGCAAGTGATTATGAAGATAAACTGCTTAGTGGATTAAGTAGGCCGAGGACATTTTGGCAGAAAGCAGAGTGCTTCCTCCATATCTTTTTTCTTTTTCTAAGATAAAAATGAATTGTTTTACAGACTTGCTGCCCTGTGGTAGTTAGATATTCAGGGTCCTACACAGTGCAGCAGTTCCATAGAAGTACAACTAGGATATAAATTGTATTATTAGATATAAGTTATCACAGTTAATGAGATGGCATCAATGGTTAGTATGGGAGAAGGCAAAAACTATCTTGTCTGTTATCACTGCTGTTGTCATAAGAGGACACCAACCATCATCAATCCATTTTCCACTGGATTATTATGACTAATACCATAGGAATATTATGTTTGTTGTGTTATCACCGCCGTCACTCACTCAGGCTTTCAAATCTGAATAAAAATAAACACAGTCTGAACCAGAAACTTCTACACTCTGCAGAAGATAAAGATTCTACTCCTACCCTGGAATTCACTGAGGTGAAGTGCAGACCATAAAATGCTCTTATTAAAAAACAAAAAAATGGGGGGGGGGGGGAAATCAGGCTGTGATTAGTTTTAATCAGATTGTCATCCCCACTTATCTCCCAGGTAAAAGAAAGAATAAAAACATTTTCCTCCAAGTGCTACAAATATTGACAATCAGGTTGCCACATGATTTGGATAATATTTAACCTTACCAATGAAGTAATCCACTCTGTGACCCATCATATTGGTAGACTTGGTTGGACAGTTGAAACGCAGGTATTTAGCAACAGCCTTTTCCTCCTTGAATGGCTCACCCACCTCCTTTAAGAGAAAGCAGATCAAATGCAAATTTAAAGCAGAAAGCTACAGTATTTTCATTTGTACTGAAATTTTACAAAGCTCCTCAACTCACTTTCATAGCATGTGAAACATGATGCCTCAGATAGTTAAACGCTAATATTTTGAAAATACCTCATTATCAACAAAGACTCTTGAGAAATCTTAAAAGACTAACAAATTTATCATAGCATAATCTTTCATGGACTATAGTCCATCAGATGCATGATATAGGAAATATGAGGAAATTTACCTCCCAAGACCAAATATAAAAGTTAAGAATGGGTAACCACATCAATTGTTAGTGGGACACTATTCTAGATTCTTTGCCTCTATCAGCAGGTCAGCATGCTAACACATAACAGAAGCAACCACAAGGTGGGAACAGAGCTAGCTCTTTTGGAAGTAATGCAAGCCTATAAATGGCTAATAAATAAATAAAAACAGAAAGGGCTGTAGCTAAACGTCTGTCAAAAAGTTGTGATTAGGGATTCTTAAAACTAACAAGATTTTAAAACAATGTATTTAGCTCTGTTTTCTATCTTTTAATGTTTCACCTACAACAAGGCAGCTAAGTAGTAAGAAGGAATGGAAAGAACATGCAAGCTGGTTAAAACACATACAGACTTGCTAAATAATATAAAAAAGTTATAGTACTGGACAGTTTCTGTTTGGTTGAACAAACTATTAAAATGAAGCAACCACGCTGAAGCCACAGAACATTCTCTACCTGCTACAAGACAGAAAAATCATGTTGAGCCTGTGAAGCAAGTTTATTGATGACACGGCTGTTTCTTCCCTTTTTGCAAACAGGTTGGAGCGTCCAAAAACAATCCTACAAAAACTATACAGTGTTAAGAGAGATAAATCCTGGAAATTTTTGCTAATCAAACTAATCTGTAAGAGGGGGGAAGGGTTAGTTTTTAAATTGCTTAATGTAATTTATGGATCTATGGAACCCCTTAAAAAGATATGGCACACAAATTCTTCCAAATGATTGGAATAAAACTTGGGTATCAATAACCTCAAAATCTGTTTCCAGTTTTCTTGGGGGAAATGCCTTAAAATTATTACACAGATGGTAATAGCACTCCTTTGCAAATGTCTAAAATATTTCCTTCTAGATCACCTAATCGTTGGAAGGGTTGCAATAAACTTGGTACTTATTACCATTCATGGTGGGAATGTTAGTTGGTACTATTTTTGGAATGTAATTTTGACATACATGACAATTATTAATAAAAAAAACCAACACTATTGCTTCTTGTCCAAAATTAATGTTCCTGAATATTTTTGAAGATACCAATGTAACTATATTGTCAAAAGAATTGGTCTTATACAGTATATGATCTTGGCAGCATGAATAGTAACTGCAACTCAATGGAAAACAGTAAAAAATCTTAAACTGGACACTTCATACCAATCATTCTGGAATACAGTTATAATAGGAAAAAAATAATGCAGAAATTGAGATTTGGCATTCCTTTGTGACATATACAGCGGAACCTTCATTTTCAAGACAACCCTTGTCACAAGCCTGGCAAATCTAGTACTATACTTGATGAGCTGATGAAGTTGAAGGTCTTTACTTGGGTTTTGTTATTTTAACTTATTCTACGTGCCCACTTTAGTTTTGTTTTTCATATTTTAATTTTTATCTGTTATAATTGTTTTCTCTGTTTTATATAATTATAAAATGAAATAATACAAACATAATAATAATAATAATAATAATAATAATAATAATAATTAATATTCTTAAAAGAATGTCTATTGGATAGAATTATATATGAACAGCCGCAGAAAGCCAATCCCTCCCAATCCCCATAAAATTACTAAAACCAGCACCTCAATTCCACATAGATCAGGAGGAAGCTGCGGGTAGAATGGGGCCGTGTCCTCTGGACTCTCATCTTCATATCCCCACATGAAATCTTTGTGCAGAAATGAACCAGTGGAACAAAGTATGTCCAGATGAAACCTTAATCACTACACTGAGCAAAGAAGGCACGTTTGCTCTGAAGTCGTAGCAAAGACAACAGCTGCAGCTGCTAGAAGCTACTTGGGAGCCTATTCTTTTCCCTATGCAAGCCACTGCGGGTAAGGAAGTAATGTTATGCAAATAAGGAAACAATGTCATCATATCTTAAATTCTTACACGTTCACCTTGGTATGTTAAAATCTCTTTTTGCAAGAGGGCTGTTTAGCAATGGTGCAATATGATAGGCTAACTAAAACAATAGTCGTTTCTGTAATGTACTGTCTCAGACACTTAATTACACTTGCTTGGGAAATACTGTTTGTACGTCAAAGGTAGGCAACTTGTTATGCACAGAGGCTCACATTAGAAAAATACAATTAGCAGTTTTTTCAGCATATTCTAAGTTCATGTAATTAACATGATAGACTACTAACTACCTACTTAGAGAGCCAGTGCGGTGCAGTAATTAGAGTGTCCAACTAGGACCTACAAGACCAGAGTTCAAAGGGGGGGTGGGGCTGAAGCTCACTTGAGCATGAAGTTCACTGGGTGTTGGGCCAGTCACTATCTCTCAGCCTAGCCTAACTCACAGGGTTGTTGTGGGAGAAATGAGAAGGCGGAGAACCATGTACAGCACCTTAAGCTCCTTACAGAAAAAGGTAGGATATAAATGCAATGAATAAACAAACAAATAAATAATAGGGAGCCTTTTTTCTTTTTCTTTTCTGCTTTAGGACTACAGTGGTACCTCTGGTTGCGTACTTAATTTGTTCCGGAGGTCCGTTCTTAACCTGAAACTGTTCTTAACCTGAAGCACCACTTTAGCTAATAGGGCCTCCCGCTGCTGCCGCACAGCGAATTCTGTTCTCATCCTGAAGCAAAGTTCTTAACCCGAGGTACTATTTCTGGGTTAGCGGAGTCTGTAACCTGAAGCGTATGTAACCTGAAGCGTATGTAACCCGAGGTACCACTGTAACTGTATTTCTATTCTGAATGCAAAATATTTTATAAATGGTCTCCGTGGCCAAAGGAACTCCACACAATACACAATATTAAAAATCTTCATTCTAAAAACAAACAAACAAAAAAGAAATGGGTGAGATTCCCTGGATTTGGTATGAAATAGGTTCTAGTTAACAAGTTTAAGCTTGAACTGGTTTGGATCAGGCCCAGGGTAGATCACCACTGCTCATCTGAACATATAACCATATGTAATGAAATTTCATCTCTTGCATTATTCACTAAAGCCCATATGTAAGCAATTTATTAGATTTCTAGGGTCCAATCAACAACCTATAAAGAATCAACAGAACACAATGTCTGTCCTATATATATTTCCATATATATTGAATCACAAAGTTGCCTACCATACCACTGCACTAAAAACATAGTTCATCTCACAGAAACTGCGTAGAAGGCTGCCTGCACATTTTGCTCCACAACTTAAGTCTAGAGACATTTTTAAAAAAATGAAAACTCAGCAACTGGAGGGCTTGCTGACTGAGGGTCCAGTACATCAGTACCTCTGTGCCTGCCTCTCAGCAGCACTGCATATAACAGATTTCACTTGAATCGGAAAGTGACTTGCACACAAATAGCAGTGCTTATGGTAAGCAGCTGAATGTAGGTGATGGCTACAGGGGACATGGTTAACTGCACCAATGGCACCTGATCACATCTCTAAAAAGGAATGCAGAGATAGGAAGAAGAGAATGTAGCTCCCTTCCTTGTCCAAGCAACCACTGCCTACTTTTCCAGGTGACAAGATTTTGGTTCTTTCAGACTAATAAGCACGTGATAACTGCGGAAGTGTTGTGAATTTGAGGCAGAGATCATGTTGCCTTGGCTTCTCCAGTCTCTTATCAACAGAAAATAGCTACCCAATATCAGTGTTGCCTTTGTTTGCCACAGCTGTTTTTACAGTTTCTTCAAAGAAACTTGAAGCAAAGGTCAGTTTAACATAGTTACCCATGCAAGAAGCTGGCACGCACAGTCTGTTCTTAAAGAGCATTTTTTGTACCAACTTCCCCGCTTGTGAGATGAACTGCCCTCCAAGAACCAAATTAACTTAAATGACTTGAGATTTGAGTCAATCATGTTTGTAAATCATATATCCTGTTCTTTCAAGACAGAAATGAAAATGTCTGAAGTTTAAATCTTAAGTGAAGGTGCTCAATATATATGACTACAGTGGTACCTCAGGTTAAGTACTTAATTCGTTCCGGAGGTCTGTACTTAACCTGAAGCACCACTTTAGCTAATGGGGCCTCCTGCTGCTGCCGCGCCGCCGGAGCCCGATTTCTGTTCTCATCCTGAAGGAAAGTTCTTAACCTGAAGCACTATTTCTGGGTTAGCAGAGTCTTTAACCTGAAGCGTATGTAACCTGAGGTACCACTGTAATTTTTGATGGGATGGATTTTTCTACTGTAGTATGTCAATTAATGGCAATGTGGCCACAAATGTGATACAGAGGATAACTTCAGTTTTCATTAACCAAGACTATCAGAAGTGTATTACGACACCAGTTTTAGTTATACAAATAATTATACTAATACAGAGATCTGTATTTGTTTTACTTCTATGATTCCAATACAGTACATCTCTCAGTCACTGTCCCTCTGGTGCTATTGCTCCAGGTGTAGCTATTAAGAATTTATGATAGTATCATTCATCAGCCTGCTATTCATTATGACACCAAACAAAATATAAAATTGATATATATATATTACAAACCTTGAACAGAGCAATGTGACAATCGGGGTGTTTAAACTGAAATACTGTATAGAAATATTAGAAAAGTGGCAAAAGGAAATGGCGTAATCAGGGGCAAAACTAGGTAGGCTTTATTTCACCTAGGTCAAAGACCTAGTTTGGAACCCCTCATGTGTATTTGTGTACACACATGCACAAACAGGCTGGGAGCCTCAATGGCACCCCTTGGGGGGAGAAACCCAGCTAGGCCCCCCCAATAGTTGTGGCACTGGTCATAATTCAAGAAATAGTGCTACTCTTGAAGAGAAATAATTGCTGTTACTATTTGATATAAACTTATTTGAACTAGTTTTTCCCTCATTAAAGAAATTTTACACCATCCAGCACCCAAACAAAATATATTTAGAAAGAGATGACTGCACAATGTATTATACACTAAACTAGCATATTACTAATAAAGCATATGCTAAGTATCCAAAGCTGTCAGTAAATGTTTTGCATGAGATCAACGTCCTGGCAATCAAAGATGCAATATACTCATACTGTGACACTCAAAAGCAAAGGTCCATAAACATTTGCAAGAGATTACTCCAGCTTTATCTAGGAACAGTTTGTGAAATGTTATCTCCGCTGGCATGTAAAAACAACAAACAATATTTTAAAGAATCTTTTCCAATACTGAAGAGCTCCTATAACCTAGATCAGTGTTTCCCAACCTTGGGCCTCCAGCTGTTTTTGGACTACAACTCCCATCATCCCTAGCTAGCAAGACCAGTGGTCAGGGATGATGGGAATTGTAGTTCAAAAACAGCTGGAGGCCCAAGGTTGGGAAACACTGACCTAGATAACATACAAGATTATTTTTAGTGTTAATTGTGAGTAACTCAGGCTTCAAACTGTCCTACAGTTTAAACCTTCTTTAGACTATATATTAATTGGGGAGGTGTTGAGAGAAGCCTCACATTTTGGAGGCAATGAGGGGGAGGGAATTTCAGAATTAAAAAAAAAAAAACAGGAGGAAGAGAGGTATATAGTGTGTGTCTGCAGCTTATTCACAATCTTTATGGTTTGGTGAATAGTTTTACCAAAGCCACAATGAGACAGGATGGTAGTTGTCAAGTTGGCCATGATTATTTTAGAATACATTTCTCAAATATTTGTTGGCATAATTATTACAATCAAATAAACATTATGCTTAGGCTGCACAAAATTATAACTGCTAATAATATCATATCTTGTTTTTGCCAAGCGTTGTTAACTGTAAAAACAATGGTCCACCTAGTGTTAATATTCTTTACAGACTTTGCATATTCTTACCCTGAACGCAACATAAGTTAAACTTTTATCAATATTGTCACTATTTGGCCTTTCCACATTTGAACAAGTTTTGGAAGATATTGAATTAAATAACCTTAACAAACATAGCACAGCTTCATTGACACAGATACTTTTTAAGATGTATTTGTTCACTACAGAGCACATAACTATGTGGCATACCTAACATATGTCATCTATTGCAGAAGACTTTATAGCATAGCTTTGAAGTGAGAAAAACTTCCCTTCCCTTCCTCTCATAATGAGACTACCAAAAATAATTACTGCAGTTGACTGCAGAAAAAGTGACTCATTCATATGCTGTCACTACATCTGGAACATCCAAGAAGAAACACTCTTCTAGGTGTGTGTGAGGATGCCTGTGAACCTAAGGGCATCGCAGAAGATGATAATGAATACAGGTCGTGTAAATGAGCGAGCGTGCTAGAATTAGCAGGATTGAGCAGAAGTGAAAAACTGATATTGCAGTGCAACAGGGTGGCATCCACTAGCATGCAACAAGCAAGCTCCACATGATGCAGATGTGATTAAACAGCATTAAGTATAGTGCTCACCAAATAGGAAATTCTCACAGTTACAGGTTGTATGTGTGACAACCATGCATGCTAAGTCTATATTTTAGATGTATGTGAAGTAGATAGCCTACTATGCTGGTGTAAAGAGAAGACAGTTTATTGGGGAATTCCCTCAGGGTTTCACAGGTACATTTGGCAATGAAGTGGGTTTTTTTTTTGGGGGGGGGTAGTTCCATGCCACAACATGGTGTGGGTGTGTAGACAATTAACAGTGGAAAGATGATTGCAAACAGCTGTTGTGATGGTAGAAACGTTTACACTGTTTGTAGGGTGAGCCTGGAAAAGAGTGCCGGGCTGCCATTTGGGGGAACACTAGGCTTCGAACCACATAGCCAAGAAATGCGACGGGATGCCCCTCTGCGGAGGGAAAACCACCCGGACCGCAGAACAGAAATGGGGAAAGGATGAGTCGTGATGGGACTGTAGGTGGGGCACCGTCAAGACGCACCCAAAAAGAGCACGGCGGTGAGACGCAGATGGGAGAGGGGCTCGCTAGTGACAAGTCCCTCGGGGCACAGCGCCTGGAGAAGGAGCAGCTGTGTCCTGGCGTTTGGAGCTGGGGTGCCCCACAGTCCTGTGTCACCATCATAGGGACTGCTCTGGGGGGGGGAAGGTGTTTGGTGGGGTGAAAAGGGCAGATAGACATCCTGGGCTGAGGAGAGACATCTGCTCAGTATGGAGCTACTGGAGGGTGGGGTGGGAACGCGGGACTGGAGCGCCCATCCGTCTCCCACTCAGGAAAGAGGCGCGAGTGGAGAGTGGGGGGAGGGAGAGAGAGAGATATGCCCTGAAGAGAAGGGGAGAGCAGTGACGTGGCTGGCCCTGTGGCGAAAGGAAGATGGAGGGGGGGGGGCGAGAGAAGAGAGGGAATAAAAGAGGCCGAAAAGAAGGAAGGCGAAACTACCACAAGAGGCACTGAGGGGAGGGGGAGTCCCTGTGGAAGGCGGGGGGGGGGGGGACGGAGATAAAAAGGGAAGCGGTTCCCGCCGGCGGTTGGCGAGGAGAGGAGCGAGCGAGGTACCTGAATCCGCTTCCTGTGTCTCCTCCGCTCCGCCATGTTGTCCCCGTCTGGTCTCCCGGTGACGTGGGGCTGAGGCGAGCGCGGGGAGGGGGGCTGGGAGGAAGAGGAGAAGGGGGGGGGCAGATTTTGTCTGTGTGAGTGAGTGAGAAAGGGAAGCACAGACACAGGGACGGGAGGAGGGGAGGGAGGGACAGCCGGCCGGCAACCTCGCGAGAGGCCGCGCGAGCTATTATGTAACTCGAGGGGAGGGGGAGGATAAAGGAGGGCGGCGAGGCGCGTGGCGTCTGCCGGGCTCTTTCCCGCCCTCCGGTTTTCCTCTCGCGCGGGAAGGGAGGGGCGCTGAGGGCAGGTGGGGGGCAGCGACGGGGTCGCTGAGGGAGAGGCTTGAAACAAAACACTATGCGGCGCTTCAGAATAGATTGTGTGCGACTTATTTTCCCCTCACGCTTCTTATTTCATGTGCCGGGATGGCGTGGCGTTGAATATGCCTGAAGGTGTGAATGACCAAGAGGGCGTCTGTCCCTGAGGAGAAGCCGCTGCTCCCCACAGCAACTGCCGCTCGGGGACGCTGGGTCATCGCGTCGCCCTTCGCGGCGTTTTTACTTGTTTCGGTTATTAAACCAAATTTATATACCGCTGGCTACTGGAACAAAAGACTTCGAACAGTCAAAACAAATGCTAATTGAAGTGTCGGTAAAAGCAAACGAATTATATTGAAATATTAAAGCATAAGTGCTAAAACTAGGCCTCAGGGTTAAAGTTACCATTTGGTAGGCTTGCTGGTAGAAAAATCCCTGTACACAAGAAGCTGGAATAAAACAGGATGGTGCAATGTACACACCTGGTCCTAACTCCTGAAGGAGGGGCTGCTGGTGGCTGAACCTTTAAAATAGCATTTGACTTGAACACCTTCCTTTTCACCAGATCTAAGGCAGGGCCTGCCCACCCATGAGGCAAGGTGAGGCAACCGCCTCGGGCAGCAGGATCCACAGGGACAGCAGAACCTGATGTAGGTGTTCGCTCACCCTTTCTTCCCTTGAAAGGAGGGGGTGCCATTTTGTGGTTTGCCTCAGGTGCAAAAAATGTGTTTGGCCGGCCCTTTCAGCAAGATCTCATAGAACTTCTGCGAGATCTCGTCACTGCTGTGGCTTCTCAAGTCTCCCATGGTGCGGGACACTCTGTCCCCTGCTGCCAGAGCCAGGGAGATGTGGCTTCCAGGTTCCTGCAAGATCGCACCGACCTCTCGCAGGATCTCACCAAGAACCCACAAGTTGCAGCCATGTGACCCCAGTAGGCGGGGGGGGGGCACCTTCCCATTTCGCCTCGGGAGGCAAATGGTATGTGCTGCCACTGACACCATAGTACCCAGGTCACATGAACTTCCCACTCTCTGTTCCCAGTCCCACTGAACCTCCAGGACACCTTCTTGCAGTGCTTATGGCAGCTTAAAATCAGCTAGGGCTTGACCATTCTGAGATGGGGAAAATATGTCAGTGTATCTCTGGCTGAGCCACAGTTAAGGAATTACACCAGCAGAGCCTGGCTACCCCAGAACCTACCAGCTCAGTCAGAGATCCACTAGATCCTAAACTCTATGTGTTGTAAATCATCTTGGATTTTTAAAGAAAGGGTGGTAAAGAAAAAGTTACAAATATATTAATATTCATAGAGATGATAGGGTAGTTCTTCTGTTATCCTAGCCATCAGGTTTTTGAACAAAAATTTTGATTTCTCTGTAGAGATTCTCTACAGCAATAGAATATCTGTCCCATGTAAAAGCTTATTCCTAACCATTGCAGTTTATTGTAGGAATGTTCACATTCTAGAGATGTATTGTTGCTGTGCAGGAAGGAATATAATGCGATAAGAATTGCAGGTTTTTAACTGAAGCAACAGTTGTAACGGGAAGTGGTTACAAGAGCTTACTCAAGTAACTGATTAAAACCCAACAACCTTGTTGAAATATCTGTCTAGGTTAGACAGTGGAAATTTACGTTAAAAAGTACTTGCTCTTGGTAATTCCCCAGAGAATAGCAAACAATATATTGATATTTATTGTTCTCGACTTTGGAGAAACCATAAAATATTCCACAACTGTTAAAAATGCACAACTATGTGGTGCCTGACAGGTAGCATGTATATAAATAGTGTAGTTTGCAGCTTCTGTCTCTTGGTCTTACTTGACCACTGTATATAATGCTTGCCTTGCTGTTAAAGACGTTAAGGACGGGGCTGTGGTATCTCCTTTAGGGATATAGCTTTGTGGTAGAGCACCTGCTGTGTATGCAGAAGGTCCCATGTTCAGCCCCCAGCATCTCCAGGTAGGTCTGGGAATGCCCCTAGTCTGAAACGCTGGAGAACTGCTGCCAGTTAGTGTAAACAAGGTGAGCTAGATGGACCAATGGCCTATCTCAGAATAAGGCGGTTTCCAGTGTTCCTAAGTAAGCCACTTGATGCCCATTCCATACTTATAACTACAGTAATGGCACATGGTTCTTAGCTTTCCTGTATTTTTACTTTTCATGTAGACCTGATGGGCAGAAAATAATTGCATGTCCTTGCACACAACTCCCAAGATTTCTAAATGCAGTTCCTCATGAAATGAAAACATTTGAAAAGAAGAATGGAAGATGGACCTGTTTACATAGGCATTCCTTTGATCTATTGACCTGAGTCGCCTGTTTTAATTGATGTATTGTTTCAACTGGATTGTTTTCTTGCATATGTTAAATATGGATGTTTATATTTGAATGAATGTGTAATTGGCTTTATACTTGTAAACCACTTAAAAGCTATTTCCACATTAAGCAGCATACAAATGTAATAATGATAATAATCTTAAAACTCTTCTTCAGAGAGAAAGAAAAGGTTGTAAGTCAGAGGTGGGAATTCTGTGGCCCTTCAGATGTTGTTAGACTCTAACTCCCATTGGTTCCAGCCTGTATGGGCAGTGGTGATGAACGTTATAATCCAAAAAACATTTTGAGAGCCACAAGGTTTCTTATCCCTGCTGTAAGTAGATCTGTATTCAACCTCCCTTTCCTCATGATTTCATCATTATTTGGAAATAATTTTTTTATCTGGAAAAGCTTCATGAAAGGTTTTTGGTTCACTGTTACTTCAAAAGCAAAGGAAAAGGTACTGTTTTTTCACTCTTCCATGAGGTCAATCTTCTACGAGCAGCACAATAATCAGGTAGCTTTTGTAGTGCCAATTTCCTTTGAAAGAGAGAGCCCATGTTCTGTTTAAAATCCTTGTAATAAAATTGTTTTGTTTATATCAGTTCAGAGGGGGAAATGATTATAGCAGGCCACAAAGCAACATTCTTTGAGACCCTCAAGTCCAGCAAGTACAGAAAACATAAGCCACCAACTGTAAGTAGCTCAGCCAGAAGCAAAGAAATAGCATGGTCATGATAGACTGGTATGGGACTAGCAGAGGCTGAATTCACAACTGAATAAGTGTGTCCTGTTCCTGAACAAAGCCTTGTGGTGAACAACTAAAGAATAATCCTTATTTACAGAGACAAAGACAAAAAAGGATGTACCACTTGAAATAACAGCATACAGTATATCCACAAACTAAATAAAATATTAGAATTGTCAGTTACAGTAACTTAATAACATATTTACCCATTTTGAGTGAGCAAATGCTCTTACCAATTTGTGTTTAAAACCACAGTGATGTTGCTGGCAGATGCAGTGATGTATATACAAGGTGGTGGTAGACTGGATTGTTTAAAAGAACAAAGTCTTCATATGTTGTAACGTCTTTTGACAACTCACTTCCAGCAGTTATTCTTAGGCAACTTTAATAATAATAATAATAATTGGAAGATTTTTCTTTTTAGGAAAACAAAACATGTCTGGACTGCAGTTTAGCTTGCTTTCTCCTGATGGGTTTCTGTTCTGTTTATCCTTCTAAAGCTTGTAGGAAATGCTTGTAAAATACATCATCATTTTATTGTTTTTATTTTTATCCTAATTTTTTTGCATAGACTCATAGAACTTTTGAATGGCCAGTGACAGGAGGAGGCTGAACCAATTGTTGACACACAGCAACTCTGAACGTGAGTCAAATATCCAGCATAAAAATTGTGGGTTCACCAGACAGAAGGTGTCCTTGTTTGTATCCTTAGAAGGTCCCTTTTGTTTGTGAAAAAGGATGCAGTGTTGTGTAAGGTCCTGCTAATGGGAAGGAGGGAGGGATTTTTTGTCCATTCTTCTCTCTATATTCTTCCAAGCAATCTCCGGAAGGATTCCACATCCTTCTGGAGCAAACCGTCTATTCATTGCTTCAGATGCCTTGTGAAGACTTTTATTTGCCCAGGCTTCCCCTCACCCAGAAGACTGGATCTATCGCTTCAAAATTCCAGTTTTTACTTGTTCCTGTTTTTATAATGTTTTGTTTTCCCTGTCGGCAGTCCAACAAAATAGCTAGAGGACCGAGAAGAGAACAAGTATAATATCTGCAGAGCCTCCTGTCTTTACAGTTGTAACCCACTTGATGGACTATCATCCTGGGAGAATCTATACCTCTTCTGATCTGCCTCCCACTTGCCCTTAGCACATACACCCCAGGAATACTAAGGGCAGTAGTGGAGCAGGAGGCCAGCAGTATACAAAGTCCCTATTGGGAACTTAGGAAAACTCCCTTGATGCATTCATGTTTACTAAATAAATTGCACAGATTTCAGTTCTTTAAAAAAATAAATTTAATAAACTGTAGTGAACACAGGTTACTTCACATTTCCAAAGTTTAAACTTTTTTTTACAAATCCACTGGCTTCACTATACTGCCTGTTCTACTGTGTCACTTGCTTCAAGTTTTCTGGTAGTTGATCAACTGGAAATCAGTCTGAGCTCCAACTACATCAGATGTATTTTCCCTGCTTTCTGCAACAATCTGTTCAACTGTTTTTGAAGTTTCAGGGTCCTGGGAGCAAGGACTGGTCAGAGCATCATGAGGACTGTTGCACTGAAGAGGCAATGGCATATCTGGAGTTGGTTCAGAAGTCTTGCCCGCAGCAGATGGAGTGGGCATGGACAAAGGAAGATTCATCATGTAGAATACATTGCCCAGACGCCGGGACACCTTTAGAGAGATAAGCAATTACAGTAATTACTTTTAAAAATAATGATTACATTTGATGCCCAGCTTAACTTTACACATACATTCTATAGCAAATTGTCCACAGGACTCATAAGGACATGACATTAGGGCCTTCTAGGTCTGGGTGATCCAGCCATTTCATGGCAGCAAATTGGATTAGTAAATTAATCAGGGATGTCTTCCATTGACTCTCCCTCTCCTCCAAATCTAGGCATGGCTGAAGTGCTTTGGCACAATTTATATTGAAAAAGGAAAAGTGGCACTTAATAGCAGCAGCGGAGCAAGCAGAACACTCCGTGGGGCCTCCGAGGAGTCTGCCTGCCTCCTCCCACTCAGCCGCCCTACAGCTGAAGGAGAGATGGAGGGAAAACTGTTTGGGGCAGTGTGGAGCCTGCAGGCACCCAAGCCACCATGCCACTCCCAGGAGAGACGCGTGGCTCGGGCGCTCTGCAGGCCCCACGGTGAGTGCCACCCGCCATTTTGTCACCCCCCTCAGTGGTGACACCTGGGGCGGACCGTCCCCACCGCACCCCCTTCCTCCACCCCTGCTTAATAGTTCAGTGTTTTCCTTCTCTGCAAGTACTGCCATTTACCATGCTCTGAGCCATCAATAGTGCAAGTCATGGATTTGATCAGATAAGGTTAAAGAGAGGAAGGGAGAGAAGCTGAGGAGACAATAAGAGCTGTGCAATGATTAAAATGAAAAACAACAGTATTTCAAGACCAATAAGGTTAATTCAAACTGACAGAAGATAGCTATGTAGGATGGACTTGCACCAAATCTTAATTATTTGTATAGATAAATGGGAAGTGGATTTTTATTAACCTTTTTTCTTTAAAAGAACAGCCAGAGAAATAAAGGCTAAAGTAAACAATATTTTACTAGTCTGGGGAAGGAAGGAAAGGGGGAAGCTGCTTCTTTTAAAAACATTTACACGTCTCTTTTTTGGTTTTGGAAGTCAGTTTAATCATATGTGAGCTACCAAATGTGTGTGCTGCATAAAAGTTAGAGTGCAGTCTTAACACACATACACACAGCCAGTGTTGATGACATTGGGCATATACTGTACAACATGCACATTGTGTTGTATAGATGAGAGACATATTGGATTTTCGCTCTAAATCTTGTACATCCTGTACCTTTCCCAGTTGTAATAATCTGTTAAACATAGGTTTTATTGTTAACCATGTTGTAAATGAGATTTTTGGTCAATTTTACTGGACTAGACTAATTTTAACTATTCCAGCATTGGCTTTGCAATGCACACTCAGTGATGTTTCAGTCTCTAGGTTAAATGTTTCTAGCTATGTTTGCTATTAAAATTCAAGGCAGTTTCAGCCTTATTTTGTGAGTCTTGGAATGCTACTGGATTCTGAACTTCATGTTGTGCTAGTGACTCTCTGGGTCTCTTGTTCCACTTTTGCACTTCCAGTTGGGTGTGGAAACAATGAACCAAGAGCATAGAAGCTGTTCTTTAATCATATCCTGAAAACCTATTGTGGGGATGCATACATCTCAATGTCTGAGCCAGGTGTGGATATCACTAAGATACCCTCTGTATTCTTAGTAATATCCCAGCTTTTTAAAGCAGACCTATCTAGTCTTATGTCCAGTTACATTTTTAAAGAGCAGAGTATGTTGTGAATTTAAAATGTTACAGAAATAATTTCCTACCTATCATTTGGGGTCAGGCAGAGAGCTCAACACAAGCCACAACAAGAGAGTGAAAATGTTAGGCATACACACATTTTCAAGGACACATCTTTCATTCAATATTTTGATTTTCACTATGTCTACTGGCTGTACCTGAGACCGAATCTTTAATGCAGGTCCAAGTTTTAATCCCATTGTTTCCAAAAGATGTTCTTCTGTGAGTAGTGGTAAGGTTTCTCCATCAATGGCATGATCTTTAAATATCTTTAACAAAAAGGAAAATGTGGTTGGTGAAAACACTGTGGCAATTACATTGTGGCAATTACCAAATCAAAAGTAGCAAAAACATGCTCTAAGTAGAGGAAAATATATTTGTTTAATGATA
This sequence comes from Podarcis muralis, assembly GCF_964188315.1. NCBI lineage: Eukaryota > Metazoa > Chordata > Lepidosauria > Squamata > Lacertidae > Podarcis > Podarcis muralis. The sequence goes on from NC_135660.1 coordinate 15,820,515, forward strand.
CATCACAGTCACCAGGATAAATCAACAGCACCCTTTTAATTATTTCATCAGTGTGCCAAATCCAGAGTTTTGGTATTGCAGAAAAGTATTCCAAATGCTGTCCCTATACCTGTGCAACTCTACACTCAGAGATTCACCTGAGTAGAAATAGTGCCAGAACATTTCATTTTGACTGGATTTTGATAGGTGAAGTTCCACTTTTAGATGTGGGAGATCTTAGACCGACAGCCAACAAATAACTTAATTTTACTGATTAGTTTATGTTTTGGATTTAAATTGTAACCTGTCCAAATCTCAACAATTAGTTTTCCTGGAGTGTCACTTTGAGAAGTGAGCGAATGGAGGTGGGTAGGCTATGCCACAACTCACAACTTCTATTAGAATTGTAGAGTTGGAAGGGCCACAAGGGTCTAACCCCCTTCAATGCAAGCATCATATTAGTAGTCTACCAGTACATTTTCTTGCCACAGACATTTCATTCTCTGTGCCTCTTGGTTGGTGTCCATTAGAGATATCCCTCAGAGAGGAATTTAGCCAATGGTTCCCTAGTTACCTCAGAGAGAGCCAATGTAATGCCTTCCAGATATCGTTGTACTGCAACTCCCATGGTCTCTGACCATTGACTATGCTGATGAGAGGTAGAGTTCCACAACATCTGGAGGGTACCAGATTGGCTACCCCAGCCTTTCAATGCTCTTCTTGCATGGAGTTCCCATTAGTCTCCCATCCAAGGTTTTGGCCAGGTCTGGACCTGCTTAGCTTTACTAAGGATGCAGCCTCACGTACTCTTTGATCATTTGCTGTGCCAATGTAAATAATGCTTTAGCTCTTCTTCATGCTATTGGAACATTTATTCCATGGCAAGTATTTCTAAGTAGTTTATTTTAAATTTAATTTTTAATCAAAATATACAAAAATGTAGGGGCACAACTCCACAAAACCTGAATTAAATTAAGACCCATAAATTTCAGAGGGTAACTTAAGCCTGTTTCACACTCTCCCACTGAAGCCAATGAGACTTAAACATCTTTGTTTTTGGCTGAACCTTAGCCAACAATTTCATATTTTAAAACCATTGATAGATCCCTTTGTAGAAGATTAAACAAATATTTAATTTTATGACTACCTGAATTGAACCTATATTATTCCTTTAAGGGGAATAGTTTAGGAAGGGAGAGGCCGAAAGGAAATAGCTTTTTTGTAACTCCCATTGAGTCTTATGAGAAGTGAATGCAACTGGATTTTCCTACGCTTTTCTTCCTTTTCCTTACAGTTCTTGCACTAGAGTTCTTTTTGTTGTTAGTGAAGTTTGTTGGTTAAATAAAAGAAGTCAAGCCTCCAAGAACCATCATTCTCATTAAGAAAACCTCAGCTGTTGCAATAACCTGTGCATAGTCTGAACATCCTGGAAGACTGATGATAAAACTGTATACGTCTTCAACAGTCCACTTGCGGATATCTTCAATGGCAGAAATGTCTTCTCCATTCAGAATCAGGCTGGAAGTAGCTATGGGAATGGAAGCAAAAAATAGATTTGCATACAGTGAGTGGCAAGCAAATCAAATCTTAACGTGCAGGTTTTGAATTTGTATGCTAGGAGTTAAATTAGATATTACACTGAAGCTGTGTGTAAAGTAACCACAACAGCCATTTCTCCTCTTCAGAGAAATCTTGGAACAAGATGATTTGCAGCAGAGCATGACGACGGGGAGGGGGACTTATTTGTTCTCCTGACTTCTGTTTTTGACCCCCTCAGGGTTCCAGGATTCTGCCTCCTCTTTTCTGGTCATGCTTTGAATAAAATGGGTCACTGCACACAGTTTCAATGCAGCTTTTAGTTTATCCATGACAATACTCTGTATCACCATTGTTCCTTATTACCTATGATTCCATGCATATGGATTTCACACACAGCCTATATGTAACACAGAATTTAGATTTCCTGAAAAAAATAGATTACTTTTTTAAAAAGAAAGCTTCCTGTAGTTAGTATAAAAAGCTTAGTTCTTGAGGTGGCAGATTTGCACTGCATGTTGCTACCTGTCTTCCTCCTACATCTCCAGTCACAATGCCATTCCCTTCTACATCCCACACTCCAGAGATTATGAGCCTCTGGCCTGGAGGCCAAATGCTGCCCTCCAGGTCTCTCTGTCTGACCCTTGGGCCACCTGTTTCCGCTGCCGCCGCCACTTGCTTCTCTCTAGGTCATTCTCCTTGAGAGTTTATGCCTGGCTGGAATATGTCCTTAAATTAAGATAATACCTGCTGCTTGCCTGGATGGGGGGGGGGGGGCAGAGAGGAATGTGTGAGTGGGTGGAAACTAACCTACTGTAAAAGGTAAAATTTACATTTATTGCTCCGCCTACCTTTTGTCTCTGCTCCCATCCACCACTAGCAACCCCCCCCCCCCCCCATTAAGGTTGTTCAGAAGGGAATGCAACCTATGGGTGGAAAAATATTCCCCATCCTTCCTTACCCATTCTTCTACTGTCACCACTGTCCAAAAAAATCCTTTCCTAAGGCTTTCACATTGGGCATAGCCGGGGGGGGGGGGCAGCTGCCCCACCATCAAGTAGATAAAAATACTTAACTAAAAGTAGAAATTGTAGAAAGATTTTGACAGGTATTTATGAGCACTTGGGATCAAAAGAAAATTTAAAACAACTGTTGTTGAGACATTTCATTCCGAATCTGCAAGACCGAGGAGGATGATAGGTGGGTGATCCTGCCCCGCCCAACTTAAATCCTGGCTACGTCCATGGCTTTCAGGTGAGGTTTTGAAAAAGCAGGCCCATGTACAGCTCAGTGCTAAACACAGTTAACGGGTGCATTTTTATCGTTTCACTTTTTAAAGAAGGTCTCCGAAGTGTGAAATGCAGGTAGATTTAACTTACCTGACGGTAACAGTGGGTTGCTGGGTACAGAGAAGCCATATGGCAGAGCAGAGAATGTGAACGCTGACGGATAAGTGTACTTCTCATCAAAGGCTGTGCAAGAACTGTTGGGATCTTTCTCATTTCCGTTGCTGCACCCATTTGCTTCGCTGGGCATTTCATGGCTGCCAGAGTGTTTTCTCAAGCCATGCTCGTATTCCTTGTCATTTTTGGTGGCTGCAGCAGAAGGCTCTGCTTGGACCTTGTTCTGTTCATGCTTGCTCAGCAACTCCGCTTCTGTTTCTTTTTTGTCGTCTTTCTCTTCTTCAGCGGTTGCGGAGGAAGGGTCTATGCTCTTGTCCTCTGCTTGGCTCTTGATGCCATTGGTGTTACACTCGGTGGCTTTGTGATTCCCAGCTCTTCTGCCAGGCCGTCGACCTCGCTCTCTTTGCAGAGTGCTGACGGGTGGGTATGGGCTGGTGGCCATCACCATGGTGTTGCCATGAAGTTCGTCAAGAGTAGTACGATGAACGTACAAGTCGTTAGGAAGGTGGCCCTCGGGTACCCTGTGCCTCCCTCGGAAAGCAACTGGGCTAGCCGGCATGCCGTGATAAAGAAAGGGGCCTTCCAGCCCCAACAATCCCTTGCGATGAGCTTTCTCTATTTCTTTTTGTTGGAAAATGGCATTCATTTCCATTTCCATCCTATGCAATGAACATGGTATAAGCAATGAGGAATGCATAAAAGGAGATGAACTATTTAGCCTTCTCTGCCTGAGGCCTTGAGAGAGCCACTTTATATAATGCAGCTGCTCATGTGAGCTCAGCATATGGTTAGGCAATCACATTATCACTTCACCAAAGCAGGAAAACAAAGAGTAGCTCTCATGCTTGAACATTGACCCAACTTATATGCCCCCTTCCCAACTGAGCATGCTTCATTTCCCCACGGAGGAAGCTCAGTGTGCATAGGGCCCCCTTCAGATTAATGCAGACTCTGTTGGCCAGGGGGCATGGCTGATATATGCTTCAGCGTCTAGGGGGCAGGCTAGCTCAGTTGTGCTTGAGAGCACCTTCATGGATTCATACTGAATGCCTGAAGAGGAGTCATGTTGAAACTCTTAACCAGTTCCAGCCCACAAACCCAATAATACTGCTTAGCTGACTTCATACTGAGGATAGACTGCCACTACTTTTGTAGGAGGGATACAAGTCTATACTGTAAGTTTAGGTTTGTGCAATTAAAGTGTGCTGTCACTGTAAGAACAACAAATTCACTTTTTTAAAAAAAAAAAGCCCAGGAAAGTGTTGGGAAAATGCTCAGAAATGTGTGGGATGAACAAATGAGTAACAAGAAGGCATGTAAGCACCCAACAAGCAAATCAAGATGAATAACTGCCCCAGGAACAAATCAGAAGAAATGTTCAGTAAAGACAAGACATAGTCTAAACACCATGTAAACTTTGTGCAAGCAAACCAGGATAAATACTGAACAAACTGGTTACAAGGAGAACATAAGAAAGCCTGCTGGATCAGGCCAATGGCCCATTTAGTCCAGCATCCTGTTCTCACAGCGGCCAACCAGATGACTGTGGGAAACCTGCCAGGAGGCCCCAAGTGTGAAGTATGAGTAAGTGTCAAAATGTTTTAGGTGCCCACTAAATTCACTCTAGTAGGACAGTGAAGAAAACTAGCAGAAAAATTAAGAGGCCTGCCTTTCCCCGTTATTATTCCAAGTTCTATTGAAATTACTTTACCTGGCAATATTTTGTTTCTGAACCAATTCCTGCCGTCTGCTTACAGCTTCCATGGATTCTGGTTGGAGGAAACTATATCCTAAAAATAAAATAAAAAAATGGGTAGAGAGTTAAATATTATTAGTTGAATATTTATGTCATATCAAGTCCAGGCTTGACTACTGTAATTCGCTCTACGCGGGGCTGCCCTTGAAGCTGTCCCAGAAACTCCAGCTGCTGCAGAATGCTGCAGCGACGCTCCTCACAGGGTCTCTGCCATGGGAGCATATTCACCCAGTGCTTTTCCAGCTGCACTGGCTCCCAGTAGAGTACAGGGTCAGATTTAAGGTGCTGGTCTTGACCTTTAAAGCCCTTCACGGCCTAGGACCCTCATACCTACGGGACCGCCTCTCCTGGTATGCCCCACGGAGGACCTTAAGGTCCATATATAGCAACACCTTAGAGGTCCCGGACCCTAAGGAAGTTAGATTAGCCTCAACCAGAGCCAGGGCCTTCTCAACACTGGCTCTGGCCTGGTGGAATGCTCTGTTTCATGATACCAGGGCCCTGCAGGATCTGATTTCTTTCTGCAGGGCCTGTAAGACAGAGTTGTTCCACCTGGCCTTTGGCTTGGAATCAGTTTGATTCCCTCCCCCTCTTTCTTTTTCCTTTCTCCTCCTATGAAGAGATAGCACCCTAATGTTTTAATGTTGTATCTTAATCAAGTGAATTTCAGTTGCAGACTCGTTCACTGTCTAGCAAACTTCCTGGCACTTTGCTGCCAAGGTCTGTGTCACACCACAGTTTCCCTAGCATTGCTATTTACAGCCTGCACCTCATCTCATGCAGTGCCCTAGATGGGGGCTTCATTCCTGGGCTTTGCAATGGGGAAATCTTAAAACTTTAAAAAGTTAAAACTTTAAAAAGTTAAAAACAACTCTGCTGTGCAATGGGGAAATCTTAAAACTTTAAAAAGTTAAAACTTTAAAAAGTTAAAAACAACTCTGCTGTCTTCCTCTCAAAGGCCTGACCCAGTCATTGGTGAGGAGCATTTTCCCTGGCCACCAAATACCAGTTGCTAGGAATCGGAGGTGGGCAGAATGCTGTTGTACTCATGTCTGGCTTGCAGGCTTCCCACAGGCATCTATCTGGTTGGCCACTGCGAGAACGGGATGCCGGACTAGGTGTGCCACTAGCCTCACCCAGCAGGGCTCGTCTGATGTTCTTAAGTTCCTCACTTCCTGAGAACCAGATTGACATTATTAACAGGCACCACAATCTGAAGTATATATTACTTGTAAAGAAGTCCCACTGATTTCCAATAGAAGTTGTTTCCAAGTTAAGTGCTTGTTTGGACTGTAGCATTTAAACACAAAAGTTAAGTGGGTTTTCCCACCCTTACCCCCACTGAATATTGTGAATTTTGCGGTGCATAAAATAATTTAGTGGAGCACACTGGCCACCATACTCCACAGTTGAGGTCTGCATGCATTGCCAGTTTTCAATCCAAATCTTGCAACAGATAACTATTTGAAAAATGTTACATGGCATAGAAATGTTTGCTAAGAGGAAGAGTGAATGTATATTTTGTATTGCATCGAGGAAAAGTGAAAGATGCATATGTGTTCTGGAATCTGTCTGACAGTTGAAGAATTCCAAGCATGTGAATGGACTGTCTCAATGACCCAGATTCTGATTGCTTGTTAACATGGCACATCCTTTCCCCACAGCCTGTAATAAAGATTATGATTATGTATTCAATATCTCTACCCATAGATGGCAGTCTAGCCTTTTCACATGGTCCAACCCCTCATGGTTCCTACCTCAAGGGTGTGTTTCTGGTTGTTAGACAGTGTGTTCTTAATATTTCATCGTATCTGCTAATGTTATTTACAAATGGGATCTGCAGCAAATTGTTGCACTATGGTGTGGTCCTGTTCAGTGTTCCAGCCAGCCTCCGCTATTCCATTCCATTCCTCCTCCCACCTCGGTTTCTGAACCCCCCTCTGCAACCGTCAGTCAGTAGTCCATATCCACTGAGGATGCTCAGTCATTGGGCATACTACCTGCAGATGGCTGGACAAGCAACAACTGACTGGAGGGCTAGTGGTTTTTTTCTCTTAAAAAAATGTACTTCTGCAAATTATGGTGCTTTGCTGGGCCCACTAGCACCTCCCACTTGTGCATGGGAGGTACCATGTGGGGTACACAAACTGATTAACTAACTGATGAGATGTGCATAGCTTTGCAGCTATGTATTCAACAGTAGCTCTGAATCACAGAATCATAGAGTTGAAGCAAGATGTCAGCTGCCTTCATTTTCATTTTTACATGTAGCAATAGCTGGTTTTCCTTACAAGTTTGTTTTTTCAGTCTTGATCCCCCAATGTAGAGGAAGACGTGGGCAGGAAGGAACTGTTTCAGGGCTTGCGTCACCTTGCCATATTCCTTGGATTCACAGCCAGCATGGCCAGTGACCAGAGGTAATTCAACATCCGGAAGGCCACAAGTTCCGCAGCCAAGCACTATGGCATCCATTATTGATGGGTGTGAATGCTCCAGCCATCATTGTCTCTTACCTGCCCCTTGGTAAACACGGTTGGATAAAAGGTTTGGCATGGTGGCATGCTGTGGGACCGAAGGGCCAAGGTGGGAAGCTACGTGAATCTGCCTGGGATCAGCTGGTGCCAACATCTCAGTTGAAGGTAACAAATCTCTAGGATGGTAGAGAAGTATCTGGTTAAGCCAGGGACATCTTGGTAGCAGTTATTGTAGAGGAAAGCTATTCAGTTGATAAATTTATCTAACATTAATAAAAGTTGAAGAAATACAGGATGGCAAAATATTTTGCTGCCATATAAATGGCACACCAATTGGCAAAATAGACCAGACAGCCTATGGTTACTCATTCGGTATCCAGAGCCCTGGAATACAGCTATAATAAACACTTGGCAGAGCCACTGCCCCTACTGATGAGCAGATTGCCTGCCGATGGACAGAGCATGACAAGAGTAAAAAGAGACAGTGCCACAGCTTACAAAGGGGGGGGGGGGAGTCTGGGGGGAAAGGACCAGGAAAGCTTAAAGCATTTTTAGAACTGCCAATCAAATACGGTATATGCTATTTTATGCTTAGACATTATTCAACTAGTACAATAACTTGTGGATATCAAACAAGACCATCCAGTGCTTATACTCTGTAGAAAACCAATGCATATTTAAAGGCTAATTTATATTAAGTATTCCAGACTCACATTTCTTACCCACCACCCATAAAGGGCAAGTTCAGTAACAATAACACATAAACCACCACTAGCATTGAGTTGTTAGAATACCCCTGCTCCCTTCACAGAGCTTCCAATCCCAGCATTTCCTGGGAAGAGGGATTCATTGTTAAACAATTTTGAGAACTGTAGCTTTATAAGAGAAATTGTGGGGAGGGGGTTTCCTGACAACTCTCAGTAACAAACCACAGTTCCCATGATTCCTTGGATAAGTCAATGCTTTTTAAAGTAGTATGATACCACTGTAAATATATGGTGCAGATGGGAGCTTAGTTTAGTCTTCAGGTCAGCTTTTTCCATCCAGGTGTTCTCCAGATGTTTTGGATGACAGTTCTCATAATCCATAACTAGTATAATCATTCTTTAAGCATATTATGACAGCTGCAGGCAGAGGATGTGTTTTTTCCTTCATAATTAATAGTTTAGGCAAAGCCTCTTTAACAGTTGAAAGAGAAATACCTTTCCATGAACCGAGGCTCAAACTGTGTAGGAATGGCTTGGATTCTCTGCTGACCTGCTCCCATTAGTTGTGGATTTACTGCCATCATCTGGTTTCTCATTATAATCTCTTGTCGCTGTCGCAATTCTAACACAAATCAGACCATGTATCTTTGAGTAAATATACATCATAGATGCCAGAAATCAGAGTCCAAACAGAAAATGATCTGAAATAGTATCTTCACCCCCTTATTTCAAGGTTCTAAGAATTCCATTGCTAAATTCAGTTGATAAATTTATCTAACATTAATAAAAGTTGAAGAAAAACAGGATGACAAAATATTTTGCTGCCATATAATTGGGATTTTATGGGATTAATTGCAATCAGTAAAATAATTTGAAATTTTCCCCACTTTTCCACTTAGATATTGTTCTTGTGCAACAGATATCAGTGTGATACCACACATAAACACATAAATTACACATATAATTTAAAAACAAAGTAAACCTATAATGAAATGTGGAGAAACTTTTAATTAGGTGGAGTAGTATGGTAGCCATTGCTCTCAATATCAACCTGCCAAAGTTCTCTCACTATATCTATATCTATATCTATATCTATATCTATATCTATATCTATATCTATATCTATCTCTCTATTCTATCTATCTAATCTCTCTCTCTCTCTCTCTCTCTCTCTCTCTCTCTCTCTCTCTCTCTTCTATTTTTTACCCACTCTTCACCATTAGGCCCCAGGACAATAAATTGAACTTAAATATTAAAAACTGAAATGTCACAGAATTGGGGTGGGTCCTGAAAACATGCATCTCATGTGTTAAAAGCCAGGGTAAAGATGTTTGTCTTCAACATATGATAGCATACCCCTCAACTGTTCCGATTTGAGTGGGACATCCCACAATTACAGAATCACTTCTGATTGGATCCTGGAATGTTCCTTTTTTTGGTCTCATGCTCTCGTACAAATCACCTGCCTCACACCAGAGTGCTGGACCAAATGGTGCTAATTTTTTGGTCTTCTAATGCAAATCAGCTGGCTCCCACAAGCGACCCAGTGTTGACCAGTAGGATGTTGGAGGGTATGCAACAGAAATTACATAATGAGGGCACATCTTTGGGGAGGGAATTTCACAACCTAGGAGCTGCCCCTTCCCAGGCCACTGCCTCCCCTCACTTCTGGGGGTGGTAGAACTTCCAAAAGGGGCCCTTCTGCTGTTCTTAACACACAAGAGGATCACTAGAGAAATGAGTGGTCTTTGATATATTTTGGGCCGAAATGTTGGTCAGTATTCCATCTTACCGCCTGCTGCCATACCACTTGCTAACCGGTATAAATGCTTGTCTTCCAAGGTTCCCTGTTCCCCAAGAACTGACATTTTTCTCATGTGATCTCGAGGAGTCATGTTATGGAGGGATGCAGATGGCTTTTCCACTAGTTATTGGTGAAACTGGTACGAGCTGAGAGAAAAATAAAAGAGAAAGAATTGTTTATAATAGAACAGATATGTTGTAAATATCAATGAAACATGAGAGGAATATAAAGCTGTATAGGTCCTGTAAGGTCAGCTAAGAATTCTGGAGGTACCATCTATATAAGAAAAGTTATTTTCATACCCAGTGTGCTTGTCATGGTAAGAGGAAGTATAACAGCTTGAACAAACAACTAGCCTGGCATTGCACACTGGTCAAATTGCATGTATTAGACTGCTCCTTTTTCCAAAGCTGTGAAGAAACAAATGAGAGGCTGCCTAGTGTTACATGTGAACCAGCGTTTATGGTTTGTTCCTCTCCAAGCTTTGTTCTTGCCATAGGCCTCAGGTTGGCAACTATGGGAAACAGGATGCCGGACTATATTGTGCCAGTCCACTGGGCCATCTAGCCCAAGAGGCAGCAACTACCTAAGGTCCCAGGCACGGGTCTCTTGTAGACCTCCAGTTTTTGGAGGTCCTTTCCGGTACAGATGGTAGGTACTGAAAATGGATCCTTACGCATGCAGACGAGGGGATCTTCCCTGAGCTATGGCCCCTCCAGATAAGGACTGTGAAATAGCTAAGAACCTTGAAGCTGGGTTTGTGTAAAAGAATATGCACCAGCTGTCCAAGACTGCATTTGTGTAGGACTCTCTGCTGATCCTATTCCGTAAATCCGGACTGTACAGCACATTATAGGGATGAAGACAAGTTAATCTCTGCTTTTAGAGTTTTACCCTCAGCAAACCCTTCTTGGCAGCAGGCAGAACCACTCACCTAGTGCTAATTCTGTCTCGGTTTATTAGGCAAAGGGTGGAAGGGCAGAATCTTTATGGACTAAAAGCACTTCCATACAGTTAATCATGTTATGAGAGCCCAAAAGTGTGTGTGTGTGTCCATTCTGCGCAGAGGGTTGAAGAAACAGATTTTGAAAATAAACAAAAGTCTAAGCTCTTTATCTGGTGACATATGTTCTACTGTTGAAAATGCCTACTCTTTTCCCTTCAATTAACTTTCAGTTTTATATGTACAGCCAAGGTCCATCTCTGAAACCTTTTTGGAATCTTTAGCGCAAGAGAGCATATTTAAGTGCTAACTCATTCTTTGTATTTATATAGTTGTAGGTTCAATCTTTGTGGCTCTAGTTCAGCCAGCCTGATGCCCTCCAGTTGTTTTGGACTACAACTCCCATCAGCCCTGGTGTAATGTAAGTACAGTGGAGGCATTATTATTATTATTCGTTTTGGGAAAGGAACCTTGCTGTGAACAAGATAATGACTTTGGTGTGTTCCCAGAACAAAAGGGAGCTAATGCAGATCAAAGACAGGAAGTAGAAGATAAAGGGCAGATCCACACCATACATTTAAAGAACATGGCTCCTCCTCAAAGAATTCTTGAAACTGTAGTTATCTCCTCCCAGAACTACAATTCGCATATACTTACCAAGCCTCAGCTCCAAGGATTCTTTAAGGGAAGTCATGTGCTTTACATGTGTGTTGGATGTGCTTTAAATGTATGGTGTGGATCTGTCCAAAGACAGAAATTGAGTGAGTGAAGCCGAGAATCATAGTATGCTATAGTAGATTAGGTAAGAGAGGTTCAGAGTAATTTTTCTTGTGTTTAGATTGATGGGAAAGAGATTTTAAGTAGCTTCTTCAGCAAATTCCCTGTAAGATAATGGGGATCAACAGAGAATATGCTGCCTTTAACAAAAGCTCCAGAACTTACTTCTGCACCTATCCCAACCACGTTCATGCCTTCTCTCAGAAAAATACTTGAATTATTATGATGTGTATTTACATACAATCCTATAACAAAGTACTCAGGGTGGTTTACAATAAAAAGCAGGGGAAAATGCAATTTATACAAATTGATCCTCAAGCCATAAGCTGGAGTTCTTGGTTTTAAATGGCTTCTGTAGTTATTAAAGTTACATTGCTTTAAATTAATTGGGTTGAATCCAGACTTGAATAATGCTTACAGTAGACACATCACAATCAATGGGATGTAAATTTGTCATGATCCAGTCCAAGGATTCAAAATTAACTGACTTGTGGAAAGGTTGCTTGTCTTGTACCCCACTAATAGCATCACCATGTAGAGATAATTACAGCATTGCTAAAAATTAGAAATATAAATTCAACAAGCTGTTACTTTATTTGTTTAAAACATCTGTGCCCTGCCTTTCCACATTTGGCCAATCCCATTTATAAGATTAAAAATAACTCAAACACAATAAAAACAAATAACAATTTTAAATTAATGTCAATTATTCATAAATATTAGATGATTATCTGAACACTTCTGGTGCCAGGTTCCATATGTAAAGCAACCACTTTCTCAACAGGCAACATTAAAACAACTGGCATTTTTATTACCCTGATGTTCCATATAAGTTACAATCATTAGCCATTGTATATACTTACAGCAATTGCCAAGACCTCAGTTTTGAAACTGGGCAAGATTGTATGAATATCCAAGAGCTTGTGACTTCGCTGTGGATCTTTTCTTCAGGCTGGTTGTGTCACTTGGTTGGCTTTTAAGACACATTGGGATTAGCCCATCAAAACACTCTTAACTAACGATGACTTTGCTTTAAATACAAACTCAATTTATCTTGATTAGCCTTCATCCCCGCCTTTAAGCCCTCCCCACTCTGACATCACAGGCCCTTCTCCCAGACCATCTCTCAGGAGGGCTGTAAAAAAAACAACACATAATTACTTACAAGTAGCACATTCCACTGAGCTGATAAACCTATTTTAACATTTAACCTGTTAAGCTGGTGTTAGTCTTTAAGGCAATTGGTGCGTCCTCTGAAAATCTGAATCGTTCCTGAAATTATGCACTCGGCAACAGAAAAATGATCAGAATTGTTCTGACTGTTATCAGTCCACAATTGATTTTTTAAGAAGCTGTTTACTTCTGCCACATGAGAGGTCTGTTGCCCCATAATTACTTATCCTGTTGGGCTGGAAAGATTAAAGTGCTGTTAAGCACACTGTGAGGCTAACAGACGGATCAGATGGCTATACTGCTCAAGCTCACAGTTTACTCTTTAATTCTCCCTGTCAGTTAGTTAACACCTCTCAGGCTGAACTGAGATGCTAAGGGCCTCTTCACAAGTTATCCATTTCTTAGTGAGATGTAGGGACAGGTCAAATTACCTGTTCCAGGTAGCCTGACACATTACAATTAGAACTGGGGTGATTAATACTGACAACACCCCCTTGTCTGGTTTCAGAGAAGCACTCCCTTGCCAAGGACCTATAACTGGAGACTGCAGTCAGTTGAAGACAACTTGGCCCAGCCCACGCAAGGCTAACTCTGCCCTGATCTCCCTTTTCTCAGTACAGTATTCACTAACTGAAGTCTGGCTTTGACATTCCCCAGGAAAAGACCTGCATACCTTGTTATATGCCACTTCCTACTGTTACTGTACTTGCTCAAACTTCTTCTGCGTGCACCAGATTTGCATGGGAATGATGCATACTGCTTCACTGCCTGTACCTTGGATTTGTAATCAAGCATTCTCTAATAAGAAGATTAATCTACTGGGTCACCTGTTATGCCAGATGATGCTAGGCCTGCCCTCAATTTTTGACGTCATGTGCCCCAGACTCCCTAAAGCAGGGGAGGGAAATGTCAGGCCTGAAAGCCAAATTCAGCCCTCCAGACCTTTCTGCCTGGCAGCGCCCCTCACTGGCTCTGCACCATACCCTCTTCAGGGGTTTTTACCTGGCTGGAAGTGCTGCTGAAATGTCATCATGTCTATTGCTTGGTCAGTTGGAGGATGGACAGGTGTTTGGGTGTAAAATGTAAATTACTGTATGAGTCTGTAAGAGTAACAACCATTGCTCAGCCTTCTTTTTCCTCTGGCCTCTCCCACCAGTGCCATGTGGCACTCAAAAGGTTGCCCACGTGAGAATGTGGCCCTTGAGTTGGTATTGGTTCCCTGTCCTAAAAGGATTCTATGCAAATTTGGGCCCCGTAGATTCATTCAGGAGAACGTAGCTGCTGGTATAATAATGCGGTCCTAAGTGTGCTCCATGCATACATGCCATCTTGGAATGCATCTAACTGAACCACAAGGTGGCATTCAGTGAAATTTTGCCCAACATAGACCCATTGAAATCAATGGACCTAACTTAGTTGCGAGGGAAGCAGGTGGCGCTGTGGGTTAAACCACAGAGCCTAGGACTTGCCGATCAGAAGGTTGGTGGTTTGAATCCCTGCAACGAGGTGAGCTCCCATTGCTCAGTCCCTGCTCCTGCTAACCTAGCAGTTCAAAAGCATGTCAAAGTGCAAGTAGATAAATAGGTACCGCTCTGGCGGGAAGGTAAACGGCGTTTCCGTGCGCTGCTCTGGTTTGCCAGAAGCGGCTTAGGCATGCTGGCCGCATGACCCGGAAGCTGTACGTCGGCTCCCTCGGCCAACAAAGCGAGATGAGCGCCGCAACCCCAGAGTCTGCCATGACTGGATCTAATGGTCAGAGGTCCCTTTACCTTTTTTTTAACTTAGTTGCATTTATTAATGTTAACTGGTATACCATGGGTAAAACTTAATTGAATACTGTTTCAAAAAGCATTTTTAAAAATGAAAATGCCAAAAGACCCATTATCTTTGGGAAATTCCCCCTGGTGGTCAATTATGTCTTTGAAATCCCAGTAGTGTCCAGGAAAATCTGGACATATGGCAGCCCTAGAATACTACCCATTGAGCTCAGTGACTGCGGTGGCCTGCCTGGTATGGGTCTGATGCTTTGCACATCCTGTGGAGAGTGCAGGGATTGGGAGGGCAATGAGAGCCAGGAACTCATCACAGGGCCATCAGCAGGCATAGAGGCCTTCTAGCTCCAGCACAGATTGATGAAGTCATTGCTGTGAGCCAAGGTCCAATAGACTCTAGCCTCGTAAAACAGGGAACTTAGGCTGGTTCCTGACAGAAACTATCATGAAATTCCGCAAGAGAGAGGCATTACTCTTCCACTAAACAGGTTCCACACACATAATATTTGCTGCAATTGGGGGAGCAGGGACTAAATAATAAATAATGAAATGAAGCCAGTAGTTTTGCCAACCCACCACCATATACAGGCAGGCAGAGTGGAACCCAGAGAAGTTCTTTCAATACTAGGGAGATATACTTCCAACTGGTCCCAGTCAACAGCCTGGCTCTGGAGTATGAAGCATCTGGCCTTCCAGGCGTTCTTGGGCTCCAACTTCCAACTAGCTCAGCCAGCACGATCAAAAGTCAGGGATGGTGGGAAATGTAATCCAGCAGGAGGGCCACCGATTAGCCACCCCTGGCTTAGTGGCCACTTTTTGAACTAACCAAAGTTTCTGGATGGTCTTCAAAGCCAGCCCCATGTACTGTACAACAAATTACAGCCGTCAACCCTAGATTATACAGGTGCATGTATGACTGTGGACAGGCTTTCTCCACCCAGGAGAGGATGCAAACGGTTTTGTTGCAGAGGCTACCAAGCTTACCTAGGCTTCCAGTGTCAAAGCTGCATCCAGGAGTACGCCCAGCCCTATTAATCTGATTCTTTAGGGAAAGTGCAGTCCCATCTGGGACATCTTGAACACCATCTTCCTGAACAAAGAGCTACCAACAAAATCCTCATCTTCTTGGGACTGAATTTCAGTTTACTGCCCTGCTTCCACCCCATTACTGATTCCAGTCTCCCTATTTAATTCTAGATGGTGCTTGGATCTAATACAATGGGTAAGCTTTGTCAGGCTGCTTGGCAACAGTGACCACAATGCTCTTAAGTTCAAACATACATGTGGGTGGGAATGTCAGGCAGATGAGCTTTTCTGGAGACCTGAATTAATTGCTTCTTAACAGCCCAGCAGGACTTGCGTGCTTTTCTGTTTCTTTTTTACACTCCCTAGGTTAATTCTTGTCTGGCTTAATTGTGGCATTCTGGTTGGCATGTACAACAGAGTTGCTGCAAAAGAGCTTAAAATCCAGTTTTTATCATTCTTGGATCTTTCCTGTGGCTATTTTTTTTTAAAGGTCACTTTATTCAAACATCCTCTTCTGACTATCTGTACTGAGACACCAGCCTTTGTCCGAAGATCTGATCATTGCACTTTATTGCTGTTCCAAACCTGCTTTCCATATATTTGCATTTGCTTCCTTAACGTTTCTCTTTCAAAAGTGCCAGGGCATTTTCAGTTTCTAGGGACACATAGAGAATACATTCACATTTCACTTCAAACTATGAAAAGGGACATCATCTGACATCTGCTCAGCACAATCACTAAAACCTACCTAGTTCAAATCACTAAACCTGCTTAAAGGTAAAGGTAAAGGGACCCCTGACCATTAGGTCCAGTCGTGGCCGACTCTGGGGTTGCAGTGCTCATCTTGCTTTATTGGCTGAGGGAGCCGGCATACAGCTTCTGGGTCATGTGGCCAGCATGACTAAGCTGCTTCTGGCGAACCAGAGCAGTGCACGAAAATGCCGTTTACCTTCTTGCCGGAGCAGTACCTATTTATCTACTTGCACTTTGACATGCTTTTGAACTGCTAGGTTGGCAGGAGCAGGGACCGAGCGACAAGAGCTCACCCCGTCGCAGGGATTTGAACCACCAACCTTCTGATCGGTAAGTCCTAGGCTCTGTGGTTTCACCCACAGCGCCACCCGCGGTGTCTTAAAACCTTTCTCAAAAAGTTCAACAAAATCTTTAGCCTTCTGGTTCATTGGTGAAAAAGAAGGACCAGAATCTCTGCTCTACAATACTGCCCGGGGCACTTCCTGCTAAGAGAGGAAAAGAGGAATGTCAACTTCATGCTTGGCTTGTGTGCTTCCAGCTGCATCTGGCAGGCAGCTCTTGAGAAAAGGATGCTAAACTAGGTAGATCTGTGGGCCCACTCCAGCTGGGCTCCTTTTATGTCAAGGGTGGGGAACCTCAGGCCTGAGAGCAAAATATGGCCCTTCAAGCCTCAGGACTCTCCCTCATCCACAATGTGTATTGGGGGGAGTGAGACCAGGGCCACAGCTAGTGGCTAAGGGCTAAAGCCCCCTAAACCCAGTCAAAGGATTCAGATCTGGATAGGCCTTGCTGGACTATCTATTTTGGGAGGGAAGGGATCATGCACTCAAGTCAAACCTTGTGATTCATGTCACATGCAGTCTGGTCCTTAAGAGCTTAAATCAGGGGCATCCAATATTTTAAAACAATTCAGTGTTAACACTACAAAGTTATAGTAATTCTCTAGTACTGTATTATCTCTGTGTATTTTTACTGTGATCTGTAAATCCATATATTAATTATATTTAATATTGCTCTATTTAGTTAATGATTTATTAACTGGAAATAAAGTGATGCTGGCATTAATATTCACCATAAGTAATATTTAAAATGTGACCTATTAAACAGCCATGGCAGTGGAGTTCTCCTTAATCAAGCCAAACATCTGTATTCCAGATGGAAGCATCAGTGATCCTTAGTCATGATGATTTTAATTAGCCTCTGGCAATTAATGTAGCTTGCAGGCCTTGATTGAACTCATCAGATTACTTATTCATGCAAATGCTTCAGTGCAAGGGGATTACTTTTGATATATTAAGGGCTAATGTAGTGTAGGAACTAACAGGCTGAGCAATGAAGCTGGAAATAAGCTCTTTCAAAGCTTGCCTTGACTGTAAACTCAGGATATGAGCCTCAAAAATACCCCCAATGGAGGTAATAATATTGACCTACTTTACATGGTCGTCGTAAGGATTAGTGAAATAATGACTCAGTTCAAATCATGGCATAGCACAAACACATAGTAGAGCACAGGTTCCTGGAGAGGAGATTGTGGGCACTGTTTTCCTTCTCTGGTTCTCCCACTACCTCACAAAATATGTTGTAGTTTGGCTTAGCATATCATCCAAACTCGTGGTCTGTCCCCTCTGGACAAATCATGAGCTTGTAAACCAAGAAGAAACCTTGGTTACAGCTTGTGGTTTGTTTGGCATGAGGCAAACCATGAGCCAGGGTTCACACCAATCCAAACCATAGCTTAGCTCCAGTTAATGGAGCAGAAACAGGACTGATGAAGAGTACAGTGGCCTTGAGCTTCCCTTTGAGAACCCACACACTCACACTGAGCCATAGCTTGGCTTAGTGTTATGTGCAAACCATCATAAAACATCATAAAACTAACACAGTATACAAAGAACATAAGAACATAAAACCAGGCAATCAATTAATTAAAATACATCTTAAAATTAGTTCAGAGCAAATTAAAATCTGGACAGATGGCAGTCCACAGGTAAAATTGAGAGAAATGTATTCTGTGGGAAATATTTTCTAGTCACCAATTTATTCATTTATCAGGTCTGTTTTAGATGTATCGCTTGGAAACAGTGTATGTACAGTGGGACACCATCCCCATGCTCACATTCTCCAGCACAGATTTGATGGCATGCAAGGCCAGACAAAGTACCGTGTGCATAATGCCTTCATTTCCTCCGCCCTTTTATTCCTTAAGGCGAATGAAGGAGCACTTGTGGGCATGGGGATTTCATGTGCCTATCAGCACTTCAGTGTTGGTAAAGAAACACTAGGAAATACATATAGGTTCCTTAGCATGACTAAACTAAAGCTAAGTACACATTACAGGCTTAAAATGCAGTGTGGATGTTTTCTTGCTCTTTTTCAATTCAGTTTTGCAATTCCTGGTAAACATCATCACAGTTTGATGTGTTTCCATTCTGGCAGCTGTCTGTCCACAATTTTCCTACCCCATTCCCTATTGGTGAAGCTTTCATCCTTCCAAGTCTCCTCCCTGGAGATCATCGTCCTGTGGTTGCAGCTGTACATCTTGCAGATGTAATGGGATTTATTTCCGAGGAAAAGAGAAGAACACATCACAGAGTTTAAGTTTAAGCACTTTTTTCACATTTCAAGCCCACACTCACAAACACGCGCACACACACACTGCTCATATTAAGTCAGATTAATAGTCTCTCCAACTGGTCTATATTGACCTGCAGTGACTCTTCAGGGCAGGGTGGTCCAATGCATGGTCCAAGGGCTGCAAGCGGCCCTCAGGGCCTCTTTTGGTGGCCTTCAGCCCTTGTACTGCTGGCTTTGGGAAGGCAGCATGAGGGCTCCTATAGGGTCCTTCCTTCCTCCTTCCCATAGCCCTGTGCCTCGCTTAGCCAGCTTTGGAAAGATTGAGGGAGGGGCATCAAATGTTGGCCTTGCTCCTGCTGTCCAGTGCGACAAGGCAGTGTGTGGCCCATGGGTTCCATATTGAAGTACTCTTGCAGATCACTTGATATGAAAAGTTGGACCACCCTGCTCCAGGGTCTCAAGCAGGGGCCTTTCCCAGCCCTACTGCTAGATGCCAGTGACTAAACCTTAGAGCCCTTTCACGTGCGAAACATGTGCTCTACAACTGAGCGACAGCCCTTCCCATGGGGAATATTGATGCTCTTATCCATGAGCCCCAATCTGGTTTCCTTTGGTGGGGCTGAACTTCAATGCATAGGCAGAGTATACATAGAGCTCTCTCATCAACAAAATCTTCCTTGTTCTTTTCATGGGTGGTGAGACCCATAGGCACAAATCAATACATGACTGGAGCTGCTGTCTCCACATTGAGGTACCTTTGCACAGGAACTATATATGTGCATCAGATCAAACCCTTCAAGTTTCTCTATTTTCCAGGGATAGTTCCAGATTTACAGAAGCCATCCCAGTTTCTGATTTGATCCCAGAATGTCCTACTTTTCCTTAAGACATCCCTATTTTCACCAGAGAAATGTTGGAGGGTATGGAGTTATTTGACTCCCAAGCCATATGAAGGCAGCCCTATATAAGAAAGGTTTTTTTTAATGATTAATGTTTTAATGATTTTTTTTTTAATATGTTGGAAGCCACCTGAGTGGCTGGGGCAACCCAGACAAGGGGGCAGGGTATAAATAGTAAAATCTTTATTATAGAATAGGACGTCCCTATTTTCCTCAGAGAAATGTTGGAGGGTATGTCTGATACTATAGAGGGCTCTTTGCCTTTGAACTGTAAACTTTTATGTTGAGATGGCAGAATTGAGTGTCTTCTTGGGAAGTACCACCTAGGCTGGACTAGACTCACTACTAAACTGAAAAGGAAATCCTCAAAATAATACTTCATGATTAAGTGCATGCAATATAGGATTTTGGTGTTTGCAAATCCTTTTTTTCAAATCAACTTGTGGCATTAATCCTCTAATGGCATTATTCCCTTAGACTATATGCCGGATTAAGGAGTCATGATGAGGCAAAGTACAAAAATCCACGCTAATCTTTCAAAGGAGGATGCTGCGTGGGATGCAGCTAACGAGGTTGTCCCCATTAAGGGTCGGTCCTTCTTCTGTCCACCTAGTCCCTTCCCCTTCTGGCATATCATAGTGACGAAGTGGAAGGAATATACTATTTGTAGATGGTGTGTACACAAGAAACACCCAAGCAGTTCCGTGGCCAGAATCTGCCCTCCTTGAAATCAGTCATTAGTAACTTGATAACTTCCATTGTGAAGGCTTCTGTGCTTTGTACGATGTGAATGCAAGACAACTTATGAAACCTGTTTCCTTGTGCATTTGGAAGCTAGGTTTTCTTCTGAAAATCACACACGAAAGCCCAAGACCTTATCATAGTTGCAGAGTTCAGCACCTGAGTAAAACCTGCTTTTGGAAAACAATGTCCTGCATGTCTTTGAGAAAGGAAAATAGTCACTAGTATTCCCTTTCTGACTATATTATTCCTACAAAAGCATGGCCTGATAACCCAGATATACCCCCAGTCCTGTCCCTCTGAAGTATAAGCAGAGGTGAGTGCTGCAATGCCTAGACCACTGTGCTATCTCTAGCTTGTAGAACACGCCATATAGAGTCAGACCATTGTTCTATTGAACTCAGTGTCATCCACAGCTGATGGTTGGAGCTTCCAAGCACAGTACAATACTAGCCTCAATTATTAGGTTTAGGGCAGGTGTGCTTGGCCCAAATGGTGTCATGGGCCAAGTGGGCAGGCACCACTGCTTCTGAATACCAGCTGCTGGAAACCACAAGAGGGAAGAGTGGTATTGTGTGTGTGTCATGCTCTGTTCACTGGCTTCCCATGGGCATCTGGGTGGCCACTGTGAGAACAGGATGCTGGACCAGATAGGCCATTGGACTGATCCAGCAGGTTGTTCTTATGTCTGGCAGGCTTTCAGATGGGGTCCCCCCCAGCCCCACTTGGAGATGCCAAGGATTGAACTCAGGACCTTCTGCATGCAACGCAGAAGCTCTACCTGTGAGCTACAGCCCTTCCTCAACAACTACTGCAACAACCGCTGCTTTTTAAAGGTTCCATAATTATATGGGGAAACAGCTCCCTCGCCATGATTTCATTTCTGGGGCTGGAGCATCTCCTCTTGGGCAGCTCAATACTAACTGAAGCCATGGGAAGGGGCAGTTAACTTCATTGCCTTCCCACCGCACCACTGCTGAAGCTACAAGCTAAGCAGGCAGTGCCTCCTCAACCAGAGATGAAAAGGTCTGGTGCTGCATGAACCTGGTGGCTAGGTGGCTCACTTCCAGTGATTAGGTACCAATTTTCACAAGCAAAAGAGGAAGAGCTGTAGCTCAGAACAGGTGCAGGCAAAAGGTCAATCCCTGGCATCTCCAGATAGGACTGGAAGTGAAATTCCTGGTCTCAAACTCTGGGGAGACACTGCCAGTCAGTGCAGACAATATTGTGCTGGCTGGACTAATGGACCAGTATAAGGCAGTGCTCTGTGTTTCTGGATTACTGTGATATCATATAAGGCTGCACATTTTAGTATTGCTGCACATCTCATCTTTCAAATGGTAAAGTTCTGGGGATTTTAACATCTAGTATATACTAGCAAAGTTGTGTGATCACCATATCTATGTGAAATGCAGAAGATTATACCACCTGAATGAATACAGTATATGCCACAAAACTGGAGGCATCAGAAAATAAAGAAAATAACTACATCATCTGTTAACCAGACCTGTTTGGAAGGAATGGAGGTCTCTTGGAGATTCTTGCAAGAGACTAAGCCAAGCTTGAGGTTCTGAAGACCAAATACAGCCACCCACTGCCTTCAGTATTTTGCTATTCCATAACTCTGTACATCACCAGAGTTAACTTTTTCTTGTCCTGTGTGTTCACACCCTTTGTATATTTGCAGAATGGTGTATTTACCCAACATCACCCGTCTTTCAACCAGTGTTCTATGTACACACTCCTTCATCAATCCATCACCTCCTGGTTGCTCTGCACTGAAATCTCTCCAATACTTTGGTGTGTTCCTTGACTTTCTGGCACTTCATCTCATGGGTGTGCAGTGCAAAAGTGTGTATCCAATGAGTTCATCTGATGTGCTACTCCCATTTTTTCCTGAATCTTCAACTAGTAATTCTTACTTTTTATTCTTAGATTCAAAGACAGATACATTTTTGCATTGCTATTATTAACAATTCAATTTATTAGGCATTTGCTGTGTAAAAAGTTTCTAAGCAGCTTACAAAGATTTAAAAACATAAAGCATAACATGAAATCAAAAAGAAATGAAGGGGGTACCCAATATATTACAATAAAACCATACAAAAATCCCTAGAACAGACCTGTTAAAACTGCAGCAAAAGCTTTGGCAACAAAAAATGTCATCCAACAAATCATCTCTCAAATGCATGGGAGAAGAGATAAGTAAATACCTGGCACCAAAAGGATGTTTATCCTGGCACCAGGTGGATCTCACTGGGGAAAGCATTCCACTAGCAGAGAGCTACAACTGAAAAGGCCCTTGTCACCACCCTCCAAACCTTCCTCAGAGAGGGCGCCTAGAGAAGGGCCATAGATCAACATCTGTAGGTCTGGGAAGGTACATAACAGGACAGATGCTCCAACAGATTTTGCCTTCTAAAGCACCAGATGGGCAAGAATTGTGCCTTTGTCTTTGAAAAAGTACTGAGTTTAGAAACCATGGGTCTTGGCCCTTGGACAAGTCACTAATTTCTCAGCCTCAATTCTGAATCTGTAAAATGGCATGATAGTGATCTGCCTAATAGGCATTTTGTCATTGCAGTGATATGGGAAGTCACAGAAGAATAAGAATGGTAACATATGATGTTCTTAAGATGTATTATGTGAAAACCTAATGAAAAATATATTTATTTATTTTTTAATGAATTTTGTCCGTGCAAACATAGTAGAAATAATAATAATAATAATTTTTTATTTATATCCCGCCCTCCCCAGCCAAAGCCGGGATGAAAACCTTTGTAAATTTAAAAATAAATAATGTGTTAAATTAATGGCAGAAGTATTGTGGCCAGAAGAAACAGAGCATTTTTCTGGCCAGATCACTCTCTTCAAAAGATTTTGGCAGATTTCATTATGAATCCTACCCTAACCATGAGGACTAACTGTGAAGACTAAATCACAATAGGTATAAGATATTTTTGGGAAATGAACACACTGTAATAATATTGCTTCATAGATTTATCTCCACAGAAATATGCTAGCTATTTGATCTCTCGGCTTTTCCCAGACTCCATCAGTGTTACTTTTAAAAGGGAACACAACAATCCTTTTTTTCTTCAGGTAGTCTTGTAACTTGAGCTATAAAGTGACTCAGCCTTCCCAGCTGCCAGCAATCCGTCACATGTAAGAGGCTCCGGTATCAAAGTCTACACAACTACTTCCTCTTTTCTCTTCGAATGATCCTACCCCACTACACACAAAAAATGCTGACCAGACTGTTCAAATGAAGTGTTCAAGGAGGTAGTCGGGCAAAACCGTCAAAAGACGCATCAAAGAAAAAGTTACGGTAATGCTTTCCACCGGACCATCATCTCCCTTGAAAATACTTTTGAACTCTGCACAGTTCTTCTGAAGAGCCTTTGTCCCTGCTTCACCATCGCAGCAAAGCAAGAATTTTGCATGAGAAAGCTAATATGAGAACAGAAAGTGTCTGAAGACAAGCAATAAAGCAACTGAATCAAGAGCAAACTCAAAGGATGATCAGCATCAAAGCTGATTTGTTTCATAAGCCATGAAAATACTTGGAAAGGTAAAACAACCTTTCGATTAAAAAAAATGGAAGCTGAAGGTAGGTTGTTTTACTGTATCTCTTAAAAACCTCTGGCAGTGCTTATTCTGTTTTATGTATTCCAAGCTTTAGCATGCTCTGTCCCAAGAACTCAGGAAGCAATGCTTAAAACCAGGTGCAACCAACAGATCAAAATGTTCAGTAGTTAACAAGCGTAAATATTGTTTGACAGGGGTGGGGAACCTCTGGCTTTTATGCCAGATTTGGTCTCCAAACCATTCCTACCTCCCTCACACCTGACGCCATATGTGATTTCAGGTTTGCTGTGGGTATTGCAAAGGAAGAACCAGGAGCTCAAAGTGAGCTCTTGATTGTTCCTTTGCCAGAACAAGGTGTGCTCCCACCACCCTTCAGCTGGTTTTCAGAGCCTTAAAGAGCAGTGTGGGGCTCTTTGCAAGAGGGCTTTCAATCAACCCTGCATTGCAATTTGAAGTCCCAACAACCCAGGCTTCCAAGCACAGTATCACACACACCACAAAGTAAAAATTTCCCAAACTTAAAGGTAAGTTTGCCTTTAAATACAAACTGAATTTTTCCCTGTCCTTGGTGCTGGTGCTTTTATTTTGGATATATTGATATGGTTTCCATAAATGTTTTGTTGTGATTCAATGTATTTTTGTTTGTGAACGGCCCAAGGACCTTGATGATTGGACAGTGTGGAAATACAGAAAAATAAGAAGAGATGGCTAGGAAGTAATAACTATGTACATATCATGGCAGGAGTTGCAATACATTCTGAACTTTCTCTTACAATGAAATTGTGTGGGCGTACATAGGACACGGGATGCGGGTGGCGCTGTGGGTAAAAGCCTCAGCGCCTAGGGCTTGCCGATCGAAAGGTCGGCAGTTCGAATCCCCGCGGCGGGTTGCGCTCCCGTCATTCGGTCCCAGCGCCTGCCAACCTAGCAGTTCGAAAGCACTCCCGGGTGCAAGTAGATAAATAGGGACCGCTTACTAGCGGGAAGGTAAACGGCGTCTCCGTGTGCGGCTCTGGCTCGCCAGATGCGGCTTTGTCATGCTGGCCACGTGACCCGGAAGTGTCTCCGGACAGCGCTGGCCCCCGGCCTCTTGAGTGAGATGGGCGCACAACCCTAGAGTCTGGCAAGACTGGCCCGTACGGGGTACCTTTACCTTTTTACATAGTACACAGTGCATGGCCTTCTCTACCTTGTTTTTAAGGCAGGTTCAAGAGCAAGTGCTATCCGAAACACAATTTCTGCCTCTCTTTCTCTCTCTCCTCGGAAAGGCGCAAAGTGGACAAGCACAGAGAAGGCTGCAGATGGCTTTTTTCATAGATCCCCATTTAACTTCTTTAGAAGTCAGATCCAGAAGAAGAAACGCTCTGCTGAGAAAGGGGGATGTGAACAGTACCAGGGCTCAGACCACGAGGAATCCAAAGAGGAAAGTAGAAAAGGAAGCAAAGGACACAAAATGAACGATTCCTGTTTAGAAACTCAAATGGTGGAGCAGATTTTCCCTGCACCAGGTAATAGTGATAAGAAAGAGTACTCGAAGAACAGGGACTGTCTGCCCAGGGGGTCTATGCTCCAAGAGTAACTCTTTGTGAGTGAAGACAGATGTAACATTGAAAATCTGTGAGTGAAGACAGATGTAGCATTTTCACCCACCATGTTGTCCCAATGTTTTGCCAACGGGATTGTGAGGAACTCCAAACTGGGTGAATGGGCAGTCAATTGGCAAATGCAATTCCATGTAAGCAAGTGTACAGTGGTGCACATTGGGGCAAAAAGTCATTTCACATATATACTAATAGAGTGTGAACTGGCAGTAACGGACCAGAACCAGATTTTGGAGTCATCATGTGAAGATGTAGAACTGCTGTGCAGCAGCTGTGAAGTCATTTTCCATGTTAACGATGATTACGAAAAAATATGTTCATGATCTACCAGGAGAGAGTCTCCTGCACGATCAGAAGCATGGTTTGGTTGGTTTTCAGCAAATGTTGGGATTGTTGAAAACCAGTCAGGTCACTACATTTCCATTGTCTTGGTTCCACAGACTCAATGCTGTCTCCGCAAAGAGTCCAGAATTTCCTGGGGAAATTGGGCAAACAGCCCTCTAGCAAGGTTTTGGACTTAAATAATTGTGCATTAAGTACAACAGATATAATGGAGCTGGGTGAGTATACATTTTGATATGTATTTTGTCACTTTAGTAATGGCTTCAGAGGCGTTGTTAAATACTTGAGTGCACAGGCCTATGGCACAAATTTACATAAAATCTTCATGTGATGATTTGTATGCATAGATGAAAATTTAGGCTCACTTGCAAAAGGGAAAGCAAGCTTCGGCAGTCAGGGATTTACTCTGAGCTGTGGTGTGCCAAAAGGATTTCGTGAGCTCAATGCACAGTGTATGGAGACGGCCCTCTGCCCTAATCACAATCTGTTGGCAACTGCTATGGGTGTTTATTTATTGTAAAATATAGCCCCTTAATATAATCAAAATTACAAAAGTTGGTAGCCCCTGCAAAGCCTCTTTCAGCCAAGTCCTGGCCATATCTGCCCCCCACAACACACATGGTATTATATAAGAGTTAAGCTGGATAGGTGCGACTTGCCTCAGTTGACCTCACGGACCAAATGAGGAGGGCTGGTGGGTGAAGTTTGGTCTGCAGGCCGGAGGTTCTCTTCTTTGGTCACCTCTCTGCTGCCACCTGATATCCCAGGCGCATGGAGGAGATGAATGGATTGGAGCCATCTTAGTCTTAAAATATCAACCCCCACCCCCTTCTTTGCAGATGTAGGAACAGAGCTACACAGAGTTACTTGTAGTACCAATAGTACCTTGCAGCTTTTTGTATCTGCCTCAATAAACCTTAATGTGCACACACAGTGCAGTCATGCCGCCTTCACTTATATCAGCAGTGGTTTATCTCTCACTCTGCTTTCTCCCCTAGTTGCCATAATACATTTGCTGCCAGGCCTGGAAGAGATTGATCTTTCCTGGAATGATTTAATAGGAGGGACATTAAAGTCTCTTACCCTTCCGTTCAAATGTCTGCAAGAGCTGAAAGTCCTCCGACTGAACAACTGCAGACTCACAGCCATGGATCTTTCGTTTTTAGGTATCATCCAGTAATTGCATAACTTACTCCGAGAGGTTATTACAGTGAGTTATTTCATTAGAGATCTAGGTAAATTCTAATCTGGATTGGGGGGACCTAGTCCTGCAATTCCATTTCAGACACAGGGCTTGTCCACACTTACCTTTCACCCTGCTCTTTCCAGGCACAGGTCCATGCTTAAAGCACCGTATCCAGGCGTGTTGATTTTTTTTGCCCTGGAGTTTTCCCAGCAAAACCCCTCTTCAGCCCTCAGTTGGAGTAAGTGGCAGTTCTGGTTAACTGTGGGTTGACACTTGTTCCTACTGAGTGTTAAAAGAGCGGGTTTTTGTGGGGAAAGCTCTGGAGCAAAAAGGGGGAGCACTCAAACACTTCCAAGTGCTTTAACGTGCAGACTGTGCCTGGAAAGAGCAGAGGAAAGGTAAATGTGGATAAGTCCTAAGGCTGCATCCAGACTATGCAAATATGAGCTTGCTGAAGTAGGGCTGTAATTGGGTACACAAACCTGTGTATGTATGTTCCTGAAATTACCCGTATTTTTCGCTCTATAACACGCACCTGACCATAATACGCACGTAGTTTTTAGAGGAGGAAAACAAGAAAAAAAATATTCTAAATGAAACAGTGGATGTATGATTTTTGTGGTTCATGCTGTGGCCACAGACATGTGATCTGACGGTGAGTTTGGGGTAGCTCAATACAAAGGAGCCAACCGGACAGGAGCCACTTACACTCGTGTAAGTGGCTCCTCTCCTCTTCGCTTTGCTCCTTTAAAACAAGCAGGCTCTGCTTCTCTCCCTCCTCCCCGGCTTGGCTCGCTGAAAAGCTTTGCTGCTATTTAGCGAGCTGAGTGGGGAGGAGAGAGGGACAGAGAGCACAGTTGCTTTAAAGCAGCCAACCAGACACAAGCCGCTTAACACTCTCCCGCTTTGCTGTTTCAAAGCGATCCACAGAGGAGGGAAGGAAGGGGAACCATGGATCCTCTGCTCACGACTGCAGCAGATCCCTCCCGCCATCTGTAGGCATTCGCTCCATAACACGCACAGACATTTTCCCCTTACTTTCTAGGAGGAAAAAAGCGAGTGTTATGGAGAGAAAAATACGGTATTACATTCTTACATCTTCTTAAACCAAAGTTTAAATAGTGAAAAAGTATGATGCGATCATTATTGTCTTCTGATTCTTCAAATCAATGTATAAAATAGTATCAAATGCTTATTTACAGGGGAAGCGCTTGAAGTAATTCCTCACCTTGAAACACTAGATTTATCATGGAATACCAACATTGGTGGGAAGCTTTTTCTTCTAATCCAAAAAATCCCCAAAGACCATAAACTCAAAACACTAAAAGTGATGGATTGCAGTCTAACTTCTGAAGATGGTGAATCACTAGGTAAGAGCCCATGGCATAGTGATGTAGCAGCTTTGAATACTGTTTTAGCATTTTATTTAGATATCAAACCAAATACCACTTTGTATGGAATCAAGATTTTAAACCTGCTGCACTTGAATGCGTTAAAGAATTTGTGTGAAAACTGGCAGGTTGTGCCCTGTGATTTATGCGTTAGGGGTCTTCAAATACGGTTTGTATTGTGCCTGCCCAAATTTTCCAATATGGTTTTCAAATAGTGGAGGTACAGATTCACATTTTAGCTCAGCCCTTTAACTTACTGTGGCTTTCAGCAAGTAACTATAGTTAATGCTTTTTTTCAGGGGATGTTGTTGTTAAAAAGTGTGGTACTTACTATAACAACTTCATGGTGGGTATTAGCCCCAATTTTCCCAGGGGAAAAAAAGAGCACTGACTATAGTCATGCATAACATGGGAACTGGCAACACCTTATTTCATTGGTTTCTTGCACTAGTGATTGAAATGAACGCATCGTTTATTTATTTGATAAAATCTACAAACTGCTTGATTGTAGTATGGTGTAAAACCTCGAAGCACTTTGCGAGAAATATTAATATTATAAATAAGAACCTGTTAAAAACAATTTAAAACATTTTAATGTCATGAAAATGAATAGCACGATATGAACGACAAATTGCTAGTGAGGTGTATCAAAAGATATAGTTAGTTTGATCAAATCAACATTTGAAAATTTTTCCCTTACTGGTTCAACATTTAAATGAATTTAAGCTCCCGTTGTTTGGTCCCAGATCCTGCCAATCTAGCAGTTCAAAAGCATGTCAAAGTGCAAGTAGATAAATAGGTACCGCTCCGGTGGGAAGGTAAACAGCGTTTTCGTGCGCTGCTCTGGTTTCGACAGAAGCGGCTTAGTCATGCTGGCCACATAACCTGGAAAAACTGTCTGCAGACAAACGCCGGCTCCCTCGGCCAGTAAAGCGAGATGAGCGCTGCAACCCCAGAGTCCTTCGTGACTGGACCTGTCAGGGGTCCTCTACTTTACCTTTAAGGCAAATTAACATTCATTAGCATGAGGAAGGAAACTTCATAATTGGCATATGTTGTCTGACTGGCTTTTGAGAAGCATGGGCAGTCTCTCAAGATGTGTGAGGTATTGACTGGTTCATGTTTGTTACAGAAGGATAACCTTTTTCAAATCCTAAAGGGGTTAAATTTTAAAATGAGATATGTGTAGTATCTCTTCCTCCCTCCCTCTCTCTGTCCACTTCCCATTAAGAGAGATGCATACATAAAGGTTATGTGGTTATTCTGGGGAGTCCAGACAACATCCAGATAACTACATCTTGGACATGACCTTAAAAAGAATATTTAGAAACTAGATAAATGAAATTATTGCCCATTTATTTATCATGAGGCAAATAATATTTCCTTTTTTGATTGGATTTAGAACTACCTTCTTGTTTTGTTTTAAATTCCAAGGGCCCTGATTTCCTAATAATAAACCTATTTTAAATTTATTACATTTCTCTTCCATTATCTGCTCTGAATATGTTGTGACCAGTTCATCCCCTGGCTTCTTTTCAGCTCGGCAGCTCTACAAAATCCACAACCTTGAAGTACTGGATCTGTCAATTAACAGAAAGATAGGATATAGCCTGGAGAGTATTGCCCAGGAATTAAAGCATGTCTCAGGACTGAAAGTACTTAATCTGAACAGGTGTGGGTTAAAACCAGATGGATTCAAGTGTTTAGGTAAGTTGGTTGGCATCTGTCAAGAGTGTGTCTTCGGGGGTGAAGTTCGGGTGATGATTTGGCAGCTGGGACTTTTAATAATGATACTTAGCATGTGCACAGAATTTCTGACTGTTCAGATGCATTATCTTCTTGCAATCCTTACAGCAACCCTGTAAGGTACATGAATATTATTCTGCATTGCAGGGGGTTAGACTAGCTGACCCTTGAGTCCCTTCCAACTCTGAGGTTCTATGATTATACCTCTGTTGCAGATGGGAAACTGAAGCTGTGTTCACAGCAGACCTTTAAAGTACTTGAAGAACATTTCCGCCCTCAAAGAGTTCGCCCCTCACAGAGCTACAATTCCCTGCAACGCTTAACAAACTACAGTACTCAGAATTCTTTGAATGTGCTTTAAATATATTCTGCGTATGCATTTGTCAACATCTATAACTGGAAATTTTGGAATAAATGTGAGTTAGAAATATATAATATAGACCCTGATGTTGGGAAAGATGGAGGGCACTAGGAGAAGGGGATGACAGAGGATGAGATGGTTGGATAGTGTTCTCGAAGCTACAAACATGAGCCTGACCAAACTGCGGGAGGCAGTGGAAGACAGGAGTGCCTGGCGTGCTCTGGTCCATGGGGTCACGAAGAGTCGGACACGACTAAACGACTAAACAACAGAAATATATACACACCCACAAATCCAAATTAGGGCAAAAATGCTGGAAAATATTTCCCAAATGTGCTTCAGGTCTACTTATCAATCAGATTTGGGCCAGTTTTATCTAAGTGTAATTTGAAAACATTTGAAATTAAAAATAACAAATTTGAATTTTCAAATTGCCAAATTTCAACATCATTTGATTTAATTTATTTTTTCGCCAGCCTCTGCCAATGAAGAGAAGGAATGTGCAAAAGGACTAAAGGAGGCTAACAACAGATTTCCTTGATGGCAAATTGATTATTGACAAGTTGTCTTCCTGTGCCTATTTTATTTCAGCTAGTGCCTTGCAGCACCTGCTGGAACTAAGAGAATTAGATCTGTCATGTAATAAAGAGATTGGAGGAGGTTTCAAGTACTTAGCAGCTCATTTGGCCGAGCTAAGGAACCTAGAAGTCCTGAATCTTCATCAGTGTTGTATTACAGAAGAGGACATGACTGTTTTAAGTAAGATATTGCAGAATCATTTAATCGTAGAATCGTTTTTGCAAAATCATTATGTGGAATATTTAATTGGAAGATTATCTTATCTTCAATCAATCAATCAATCAATCATCTCTCCCACTAGCTCAGAAATACCTCTGGCCCTCCAGATGTTGCTGGACTACAAATCCCATAATATCAGAATGTTCATTAGCTATGTTTGCATGCGCTGATGTGAGCTGGAGCACAACAATATCTAGAGGACCACATAAGGAGCACATCCTTGGGGATCCATTCTGTGGACATGACCAAACCAGCAATGTCTTTGATTAAAGTTACAGCAAGTTTAGCCAACATGGTGCCCTCCAGCAGATATTGGTTAACAACTCCCATTGTCCCTGACTGCTGGCAATGCTACATGGGAGTGATGGCAGTTGAAGTCCCACAATATCTGGAAGGCTACTACTTGGCAAAATAATAGGTATTATAATAAGCAATATAAGCAGCCCAGCCCAGTATTGTCTGGCACCAGCTCTCCGGGTTCTCCAACATATTTTCTAACTTGCTGCTTATGCCTAGGTACAATTTAGTCTTCCCCCTCCCCACTGCATTTCAAGTCACATTTGCACTTGGGTGTGTCCACATTGCCACCTTGGATCACACTGACATTGGCTTTTTTGGTGCATTCCACAGTGCTTTCCCCCTCCACCCCAGCTGTTTCCATCAACATGGCTTAATTAGTGTCAGGATTTCTGTTTTGTGTACAAACCAGGAGGCTACAATTCTCTAAGTTCCCTGAGGAGAGTTTGGGGGAAGCTGTGACTGTTTAAAGTGGTATGATGCTGCCTTAAATGTATAATGCCAATGGAGCCTAAGTGTACGTTTGGTGGTGGGAGCAGGGTTGGCCACTCGTGTGTGTGTATACACACAAACACTTCTGCAAACTTCAGAGTTCACACAAACATTACGATATCCACTTCTTGCTTTTTGGTGGGACTGTTTTGCTACAAAGCTGTTGGCACAGTCTGATGAAGTTCATCATCCACTGGAATGTAAATAGTACTTCTAAAATACGGAGGCAGCAGATGGCATCTGTAAAGAAGTACCGGTAGTGCCTGTTCTAAGCTTGTGGCTGCTGGAACATGTGGGTGCATGATCTGAAAACAGCAGCAAAATTCTTTTTGCTTCAAAAGTATATTTATTCATATTCAAATTTATGCAGATTTAATCAATCAATTGGTTAATATACTAAAACTGACAGTTTATTGGCTAAGGTTAAGATTTAGTGGCATCACTGGATTTGATGAAATTTGATCATCTTCCATTCTTCAGTTTTCAAATAACATAGTATATTAATATCCTAGAAAAGGGAGTGAGAGAGATGAGTGGAAGGAAGGGACATGCTTGAATATTTTCAGCTCCTTTAGGTTGATTTTGGAGTTGATGTTTACTATGTTGCAGCTGTACTATCCTTTGATCTTTTTGCAGCCCATGTAATTCCCCTTTTGTCGAGTCTTCAGGACCTGGATTTATCATTAAATAAAAGCATTGGGAAGTCTTCCGACCACCTTCTCAGCAGACTCCGTTTTTTACCAAAACTGAAATCTGTGCTTCTCAGCAATTGTTCTTTAAAGCATGATTCATTTGCATCTTTAGGTAAGAATATGCCTTAAAATGTTTCTAGCTTTCCTTATCTATGTCTCCATCTTACCAATCCACAGGGCTAGTATATCAATTGGGCACGAATGTCAAATGGAAAGAGACAGTAATTTGAATAAACATTCCTGGGAATCGTTTACAGATGGGTAGCCGTGTTGGTCTGCCATAGTCAAAACAAAAAAAATTCCTTCCAGTAGCACCTTAAAGACCAACTAAGTTAGTTCTTGGTATGAGCTTTCGTGTGCATGCACACTTCTTCAGATACCTGGGAATATTTATCAGGAGGTGCATTACAGAGCCATCTACTTTCATTAGGTCTGATATAATCAAATGTATGGAAAGGGGAACAGAAGTTCAATTTCTATGCAGAGAATACATTTCATTGAAGGGCTTCTCAGTACTGAAATAACCACCTTCCATTAAAGATCTTTTGCTAGACATAGAGCAGTATAAGATAATACTTAATTGTAGTATTCTCATTCCCTCGTTCTCATTCTCTCTTTCCCAGATGGCTTTCCTATTTTTTTGTTTATTCATTATTCATACTTTCACTCAAGAAATTATATCCAACTCTTCAAATAGGTTTCTAGTGGCAGCTCAGAGTACTAAATCAAAAGTACAATGAAAGCTTTGAAAAACGTAAAACACTACAAACCATGAGCAGCATCATGCTTTGCCACTGTCCAAAGAATCTCTTTCAACCCCTTTCTTCTAGTCTCCAGACATCAAGAGCTATATTTTTTGTGATCTCAAGTCCTGCTGACAGTTAATTATAGAAGTTGGCAACTTCTTTTCTTTTTCTTCATTTAACTGTGTCCTGTAAAGCAATATGAGCTCTTTCTTAAGACATAATTGCATCGTTTATTGATTCCCAAATTAACAAAAACATTGCTCCATTGTCAGAAACTCTGTAGGCTTGTTCCTATCTTTGTTTTGCCTACAAGGCTGGTTCTGTTTGATCTTCCTATAACAAAGCTATAATAAAGTTGTTCTCTTATGCAAATATCTGTACTGTGGAAAAGGAGCAACACAGAGTAAAAATTAGGCACATCCAAGTCCCATTAAAATCAGTGGAACTTTATGCACATAGGTAATGCTTATCTGTGATGCAGTTAACACATGCACACGTAACTTCCTCTGGATTATGTCCATGATGTGCACTTCATATGGTGGTCACTTGAAACTGCACCCTTGGCAGCTACAGTATCTACAGAGAAGCTTGTCATGCAAACTGGGATGTTTTCTCTGCATCCTTTTACGTTTGATGCAACAAAGAGAAAATCCCTTGGTCTGTGTGACAACCTGCAGCTGGATGGAGACTGCTAATACAGATGCAGTCTTTACACTGACCTTTGACACCTGAGATGTGTGTTTTCAAGACCCTCCCTATTCTTTTGACTTTAATCTGATTTAACTATTCTGAATTCTGAATTTTAAATTTTTGTAACCCTTGCTGGGACCTCCGCATTGTGGATGCTTCCATGTTTGTAGAAATCTTAATTTCAAGAAAAAAATATATGCAGTTGTTTCTGTCAGAGAGATTTTAGCACACTTGTGGCCAAAACCCTGTGCACTCTTCCTTGAGGATAACTCCCATTGAGGACACAGTGGGACAGTTCCATGTGCAAACATATATGGTTAGGTTGCACATCCCTCACTGAAAGTAATTGGAGGGTGAATGTACTCAACATTGGATGGATTGTATCCCATGTGTTTTTTCTCGATGTTTGAACATGGTTCAGGGGAGGTGCCTCTTAGAAAAGTATAGGAAAAGCACATTTCTCATTGCCAATATAGAGCCCAAATCGCCAGGGAGGTTTGCTGCAACAGCAGCTGTGCATAAGCAGTTGTGTTGCTGCTCAGCTCCCATTAATTTCAGATGAACTTTTGCAGGTAGGCCTCCTGGTTGTGAACAGAGAATGCTTGGAGGTTCATTGTGCAGCTCCTCTTGGCACCCTTCCTGCACGATTTCTTCCAGGAAAAGCTCAGTCACATAGATTTGCTTTAACCACAACAATGTGCCCCAGTACAGCACTCTACTTTTCCACTGGAATAAATGACAACCATTTATATGCATGGGAGAATTGCACCCAATGATTCCAGGGGGGGGGGGAGAGGAGTCAAACCTGCCCTTTAGGGGGACTCCTAGCTGCTGAGACTCAAGTCACTTGAACTTCACAGACCCATTCTGGGTTTTGTTTCTTGGTAGCACTGAAGTGTGAGAGAATGTTGGGAGAAGCGGGAGAGAATGTTGTATACGGTCTGATCTATTTTGAAGATACGCAGCTGGGTGCAGAGGGTTGAATGGCACTGGACCAGGCCTATTTATTTCAGTAAGCACAAGATGTTGCTAATCTTTTCAGCTGATGCTGCCCTTCACCTTCCTGAACTGGAGATATTAGACCTTTCTTGGAATAAATGCGTTGGCGGGAACCTAAAGCTGATTTTGAAAGCGCTAAACCTTGGAGCTGAGATCAAAGTGTTAAGACTAAGCAGCTGCAGCTTGGTGGATGAGGACCTGGGTGGCCTTGGTTGGTATAAAATTGTATTTCCCTTCTCCTTAGTACTCCTTGTTTTCAGACCACACGTCAGAGCTGATTTGTTCATTGGACGTGAGAGACTTTTCCACAAATGGAAGGAAATCTGGCCAGTAGTATATTTTCAAATGGGATATTTCACCATGCCTATTTGCTTTATAGTGGACTCAACTCAGTGGACTATTGATCATGGACCAAGGTGGGAGATATGAAATAAATGTATTTTACCAGTGCTTATGCAGAGCAAATAATGTCAGGTGATGCTCACTATAGGCTTATTTATTATTTATTAAATTTTTAAGTCTCTCTGTCTTGCCCAGGGCAACCCAAAGCAACTTACAACCAAACAACCCCACATAGGTACATACATTAAAACCAAGTAGTGGAAGAAATACATTAAAACCATCCCACCTACTTCTAAAAGGCCAGAGGCAAGTTTTTGCCTGGCACCTAAAGATATACAGTCATACCTTGGCACTCGAACAGCTTGGTTCCCGAACAAATCAGCTCCCAAACGCTGCAAACCCGGAAGTAAGTGTTCCAGTTTGCGAACGTTTTTCAGAAGCCGAACTTCCGACACGGCTTCTGCTTGAGTGCAGGAAGCTCCTACAGCCAATCAGAAGCCGCACCTTGGTTTTCGAATGGTTTCAGGAGTCGAACGGACTCCCGAAACTGATGAAGTTCGAGAACCAAGGTACCACTGTATAACAATGGCGCCAGGCCAGGCAAGCGTCCCTGGGGAGAGCATTTCACAAG
This sequence comes from Podarcis muralis, assembly GCF_964188315.1. Lineage (NCBI taxonomy): Eukaryota > Metazoa > Chordata > Lepidosauria > Squamata > Lacertidae > Podarcis > Podarcis muralis. The sequence continues at coordinate 15,856,734 of NC_135660.1, forward strand.
CTGGGAGCCACTGCAGAAAATCCAGTTCTTGTGCTGTCACCCTCAGGACCCTCTGGCTTGTCCACACAATGAACTGAACATATATACAAGCTGTCTATGCATGTACAAATGTTTATGTGATAATGTGTACACTTGTTAATTTGTACTGCTGTAACTTTGTACATACGTACACAGACTCTACACCCATTGAACATTTCATGTGAATTAGTACAGTGGTACCTCGGGTTACATACGCTTCAGGTGACATACGCTTCAGGTTACAGACTCCGCTAACACAGAAATAGTGCTTCAGGTTAAGAACTTTGCTTCAGGATGAGAACAGAGATCATGCTCCGGCGGCGCAGCAGCAGCAGGAGGCCCCATTAGCTAAAGTGGTGCTTCAGGTTAAGAACAGTTTCAGGTTAAGTACGGACCTCCGGAACGAATTAAGTACTTAACCTGAGGTACCACTGTATGAGTGTACAACTTACCTTTGGTGAACACAGGTACACAGGCTTTACACTCATCCAATGTAATGCATGAACACCCCAATCTCATTTTTCTCTATGATTTTTCTCCTTCCAAAGTACCACTCCCTTTTTTCTGATACAGAAGTCCCTTCACCACTTGAAAGCATGTACAGTATGTTTTGAAAACCAATGTTACCTACTGATGAACTGGTTGCTTCTTTCAGGCCTGGTCATCCAAGCTGGGCATCTGGCTCAACTACAAGAACTGGACCTTAGTTATAACAACCAGATCTCTGACCAAGGATGGACAATGTTCTATCAAGACATAGTTGGCCTTGAGCAGCTTTCTGAACTGGATGTCAGCCGTCGTCCTTCGTCACGTGGCAACTGTGGCGAATGGTTGGGCAAACTTTTGGCAGCACTGCTGAAGCTGCCCCAGTTCACGGAGCTCGGGCTGCAAGGCTGGGTTCTTTCCGAAGTTCAGCAAAAGCAACTGGAACATTTTAATCGGGACAATGAACGAAATGTTCGCTTTGATGTTTGGTATGGAGCATGATGTCTTGTGCCAGTGTAACAATCTATAGCTGGTGGCCCACAGGCTCAGCACGCAGTTCCTATAGCCTTACCTGACAGAATGCAGTGGGATAGAGAGAGAAGAGCGCCAGAATTGAGAAACTGAAGCCCTCATCTCAGTGAAAATCCTACTCAGCCCCGCCTTGTGAGTAATTTTTCGCCACACAGGATGCAAGACTTGCCTTGCTGGACCATTTCTCCCCACCAAGAGGAGTTTGTGGCTTGAGCAATAGAAAATACTATCTTGATCTGAGAAAATGACTTTCTATGAGTCCTTTTCTTTTCTTGCTTGTATTTATTCCCCCGGCCTTTTAAGGTATCACAGAAAGCAGTTATTTCTTCTTGCCCTTGCCTTTGTCCTTTTCCTTGCCCTTGTCTTTTCCTTTTCCTTTGTCTTTCCCCTTTTTGTCTTTCTCCTTCTTCTTCTCTTTCTTCTCTTTCTTGCCTCTCCTGATCATTTTCAGGATCTCGCCAAAGGCTCCAATCCCTCTGCGCACCATCAAGCCACGCCACCAAGCCTGGACCTTTGAGGGGAGGGAGAAACAACCACATAAGCATGAAAATGGGGGGGGGGGAGCAGCTGTTTGTAGGGATGGGAGAAGAATTAGTTCATTTTGTTCTTACAGCAGACCGACCAATTTGATGGCTGCAAACTTGCTACCAGATTGGAGCACAACTCTGCTTCTCTGGATTTTACAATGCAGTTTTGGTGTGCAAAAAAAGTGCACACAGAAATAGGTATTTTACTGCCAAAATGCATGTTATAGAGACATGCATTGGGAAAAAAAATATTTTAGGGGAAAGACATACAATAAGGCATACAATTTAAACTGAACTTTTCATACATTCTTTTAAGAATTGCACAATATGGGATGGAAGAGACCCAGGGCTTTTTTTCAGTTGGAGCTCACCAGAGCTCAGCTCAGGCACCTCTCAGGTGGGCACCATGGCCGCTCTAAGAGAACAAGGGAGAAGTTCATGGTGAACAGACCTACGATTAAATAATGAAACTGAAATGGGATAGACCTAGGCTGCGCTGTCCATTCCTAGCTATTTGTTTTTCAGATTTCAAATGTTGGCACATAAAATGGATGCTGTGTCCCCGCTTTCCTGCCAAGGCTCAGTCATGTGGACAAAAAATCTCTTGCAGGAATTCTTCTGGCACCACTCCCCCTTCTGCTACTCCCTCATACAGTACCATTAGGACTCTCCAGAGTCAGTAACCTCTGTGCTTGTTCTCTCCAAAGAACTGTCCTCCTCAACATCATGGACCCTACACATCACTATGTTGGGCCATCAGCAGAGCGCTGAGGGAATTAACCAGGAGGAGGAGGTATGCTGGCTTATATGCCAGGGGGCTGCCCCTTTAAAAGTGGTCCTAGAGTTTGTAGGAACTAGTAGGCGGTGTTTGCCAGCCTCGTGCCCTCCATGCTTTGGGCTAGAACTCCCATCAGGTTGTCCAAAACACCAGATTAGCAAAAGCTGCCATGTTCACTTGGAGCTCTCAAAGGTTCTGCTACTGACTGACTGCCTTGTCCCACCAGCTTCTTCTCAAAGTCAGGAGGAAAATACTCTCCTACCTGACCAGACCTGCTCCTTTCCCCCTTGTTCTTTTCTCTGTTATGCTGTATGTTCCCCGCACTCCTCTAATACCAAGTCATACCAATGTCATACCAGTTACAGATAGCCGTGTTGGTCTGCCATAGTCAAAAAAAAAATAAAATCCTTCCAGTAGCACCTTAAAGACCAACTAAGTTAGTTCTTGGTATGAGCTTTCGTGTGCATGCACACTTCTTCAGATACACATGTGTATCAGATACTGCTACTTTGCTTCCACTATTTAAAATCCTGTGGCCCACCCACAGTTCCAATGGATTGTCACTACAACATGCTGCAGACCCATGTGGCTTTTTGTGTGTGTTCTCCGTACCGTTATGGTCAAGGCCTTTTCGTATCTTTCATCTCGCAAGTACTGCATGGTGACTTGCAACCCTTGGCTAAAGATTTCCACTGCTGGGAACATCAGAGGGTTTCCTTCAAGTGTCAGAACTTGCAGTTTCTCTAGCTTATCCAGATTCTCCGGGACTTGAAATAACTGATTGGAATGAAGAAATAGCTTTTGCAACTCTAAACACAAGAGAATGATAATGGTGAATATGATGCATAAGCGACATCCATTTCATGTTTATTTGCAAGCTGAACGTTTGAGTATTATTATTATTATTAATATTATTACTATTATTAATATTACAAGTGCCAACCTACCAAGGTTTTTCTTTTTTTCTTTGGTTGACAATAAAAATAGGCTCAACTGAAGTAAGGACTCTAGATTCCTTATGTACCAAGTAGCTTAGAGCAGTGTTCCCCAACCTTGGACCTCCAGCTGTTTTTGGACTACAACTCCCATCATCCCTCGCTAGCAAGACCAGTGGTCAAGGATGATGGGAATTGTAGTCCAAAAACAGCTGGAGGTCCAAGGTTGGGGAACACTGGCTTAGAGGACAGCTAGGGAAGCTGTGTTCCCTCCAGGTGTTGCTGGACTTCAACTCCCATCAGCTCTAACCAACAAAGCCAATGCTTAGGGATGATGGTGGTTCTACAGCAACATCTGGAGTGCCAAAGATTGCATAGGAGGGTAATCCCTGTTGTGAAGAGGGGCAGAAACAGAGGAGCATGGTAGCCCATGAACACCATGCATTAAATGAGACACGGTCAGCAGGGCTGAGAGAAACAGTTGGCTCAGGATCAAACTACAAAAGGGCCAAAGCTAAGTGGCAGAGCATCTGCTTTGGACGCAGAAGGTCCCAGGTTCAATCCTCTGCATCTCCAGATTGGATGGGGGGGGGGCCCTTGTCTGAAAATCCAGGAGAACCACCGCCAGTCAGTGCAGACAATACTGAGTTAGATGGATCAGTGGTCTGATGGTATAAGATGGTGACCTGTGCTTCCTATGGCTTGTATCTCCCAATTACTTTTGATTTTACAAAAAGCAGGTTCAGGAACCTCCAACCAAGTTTGGGAGAGTTAACATTGGGGGGGGGGAGGGGTTAATCTTTCCCCCCAAACAATTTCCCCCAAACAATCAACTCCTGACCTAAAGCTGTCATTTGCCCTGATTGGAAAAATGCAAACACAATTGTGTGTCTGTAAGGCCCACCACCCTATTCCCAGTTGTGGCAAATAGTAGGGGTTTTTTTGGGGGGGGCAGGGGCACTGATTTCCAGCAGAAAAATTCAACAATAAATGGTTAACCCACGTGCTGTGATCCTAGTCTGGACTGAACCTGCTTTTTGTAAAAGAAAAAGATGCTAGGAGTCACTGAGTTTGGCCTTCTTATAGACTGCATCTTGCCTTGGGGGAAAGCACTCTGGTCTGTGTTCCCTCTGGGCACCTCCAAACTGTCAGTATTTTGTAGGAGGGATTCAGGTGCATCCCGAGAAATCAAGGTTTGCACAGTTAAAGGTGATTAAAGTCATCCTGGCACAACAAACCCACTTTTTACAAAGTGCAGTGCCATCCTAGCACAACAAACCCACTTTTTTTACCAGGCTAGTGACAGGGAAATGCACTGAATAGTGTGAGATGAATTTATGATTAACTAGAAGACGTATAAAAACAGTCCAAGCAAATTGGAAGGAATGCTCAATAAAGACCTACAGAGATCTCTTCCTGCATGTACACAACATTGGGATGGGTTGTGATCTGTCCACATGGGAATGGACCTTTCTCCTTATGGTACAGAAGACTGGCTAGCAAGTGTGTGTGCAATGCCTGGAGGGATTTCAGGATGCAGAGGTGAGGGGAGCAAGGGGTGAACAAAATCCCCAGTGGTCAAGGAGCTTCAGTGGTCTGTATAGGTCCTACACAAGTAGTCTGGCAGAGGAATCCTAGCCCCAGACAAAGAGGGGTGTGACAGGGCAGCTTATTCTCCACCCAGACACATGCCAGCTAGGAGAGGAGGTGTTTGATGGGAGGCAAAATCTTGCTGTTTTATGCCAGCCTGGAGCTGATGGAGCTAACAGAATCAGATTGGGTTTGATGTAAAGTGACAGCTGTGGAGTTCTCCCCTGGAACACCCCTTTTTGAGGCTTTCTGTAGGCCTACCCCCTATGAAGGGTACTTCTTCTTGCCCACACTTTTGGCAGGTGGAACAGGGAGTTGTGCACTGGAGGGGTGACCCCAACTGAGCTGTTTTGGGCTGGCGGAGGGAGGTCTCTGCCCCACTGAAACCTCACCCTCCACCCACATGAAGGCAGATCATGAGTATGAATTGCAGCCTAAATTATGCAAAGCAAGAGTGTATTTTAAATTTAGCTTTGGAGGAAAATGGGACTTGAAAGACATTATAAGGGGTTGACAAGAGGTACCCTTGGCAAAGGAAGCTATGACTGTGAATTCTGCCTTCGTGCAGAGCCTGCTTTGATCTATCCTTTTTACCTTGTAGTTCGCATATGTGATCAGGTAGCTCTATGAGATAGTTGTTGTGAAGGTCGAGTACTTCCAACTTAAGCAGCGAGCCTATGCTTGGGGGAAGATACTCCAAATCGTTGTTCTCAAGGTACAATTCTTTCAGGTTCTGGGGGAGGAAAATACCCATAATTTGCATTTTGAATATATATTCGTGTAGAGACTCACCTGCGTTCTCTGTAATGTAACTTACAATTTATGGAATATAACCTACCACTCTGTTAGATGGAGAAGGCATCTCCAATCTTTTCTTCTTCTCCATTATTTTTGCAGGGGAAGGGGCTGTAGCTCAGTGGTAGAGAATCTGCTTTGCATGCAAAGGCTCCAGAATCCATTGCCAGCAACTCCAGGTATGGTTAACTATTTTCCCTGCCTGAAACCCTGGAAAGCCTCTGGTGGTCACTGTAGACAATACTGAACTAGTAGATGGACCAATGGGTCTGATTCAGTATAAAGCAAATTCTGGTGTTCCTGAAGAGTCTCACCAAAAACACAACAGGATCAAAAATTAAGCAAATGTTCCTTTTAAGGTGCTGGCCCCACTGCTTAAAATTTTTGGTCCTCACTGGTTTATTACTTATTGTGATGATTTTAAATGCCATTTACCATAATAAACATCAGTTTACCATTACAGTGGTACCTCGGGTTACATATGCTTCAGGTTACATACGCCTCAGGTTACAGATTCCAGAAATATTACCTCAGGTTAAGAACTTTGCTTCAGGATGAGAACAGAAATCACGCAGCAGCGGCGCGGCAGCAGCAGGAAGCCCCATCAGCTAAAGTGATACTTCAGGTTAAGAACAGTTTCAGGTTAAGAACTGACTTTCGGAACGAATTAAGTACTTAACCTGAGGTACCACTGTATTCTAACAATTTAAACTTGCAACCATGAACAGTGCATACATTATATCTTTAAAGAAAATTCAAAGCACTTTCTTTCCCTCAAAGAATTATGGGGCACTGTAGTTAAAGCAGCACTGTGAATTTCAAATATGCATTCTAGTGTATACAGAGCATCTCTACTAGAAAATGCAGTTTGTGTTCTTTAAGCATAGATCCAAATTGGCGATTGGACAGATCCTCTCAAATCCAACAGCCTAGCCCCCTACTTATGTTTTCATAGAATCATAGAGTTAGAAGGGACCCTGAGAATCATCTAGGCCAACCGCCTGCAATGCTGGAATATGCTTTTGGCTTGACTTGGTAAGTTCTGCAGTGCTGGCCTCTATTAAGTGGCAAAAATTTGCATCCCATATTTTGACAGCTAGCTGTACCAGTGCCCCGATTTTTAAAGACCTTGCAAACAGGCAGTGTTGTGGGCAGGCCCAGCGTGAGGAATGCCTGGCTCGCTGCTGCCTCTGCCATGGGCACACCCTACCTCTTCTGCTACCATGGGTGCCCCTGCCGACTCAGGGGCTCCTCTGCTGCCTCTGCCTTAGGTTTGCCCCACCCTCAGCTCCTCTGCCATGGAGGAGGCAGCCAGGGTGTGGCAGTGGGGGAGCTGCATCAAATGGTGAAGCGTCCCAAGGCGGCCCTATTTGTGAGATATGTGTGGACCAGATTGCAGGTTTCTGCATGGCATGGAAGTCTTTCTAATCTTTCTGGCTTCAGCAAGACAAAGTGAGGCGGCTGCCTCAGGCAGCAAATTCTGAGGGGCAGAAAGTGGTTGCAAAGGTATGTCAGGTCTGCAGCTCCTAAGCTAACTTGCTGCCCTGGGGTGAAGTGGGGGACTCTGCTCCATCATCAGTGCTGAAGTAAGACTCAACTACCAGTCTAGTCAGTTTTTGTGGGGAATGTGCCACTTTGTTCTTCGCCTCAGGCAGCAAATAGGCTTTGGCTGCTCCTGTCCTGGAGGAATGCTTTATATCCCGTTTCTAACATCTCTGGGCCAATCTAGACATAATACCATCAATAACAATTGCACAAATTGCTTTTTAAAAAGTAAATTGCAGATAAAGCAGGACTGGGTGCTGATCTGGATCAGAAACCTGACGTGGGGTAGGTGGAACTCCTACTTCCAATGTGATTCGCTGTCTAAACTTCCAAGCTGCAAATCATAACTCAGAGTTTAAGGGCCAATGGCAGAGGCCCAAATCCTGAAATGTTCTGTGATTGGATATCATGTATTGAACCAGAACACAGGAGCTCAGAATCCTTAGTCCAGAATCAAGCTCAGGCAAACACAGACCACTGAATACATAACACTATGGAAGTGCCATTAACCAATTTTGCATTACGCCACACCCCCACGGCAGCCCTTTTCTGTTATATCACACATCCCATGGCAACCATTTTGTGACTCACTCCCACAGTGCATTCATGAAATCTCAAATGCGCCCACTGCTCTGAAAAGGTTTTACGTTATATGTTGTCTGTGTATTCACATACTGTCAGAGACTGCCTCCCGGTCTCAGCTCACAGAAGACCAACGCTAGCCATTAGAACTGTACAGAAGTCTTTATTGGCATTTAGTTTCCATTTCCAAACACTAGCGTGCGTCTCTACGTCTAAACCCTAGACCAGCGAAGCCTCGTCTGAGTCTCCGCCCCCTGTACACCAGCTTAATACTCTAGCCTTACTCCACCTTCTACGTTTCTCCTTCCTCCTCTGGGTCCTACTACCCCCCTGGGTGCCTTCTTTCCGGGATGCCTCTGAAGCGGACCCTTCGGACTCCTCCCCTTCTCTCCGGCGGGCTTTGGGACCCGGCTCTCTCTCCGGACTGCCCATTGCGCCCCCCTCCTGTACATTTGAACTTGGCGCGCGCGCGCTGCCCCTGACCTTCCTTTTGACCGTTACCTCGCTCTCTGATGCAGGCGTGGCTAACCCTGACTCATGTCCTTCCGCTGACGGAAGGCTGCCTGCTGCCGATGTTTGGGACTCCTCCCCCTTACTGCTCTCCGGTGGGAAAGTTGGTCCCGATTTCCAGCTGCTGCTCTCTGAATCCCCTCTGGCCCCTCCTTCCTGGGGTGTTCCCTCTGGCAACCCCCTGGCTCTGACCACTGGGGCCCCTTTCTGTGAATCCTCTGATTCACTGGAGAGACTTAGAGACCTCGGATGGCTACCCTCGCTGACTTCTCCCTCAGATTCCTCTCCCTCGGTCTCTACTTCCTCCCTCTCCTGTCCCTCTGCTCCTGAACCCCTGACATCCATCCCCCCCTCGAAGCCCCCCCTTCCCCCCTCCCCTCCTTCCGGTGCGGGTACTGGGTGCTCCGTCGTCGCGGGGGTGCTTGCCGGATACAGTTCATCCCCCATGTACTCGTCAACGTCGCTCTCCTCTGCTTCCATCTCTCTGTCTTCATGCTCGAACCCCACGTTGTCCCCCAACACGTCCATGTCCGTCTCGCCCCTCTCCCCCTCTTCGGGTGGTCCCATCCAAGGACCCCTCAGCCACTTCCTGCGCCACTGCTCCTCTGGTTGATCGTCCCACCAATACGAGTGGTCTGAGGCAGACCCCGGTGGCGAACCCACCTGAGAGCTGGGGACTGGTGCCTGTTCCTCGTCCGAGTCGAACCCCAGGAATGTGCTGGCTGAAAGAGTGGGTGTGAAAAGCCAGTCATCGAAATACTCTGCTGGCATGGGCCTGTGCGGGAAGAGGGCATGAAACTCCTCTTTGAGCAGCGGTTCCTCCAAGGCATAGTCCGGTACCCAGCTGTTGGCACTGGCCGGGGTACCCTCTCTGGCTAGGAAATATTCTACTCCCTCTTCCCCCCATCTGGAGTCCAAAATCTCTGTGACCTCATTGATGTGTCCCTTCCTAGGCGGCCCCCTCACTCTGGGCCCTTCACTGCTCTGGTCTGGTGCGGTGTCTGGCTCCTGAAACCTATGAGGTGCTTTGTAGGGCGTGAGCACCGATCTATGGAACACCGGATGCATTCTGGAACCCTCCGGAAGAGCCAACCGGAAGGCCACTGGATTGACCTGCGCCTGGACTTGGTAAGGTCCTAGCTGCTTATGTCCTAGCTTCTTCTTAGCTAATGATCTGGTCGGCACCGCTTGCGCTGCTAGCCAGACCCAGTCACCCACCTGTATGTCTTCCCCAACTCTTCTGTGTCTGTCGGCCTGCACCTTGTATGCGTGCTTAGCTAGTTCTAACTGCCTCCTGAGCTGTTCGTGGACTTCCTGCAACTCTGACGCTAAAGCTTCCGCTGCCTGTGGCTCCCCCTCCCCCACTCTCTCTAAACCCGGGAAGGTTCTGGGATGCCTCCCGTTGTTGGCGAAGAACGGCGTCACCCCCGTCGACACGTGCTTCGTATTGTTGTAAGCGAACTCGGCGAGCGGCAGGTAGTCCACCCATGTCGTGGGCTGCTGGTTGGCGTAGCATCTTAGGTACTGCTGCATGACGGCGTTGACCCTCTCCGCTTGTCCGTTGGTCTGCGGGTGTCTCGCCGACGCCAAATTGACTTTGACGTTCAGAATGCCCATCAGCTTCTGCCAGAAGTTCGAGATGAACTGTCGCCCCCGGTCGGAAAGAATAGACCGTGGCAGACCATGGACCTTGAACACGTGGTCTATGAACAGTTTGGCGGTCTGCTCCGCCGTGGCTACCTTCGCACACGGAATGAAGTGTGCCATCTTAGTAAACATGTCCACCACCACTAGCACTGCTGTCTTTCCCCTCGAGCTGGGCAGATCCGTGACGAAGTCCAGGGCCACCCTCTCCCACGGTTCAGACGGTGTCTGCAGCGGTTCCAGCAATCCCGCCGGCGGTCTGTGAACTGACTTGGCCCTTTGGCAGGTGTCACATCTCGAGACGTAATCCGCTACTTCCCCCCGCATCTTGGGCCACCAAAAGTCTCTGGCTACGAGTTCGACAGTCTTTTCTTTGCCAAAGTGCCCTGCGGTGGGAGCGTCGTGTAGCTGCTGCAGGACCCTTGCGCGGAGGTCATCTCCCGGCACGTAGAGTGCTCCCTTGTGGAGGAGCAACCCATCGCGAATCTGGAACTCGTCGGCCCTCGCTGTGCCCCTGTGCACCTCCTCCATCTTGGCCCGTGCGAAGGGGTCTTCCCGCAGCGCGCGACGTACGGCGTCCAGGTCCACGGTTGCCGACGCGCATGCCCACGCTTCCGGTGCGAAAATGTGCTTGGCCGCCGACGGTGCCGCCTCCTCCAGGTATTGCGGCTTTCTGGACAATGCATCCGCCATCACGTTGTTGTCGCCTGGGATGTACTCTATCTTGAAGTCGAAGTCCGCGAAGAACTCTGCCCATCTAATGTGTCTCTGGTTGAGGAACCTAGCCGTGCGCCAGTACTCCAGATTCTTGTGGTCCGTGTGGACCTGCACTGTATGTCTGGCTCCGATGAGGAAGTGCCTCCATGCCTTGAATGCTGCATGTATGGCTAGCAACTCCCTGTCCCAGATAGTGTAATTCTGCTCCGACTTGCTGAGCTTCCTCGAGTAGAAGGCGCACGGCCTCCAGTCCCCCTGCTGGTCTTGTTGCAACAGGACAGCTCCCACGGCTCTGTCTGAGGCGTCCGTCTCCACCCTCATGGGTCTGCTGGGATTCACATGCAGCAGCTGCTCTTCGGACGCGAAGAGACGCTTGAGTTTCTGAAAGGACTGCTCCGCTTGCTCCGTCCAGATGAATTTCTTCTTCTTGGAGCTGAGCGTGTCGGTGATGGCCGCTGTCTGCATGGCAAATCCCTTGATGAACTTGCGGTAAAAGTTGGCAAAGCCGACAAACCGCTGGACTTCCTTCCGATTGCGTGGGCTCTTCCAGTCCAAAACTGCGCGAACCTTGGCGCTGTCCATGGCGAGCCCCTTGTCCGACAACTTGTAGCCCAGGAAATCCACCTCCGTCACGTCGAACTGGCACTTCTCCAGTTTGGCGTACAGCCTGTGCTCCTTCAGTCTCTGCAGAACTTCCCTGACATCCCTCTCGTGCGCCTCTCGCGATTCTGAAAAAATCAGGATGTCGTCCAGGAAGCATACGCACTTCTTGTAAAGGAGCCCCGCCAGCACGTGATGCATAAAGGCTTGGAAAGTGTGAGAGCCATTTTGTAATCCGAAGGGCATAACTCTGTATTCGTAGGTGCCCAGTGGCGTGAACATGGCCGTCTTCCACTCGTCTCCGTCGCGCATGCGAATCAGGTTGTACGCGCCACGTAGATCCAGCTTGGTGAAAACGCGTCCTTTCCGCACCGTCGCGAGCAGGTCGTCTATCTTGGGCATGGGGAAAGCTGAGGGCTTGGTTTTCGAATTCAAGATTCTGAAGTCCACCACCAGTCTTTTTTGGGGCGTATCCCGCTTCTTCACAAAGAATACGGGACTGCCTCCCACCGCTTTCGACTCCCGGATGAACCCACGCTTCAAATTGTGATCTATGAACTCCCTGAGTTCTTGCAGTTCATCCTCAGACATGGAGTACAGTTTCCCAGTTGGCAGCGTCGCCCCCGGCAGGAGGTCAATCTTGCAATCATAGGGTCTGTGAGGGGGTAGCTTGTCCGCCTCCTTCTCGCAGAATACCTCCAAAAACTCCGCATACTTGTGGGGTACTGCTTGCAGCGTGCCCAACTGCAACTGCGGGTCCTCCTCTTCCCCTTCCGGGCTGGGCATAATGCAGTGTTCTGCACAGTAGGAGGAGCCAAAAGTCAGGTGACGCTGGTACCACGCCAATGCTGGGCTGTGCCTGTGCAGCCAACTCATGCCTAATACTATAGGCGTGTCGGACAGCTGGGTGACATTGAAACTGATAACTTCCCGGTGATTCCCAATTTGCATCACCATAGGCGGCGTCTGCTGCACCACCTGCCCCCCTAGCAGTTCCCTGCCATCCACCGTGACAACCTTCAGGGGCAGTGTGGCTGGCAGTAATGCTACGTTGTGTTGTTGAATGAACTCCAATCCTATAAAGTCTGCGTTACTGCCAGAGTCAATAGTAATAGGCACTTCTAAGGTGAGTCCATTGGGCAGCTGAAGCGATGCGGTTAGCTGCACCACTGGCTTGGGCGGGAGGGGGTCTGTGGGCTGCAAAATCTCTGGGGACTTCCTCACTGACTCGTCTGGCTGGGCCCCAGTGCCTCCTCTTCCAGCCAGACTTGGTCGTTTCCCTGCTGTGGTGCTCTCTGCTGAGTTGTTTCCAATACTGTCACTGAAGCTGCAGTGTGCTTGAACCTCCTCTGGGGACACTCTTTCGCCATGTGCTCTGCACTCTCACATATATAACACTTCCTGTTCCTTCTAGGCAGCTTCGATTTTACTGCTCCCGGCGTTAAGGCTCTGGTAGCTGAGTGAGCCCTAGCACCGCCAATCTCCATCTGCTCCTCGCCCCCTCCCTGTGGAGGCGTGGACTGCGCACGCGCTGCCTCTCTGGGCAAGAGGGAGGGCACTCTCGCTGGTGAACGTCCCCAACGCCCTTCTTCTTTGCTCCACGGACGTTCTTCCTGCCTCACCCCAATAGACAACGCTCTTTCAACCACTTGCTGAGTGGTGGTGGGTCTCTCCCCCCTTGCCATCTCATCCTTGATCTGTGCATTCAGACCCTCCCAAAAAAGGTCTCTAACCGGCGGAGAATCCTTATCCCAATTCAGCGCGTTGACCAATGCAAAAAACCGGGAATGATACTGCCTTACGCTGGCTTTCCCTTGTCTTAGCCCAAATATGTCCCTCCGGGCAATGTCCAGGTCTATTTTGGATAAGAAACAGGAGTCCATCGCCTTAATGAACGCATCTGCGCTTTGGAGCGCTGAATCCTTATCTCTCCACAGGTTGCGCAGCCATGATTTCGCGTCCCCATGCAAATGAGACAAAATAAACCCCACTTTTTCCCGCTCATCTCTAAAGTCTCTTTCCAGCAGCTGCAGCGCAAACAGCACATCTGCTCTGAAATTGGGGTACTGCTGCAAATTCCCATCAAAATGAGATACAATGCTGCCTCCTCTCTTCCCCAAACCGATCCCCTCGGACCTGGGTGCTGGGATCCCCTGCTTTACAAGCCCTTCCAACCTGGCTTGAAGATCTCTGCATGCAGCTGCCGCTTCTTCCTCTCTCTTCCTGGATGCGATTATTTCAGCGTTGAGTAGCGTCACCGCTTCTTGCAGGGAAGCTATTTTCTGTTCTGTAGTCATCTTGCCTGACTCTTGTGAGCTCGCAAGGCACCAGTCTTCCACCCTCCCTGCCTCGCTTCCTTAGCGATGCTTGAGGCGAAGAAAACCGATGATAACTTGAGACGAGGCTTACTGTCAGAGACTGCCTCCCGGTCTCAGCTCACAGAAGACCAACGCTAGCCATTAGAACTGTACAGAAGTCTTTATTGGCATTTAGTTTCCATTTCCAAACACTAGCGTGCGTCTCTACGTCTAAACCCTAGACCAGCGAAGCCTCGTCTGAGTCTCCGCCCCCTGTACACCAGCTTAAGACTCTAGCCTTACTCCACCTTCTACGTTTCTCCTTCCTCCTCTGGGTCCTACTACCCCCCTGGGTGCCTTCTTTCCGGGATGCCTCTGAAGCGGACCCTTCGGACTCCTCCCCTTCTCTCCGGCGGGCTTTGGGACCCGGCTCTCTCTCCGGACTGCCCATTGCGCCCCCCTCCTGTACATTTGAACTTGGCGCGCGCGCGCTGCCCCTGACCTTCCTTTTGACCGTTACCTCGCTCTCTGATGCAGGCGTGGCTAACCCTGACTCATGTCCTTCCGCTGACGGAAGGCTGCCTGCTGCCGATGTTTGGGACTCCTCCCCCTTACTGCTCTCCGGTGGGAAAGTTGGTCCCGATTTCCAGCTGCTGCTCTCTGAATCCCCTCTGGCCCCTCCTTCCTGGGGTGTTCCCTCTGGCAACCCCCTGGCTCTGACCACTGGGGCCCCTTTCTGTGAATCCTCTGATTCACTGGAGAGACTTAGAGACCTCGGATGGCTACCCTCGCTGACTTCTCCCTCAGATTCCTCTCCCTCGGTCTCTACTTCCTCCCTCTCCTGTCCCTCTGCTCCTGAACCCCTGACACATACATATATGTTTCTTTGGGTGACAAGGGAGGGCTACTTTTGAGATCCAAACCTTGCTCATTTTCTTACCTCTAACTTACTGATGCCTTCTGGTATCACTGTAAGCTTGGTACCCTGGTCTTGCCCCATGTACAGTTTCTCCAGCGATCCAATTGCAAATATTTCTTCCGGGAACGAGGTGAACTTGTTGCCGGTCAGACTGAGGCATTTCAGCTTACAAAGCCTGAACACTGCTGGAGATAGCTTCACACACAATTTATTGAAACATATAACTATATAGATTTCTCAAACTGCAACACTCCACTACAAGTCAAAGAAATGAGCGTTGTCCTCCCATAGCAGGGTACAGAAAGCTGGGTGCAAATCTTCCTGTGACAAAACCCAAACTCCGTTTAGGACAAGAAGTGGGAGTTCTGCTGTTTGGGATTCCACCTGCAAAACTCCACACACACCCAACTGTCTATATTCCATGCCCACTGGGCTGGTTTTGCAGGGATGAGTGTCTCCCCAGATGACTTCACCACCACCACAAGAAATTTGATTGCAATTGGGCAAGCCTTGAGTTTCCCCACATTTCCCTAATTCTTATTGTTTTATTATCTGCACGATTTATTTTTATGTACACCGCTAATCATAAAGCGATAAATATATAAATAAGAATGGCTGCTGATAGCGGGACCAGCAATGGGGGAACTTAGATCACTATTAGTATGCTGAAGTGGGACATGCAACAAAATGTTACAAAATGGACTGCTCCTGTACAGAATTCCAGCTAGCCAGCTGTCTCCCTTTCCCCCCATTATTGGCTCCCCCTGAACTTATACACATGCATGCACGCAAGGAGTGCCAGCTTGGCCCTGCCACTGTGCGTGCCCAGGGCCATGGGTACCATGCAGAATGCATGGCCCTCGCACAGAAATTTGTGGGTGCCCAACCCCTTCAGGGAGTTGGTACCTATGATGCACACACACAACCAACTGTCAAGTCCAGGGGTCAGCAACCTAAGGCCCATAGGCCACAAGCGGCCCATGTGGGTCGTTTAACCAGCCCATGAGCCGCCACCAAACCGAGCCGCCCACTCAACAAGTCCCCATGCGCTGCGCTGAACTGGCACAGCGTGGCGCCAGAAATCGCGTCTGCACAGATGCAGACATCAGAAATCGCGGGCACGTGTGCTCACGCGCTCTGGTCCCCGGAGGGATCTCTGCTGGAGTGAACCGGCCCAGGCAAGGTAAACCTTGCCAACCCCTGGTCAAGTCAGTATCTCCTGCCCACAGAGCATGCTTTTTGAGTTCTCCCCACACCCACCTACCCCTTAAGACCCCACTCCTCAAATATTGGGTTTCCCCAAGCCTGCAAATCCTTAACTCTGTGAAGATGAAGGTTGGGAAGGGCTCACCTGAATCTCTATGAGGAGCCCCTCCCACATAGATGGTGCTGTAATAATAGGGCATCTCAGAGTCTAATTGCCTGCTTAGAGAAGCCAAAACTGACAGAAGTTCAGGAAGGCATGCAAACATTAAAGAGCAGTTTACAATTTTTAAATTCTAAACTCCTTGGTCTAAGGCTTTTTCTTCTTCTTCTTTTTGCTTGTATCACTCTGCAACACTGCTCCAGAGATGCTAGCATAATGGCTCCACCCATCCCAGTGAGTGACATCTGCTGCTAACGTGTTGTTTTGCCCTGGTGCCCCTGCTTTTTAAAATAAGGTTTTAACTGAATTTCAATTACCTCACATAGTAAATTGTCATCAAGTAACAACACTTCCAGATTTTCCAACGAACAAATCTCTATTGGAAACACCTCTAGGAGATTTTCACTTAGATCTAGTATTATTAAGCTGGTTAGCTTGGCGAAAGAAGGATGCAGCGCTTCCAGGGCACAATTTTTCAAGTAAACCACAATGAGCGACCTCCAGCGGCGAATCTGGCGCGGAAAAGTTGCCAGGCTATTCCGTGACATTGAAAATTCCTTCATCTCTGTCAGTTCCTTAAAAGATCGGGGAAGTTTGCGCAGGAGGTTACTGGACAAATCAAGCACAGATAGGTTCGGGCATTTACTCATTGTATCGGGTAAAGATGCTAGGCTGTTAACTGCAACAAAGAACTGGGATAATTTTTGCAGGGAGGAAATCTCTTCTGGAATGAGGCTAAGACTATTTTCTTCTAGATCTACTATTTCTAAATTAGAGAGTTGAAAAAGTTCTGGTGGGAAATTTTCAAATTTGTTCTTCTTCAGATAAATCTCTTTCAGTTTGGTCAAATTGACAATTTCCTTGGGAAGGCAATTCAGATTGTTACTAGAGAGTCCCAGCAATTCTAGATGATGGAGGTGTTTGCAGATTTCCACTGGAAATTGCTCCAGGTTGACATCATATAATCTGAGCTGGCAAAGTGCCCTCAATTTACTAATGATATTCAGTGAACTCAGAGGGAGTGGATTACTGCTTAAATCCAAGCTCTGAAGACTTTTCAGTTCTCCAAGTTCCTCACATAGGTCTTGTATGTTGTTCTTATTCAAATAAAGGACTTTCACATTTCTAAGCCGATTTATACTTTCTGGGATACTAGTGATTATATTTCTCTCCAGATGCAATTCCTCCAAGTCTTCCAGTTCAAAAACCTGCCATGGGATGGTTTCCAGTTTTTTGTTGGCCAAATCAAGAAAAAAGATGCGGTCTGTGATCTGCACTGGAACAACCACCTCCTCTTTGGGTTCTTCATCTGCCAACCTTTCCTCTATTACCTCTTCAACACCAACATCAGCACCAACAACAACCTCTTCTTGTGTCTCTTCCGCGTCATCCTCTTCCGGAATGGTGGCCCATTTTTCAGAGAGTTGGGACACTATTTCGGCGGTAACAAAACTCTTGGAGGTAGCAATCATTGCAAACCTAGTTTTGGCTGGGGAAAAAAAAAAGCAGAATGGACTTGGAGACATTCCTTTAAACCACGTTTTATGAAGAATAAACAAAATATGTTGTTTTCATTCATAAATCCCAACTATTTCTTGAGTAAGGAGCAGTGTAAATGATGTTTAGGATAAGGCGCTGAATCCAGGAAGATTCAGGTAGGATTTGAATCTCTTCCCAAATTTTGGGGATGTTGTGCTTGAACTAGTGTTGTTGTGGAGAAATGGTTGTGCGAGAAATGTAGGAGGAATTTTTGGCACTTAACCTACTCTTGAGCTGAAGTAAAAGAATCTAATCATGTGAACTTAACCAAATCAAGATTTTTGGGTTATATTATTACATGCTCCCTACTTTGCTGAGCAGTGAAAAGTTCCAAACTCCCTGAGTTTTGGTTTCCTTGGGAAAGGAGCATTTTTGTAACATTGGATGCCCCTCCAGGTGTCCTGTTTATAGTGCACTCATGATAATTTGTGGTCATGAAGCCATTGAGGTAGTTATATGCAATCCCACTTTCAATATCGTCTGTCCCTACAAGAGTTTCAGGGTGGATATATTCTGCTTTATTTCCAGTCAGTGCAGGTCCTATAGCTTCCTGCTGAAATTCTGTAAACATTTCATACCACAAATGTGTGTGTTTAGCCTTGCTTTTGTTGCAATAGTGCAAGAGTTCCCCTCCAGACAGCAATAATCCAGTAACATTGGGGAAACATCACAGATCCCAAAAGAGAGATGTGTACACCCCACAATGCCTCAACTTTCAGCTAATCTCCAAATATCTCCTAACCATTCGTTCACTCTCACTGAGGAAATGTCAGCCAACCATTCTGAACCATTAACTAACAAAGGAAGGCGAACAGTAATATTTAGTAGGTTTGTTCCACATTGTGACTAGCAGAAGAGGATAAATTGTAAAGTATATCCAAACAAACAAACAAATAAATAAATATTTTTTCTTTACTGATATTGTGAATGATGAGAACTTGAATCAAGAAAAAAGAAAGTGGCTTCTGAAGCAGTATACCTACTTTTGAGCCACCCTACTGTATAAACATAGGGCTTGCCAATCAGAAGGTTGGCAGTTTGAATCCCCGTGATGGGGTGAGCTCCCATTGTTCGGTCCCAGCTCCTGCCAACCTAGCAGTTCGAAAGCACTTCAAAGTACAAGCAGATAAATAGACACCTCTCAGGCGGGAAGGTAAACGGCGTTTCCGTGCGCTGCTCTGGTTCACCAGAAGCGGCTTAGTCATGCTGGCCACATGACCCAGAAGCTGTCTGTGGACAAATGCCGGCTCCCTCGGCCTATAGAGTGAGATGAGTGCTGCAACCCCAGAGTCATCCACAACTGGACCTAACAGTCAGGGGTACCTTTACTGTATAAAACAGCAAACAATGGCGAGGAGGAGGAGGAGGGAGCATGGCTGATTGCAAACTTGGAATGATCTTCAATAAATTTTGCTCGGAGTAGACCCCACTGAAATTAATGAGAGCCAGTGTGGTGTAGTGGTTAAGAGCGGTAGTCATGTAATCTGGGTAACCGGGTTCGCGTCTCCGCTCCTCCACATGCAGCTGCTGGGTGACCTTGGGCCAGTCACATTTCTTTGAAGTCTCTCAGCCTCACTCACCTCACAGAGTGTTTGTTGTGGGGGAGGAAGGGAAAGGAGATTGTTAGTCGCTTTGAGACTCCTGAAGGGGAGTGAAAGGCGGGATATCAAATCCAAACTCTTCTTCTTCTTATAATGACCCTGACTGTGGGATCCATTAATGTTAATAGGTCTTCTCTGAGTAAAACTTAAGTTGAATGCCACCCTTTTTGTATTGGGAGCTGTAGTTTGTTAAGGGTGCTGGGAACTGTAGCTCTGTGAGGGTTAAACTAGAGTTCCCAGGATTCTTTTGAGCGGGGAGGGGGGAGCCATGTGTTTTAAATGTCTGTTATGGATGCGACGCTGGGAATCGCTGGCAGTAGCACCCAGAGGTTGTCTTCCACCCCAGTTTCCCCTAACCGCAGAGTTTCTTCCTGAATTCTGACCCAACTGTCAAAATTCAAACGGAGTGAATGTGATTCGTTCACGTACCTCTGATGTCATAAAAGTACTTGGGATGGGTGGCTCTGTCTGATCTTCAATAGGCAGGCTCCGATATGAGAGGAAAGGAAAGCTGTGAGGGGGAGAGGCTGATGAGCTCACATTTACCTCAGATATCATAATAATACCACCACCACCATGGATAGCTTCCTCTTGGAGTTGGCCTCAACCTCCCAGGTAACAGTAAAAGCAGGGGCGGGGTGGGGTGGGGAGCTGTAGGGTCAGAGAAAATTTAATATATAGCAACCAAATTGCATCCTGGCGGCGGCATAATGACTGGCAGTATGGTGCAGTAGGTAGAGCCTTGGCCCACGGAGACGTTGTCTAGATCCTGAAACTCACTGTGGCATTATGTAAAGTTGTGTTCTCCTAGCCTAATTTACTTCATAATGACTGGCAGTATGGTGCAGTGGGTAGAGCCTTGGCCCACAGAGACGTTGTCTAGATCCTGAAACTCACTGTGGCATTATGTAAAGTTGTGTTCTCCTAGCCTAATCTACTTCACAGGTTGGTTTTGAGGTATATGTACCACATTCATTTCCTGGGAGGAATGGGAGAATAACCCTCCATAATGAGAAGGCGTAATCTTGTTGTTGTTTTTGCCTGGCTTCCTTGCTTGTACGAAGCCTCCAAGCAGCCTTGCCTCTGGCACCTTGAAAACAGGTCCAGTTATTACAAACAGGAAAGAAAGCCTTACATAATTTAATGTGATCTTTTAACAGCTGCCAATGTATTACACAACTTTTGTTGGCTATTTTATACCTCTTGTCCAGGTTGTCTCAAGGGCAGGTTCCTCTGTTTACCCAAACCTAATTATACTACTGAACACAAATAATTAATTAGCATACCATTTAATGCCAAGACAGGTCCATGTTGGAGGCACAAACGGACCTGCAGCAGATCCTCTCCATACATTTAAAGCATAACCAATTCACATTTTAAATACATGGCTTCCCCCAAAGAATCCTGTGAACTGTACTTTCCTGCTCACAGAGTTTCAAGCCCCAGCACCCTTAGCAAACCGGAGCCCCCAGGAATCTTTGAGGGAAGTTGTGTGATTTAAATGTGTGTTGGATATGCTTTAAATGTATGGTCGGAATCTGTGCCCTGGTGACTGGCTTTCATAGCTTTGCAGAGGAAGAGTTCCCAATCAGGAAGAGACATCCTGTGTCCAAAGTTTTGCTGTTTACCAGCTTCATAGTATGTCTTCAGATTCATACTACCTTGCAAGCATCTCCTGTTGTTTTGTCTTGATTTGACTGGCATTTTATATTAACAGCTACAAGCTAGGGCAAGGGAAAGAGGAAAAATTATTCAGTGGCCAACAATAAGTGGCTGCAGTGGCTTGCACAGCATTTCACTGCTGCTTCCCAACAAACAGAAGCATCATTAATAGTGCCAAATAAAGGAATATGGACAAACGTGTTAAATTGACATAACTTACAAGGGGTGCAGTATTCAGCTTTGGACTTGAAAGCACAGCCTGTAACCATCCTTGGTTGTCTCTGCACAGCAGACCCCCATCTAAAACAGGGCAATAGTCTGCAACAGTGGGTTTCAAACTTTTCCAGAGGACTGACTTCTTTGGATGTTTATCATAGAATCATAGAATTGTGTGTTGGAAGGGATCCCGAGAGCCATCTGGTCCAACCTCCTGCAATGCAGAATTCCTGCCCACAGCCATCCCAGGGTGGGCTCAAACCGCCAACCTTCTGGTTAAGAGCCAGGCATACTAGCCCACTGTGCAACCCAAGATCTCTATGGTTCCTCAATTTGAAAATAAGTAACTATGGACAAACTTCATGATGGGCACCTTGTCTGTGGTTACTGATATTCACTTGCAAGTGATGCTTAGCCCCAACGCATGAACTCAATGTGCTCTGTGGGAATAGTTCACAGAATCTTCCGAAGCATGTAGGGCAGACAGAGGTTGTTGTACTTCAACTTCCCTCAGCCCCAGCCAGCATGGCCAATGGTCAGAGGGATAAGGAGAGCTGTAGCCATACTGGTGCCAAATGTATTGCTTTTATTTCCTTTGGACCACATCAGCCAGGCTGGGGGGGGGGTGGTCTTGTTGTCTAGGGCTAGGCAGCCCAGGACCTCCATACGCACTGCCCAGGCTTGCACTCCACACAGGTCACTTCAGGCGCTGCGATTCTCCTGCAGTTCGAGTTCCCTCCCACGGTTTCCAGAGACAGACGGATGCCAACACAGCATCTGGAGGGCAACAGGGTACCGGTCCCAGGTGCTGGGGCTCAAAATCCAGCCCTTTCAGCCTCACTATCGGGTCCTTGGGGTTCAACCCATTCTACACTCCCTCCTGAGCTCACCTGCCCTGCTTTGCACAATCAAGTATATTTGACTACTTGGAATATTTATTTAGGGGATAGAGAAGGGCATGCAAGCTTGAAGAAACTAGCCTACTGGGTAAAAATCACATTTGCTGCTTTGCCCACTTTTCCATCTCATCCTACCCCCCCCCCCACGCCACATGCCCACCCCACCCCGGAGGGAATAGGGTACCCAGGGAGAAAAAGGCTAGTCACCCCTGCCCTTGAAAGTTTTAAGGGCATGGGCCCAGCCCTTTATGCGTTTTATAGCATGAGCAGTTTGGAGGTCATCCTCTCTCAACCTCACGTGAGCACTTCTTGCTAACCTAATCTGCATGGGCACTAGCTGTAAGTAAGGTAAAGGTAAAGGGACCCCTGACCATAAGATCCAGTCGTGACTGACTCTGGGGTTGCGGCGCTCATCTCGCTTTATTGGCCGAGGGAGCCGGTGTACAGCTTCCAGGTCATGTGGCCAGCATGACTAAGCCGCTTCTGGTAAACCAGAGCAGCGCACGGAAACACCATTTACCTTCACGCCGGAGTGGTACCTATTTATCTACTTGCACTTTGACATGCTTTCAAACTGCTAGGTTGGCAGGAGGGGCACTTGGTGTACTAACTCACTAATAAAGGAAAAGCGCCCTTGTACATGTTCAGGGACACCATTTAGCTTTGCTTTCCATGTGCCGGGGCTCAGATGCCACCAACCTTCGCCAATGGAAATGCATTATGAAGGAAAGACGTCTCGGATCAATGAACATAGGAAGCTGCCTTGTAATGAAACAAATGGTAGATCTGCCCCAGTATTGCTTGCCTTGACTGGCAGCAGCTCTATCATGTTCCATACAAGGAACATTTCCAAGCCCTACCTGGAGATGCCCGGGATTGAACCAAAGATCCTCTTCATGCAAAGCAGATGCTCTACCCACTGAGCTATGCCGCTTTCTCATTATTTTGCTAATACTTTGCATGCTTTGCAAAGGAGACCCAGGGTGTAGGCTATGGTGCTTTACTGAGTTCCAACAGAGCCCGAAATCAGGCGGTCGCCAGGCCCTCTTGCTAGTTGCCTTTGTAGGGAAAGGCGGGTGGCGCGAGGTCCCTTCTTACCCGGGATCTTGTACGCTGAAACTGTAGGGGCGCAGGCGCATTCAGGAATCCCCCGGGACGCAGACGAAAAAAGAAGCGCGTGCCCAGTCACTATAGCAACCGCGATCGGGGCGGAGTTGGTTGTCTTGGCGCGCGCGCTCTGCAAAAAATAAAATAAATAAATAAAAAGCGTCTCGGCGGCGGCAACAGCAGCAGGAGGTAAGTGGCGCAATTGGAGGGGGTTGCGGTCTTAATCCTGGGGTTTCACGGTTCCCCAAAGGCGCGGTGGGTGCAAGGCTCTGGGCAGCAGTGCCCTCACTTTTTGCCCTACGATCGACAAAGCGGAATTGCATTTACAAAAAGGGATTATTTTCCTTCAAGCAGTGTCGGTGTGCAAAATTTGTGCGCTCTTACTCAGAAGTACTGCTTTTAGTGGGGTTTGCTCACAAGCAACTGTGCAAAGGATTGGCTCCTGCGGGATTCATCTGAAAATCGTTGCCACGCGGAATTCCAGTGAAGTACTGTATTAGAACGGAGGGCAATATTTTTAGTTGGGAGATGCTAGAAATTTATTTTCAGGTTTTGGGTGGGGATTAAGGAGAGGAGATGATGGGGGTGTCTGTCACTGCTTCTGTGTACAGATAGGGCAAATCCTGATTGAATGGGGAAGGATACAAGCTGGTATCCTGATGCTAAATACATTATCGTGTGGATGCTGGGAGAAAACTTGTGTGCATGAGCAGCACCTGTACCACAATAAACATTTGCCTGGAAAAACCCTTTGTCAACAGGGTATATACTCCAATTGAGCCCAGGGCAGGCAGGCAGCCTGAGCCTTTTGCTTGCCGACTTGGAAGCAAGTACTACTCAGCTCAAAGGGATTAACTGGGATCATATGACACACACCCCAGTAGTGTTCCCCTAGTAGTGTTCCTCCCGCTCCTCCTCCTTCCATGCTCTAGGTCAGGAGTCTGCAACCTTTAAGACAAAAAGAGCCACTTGGACCCGTTTCCAAAGGAAAAAAAACTGGGAGCCGCAAAACTCGTCATTATAAAAATAACTTTTTTGTCACTTTTTAATTATTTCTTTGTTTGACCCCTCAGAATTACTCCTCCTCATAGAAATAAACGTTAAATTAACAAGTTACCTTTTTGTGTGTGTGTGTTCTTCACTCCCCTTCAAAACAGTGACCAGCGTACATGCCCCTTACAATGTAGCGGGCGGGCGGGAAGGTGACGTCGGGACGGTGCGTGACTAACGCACACACCGCCACCATGCGACGTCACAGCCAGTACAGCGCCCGCCACAGTGGGGAGTGTCGGAGTGCACAATGCGCCTCCTCCCCTCGCTAGTATCCGCCCCGGAGCCATGGCAAAGGTGTAAAAGAGCCACATGTGGCTCCGGAGCCGCGGGTTGCAGACCCCTGCTCTAGGTGTAACCCTGAACAAAACTACTTAGAAAAAAATTCCACTGGAACCAGCTTATGTTCTTCCAAACAATTGTGTTTAGAATTGGTCTGTTAGCATTTTGTTTATATGGATGAAGAAGCAGGAGTGCCAACTTGAAAAAAATATGGGGGGGGGGCAAGTAAGCCCCGTCCCATATAATTGATCCCATGACCCAGCAGACACACACTGTTTGAATGGCAATACCCATCAACTTTGATTGGGGGGCAGCCCCTTAAAATATTTTATTGAGGGGGGGGAGGAAGGGACCTTGGCTCCTATCTGAAGGATTGGTAACTGGAAACAGCATTTGCCTGGTCAGCTTCAGGGTTACCCAACACGGTGCCCTCCAGGTGTTGGTGACTACAACTCCCATCATCTCTAGTTATTGACCAGGCTGGCTGGGACCCACAACGTATGGATGGCACCATCTTGGCTACCCCATGCTTACTTCCTCTGGGGTTATTATGCCCCTGGGTGAAGCAGTGGGCATGCACACAAAATAACTCTGCCGCCAGGACTTTAATGCCCAATTTGTATTGGAGAGATGGCACTAATTGGGCTACATAGAAAAGCAACTCCCTTGTTGTTACGTCTTAGGGAAGGGAGGGAAACTGCATTCTCTGTTGGAGGCCGCATGTCGGCATGGGCAGGGCCACTGCATTCTCTCTCTCTCTCTCTCTCTCTCTCTCTCTCTCTCTCTCTCTCTCTGAAAGCGCCTCCTAATTTGTCTTTCTCTCTGCCACTCACCAGCTCCTTTTGCCTGGCTGGAATGTAGCCTTGAACTGTGATAATACCTCTTGCTCCCCTGGATGTAGAACAGAGAGGGGTGTGTGAGCATGTGTAAAAATCAGCCACTGTACAAAGGTAAAATGTACATTCATTGTTCCACCTACTTTTGCTGCCATATGTGACCTTTGGAAACTTGTGCAGAAGGAAATGAGGCCCTGAGGCTGACAGATGTTTTCTCCTGCTGCTGTATGCATTGTTATTATTCTCTTCATACACGATGTGTAGTCAATTGTTTTTATCCCCCTCAGGTAGATACTATGCCAAAATACATAAGCCTTGACCAACAATATTCTCTAGCGTGTGAAGAACTAAAACACCCTGAGAACCCCTTCATAGTCCGCATTCTCCAAGAAGTGAAGCAGGACGAAGAAACGTAAGCGAATAGTTACGTTGTGGAGACTAAACCAGTACGATTTTGAACTGTTACGTTGGGCTTTTATATGCTGTACTTCAAAATGCAAACATTATATGCTGAGATAAAACCAAATTCTGCAGCAATTAAGCTGGCTTCTGCAATCAGTAAGTTGTTGTTGTTTAATTTATTGGTTGCTTTATCTTGCCCAAGGCAACCCAAAGCGACTTACTACCAACCAACCAAGCAAAACAAAAAAACCATATAGATACATTATAGAGCATGCAAATCCACATTGTAATTATATAAATCGATCACTGTCTACTAAAAGTTTTATTGAAGAGGAGCTTCTATGAGTCCAGAAGTAATTTTTGAAGCACTAAGAAACCAAACCACAACAACAACCAACTTTCTTGTTTACGTCGTAACAGGCTGAAAAAAAAAATCACTATAAAAATTGCTGGAAATAACCGGTTGATACCTGTGCAGAAGGTGACAGATGACGATTTTCAAATCCTGGCTACAATTTTTACAAATAATATGTTTCTTACAGGTATGTCTTGTTTTTATTTAAGCCTTTGAAAAGCAGACCAATTGATGGCTTTAGTTCCATTCTCTGCCCACTTCCTTTGTCTGTCTTTTCATATGTGCATATTGAGAAATATTCAGCCTTCCAGGGGGTAAGCTGCTAACTACCTTAAGCTACTAATGTAGGCATTTTTTCTCTGTTGCTTATTCTGTGCTGTGAGTGAGCACTGAAAACATTCCTTATCACACCCATGCCTGCACTTAGCCCAGGGTGGAGGACTGAGCAAACAAAGAACCATCAAGAATCTTTATTTTGGATTTGCAACCTGACCCACAGAGCAGTTTTTGTGCACAAGATCCACTATAGAAACTGCCTTTCAGACTCACATACCCCCCAGCAATTAATACTGAAATGAAACGTGGTGCAGACACAACCTAAGCGACAACTTTCATTATGAAATAGCTCATTGCATAGTATCCAGAGCCTTGGATACTGGGAATTAGTTTTCTTCCTATGAATTCTCAACAGAACAAACCCAGGGCTGGAGCAAAAGCCAGCTCTTGTGCAAACAGGACATGGGGCATTTTGCCAAGGGAGGCTTAAATCACCTTTGAGTCTTTCCCATAGTTACTTATATTAGCTGCAGGCATTATTTCATGCTGAATAGACAAAGAGAGAAGAGCCACCTGCCGCATGAATGAGTGTTCTTCCCTGGAGAAGGTTTTGCCTTCAGTTGACAAGCCCAACTGAAGCAGGAAGAAGTGTGTGTATCTGAAGAAGTGTGCATGCACACGAAAGCTCATACCAAGAACTAACTTAGTTGGTCTTTAAGGTGCCACTGGAAGGAATTTTTTTTGTTTTGACTATGGCAGACCAACACGGCTACCTATCTGTAACTGAAGCAGGAAGGTTAGACTTTTTTGACATTAACTTGTGACCTCAATTTTCTGTGTCAATTGCTCCGTTTGTGGATGGCACGAAACAGAGGGTTCGTGGCACAAAATGGCACTAAACGAACACTAAACTTTGGCATCAGGGTTTTTGTGGGGCAATCCAGAATTTCAGGGTCACGCGATAATGAAGCTCTGTTTTTGTCCTTCAGTGAAAGTGTCCAACCTATGCGGGTTGCATAAGTGGAAGCAAAAGAGAGGCTAGGTTTTATATTCACGTTAGAAAACTAAAGGAAGCAAGAGCCACTTTAAGCGCACTTACAGACCATCACTATTTTCGGGTGGGATTCAGTCACATCACGCCAAATTCAGCGCATGCAATTGCAGTTGGTTTGGAGGTATTGAGCAACAAACCTGCTTCTTTGAAAGACGACTTTTGTACTCACCATGCATTTAAAGCATATCCTTCCCCCCACCCCAAAAAAAAGAATATCAGAAAGCGTAGTTTATTAAAGGTGCTGGTAATTGTAGCTCTTTGAGAGGTAAACTACGGTTCCCACGATTCTTTCCTTTGACAGTTATCCTAAGTCTCATGTATGGAAATGCAATTACAGTGGTACCTCGGGTTACAGACGCTTCAGGTTACATATGCTTCAGGTTACAGACTCCACTCACCCAGAAATAGTACCTCGGGTTAAGAACTTTGCTTCAGGATGAGAACAGAAATCACATGGTGGCGGCAGGAGGCCCCATTAGCTAAAGTGGTACCTCAGGTTAAGAACAGTTTCAGGTTAAGAACAGACCTCCAGAACGAATTAAGTACTTAACCCAAGACACCAAAGTAGATGAAAAGGTGCAGAGAATTTGGTGACTAAGACAAAAGGACTGGGCAAAAAGTGATCCATTAAGGTTAACATGGAGCCTGCTCATTTCTGTATTCCTCGGCTCTTTCAGGACTTGACCTGAGATACAACCTTTTGAGTGACGCTGGCGCAGTACACATTGCAGCTTTCCTTCAGGTACTTCTTGCGGGGGAGGAGGGGAGGCTAAATGATATTTATGAATTTTGTATCTGCAATTTGTTAAGGTGACCTTCTTCTAAAAGTGAGCTTTACACATGTAACTTTCTCCTTTGCGATGCGCTGCGTTCCTTCCAGGACATCGTTTTGGGGTTTTTTTTGTAAATCGTTTTTTTAAAAATTATTTTAAATGCGAAAAGCGAGAGAAATACAAACCATTCAGGTATTATAAAGAAAATTATTATTATTATTATTATTATTATTATTATTTATACCCCGCCCTCCCCAGCCAAGGCCGGGCTCAGGGCGGCTGAGTTTAACAGAGTTAAGCGAAATGTGTAAATGCACATTTTTTGCTCTCTATATTTTTTTGCTCTATAAGACTCACTTTTTCCCTCCTAAAAAGTATGGGGAAATGTGTGTGCGTCTTATGGAGCGAATGCAGGCTGTGCAGCTATCCCAGAAGCCAGAACAGCAAGAGGGATTGTTGCTTTCACTGTGCAGCGGTTGATCCCTCTTGTTGTTCTGGCTTCTGAGATTCAGAATATTTTTTTTCTTGTTTTCCTCCTCCAAAAACTAGGTGCATCTTATGGTCTGGTGTGTCTTATAGAGTGAAAAATACAGTAATCAATGTTGTTGGTACAGCATTGCTATGCGCATCTCAGACTCAGAGCACGGAGAGGTTTTTGGGGTCCCGGTGCCTGCCTGGAGTTTGATGTCCTTGGAATGCAGTGTACATCCACTTGGGAAGGGCAGGCTTTGCAGTTTTCAGATGACAAGGCTTTGGGTAGAATGGGAAGGAATGGTCTCGAGGAACCCACACATTGACAGCAAGCTGAATTTCCTTGTATTCTAGGATAATCATACTCTGCTGTACCTGAACCTGATGTTTAATGACATTGGTACCATGGGAGCAGAATTCATAGCTAAATCATTGCATGTAAGTATTGTTCAGCTGGATAAGAAAGAACACTACACGAGTTTCCCCTTTGAAGCAAAATACTTTGGAACTCAGAAATCAGCTTGCAGAACTACCGCTAAATTGTTTAATGCTTAAAGCTGCAGTCAGAAGCATATTTATTTAGAATTGCCACTGAGAGCAGTGCTTTGGGTGTAGGCTGTCTTCGTTTAAGAAAATGGGGATCAATTAGGTAAACCACAGGCTCCCTCCCAGCTGTGGGATTATTTAACACTAGTACTCTCTCCACACACACACCCCGCTCCGCCCTGCTGCCCAAATATGATTCTTAAGCATGTTACAGGATTGTAGCAGTAGCAGGTTATTATTTTTCATAGCAATAAACAGTATTCTAGGAGATAACCTATTTCTGTGAGTTTAAATTACGGTTATATTGGAAATAATGGACTTTTCACACCTAGAGGAATGAAACACTGCTTCACCTAAGAATGACTGGCAACAAGATTGACAACAAGGGAGGAATGTATTTTGCAGCAATGTTGCAAGTTAACAACACTTTACAGAAGTTAGATTTGGGAGACACAGATCTGGTGAGTAAAATTGCCATTTTAGGACATGTCCACATGCACAGAAATGTAAGCCTGTTTCAAACATATCATTGTGAGTTTGGGGGGACAAAATATAATCTTGCTTGTAGATGGAGTGTTTACTCAGTGGGAGCTAAATGCACCTGCCTTACTCTGGATTGTGTCTTTTGTCTTTTATTTCCAGCGCACACAGAGTCTCATAGCATTAGCAACAGTTTTGAATTACAATAGTGCAATCAAAGCCATAAATCTAAATCGGCCGATACTCTACAGCGAAGAGGTAAGCAACATTTTGCATTGTTTCCCTTGAAATGGGGAGCCAGGAGCCAGGAATGATGCATCGAAAACAAGCCTAGGGAATAAGAATAAGCATTGACAAAGCTTTTCAACAGTTTTAACAATAACAGCTAAAATTCTCTTTCTCTCTGTGGCTGCTGAAATGAAGTAAACTTGGCAGGGATGGGAACAAGGAATAGATTTTTGTGTGAGATGGCTGAGAGCTCAGTTGATATTAAACACAAATTCTCAGAGGTATCCTTTAACCCTCTGTTTGAAGTGTATATCTGCCCCGCTGTGCAAACTATTGGCTCTAGTGGGTGGATCTTAGAGATCTAGAAACAAACACACACACACACACACGCACATACACATACACACATACACACCACTAGCCTGACATCCGCCCACCCTTACTGTAAGGTAAATGGCAGAAAGCACATCTCCAAAAGATTAAACTAGGCAGCAGAATTTTCAAACCCTATTGTCTGTAAGTAGTCTCCAGTTCTACTTTTCCCCATTCCTTAATATTCCCCATTCCCCCATTCCTCTCAGCAAGAGTTGTGTTGTATGCTCAGGTGCAGTGCAAGGGGATGCTTTCACATTCAATTAAATTAACCTTTGTTCAGCATAAAGCAGGACCCTAGAGTTAAGCGTATTTGAATTTAAACACAGGGCAACTCCACCTCCAAACACCTTCATGTTGTGGATAGTTAGTTACATACAGAGCTGGTTTGCATATACTGTAATGCTATGCCAAACTGGCTTAGCGGAGATGTGCAACCATGTGGGCTCCTGGAAAGGAGATTTCGGATGCTTGGCTTCTTCTCTGGCCCTACTGATGCTATTCTGCTTTGAACTAAGCCATGGTTTGTCTGTGTGTACCCTCTGACCCCAGGTTCGTGGTTTGTCTCACGGGCCGTCATCAAGGTTTGTTCTGTAATCATGGTTTATCTTGAGCAACAGAATGCATGAGCCCTGGTTCAGATGACGCACTAAGCCAAACCATGGCCTAGTTCAGAACAGTGTGGGAGCTCAAGGACTGGGGAAGGGGCACAGCTGCCACAAGCTCCTCTCTAGGAATCTTCACACATTCAAGCTAAGCAATGGTTTGGCTTAGCATTACATGCTACATGTTCGCACAGTAGAATTTGGTGGATGGAACATACCTGTCCTGTGGAGTAAAGCAAATGATAATGTGCATCACATCTGCATTTATCCCCATAGAAGTGACCAGATGTATTTTGTAATGTGAGCAGGGTACACTTCCCCACTGGCTCTAGAACATCTTATGTTCAAGTTGTAATTCAATAATACGGAACTTTAGGAAGAGACCACGGTCCACACAGCCCTCATGTTGAAAGTCAACTGCACTCTTGTTGAACTGCATTTGTGTAAACACGAAATGAAGAACTTTGGCATGGAACGCCTGTGTGATGCATTGTATGAAAACAGCACCCTGCGATATCTTGATCTCAGCTGGTAAGAGAAGCTTGAGTTATAAAGATAGCATTTTAGCTATTAGAATGATATGCAGTGTATGAAAACTGATGCACTTGATACCTACTTCTCAAAATAAGCCAAGGTCGATTTTTAACTGAGTGTTTCAAACAACTGTGCTTGTACATACAGTCATACCTCAGAAGTTGAATGGAATCCGTTCCGGAAGTCTGTTCGACTTCCAAAACATTCAGAAACCAAGGCACAGCTTCCGATTGGCTGCATGATGCTCCTGCAGCCAATTGGAAGCCGTGTAAGCCGCGTCAGACATTCGGGTTCCAAAGAACGTTCGCAAACCAGAACACTCACTTCTGGATTTGTGGTGTTTGGGAGCCAAAACATTCAACTTGCAAGGCGTTTGTCAACCAAGGTACGACTGTACAATGTTTAATAATAATGCTTAAGATTTAGATCATGGAGTTTAAATATGCAAAGTGCTTCACATACATTTTTCTGGTACTTCTTGCAGCAGCCCATTTTGCAGAATGGAGGGAGCAGGGTGAGGCTGAGAGAATAATGGATTGTCTAATGCAGGGATGGGGAACCTTTGGCTCTCCATATGTCTCTAAATTACAATTCCATCAGCCCTAGCAAGCGAGGCCAATGGCCAGGGATGATGGGAGCTTGTAGTTCAGCAACATCTGGAGGGCCAAAGGTTTTCCACACCTGGTCTAAGGCCACCTGATGTATTCATGACAGTAACAGGATTGAACTGGCAGCTCCCCAGCACATGCTCTTAATTACAGTATCCACTACACTGGCTCCTAAGATCTGGTTTTAAGTCCCTGTAATGTGGTTGGTGGTTTTATTGTAAATATTTGATGACTGTTCTTGCTCAGTGCTACACATACATAGTATTTTATTTTGCAGATTTTGCATTTGGGTTTTTATGCCAGTTGTCTCTTAAGTTTATTGTGGCTTTAGTATGGTTTTATTGTCATGTTTTTATTCACATTTTATTTGTACAATGACTTCAGCATTTATTTTACAAGGCGACTGATAAATATAATAAAAAGTAATGCCCCTTAACAGTTAAAAGAAACAAGAGTTTTGTGGCACGGTGAAGACTAGCTCACTTATAACAACCTAAGTTTTTGTAGAACAAAGTCCACTTAGTCCTCTGAACGATGTTTCTGAACGAAAACAAATGTGTACGCTTGTCTCTTTTCAGCAACAAAATTACTCGGGATGGTATTAAATTTTTGGGAAAGCTGTTAAAACACAACGCCACCCTGGAAATCCTGGACCTTAATTTTAACAGGATAGAGGACGATGGTGCTTTCTATCTGAGTGAGGCCCTTACTACACATAATCGGACTCTTCAAGCGTTAGTATACAGAACTCTTAACTCCCATAATGCATTACTGTGAGTGCAGGCATTTGGATAAGGCAGCACAGAATTTTCGAAGCAAAATGGCCCATACTTCAGACCAAAATATGTCTGCAGTAAACACAACAGTGACCCATGGGCCTAGCTGGGGAAGCAGTTTCCAATCCAAAAGGCCCACCACAGCAACTTCTGTTACACTGCACCTTTCAGATCACCTGCTGCTTGCAACTGCCATAAAAGTATTACTCTCCCCAAGTAAGTTCTTGGGTCACTTGGGCAATCAGAGCCTGCATGGGGCGGGGGGGCTGTCTTAGAAATTTTGGGCAGTTGTCAACTATCGAGTCCCATCAGTGCAAGAATTTCTGCTTGCGCATTTAAGTTTGCCTTGAGAGGCAAATTGAATCAATCTTCCTCATCCCTGCTGTGAACCCAGTAAACAGATATGATGGTGGATCAGGAAAAGTGGAAAACAGAAGAGAACAACTGCTTCAAATCTCAACCAGCAGCAGAGGGTTTTCTAGTCACGAGGAACAGGACAGCCTTCCTCTCCTGGGTTCGCTAGTGGGCAGGAAGAAGCAGAGGCTGTTAAGGGAGGAACTGGGTGGACTTCATGGCTGGTTGCTGCTGGGAGAAAAGAATAGAATGGCTCACATATATGGATTTATGTAATTTATGATTGCTTGGCTGTCTGCATCTACTCAGTGACCTTGGTTTTTTTGCTTATATCCTTCTGCTCTCTAGGCTGGCAGTGACAAACAACAACATATCTGGGAAAGGACTGGTGGCCCTTGCAGAGTCAATGAAAACAAACCTAGTTCTTTCCTATATCTACATATGGGGGAACAAATTTGATGAAGACTGCTGTGTGGTACGTCTGTTGTCTTCTTATGAAATGAAATAGCTGACATCCTTCTAACCCTGTAAAAAAATAGAGGAAGAGGGATTTGGATTAGAAAAACAATGCTGGGGGGGTGGGGGGGGTTTGACCTCCCTCTCCCAGTGTTGCAGCCACCCACGGCTGCATTTCCCCTTAAAAGAACAAGGATCTCTTACCAAGAGATATCTATCTCCCCTGTGTGTTTCAGGCATTTGCAGAGTTAATTAAAAGCGGTCGCCTGAAACCAACTGGCACAGATGTCGATCCATATGAAGTGGATGGGAACACTTACTTTGCCGAAGTCTCCCATGGCCTTAAGAGGCACTATTACTGGACACCAAGTTACGGACAGCCTGATAACCACGATGAGAATGCCTCTTTGGCAATAACTCCTGTTGCAGAAAACTTGTAAATGCCAACGTATTTTTTCTTAAGCCTTGGCATCTTGGGGTTGTTTTTTTAAAAACAATGTGTGCCTCAAACCTGCAACCAATTACATGTAGTTACTTGGAGAACTGATTTTAAAAGGTTTTGAACCATAAATACTATATTAAACTGAATTGAGAAGGTGCTGGATCCCAGTCTAGCGGCAGCTAATTTCAGGTCCCGTTGAAAGCAGAACTTAAACTACTGGTGACTCCCTTGTTCCAGAGCTTTCAGTGAGTTCCATAGGTTGTTAACTGCATTGGGACCGTCATGAGCAACACTTACTGTGATAACACAAAGCAGCCTGTAGAAGTGATTTCATACAATTCAAACACTTAGAGGCTACTAAGGAATGTTCAATAGCTTGAAAGTAAGGCTCCTATGCTAGGCATGGTTCTTTGGAAATAAAACACCATATAAATCAACATGATGCCAATGTAAGTGTTTTTAGGATGTTTATTATTTATATTAACATTTTTCTAAGCAAATGAATTCATTGAAGCCGACTGTGGGGTGGGGGAGCATGGGCAAGAAAGAAGTTGTGACAATGCAGCAGTGCAAGGCTTATGGCTCATGACTTAGACTGAGACACAACATTATTTTCAAAGAATATAGGTTTTCCAGGTATTATGAATGACAAATTTTGTTTAAAAAATGAGCTACATTGGGGGCGGGGCAGGGTAATCTAAATGATGTTCAATGAAGTGTGTTCTGATCTGTTAAGTCTGAGCTGCACTGAATTTTATACATTCATCGACACTGGCTTTCAGTGAATGCATTATGCTCCCGTTAATCCTATTTTGAAAGCTATTAGAATTGTATACAGATAGACTTCATGGCTAGAGACAAGATCTTAAGTGACGAGCCCATCATTCACAGTGCATGGGGGGGGGGGGCGCGGACCTGTAACTCGATGTTGCTGCACTACAGCTCCAATCATCCTTGATCATTGCTATGCCGGCTAGGGCTGATGGCAGTTGGGAGTCCAACAACATCCAGAAGACGGCAAGTTTCCTACGCCTGCTATACAGGCTCCAAGAGACCAGGTAGGGTTTGATTAATACAATCAGACTCGCTTGCAGCATCCTCTCCTTTTTTGCAGTCCCTGCCCTTTTACTCCAAACTATTAGCCATCTATGGACTGGTACAAATGCATCATTTGATTTCTCAAGCCTTGGTATACTGAATGTGCCATCTTCATTGGCAAGCATTATGTTTCAGTCACTGTTAGTGATGCAGCTGTGGTGCTGGAACATTTGTGGTTCTTTCAACACTCGCAGTTGCATATTTAGATGTGTGAACCAGACCTCTGGCAGTGTCACAGGCACCCTTCTCATTTAGCATCAGGGCCAAATGTAGTCCTCTAGGCCTCTCTAATCTGGCCACTCCCCCCCCCCAGGTCCTTTAAGGGTTTTGGGGTGCCTGAAATGTGCTCTTGGCTGCAGGTATGGGGAAGCTTTGTCCCTACAGATGTTGCTGAGCTGCAAGTTCCATCGGCCCCAGCAAGCATGGCGAGTGGCCAGAGGTTCCCCATACCTGCTTGTACTCTTGATAATGCTTCGTCCTTGCCTGGCTGTGTATGTGCAGAAATCACCCTACCACACAATGGTAATGTTTATATAAGTCTCTATAAACCAATGTTCCCCAATAACTCACTTTCAAAACACGAGACCAAAATGCCAGAGTTTCTTTGATTTACTTTAGCTGCTGTCCACAATGGTATTAAATGGGATTGAGGCAAAAGCCTGCAATAACAGAATGTAGTACTTTACCACTGTAAGACATTATTCTACTTTCCTGTCAAATTATTGTTGTGCTTTTGCTTAGGACTCACTCATAGATCATTCTGGGATGAAGCTTTTTCAAACCACTTGTCCCCTTCAGTTATTTATAGCTAAATGAGCAACAAGAAGAACAAAGAAGGGTTACAAAACAAAGTTTTATTCAGGTCTAAACATTAAAATGTTGCAAATTTATGTACATAATCCTTCAGAAGGGAGTATAAAAGCAGGAGGTGAGCTATATACACACAAACACCCATGACAAAGTACTTCGGAAATAATTTAAACCAGAGAGGATTCACAACAGCTCCTCAGAATGTCCAGTCTTGGAATTGTTAGGGTGCCAAAACATTCCAAGAACCAAAAAAAGCTTTAAGTATTCCCTTCTCTTAAACATGTCTCCATGCTGAGCGACTCATGACTGCAGGAAAGCTTGAAACTCCCAAACAAAACTTAGGAGCAATAAATGACAGAAAGGATGTGTGTAACATACCCCTATATTGCTTACTAAGATGCAACTTTCATAGAACCAAGCTGATCACACTCTTTAACTACTGTATTTTATTATCAGTAGGTCAGGATTTAATGAATAAGTATTTTTAAGAGGTCACTCTAGCTTAACAGCCCAGGATTTCTTGATATAACAGGTAAACTTCAGTTTAGAAACAAAAAGCACTGTTTATTCAATTATTGCTGCAATAGATTCTAGCTCTCCCAGAGCCTGTGTAGTGTTATAAGAGGGGTCAAACAATGGTTTCTTAAAAAATATATTCATGTACAAAAGACAAATGAGTTCTACAAAGTAAAACATCTTTATAAATATTAAATAGCTAAGTAAGGTCTACTATAAATCTAAGAACATGTTTTTTAAAAGTCCAAAACCATTTTTAAAAGTGACACCAAAAAAATTGCAAAAACATTCATATCAAATATGCATACACTACAGTATGCTTTCTTCAAGAAGATGGTTAAGTGTTGCAGTCATATTGTGGAGAAATAGGTCCAGAATATTTTGCAGAAGAAAGACACAGCCTGTCTGTGCTAACAGCAACTTAGTACTATCAGGTCTTAACAAAATTCCACCCAAATTTAAGGTTTTGGTGTGTGTTTTTTAATTTCCCTCATCAGAAAAGCAAGTGGCTGGAGAAAATGGTGTGGAAAAGAAGATACAACCATAACTAACCCCCATGGAGGCACATGCATAATACTCCAGCACTATACAAAGATGATCAGCTCCAGCAGCTGATCACCTGTTTGGAGGAAACTGGTGTCAAACTCATAGATGCAACCCACTTTCTCTTCCCCCAACCATGTCAAAAGAGTTGCTAAG
The DNA here is from genome assembly GCF_964188315.1 of Podarcis muralis. Lineage (NCBI taxonomy): Eukaryota > Metazoa > Chordata > Lepidosauria > Squamata > Lacertidae > Podarcis > Podarcis muralis. The sequence continues at coordinate 15,893,621 of NC_135660.1, forward strand.
TGCTTTAATTAGAGCAGAGGTTAAGAGTATCCCCAAAAGCAGACACAGGTGAACAGTCTTTGCATTGCGGCCTAAGAGGACAGCACTTGGGCTGCTACAAGATGGTCTTATCTGACACGCGCTGCAACCTCTTTTGAAGCTGTGGAAGCAAGGGTCAGAGGCTATTGAGGATTCTGCATACCTTGTGGATTTACTAGGCAAGCATGCATATCAGGCATGGGGTATGGTTTCTGAAGCATCGGGGGAAAGGGGGGATTTCTAGCTCGAATAGGAACATAGGAAGCTGGCTAATATCATTGGTCCATCTAGCTCAGTGTTGTCTACACTGACTGGCAGTGGCTCTAAAGGATTTTGGACAGTTCTTTCCCAGCCCTCTGGAGATGCCAGGAGTTGAACCTGGGACCTTTTGCATGCAAAACATGGGCTCCACCACTAAGCTACAGCCTTTCTCTCTAAATATAACCCCCCCCCCCCGACTGCAGAGAAATGCTTGCAGACAGCTTCAAACCATTTAACCCATTTATCTCGGTTTCACTCATGCCAAAAAGTCACCAAATATCTTGAAAACATTGGCAAGACAATCAGATGGCAAAGAGTGTGTTTTGCATGTTAAACCAGATTCAATAGCTGGCATGCAGTTCGAGAGAGAGAAGCTGCAGCGATGATTAAGGGCTCTTGCTACTTGCTTGCCAGGCTAGAGGAACCACTGGGAAGATGTCGGGTGAAATAGCTCCTTGTATTCCGATGTTGGAATCTGGTGACCTTTCTACAGAAATGCGTTTAATTTGGGCGGCATACATGCGGCCCAATTCCAGGGGACACCACTAACCCGTCCCAAACAGATCTTGGATTTTATCTCTTTCCTAGCTGGTTGCTTCAAGACTCTTCAGTGCCAAACTGGCTCCATAACAGGCAACTTCATTATTTGTATTCTACACTGAACTTGCATTTGTTGCACTGGATAAGCTCTAAAACAACTGTACCCTACAAGGGTTCTTTTCTATCCCATCAGGCCACCTGGCTTGTTGCTTCCTAAACACCCAACAGACTAGGAAGCAGAGCCTATGAAGCCGCACAGTAAATAGTAACTGGCTGAGCTACATGTAGCTCAGTAACTGGCTGAACTACATGATAAAATTCTTTTTCAACTTAAAAAAATAACTCCTGGGAGATCAAAAAGTTTCTTTTGGGTGTTCAGACAGGGTATAACTTGGAACTTTTAAGTGATCTCGTATGAACCACTAAAAATAACCATCCATTTATTCCGGCAATTCCACTTTGCATACTTAATTCAGAGCACCTCCAGGGAAATTGAGTGAGAATAGGACCATCAATAGCTATTAGATACAACAGCTGATAATGCAACCTCCGTATTCAGAAGCAGTATACCTCCAATTATCAAAAGCTGGGAACAAACAAGGGATAGCCATCTTCATCAGGCCTTGCTGCGGAGCTTAAGAACGTAAAAGCCTGCTGGATCCTTTTCTCAGTGGTCAACCAAATACCTGTGGAAAACCCACAAACAGGACCCAAGCACAAGAGTACTTGCCACTCCTGCAGCTTTCTAGCAACTGATATTCAGAAATGTTCCTGCCTCTGCTCATGGATAGAGCATAGCCATTGTGGCAAGTAGCCATCAAATAGCCTTATCCATGAATTTCTCTAATCCTCTTTCAAAGCCATTTAAGTTGGTAGCCATCATTGCCTCCTTTGGGAATGAGTTCCATAGTGTAACTATGCACTGCGTGAGGCACTACTCTCTTTTATCTGTCCTGAATCTTCCAACATTCAGCTCCACTGGATGTCCACAAACTCTATAGTGTTATGAGAGAAGCAAAACTTTTCTCCATCCTTTTTCTCCATGCCATGCACCATCTTATAAATTTCTATCATGCCATCTCTTACTTGCCCTTGCACTAAACTAAAATAAATTCCAAATGCTGCAACTTTTCTTCATAGAAGAGTCGCTCTATTCAGCCCTTCCACATTTTCTGAACCTTTTCCAACTCTACAATATCATTTTGGCAGCGAGGAGACCAGAACTATACACGGTATTCCAAGCTTCTTGGAAAGCATCTTATTAGCCTAAACTGGGAACAGAATCCTAGACTAGTTGGGATAGTAACTTGCCAGAGCCATCAGACTTCCTCTAAAATCTGGACCCAACAAATGTTTTCTGTAGTGCTGTGCAAAAACCTGTCCTCCAGCTTCTCAAAATGTTTCTTACTTGCAAATGAGGCTTCCGTTTTCCTGTCCCTTTTTGCGGGGAACTTTAGAATTTATAAGAGGCAGGGGCTTGATTTATCATCGCAAAGTGTGTGTGTGTGTGTGTGTGTGTGTGTGTGTGTTTGTTTTCTTCCCATGAAACATTTTGCCAATACTCTACCACTGCCTGCACTCCCCTTAAGCTGCTTTGAGCTTCCTGATCTCAAACAGGCCCCCCTTTCATGGGGGGGGGGGCTTCTGAAGGAAGATTTCCCACTGACACTGCAACAAAACTGACCCTTCTTTCTAATCCCAGAACTTCAGAAGGCAAGAAATATGAAACCTTGAACGACAAGATGCAGTTACATAAAAGAAAAAGAAGGTATTTGCACTGTAAAATGATGAGACAACCTGGGCATGTCCATGTCCTACAATACTGAACTTGAAGGCCAAGAACCACTCCGTAAGTGTTTCCTAAAAATCATTCAACAGAAAACTAATCCAACATTTCCTAAAAATCATTCAACAGAAAACTAATCCAACATTGATCATAACTACAGGAATCTGAATCCCTGTGTAAAATAGCTGCATATTCGGAAAGTTGTGCGTTTGCTGCAGATCTGCTGAGGAGTGTGAGAAAGGGTCAAAATATGGTGCTGGGTACAGAATCTAGCTTCCTGAGAATCTCAACTTTCATTTTTTCTTGTAAATAAAAAGTTTAAAATCCTTATAGCTATTAAAATACATTCAAAACTGTGTAGGGGGTAACAGCTACAAAAATATCCAGTTAGGGAATTTACTAAAAATTTCCAGGTATTGGGACACAGTTTTAATACTCACATATAGTTTCTGGCCCTTCCTCATCACTAACCAAAATCTACGCAAAATAGAGAAATCATGCACATCTGCAATCTTCACTTTGAAGAAAGCCAATGTGGTGGAGAGGGGACAACACGGATCAAACATCTTGGCTACATAGAACTAGCTTCTGCATGAACAATGAAGGAGACCTCCAGCCTGAACTGAGAATTCTTAAGGCATGTGTTACGAAAGAAAAAAGGAAGTATCTATCTTCTAGAAATACAATACAGTGGTACCTCGGGTTAAGTACTTAATTCGTTCTGGAGGTCCGTTGTTAACCTGAAACTGTTCTTAACCTGAAGCACCACTTTAGCTAATGGGGCCTCCTGCTGCTGCTGCACGATTTCTGTTCTCATCCTGAAGCAAAGTTCTTAACCCGAGGTAATATTTCTGGGTTAGCAGAGTCTGTAACCTGAAGCGTATGTAACCCGAGGTACCACTGTAATTCTATCCTGATTTTGTTACATGACAAAAAGAATGGCAGCCATTGTTCTAGAATAACAAAACAAACGGAAGAAAAACAGGTGCGTTTTCAAATATCCCTATTTGAAACCCATATGAAGTCCAGCTCAGTAACAGCTTGCATGATTACGTTCCCTTTACCAAAGAAGCTCTCGTGGCCAAAGTTTTTTGCGAGTTTTCATCATGTGCAGGATGTCAATACAACTGCTGGAGGAAAATAAACTGAGGTTCCGAATAGCCAGTGATGGTAGACCTCAGAAGTGTGTCTGACTGGGGTGACTGGCTATCTGTGACAGGCAACAGAACTTGATGGTCCTCAGTTCCAAAGGGAAGAGGTAATGCTATATCTGAAGGCTTCACATCAGCAGATTCCAGCAAAGGGCTTTTCTCATTTGGAATGGAGTCTTGATCATTGAAGGAATGGTCAAGTGTGATGGGATCCAGGGGGTTCTCAGAACCTGTGAAAGCAAACAGAACTAAAATTGCGTTCATTGCTAAAAGTTGTGCACAGGAAGGCACAGGACAAGAAGATATGATTTCCCCCTGCAAATGATTCAAGGACACTCACTACTATTTACTAGTCTTCAAGCCTTCATAGATGTTTATTGTAAACCTGAAAACAAAACTGATAGCTGGGATTTTAAAGTTCACATTTGGGCTACAAGAATTATCAGCAAAATTTGATAACTGAATGGCTGATGGCCCTGACTTCAAGGACTAATCTCATTACAGATTTGGGTGGAGGGAGAGAGAATCTCAGAACCACCACCTCAAAACCATTATTTTCATTATGACAGGATGTGGTACTAGATTAGCTCATTTCAGGTATCTGCCCTCTAAAGCCAAGTGCATCTTCATGTAGGGTACCTAAACATGTACCTAAGCAGGCTCAGCAATACCATTCCTTCATCACTTGTACTAACATACAGAGTTGACACTCTTGACAAAGGGCAGCGGGTCTCCCATTGGCAGCACTTTGGAGCCTAAGTTAACCATGGAGCATACTAAGGCACAGTCCAAAGAATCCACCATTTTAGTGTGGCTAAGTTAGTCTTTGGATAGCATTGCTGAACAGCTAACCTTTTTACCCATGATTCTATGAGTAGTAGATATTAGTTCTTAAATAACCAGCACTTACCCGCATGAACCTTTGCTTTGTGTTTCTTTAGGTTTTTTATATCTGTGTAGGAGTTTCCACACAGCTCACAGATAAATGGTCTTTCACCTTCAAGAAAAATTGTCAATTAGACTTCATAGATGTGCAGTGCAATCCTAGGATCTGAACCAGGGCTTCCCACAACCAAAAACAAGTTTCTATAGCCACGGCATCTCAAACTCCACCCAGGTTTCTATGGCAAAGTTGCTTAAGGCTACAGATAGGTAGCCGTGTTGGTCTGCCATAGTCAAAACAAAAAAAAATCCTTCCAGTAGCACCTTAAAGACCAACTAAGTTAGTTCTTGGTATGCATGCACACGAAAGCTCATACCAAGAACTAACTTAGTTGGTCTTTAAGGTGCTACTGGAAGGAAATTTTTTTGTTTTGCTTAAGGCTGTTCTACATGTTTGGGAAATAACAAGTTACAAAGTGACTTCGATCCTCAGGCATAAAGCTTTTCGGTTCCTTCAAAATTGGCATCCAATATCAGAGGACAAGAGCACATTTAATGTGGAAATGCTATCATTTCACAATTCTTTATTAGAGAATTACATATAAAGATCACAATCCCCAGTTCACATACATATAGGAAGCTCCCTTATACAAAGTCAGACTGTTGGTTCATCTAGCTCAGAATTGTCTACACTGACTGGCAGAAGCTCCAGGATTTCAGGCAGAAGTTTCTCTCAACCCTGCCTGGAGATGCCAGGAATTGAACCTAGGACCTCCTCCTTGCAAGGCAGATGCTCTACCTCTAAGTTATGGCCCTTCTAATACAGACAGGCAATTAGAAAGGTAGGTAGGAGGATCATGCTAATTGAAACTAGATGATGTGTAGTATACTATCATTTAACTATTTGACATTAAATGACTTTGAGCATGCACATACCTGCATACAAGGCATGGAAAAGGTAAGAGGGAGGAGCACGCCTGAAAACTAACCTGTATGGGACCGAAAATGCTTGCTGAGCTCTCCTGAAGAAATGAAGCTTTTGCTACAAATTCCACATATATAAGGTTTCTCTCCTATAGAGAAAAAGAAGTGGATGAACTCAGTACATGACCTAGCAGCAATGCACGTGAAGACATCATGAAATCTCAAGTGTATGGACACACTTCAGTCTCCCCTAGTAGTAGACACGGATGCGGGTAGTGCCGAGTTTCTTGGGCTCACCAGTTGGAAGGTCTGATTGATATACATCACACATACATCTACCCAGACTAGAAGCAGTTCTAAAGCATCTCTGAGATTTTGCCTAAGCTCCGTTCACGGGAGATTTCTAGGAAATCATGCATGCAAAGCATGCGTTCTTTTGCTGAGCTCTGCTGTTGACCTCAAGCACCTCATTTAACATCTAAAGCATCTGGTATTCTCAAACAGTCTAACTATCTCCACCCCGCCTTAGCTTTTAATATCAGGTGTGTTCAAAGTGGCATGGTTGCCAACTGAAAGCTGGGCTTATCACGGTGTTCTGCTCAGCAGGCAATAAAGCAGGCAAGAACAGGTCAACTCATTTACAATTTGCAGATTTTCTTGCCTGTTGCACTGCCCTACAAAGCCATACTCTTCCCATTCCCTATCTATAGCACTCCATGCAAACTTGGTTGCGACACCTCTCTCATGTCTTCCACTCTGGATCTCACCTGTATGCTTTCTTGAATGAGTGATGAGTGAACTCGAGACTGCAAAGGCTTTCCCACAGGTGTCACAGACATACGGCTTTTCTCCTGTATGTCGCCGCACATGATATGTCAGTGTGCTTGCCTGTGCAAATCGCTGCCCACATCTATCGCAGACATATGGCTTTTCTCCACTGTGCTTCCTAAAAGGAAAGGAGCTGGTTAGATTCTATTGGTGCACCAATTGGTTTCCCTGGACAACAGGCCTATTAAAACAGTCAAAGAACACATGCAGGCATAAAGAGCAAAAGGGATGTCAGGCTGCGCAGGCTAGCTCCAGTGTTCCATGTTCCAGTTGGCTCTACCCCCAACTTTCCTGCATTGACCAGGAAGGTCCAAAGGGGGATTGTGTGCTCAGGTGAATGTACTTAAGAGTCCTCCCCTTGAATGGGAACCCTTGCATTATCAGGATTTGTGACCATGGGAAGGATTATCCACACACTCAGCTGAAAGCAGGAAGTATCCGCCTTCAGACTTTCCCGTTCAATGTGGGAAGGTCAGAGAGGGGACTAGGAAACTATGGGTACAGATGATGTGCATGCACACAGCCTGTGCCCCCTTCACATTGTATACCCATATGCATTCTCTGAATGCATGGGGGGGGGACTAATCTCCCTAGCTTAAGCGGTCAGTTTCAGATGAAGTCCTTTTACTCACCTGGCATGAATCTTCAGATTGCTAGAGGTTGCAAACTGCAGGTTGCAGGCATCACACTTGTACGGTTTCTCCTCCCCGTGATGCATGCGGCTGTGGAAAACCAGCTGGCATTTTTGAGCAAAGCCTTTGTCGCAGAGTTCACATTTGTATGGCTTTTCACCTGTGTAGAGAATTGAGCTGCTTGCTTTAGCAGTGTCTTGTGAAGGATGAGGTTTTTCAGGTGAGAAGTGACAGCAAACCAGAGGATGGGGGCAAAGTTCGGAATAAAGGGAAAGTATGTCAAAGACTACTCGACCGTGTCTAAATTTAAGCTGGTAGGGCCCTAAATAACTATTCCAAACCAGCCAACATTAATGTTAGCTAGTGTGGCACAGCAGCTGGCATCTCAGGATGTCCCTGGTTCAAGACTCACCTCAGCCATGAACTCACTAAGTAGCCTTGTTCAATGTTTAGCAAACAATTGGAAATCAACATCTATCACTGGTGACAGATGAAATGCTGGTATTACTCTGAATGGCAGAAAAAATAATGTAGATGCTAGGAGACTTCTTGACACACACACACACACACACACACACACACACACACGAAAAATAAACAATGGCAAATGTTCAGGAGCTCTAGGTACTGTCTTTTTAAGTTAGAATCCTTCCCATTTTGACCATTTTCAGATAACACATTTACCCCATGGTGTCTCAGAGTCGCCATCAATGTATATATGGCAGATATCTAAGTGTTCCTTTAATTTCATAAGCAGTTGTTTCCCCAATTAAATGGCATATAAATATAGCCTTTGGGAGAATCAGCAAGATATAAATTTAATAAATAATCACTGCCACATTTGAATTACTAAAATGCACCATGTTCTCCCAAGACTAAAAAGAAACAAAGAAAGAGTCTGCTTTGATGGGCTTATTAGCTTATTGATAATTCCACCAGAAATACCTGTTCAAAAGCAAATGTCATCAGTGGTTACCACAGGATGAAAGGAAATGTAGGAAGTTCACATTATTATTTCTATTCTAAGTGTATATGAGAAAAGGATGGAAGTGGGGACTACATACTTCTCGGTAGAGTCTTCTTGGTAGTGGCGCCCACCCTGTGGAATGCCCTCCCTTCAGATGTCAAGGAAATAGGCAACTATTTGACTTTTAGAAGACATCTGAAGGCAGGTCTGTTTAGGGACGTTTTTAATATTTGATGTTGTTGCTTTTATTATTAATAATAATATTCTGTTGGGAGCCGCCCAGAGTGGCTGGGGAAACCCAGCCAGATGGGCGGGGTATAATTTATTTTTATTTTTTGTTATATTGCAGCTCCCACAACAAACAGTTTTAAAAGACTACCAAAAAAGATAAACACAAAAAATGATTGTCTCTTAAATCCTTTTGTGACAAATGGTAAACTTAATGCTTAAACCAGAGCCGGCCAACATAACTTGTGTGTCACCAAGCTGAGCACATCACCATAGTTGTGTACTGACGCCTGGCAGAGGTATGTTAACACTGCCGCCTTTGTAGTTGCAGCTGGTCACCAAGAAAAGGTGTTTATCAAGCCAGCAGCACATGCCTGCTTGGTCACAAGTCTGCAGGCTTGTACTATAGGCAAAAGAAAATGAATATGGTTTATGGTTTACAGTCACACAATTCATGCCTAATATGGTTAATGAACATATGAAACTGACCTATACTGAGCAAGACCATTGTTTCATCTGTTACTGTACACTGATAGACCCTGGCTCACCTAGGTTTCAGACCGGAGTATTTCACAGCCCTACTTAGATATGTCAGGAATGGACCTTATGCATGCAGAGCATGTTCTCTATTGTACAGATATGGCCCTTTATGGTTTGAATAAATGAGCAAGCTATGGGCATTTGTAACTTGATGTGGAAGAAAGTAGTCCCCTGCAATGCCAGTGTAGGAAAAAAAATCTTAAAAAATGGTAATTGTACAAATTTGATAACAGCTAAAAATAAAACACTGGCAGTAAAGAATATTCCACTCACAATATTGCCGTAATCGTTCAAAAGCAACTATCAACCCACAATACTGAAGAAGGGAGAGAATGGGGGTCTTTCTGCTGACTTTCACAAGAGGCAACTCCCAACACAAAGCAAGGAGCCTACCTGTATGGGTTCTTACATGTGTTTTCAGCTGGTTGCACTGCGTAAAGGCCTTCCCACAGAGCTGGCACACGTACGGTTTGACTCCTTTGTGGATCCTCATGTGCCGCCTCAGACTGCTAGCTTCGGAAAACACCTTGCCACAGGTGTTACACACTGGCTTGGCCTTGGGGTATTTCGGATCCAGTTCCTCTCCCGAGCTTTCCAGCTGGTAAGAGTTCTTGTCGCTGGCGATGTTGGACAAGCAGTGCTCCTTCAAAGCACAATCCTGCTGCGCTTTACCCCGTTTGGACTTCATAGTCATCGTCTGGACAAGGATCTCCTGCGCAGCAAAGGTTTCACTCTCCACCACAGGTGTAAGCTGCAGCTCAGAATTATCCCCACCTTGGGCAGCTTGCTCCGTGATCTCTGTGGCGAGCTTATTTGCATCTAAAAACATCTCCACTGCAGAGTTCTCTGCAGCATCACTTGGATATTGTGCTGGCTTGTTTGGCAGGTTCTTGGGAGAGCTGAAGGCCTTCTTTCGCTTTTTGGTTTGAACAGATTTTTTCCCTGCGGTTGCTATTAAGACTGGGGACTGCACCGTGTCCACTGAAGGGGCATCCAATCTCTCTTGGCTGTTATAGTCACGAAGGGTTAGCAGGCAAGTCTGCTGGTTCAATGCAATATTCCCAGTGATACTAGAGATTTCTGTAGAAGAGGGATTAGCAATAAAAGCAAAGTCTTCCATCTTTATTTTACATTTAGTGACCGCCTCCTCCACTTTGAGATAGTCGGCAGCCTGATGTATTTCTTTAACATTCCAGCTGCAAGGGAAAAAGGTTAAATGGGAATGTACCAACTGAAGAAAACAGGCTGTCTTATAGAATTAGTATAAATACTAAGTGGATAGAAACTGATGAAGCTTGCAATTAGATTTTTATAATTTAGACTGGAATTTTCTCATATTTTTAAATAATTCAAATGTATTACATATTCCTTTAAAAATAATCTAGTTTAAAAGCTGAATTTAATAGAGTTCATCAACCACTGCTCTTTTCCAGTGTGGTGCTGTGCTTGAACATCTAATTTGCACAACAGAGACTCAGGTTCAGATCCCACTATCCAAAAGGTGCCCTTCAGATGCAGTTTATAACCAGGTTATTAGAAACATAAGATTTCCATAATAAAACATGAGAACTAAAGAACTTGATTTAAATAAATATATTAAATCCTAGGAAAGGTGTTAGGTATGAGCCACCACATCTCAAGACCAGTCAGTAATGCTAATATTTTGAAAATGATCAAGTGTTTGTATTTTGAAACTGGTCAAAACCAAAGGACAAGTAACACTGGTCTCACCCACAGGTTCGTTGCTGCTGCACAAAAGTCCCCTTAAGCCCATTTCCTTCACAACCAGGACATCTACTGAAATTCACAAAAAGCCCCACCCCTCCTTTCACAATTTCCCTGTGTCTTGTCTCAGGCAAGAATAGTCTTTGCAAAACCTCTAATTCTGCTTACCTTTTCTGTCACCTCAGTGACCCCTTACTTCTTATAACTTTTGCCTTTGCCTCAGGATGCATGGAAGAAAATGGCTGATATGCATAGTGGAGGGAGGGTAATAAAAAAGGTAAGGTCAATGACCCCTGGACGGTTAAGTCCAGTCAAAGGCGACTATGGGGTCTCGCTTCAGGCTGAGGGTGCCGGCATTTTCCAAATCATGTGGCCAGCATGACTAAACTGCTTCTGAGGCAACAGAACACCCTGAAAGAAGCCAGAGTGCATGGAAACGCTGTTTACCTTCCCGCCACAGTGTGGATTCAAACCGCCAACCTTCTGATCAGCAGGCCCAAGAAGCTCAGTGGTTTAGACCACAGTGCCACCTGTGTCCCTAGGGAGGGAGGGTGTGGAAATAGGGAACGTCTTTAAGCAGCTGCTTGCAATGCAACAACTGAGGCTGCAGTATAATACTAAAACAGAGGCAGTGCAGGCCCGAGATGATCACAGTCCAATGAGAACTGTATTCTGTGTAAATTGCAGGCACAGGGAATAAAGAGCTGAAGCCCCCCTAAACCAGGGTCATGATCTGGATCTGGTGGATCATGCTGGTCATTTCTGAAAGTAGAATAATGCACTCAAGGGCATCACTTATAGTTTAGCCCTCAGTTCCCTTCCATTTGCTATTTATACCCCTCTGGGGGGCAAGGAAGCGCTAGGGTGAGAAACTGTTCCCGTAAATAATCTCTGGCAAAACTAGAATTAGTGTTTGCCTCTTTTTATGTTATAATATTGGCCTATGAAACAGTTACTCCCTTGAATGAGGAGCCTGAAACCACAGCGACATCAACTATCAGGTGGGTGGTATTATCCTAGCATATCCTAGTTGTATTTTCTGACCTCTTTGTCCTCGCTCCATTTGTGACATGTCTACTTAAATTGCAAGCCGTCAGGCAGCAACCTGTCTTTTTAGTTCTCTGTGAATGTCTTATTTTGAATACTCTGCAGACAAATGCCCAGCCTTATTGCATTACCTGTCAAGGTTTAAATCTCCTGTATATATGAACTCCAGAAGTTTCTGAAATCCATCAGCCTTCACTTGATTCTGATCCAAAAATATGTTACTCTCCGAAGTATCCCTGTAAAAAGCCCCAAAGTACTCGCTAAAGGAAGCCAGAACATTTCGGTGAGCTTTAAACTGGCATTCACCAATAACGATGGTGCAGTCACAAAGGAAGCCCACCTCTCGCTGTTTGTTCAGTCTCTCCAGTAGGTGCTCACAGTGATGGGAATACTGCATTTTGGGTATTGAGACACAGCTTCCTTGCTTTGGTCTGAGAAGGCAAAGGAACATATTTAGTATCAGTATGCCAGGCTCAGAATAGAATATAGATGTACTATAGTTCCCACTCAACGATCTTAAACTTTTAAGCAATCCTGCACTTAAGGACAAATTATATGAATAGCATCACATGCAGTGAGTTTTCCTGTTACTTGGCACTAAAACCAGATTATTAAATTTTACAGACTGGTTTGGGTCACAACTATCATTTTTATATGATAGCTTATTGAAAATTTGATGTCCCTCATTTCAGTGGGGTTTCTTTTGTCCCAGACTGCATCATGTAGGCCTTGTATACTCTGACAAGACTTGCATGTTGTAATCTTACACCAAATATGCCTCTTCCCAACAAGCTCACTCAGCGCTTTGGGGGCAACAGTCACCATTGCACCATTGTGTTCAGTGGCTCCTGTTCCTTATTAATTCTTTTTGCAAATCACTCGCAGGGGTTTGGCGGGTTTGTCTGTCTGACCAATCCTCCGGTTATAAATTGGATGAAATAAATAGATATAATCGTGCTTAGGATGGCAGCTCTACTTCCCAGAATCACAGAGCTGAAAGGGACCCCGACGGTCACCTAGTCCAACCCCCTCCAAATGGAGGCAGGAATCTTTTTGTCCGACATGGGGTTCAAAACATAAGCCTGAGATAAAGAGCGTCAGGCTCTACCGACTGAGCTACCCCAGGCTCGGGACAGACGCTTGCCAACGAACGGACTGCGGGCGAGGAGCGCCCCTTTCCACCCGCCCCCCAGATTTGACTGTCTGAGGACCACTCCGCACATTTACTGGCCCAGCCCTGCCCCCCCCCCGCCCTCTGCGCTGCCCCATTCCTCCTGCACTTCGTCGAGGCAGCCCTACCTATACACCTCCTGTATATCTTTCCTCACATAAAAAAACACCCTTTCTCTCCACTACCCGAACCCCACCCCCCACCCCCGCGCCAAATTGGTCCCGTCCAACCGCCCATTCTTCCCTCCCCTCAGAACTACTAGGGGGAAACACACCTGGAGAGGGGCAGGGGTGGGGTGGGGGGATGGGGGACGCGGAACCTTGTTCACCTCAGTCCGCCATTTTATGATGACGCGACCCGCACCGGCGGCCGAAATCTCACTTCCGTTCTCAAATGAACTCCGGCAACTAAAGAGTGGCGGCGGGAGGGGGGGGGGAATAAGGTGGAAGTGGAGGGCGGGGCCGAATTAGGTTCCGGCCGGGAAGTTCTTCCCTCCCACCTCCCCTGACAAAACTACCTTTCCCATGATGCCTAGCACCAAAAATGAACTCTGCCAGCGGCCGAGTTTTTCCTCAGCGTGAGGGGAAATGTAGTTCCTAAGTGCCTCGCCGAGGTTAACTGCTTGGGTGCCAAGGACAGAATGAAATGAGAACGGATCGGAATAGGCTTTGTTAGGAAGTAGGTTGTATCAGCAGAGCACGCAAAGGAATGTCCCCTCACCCGCAAAGCTGCATAAGATAATTTTTCTCAACATTTATTGCGGTTTTTCTGCTGAAGGCACTGCAATGCTGGGCAGAAGAGGGAAATAAATAAATGAAAATCGCGAGACTGGACTGCCATCAAGATACATAACGGCCACTTAAATGCTGTTTTGCAGGAAATGTGATTCCAATGTGGCCCTAATGGCTGCAGATATAAAGTGATATGTTGAAAGTTCGGTTACAAATGCACACTCCGGTTAATCTGAAATAGATTTACCAGCCAGTTCTGCCCCCTCCCTCCACAATCCAGTATTAGGCAATTTCATATTGAACTAAATAAAACACGTTTTGGCAGCGAATAAAGTGTAATCCCAAATCCGTAATATAAACGGGTCAAAATAAATAAATTCAAGAAAAAGAAACTTCTGTGTTTCCGCCCGGTTTCGAACCGGGGACCTTTCGCGTGTTAGGCGAACGTGATAACCACTACACTACGGAAACCTCAATATGAAAACGTTTGAAATTATTCTATATATATGCCTGTGGCTCAAAGGGCGAATGAATAGAAACATCAGCACAATACATGGTACTTAATACTGAATTCCAAAAGTATATTTATAATCCTAAATAGTCAAGCCCAAAGACAGATATGCGCGGAACTCCGAAACATATGGGGAGCAAGCCCCACACAGAACGCAATGAGATTACAACTCCCTAGGAAACATGCCAAAGACTGAGCTGTCAGATCTTCCTTGCGTGGACATATGTCCAATATAGTCAATAGTGTATACATATTTTAAAAAAACTTTTTCTGTTTCCGCCCGGTTTCGAACCGGGGACCTTTCGCGTGTTAGGCGAACGTGATAACCACTACACTACGGAAACTTGCATACAGCTCACCACGCCTCCTCTTTCCCTAGTAAGTACCATTGCTGTAATCTCAGGTGTGCGCTCTAAATGAAAAGAGCAGATCGTTGCAATGGCAGCTTTTGAGGTTTTTTTCCTTCTACTTATGATTGCATATATTTCTAAAGGGCTTACTACAACTCCTATCTGTACCGGCCAGCATGCCGGGAGGGGGGGGGGAGAGGCTGGGTTACAGTTAAAACTAAGGTTGTTCTTGTCTCTTTTCTAGCTTTAACGACCAATGCATTTGTCAGGGGATTGCTACGGCAGACCCCGCCACCCAGCGGTTGCCTGATGTATGCTAATTTATACGTATATATCTCCACAAGCAGAATGAGAAGGTAAAACCTTGCCAGGGATCTTAATTGTGGAAATGGTGCTTATTAGCTCTCCCATAACAAAATCCCCCACTTTAATTAAATTAAATCTGCTCTATTTGTTTAGGACGCACATCTGAAATTAACAGCAATTGTACTTACTGGAGGAAGAGGAAGCAGATGTCCTCGTATTCAGGTTTCCGTAGTGTAGTGGTTATCACGTTCGCCTAACACGCGAAAGGTCCCCGGTTCGAAACCGGGCGGAAACATAAACTTTTTTTAAAAAAAGAACTTCTTCCTTGAAATCATTGGAGATCAATCACCCATGTCCATTCAGGAAGATTTGACAGCTCAATCTTCGGTATGTTTCCTCGTGAGTTATACTCTCAGATGCATTCTGTGTTGGGCTTGCTCCCAGTTAAGTGTGCATAGACAGTAGCCTGAATTGACCTTGATCTCCAAAACTGCATTGTTCTTTAAAAATATACCAAATTCACGGTTTTGAAAAACGTTATTGAAATTCTCCTGGGGTGCCTCTCTTCTCTGAGGACTTGAAAAGCAGCTAATAAATTATTTTAAGAACTACTGCATAAATCACAAACATTCAAAGAAATTAAGGCACAGTGACCAGAAAGGAGGTGATCCCCAGGACAGAGGAATTTGTGCAGTTTTGGGCAGCCATGAAGAACACATTCACAAGGTGATTTTATCCAACTACAGTTAGCTAGGCATAACCTACTGCAAGCCCTTAAGAAATTAGCAGGTGAACATTGCAGTGGACCAAGGTAGAGGCTTGCACCCAGAAGCCTGACAAACACTCAGCAAATTTCGAGACTACAGAGCTTCTAATTGAACTCACTGGAACTTAATTCTGACTATGTAAATTTAGGGTTATTCTGTGCGGAACTGTTGGTTGGTTGTCCTTCCTTCATCATGTCACACCTTGTTCATTTCTTTTCTCCTTTGTGGGTCACGAAAATCTGCATTATATGCTGAGCATGTTAGTCAGCAGATGAACCTTCCCCTAACACCTTTACAGCTCTCTCATTCATAGAAAAATCTACAAATAAGTAAACAGATGCATAAAACAAAACACAAATCTGGATCACTGTAACTTTATTTCTGCCCCAAGAATAGCTGAATTATGGAGACAGGACATGTTCAAATAACACGAAGTATGCTCATGCTGCCTCCTAGTGGTGCAGCAATAAAACTGCTAGTGAAGCCTTATTTACCTAGGGATCCATCAGCCACGCCATCCCCGGACCTTGGAGGGAACAAAAGTACCAGGAAAGCAAAATCTTCTTTGGAGAAAAACAGTTTATTGAGATCTGAGCACAGAGTCAAGGTCTGTACTCAGAGACAGCCTGCTGGTTAGTTCCTAGAAATACACTGGCTGTAAAGCAAGACACTTCAGCAGACTTTCTTATACCCCCAGACTTCCCCAATCGGCTAGCAAATATTGCTTGCTTAACACATTTTATTGCTTGCTAAACATTCCTGTCTTTCTGCTAAGCCAAGCACTCCCTCCCACCTCCTTGTACACGTGTCTTCTTTTGCTAGCTAAGCATTCCCTTCGTATCTCTTCTTATTCTTGCATTACTAAGCAGAAGTAAAGTAGGAAACATCTTGCTAGTGGTTTTTTCGGTTAACAGCAGTTTCTGGCTAGGCAGGAAGCGACCTTCTGACCTGTAGCTAGCATCAGCAGTTTCAAGTAGCTGGTTAGGCAGAAAACGACCTCCTGACCTGTCTGATTTAGACTTTTGCAAGCAACTGCAATTTTGGGCTGTTTTGACCATCCTAGCAGAGTGCAGGAATTTACTGTGTGTAGATAATATTTGAGAGCAACAGAATAAAATATTGAGAGAAACCTTTCCCATCTCCCTTTACTCCGTCCTCTTCTTTTGAACAATCTATTACTTAGATTCGTTCTGGGGTAGGGGTCTATATTCTCTCATTACAGCAATCACGCGAGGTCCCATCATGCGAGACATCATCTTTTTCATCATATGTTGCAGGCATTGCATTAAGCAGGGTATACAGAAGCAGAAAAGCAATAGAAGCATTATTGGGCCTATTCTCCCCACAAATACGATACCATACGACAAGGGCGGTACATATCACTCCTACCCACCAAACCCAATATCTCCATGGTTCCTCCCACCAATATTCAGGGGGTGTGCTCATTGTTGAAGAGCCCACTGATATTTGTGCCCGACTACCTGTTGAGCCTCAAGGATGAGAGCCCACCGGTGAGCTGATGCTCCCACTATGTGGGTCAATTTTTCTATTAGCCCTGTTGGGTGGATTGAACTCTCGTGCTGCCTCCCTAGTGACCAGAGCATATGGAAGCTGAAATCCTGGGGTGGCAATTCTTACTGGCACTTGTTTAGTAATTTCAATGCACACCTGGCTAAGGCTCCCACCCCTGCAATACTTGCATTAAGATAGGTTCCGTCCCATCTATCACCTGGGTTAAGAGTAGGACCTGGTCTATCAAATGAGGTTGGTACAGTGCTCTACCTTCCAGATAACAGTTGACTACCCTCCCACAACAGCAAGAGCGGTACAGAACTAGATAGATTTCGATCGTCTCTGCAGCTTCCCGTAAGAGCACTGTCCACGCGTGCTGGTCAGTGGTGTGGGAGAGGAGCCACAACGGGACAGTGGGGTGTCTCAATACGGTAATCTCATCAAACCCCAGTTTCCAATAGCCAAGGAGCACGCCATCTCTTACCACCGGCAAGACGAACCAGTCGTAGCAGAGGCCAGCAGGCCAATAGGGTTGGTATGGTTCGGTAGGGTCAGGGCAATAAGACATAGAGCAAGTCAATAAAGAAAATAAGAGAGAAAAGAGAAAGTCTTTGTAACTGTCCTTGTGATGATTAGTCGCAGGATCTCGTTGCCCGTGGCCTAACGCTTTTTCCTGGTAGCGTCAGACACAAGGTGATGATCAACTTCAGAGGGTCAGCGGGATTTCTTTTGCAAGTCCAGACACCCTTCTTCAGATGCGTGTGATGTACCCAGGGGATCACCTCGACTACTTTCACTGCAGTTGGGGATGAGGGGGTCGCCAGACGCTGTCACTCAGAGGGACTGGTGAACCGGCTCAGCGAGACTGCCACGGGACTGCAGGTGTACGCTTGAGGGAATACCTGGAAAGAAAGCAAACACACACAACAAACACAGGGATTGCACTTGTTCTTGGGTGATGTGATCTCCCATCTGCCCAAACCGGCGGGGATGCCTCGGACGAAAGGGGTTGGCCTGCCATATAGAAGTTCAAAGGGTGATAGTTCTCAGTCTCTTGGTTGGCGCACAGGGCACATTTTGGGATATAGCAGCAGTTAGTTGAGGTAGAATATTCTCCCAAGGTGCGCCTTAGCAGCTGGGCCTCCCAAATGGGTGGGCTCGTGGTAATTCTTTACAATTGTGCTGGCCAGATGTTGGGGCACAAAAACACGGCTGTCCGGTCCTTCCTGGAGCGTTGCTCCTTCTTGGCTGGTCCACTGCTGTTCATCAAGGGTGTAACGTGGTTCCACATCGTCTGGAGTGAGTTCTGGTACCAATATCAAAAGTCCTGGTGGTGCCTCTAAATTGGCTGGAGAACAAATGTCTACGTTGGGGGCGCTGCCTGCGGGCGCCCCTCCCATCCAATTCTTCACCGTGTGTAGAGATATCAGCAAGGCGGTCGTCACTGGAGGGGATCTTCAGGATGCTGAGACACAGTCCAATCTGAAGCAGCTTTCTTATGTGGTGGACTCAAGGGGTGGTGCCAGCGACCTTCACAGCTGTGGGTGTGGAGAGCAGATGGGCCCTTCCAGCACGGCGGCAGTGGTGCCTGGGACCAGTCTCATCCACACCTCGTCACCTGGCTCAAACTGGTCATGCAAGAAGTTCGGGCCTGGGTTGAGAGAGAAAATCTCGAGAGAGAGACTGTACATAATTGTTCAATTCCACATCTTGAGCAGGGATAGGTGAAAGCATGCACACATAAGGAACCGGTCTCCCAAACATCACTTCAAAAGGGTGACAAGTGAATACGTTTCAATGGGAGGCTACAGACTCTAAGCAAAGCCAAGGGCAACATGGACACCCAATTAGACCCTGTTTCTTGGGTCAATGGTTTTTCAAAGTCCTGTTCATCCTTTCCTCTTTTTCAGAACTTTGGGGCCTATATGCGGTACCCACCATCTTCCTTCTTCACTGGCAACAGTGGGGTGTTTCACTGTGATTGGCATTGTTTCAAGATTCCATGTTGAAGCAATCGCTTCAAATGCACCCACACTCCTTCAGCTGCCTGTCGTGGGATGGGGTATTGGTTTTTATCTTCCGCCCATAGTCCAGGGTCAACATCATGAGGCAGGCTAACAGGGAGGATTCCCTCCTCTTCTTTTCCCATCATCAAGCACCAATGGTCTCTCAGGGGCATTTCTAAAGAAAACTCTCCTGCTGGTCCAGTTGTCATCATTACTTCCCCCATTGGTTGGAAGGAAATCTGGGCTTGTAATTTTGTTAACAAGTCTTGGCCCAATAAAGAAATGGGACACTCTGGTATATACAAAAAAATTGTGCTGGACTACTTGGCCACCTAGGCAGCAGGTAACAGACTGCAAAAACGGGGCCTTTTGTGATTTACCTGTGGCCCCAATTATATTAACCACTTGGTTTGTGGGTTTTGTTACAGGCACAGGTAAGACTGAGTGGGCAGCTCCCTTGTTCACCTTCTCCTACCTGTAATAAGGTAGCTAGGTTAAGGGCTGTGGTAACCTGAAACTTCAGGCGTGAATGTAATAACAGCATCTGGCACTTCCTCATTTTCGCTTGTGATAGGAAATAGGTGCCTTTCATGTCAAGTAAGGCTGGGACTGCATGTGGAGTCACACAGGTGGTGTCCTGTCCAAACGTGAATTTTATCTGCCTTCGTGAGTAGGGTGGCCACTGCCACAATCGCTCTCATACAGGGGGGGGGGCAATCTCTGTTCTGTTGGGGTTAGCTTCTCTGACAAGTATGCGACGGGTTGCTGCCAATTTTTCAGTTTCTGGCATAAGACTCCCTTGGCTACCCCCTGGTCTTCATCTATGAACAGCGTAAAAGGCTTCTTGGGGTTTGGATGCCAAGCACTGGGGCTTGTTGTCACTTTGAGATCCTGAAAAGCCTGCTGCTGTTCCCTGCCCCATATAAAAGGATCCTTCTCTATTCCCTAGTTGACTCATGCAGGGGCCAAGCAATGCTTCTGTAATTAGTAGTGAGTCCAGGAGATATTGTTCATCATCATAAGTGGGATTATAGGTTTTAAAAAAAAAATCCCTTCAAACAATTTTACGATCTTTGCTGGATTCTCCTCAAAAGAGGGGTTCTGATTTCTCCAATTACAAACATCTGCACTTGAAAAGGGTATATGCTGGACCGTGTAGGTCTGTGGTGCCTTCGCTTGTTCAGCTGGGACAGGGGCTGGTGGATCATAAACCCTCTGAAGGGGCATTTCTCCAGTTGCCTGATCCTTCCTGGTTTTCTCATACTATCTGTGAGACATAACTCTCTTCGCCGCCTGTCCCCACTTACGTTGCCATCTCTTCCTCTTTTCAGGGGTGCAGCATTCTGCTGCCTCAACTAACAAGGGGCTTACATCCAACTTCTTCCTCAAATGGCTTTACAAACTCCTTTAGTCTCTTTTTCTGTCTTTCTGTCCACATTTTCTTTCCTTGATTCATATCATCTAGTGTCTTCCTAAACTCTTCGTTATCTTCCTCATCTTCCTCTTCTTCCGTCTCACTATCCTCCTTCGCAGGTCCTCCTCCCCCTACACCAGCACCTCCCTGTGCTTCTTGATCTTGGCCTGGGGGGGGGGGTTTGGAGGGGCTGTTGGTGGAGTGTAAGGTGGTGGCTTAATCACTCCCCCTCCTCATCTTCTGGGTCTTCTAACACCAGAGGCTTCACTGTACAAATCCTGTTCTGTGTGTTGCTGTCACAGCAAGACTTTAGCCATGGTAGATTCCTTTTTTTTTTTTTTTTTACATTGGTCTTCCATGTAGAGATATAGGGGATCTGGTCTGGGTGGGCATTTAATATATTTTGCCACAGGGGGTTGATTTACCACAGGGGGTTGATTAATTGCAAATCAAAGCCACGCAGTTCCCTGGGTTGGCAAGTCCACCTCACATAAAGTTTTGAGTCTCTGTTTTTTCAATGTGAATCATCACTCTTCGTGGCTGTTTTCCAGTTATTTAAAAAGCATTCCAGAGGAATACATTGGCTTGCTCCAGACCCTATTTTTTTTCAGATACTCCCCTCCTAACTGGGTTTTCAAAATTCTCTCACACTTCACATGCTACAGTTTGTCAGAAAATGCACAACCCTACAATCGCTCGGCCAAGGGGCACTAATACCCCGGCCCACACTTGACAACAATTCAGTCACTGGAGTATCTGACATGCAACATAGCAACATACAAATCACATCAATATAATTTCAACATGTAACACACTAAACACACCAAAATAACTTCAGCATGCAATACACAAAACACACCAAAATAATTTCAGCATGCAATACTCAAAACACACCAAAATAACTTCAGCATGCAATACTCAAAACACACCAAAAAAATCACAATATATATATATCCCTCCCTCTTCTGTTCCAAATTTTTGCTGGTGGCACTCTCCTGCACAACCAGTCCCCTTTTTACCAAACCTTACTGGTGGCATAACACTGCCACGCCCTTTTTTCCCTTCCTGGTGGCCCTCTGCACAACCAGGTGAGGCTTGATCAGACCTCGCCCCCCTTTTCCTTGGGGGCCCACGCCCTTTCCCTTGGGCTTACCGTTTTCCGCTGCGGACCTGTCCCCTTGGCGCCGTCCTCTTTGTTTTTCTCCCTCAACAAGATGTCTCCACTGCAGGACAGTGTGGCCGGCTTCCCCCACAAAACAGGCGGGGTGCGCGCTGAAGCCTGCAAACGCTGCTGAGCTGTTCACCTTGGTTGAGCCTGGCCCTCCGGTCCGTATTGGGGAGAGGGCTTATCCCGGCACGAGCCCCCAAAGAAATGAAGCCTTATTTACCTAGGGATCCATCAGCCACGCCATCCCCGGACCTTGGAGGGAACAAAAGTACCAGGAAAGCAAAATCTTCTTTGGAGAAAAACAGTTTATTGAGATCTGAGCACAGAGTCAAGGTCTGTACTCAGAGACAGCCTGCTGGTTAGTTCCTAGAAATACACTGGCTGTAAAGCAAGACACTTCAGCAGACTTTCTTATACCCCCAGACTTCCCCAATCGGCTAGCAAATATTGCTTGCTTAACACATTTTATTGCTTGCTAAACATTCCTGTCTTTCTGCTAAGCCAAGCACTCCCTCCCACCTCCTTGTACACGTGTCTTCTTTTGCTAGCTAAGCATTCCCTTCGTATCTCTTCTTATTCTTGCATTACTAAGCAGAAGTAAAGTAGGAAACATCTTGCTAGTGGTTTTTTCGGTTAACAGCAGTTTCTGGCTAGGCAGGAAGCGACCTTCTGACCTGTAGCTAGCATCAGCAGTTTCAAGTAGCTGGTTAGGCAGAAAACGACCTCCTGACCTGTCTGATTTAGACTTTTGCAAGCAACTGCAATTTTGGGCTGTTTTGACCATCCTAGCAGAGTGCAGGAATTTACTGTGTGTAGATAATATTTGAGAGCAACAGAATAAAATATTGAGAGAAACCTTTCCCATCTCCCTTTACTAGCACATTTGCAAAGCTAAACAGGGCCTGATACGATTTCAAATGTACCGGTATTTGTTACTCTCTAAGTAGTCCCAGGCATAGGAATCCCTTTTGTCCCAGAAGCTTCATGCTTGACACTACTGAACTACGTATAGCAGTCTGCAACAAAAATTCATTAACAGTTAAGAACATAGTCTTGTTTTTGCTTATATTGCATAATGGGGGCTGGCTGAAGGTAGCAGCCCAGAGTGGCTGGGGAAACCCAGGCAGATAGGTGGGGTATAAATAATAAATTATTATTATTATTGACAACTTGGTGGGGCAGTGCCCTGTTCACCCTTATTCCCTTATTGTATGTATCAGCTCCCACTGGGTTCGTGAGGCTTGGAATAATGATTCACGGTATGTGCACAGAAAGCAAAACAAAACAAAAATCCTTCCCCATTTCCTAGTCATATAGATATTCACAGCCTTACAAAGCTTCAGGAGAAGGTATCATAGCAACATCTAAGTCACAATAGAGCCAGCCACACATGCCTGGGAAGATTGTTAGCCTTACTCTTCCCCCAAAATAAGACAAGCCCACTGAGAGTCAAGTGCCCTGAGCAGAAACAGGCAGCAGCAGAACCATCACTCAGGGAACCACCGCTCAGGAACTAGGCAGAAGCAGAACCAACTCTCAGGGATGGGTGAGCTGCCACCAGCTGTGGTGATAGACAATGGCTCAGGTCTGCTCAAGGCTGGCGTGGCTGGAGACAAGGAACCACGTGTCATCTTCACCAACCTAATAGGCCGCCCCAAGGCCAAGTCTGTGATGTTGGGCGCTGGCCAGAAGGACTTCTACATTGGAGATGAAGCGCAAGCCAAGAGAGGGATCCTCTCCCTCAGGTGCCTGGAAGACTTGGGGGATTTTGAACCGTAGGGAAGCAATACACATTGGCTACACTAGTTTCTTAGGAGTGCGGGTGTCTAGGGAAACAAGTGGCCTGGGATGGTACACAGAAGGGGAGTGGCGAGTTCATGCAAAAAGTGATTCAGGCTCATGAAGGCTATAGGGTCACAATAGGGTAGAACGGTGGTGGTGATTTCAGGCTTGGGGGCCAAATGCAGCCCTCCAAGTCTCTATTATCTGGCCCCTGGGACTTTGCCCAGAACACCGCCCTCACTGGCCCTGCTGCACACAGGCATTGAGTGTTTTTGCCTGGCTGGAATGTGCCCTTTAACTCTGATAATGCCTCTTGCTTTCCTGAGAGAAGGTGTGTCAATGTGTGCAGAAACTAGCTAAAGGCAAATGTTTGCATTTATTGCTCCACCCACTTTTGCCTTTTCTTCCAGTCACAAATAGCATGTGGTCCATGGAAGGGTTAAAAAAAAAAGGATAGGAGCAGCCCAGGGAGGAGGACAGTGGCATCAGGGGAAATGGCCAGGAGGAGGGGTTTAAGAGCAATGAGAGAGGGGCTGCGCCCACCAGCTGAAACAGCTGCATCCCTTTATCTGCAGCTGTGAGTCACTCTTGAAAACGAACAAATTAGAGGTCAAAATGGATCAGTGATTATTACGTCAGGATATCTGCTCAATTGTAAATACTTAGCCTCCCAATACAAGTGAAATTTACATTTCCCTTTTTGACAAAGACTACATTTTGTAAAATCTTAAGGTTATTCACTGATTGGTACTTTCTTATTTTTATTTTTTACATATAATTGAAAAATTGAAATACTTTATTGTCACTTGTACAACTTGTATGCAGTGAGATTACACGAGCACCCCCCACTCAGCTCTTTTAGTCTTAATTCCCCTCGTTTACTGACGCACACCCACCAAACCCGAAAGTCAGTTGCCCTGTTGTTATCTTTTCATTCAGCAGCCTAACAGCCCACGGATAGAAGCTGTTCTTTACCCTGTTGGTGCAACTAATCATGTTTCTATATCTTCTATATCCTATACAGGAGCAGTGTGAAATCTTTTTCCAAATTAACAAAGCCAAAATAGTCTTATTCGGATAAACAGGTTTTGGGAGGGTTTCATAATAAGAAACACAATGGTCCAGATCCAAAGAGTTGTCCTGAAATTTTATTCAAATGCATGAGTCTGGTAAATTATGAAAAGTCCCACTGCTATAGGCTTAACCAAATTTTGTAGGCTGAAGCCAGTGTGTGTAAGCCCTACATCAACATGGCTTCTGTTAACGTGTTTAGGATTCAAAATTTAGGCTGTCATCTAACTGCACTAATTAGCAAATTAGGTCAACATAAATGAATAGGACTAGTTCACAGGTAAAAGCATCTGACATTCAAATTGACTTATTTGCAGAAGATTCATAGTCAAATTCAAAATGGCCAGACTCAGGGGGGAAAGAGCCAATTTTGCAATCTACAGTCCGGGTGCAATTTGTTCTGGAAATGTCATGGTCCCATCAATGCAATGCCTAGTAACAGGGTAGAGTGAGTTTCAAAGCTTATAATGGATTGATGGTTATCTGGAGCATTCCTCTATGGTTTGCAGTGTATCCAGTTTCACACTGAACTTTTCACCTCAACTCCACCACACATACTGTATGAGATAGACATAAGGTAGCTAAAATCAGTTTGGCTTTGTTTTCTCATACTGTGTTTAAAATGGTGGTAGAAGGGCTGGCACTTAGTCTTTGGTACACATCTATATTACAAATGAAATTGGTTTAACAGTCATGGATACCTCACCCCATCGAGAAGCACCCTGGCACAGGTACAGTTCCCAAGGTTTATTAGCTAGGGCCCATGAGGGATGGGTGAATCTATCAATGTTGGTTTTGCTCAGTTTTTAGTTTTTCCAATCTTAAATTCAGTTCCCCACATTTCTACATCAGTTGGCATTTTTTTAAAAAAAATGAAGTTCTCATGTATGGTAAATGCATTCAGCATTTTAGTGCATTGCTGCTGTCAGTCTCCTCTGGAGTAAGGATATGGGATTCAGCTATATGTCATCTAACCTGGTCAGAGGACTCTTCCCTACTGAACAGCATTTATGGCAGGCTGCTGATGTGTACATTGAAGTGAAATAAGACCTGCAACTGCAGTTGGCACTTCCAGGAGGCTGGAGAAGAGACTTGCCACCATTGCTCTGCCTGACAATAGCCTTTTGGTGCCGCCAGCCTCCTCTGCATGAGATGTGGGAGCCCTGCTTGTATGTCATCTATATCCCCACTCTGAACCGTATTTAAGTCAGGCTCCTTTGGAAAGTAGCAAGACCACTACCAGAAATTTTATTGTTGGTTAACTTTTGTGTTTGCTTTGAGCCTAAATTGGGGTATTGGGGGGGGGGGGAATGCTGAATTTATTCTGTGTTTGCTAAATTGATTTTTGTATTTTGAATTAACTGACATGTTCCATATGTTGTGTATTTAATGTTTTGAATGTTTGTTGTAAGCTGCTTTGAGCATAGTTTGTTGTGAGAAAGTGGCGTATAAGTAAAATCAATCAATCTAGAAATGAATCCTTAAATCCATGACAGTAAAAAAAAAAAAGTTTGAAACTGCTTCTGATTCAGCATGGAGCCACATTCTTCATGAGGGATTTATTTTCATTTACTACAGTTATCCTCAAGGCAGCATATATGGTTCCTCCTTCCCTTCCATTTCATCCGCACAACAACCCTAAGAGGTAGTTTAGGTGGAGAGTTAGTGACTGGCCCAAGGTCACCCAATGAACTCCACAGCTGATAAAGAATTTGAAACCTGATGTTCCAGATTCAAGTGCAACACTAGACACACTTAGCACTTTGGTTATTTTCTGATTCAATGTGTTTTTACATACACATACACTTGCACATGCAATACATAGAGAGTACATAAGATGCTGGCAAATTTAGTAGTACAAGAAGTTTGCTATGTGCTTTCACAAGGGTACATAGGCATGCTGCATTTTAAAGCTGGGAATGCTAAAGGTTTTGGGCATGACAGATTATGATAATATAATACCACCATCTTCTTTTATTCTATAGATATCCAGTGGAACATGGAATTGTCACTTCCTGGCCTGACATGGAGAAAATATGGAAGCACGTTTATGATAATGAATTGAGGTTAAACTCCTGCACAAGACCAGCTCTGATAACAGAGGCACCACTCAACCCACTGGCCAACCGTGAACAAATGACAAAGCTGCTCTTTGAAAAATTTGAGGCACCAGCTCTCTACGTGGCTATCCAGGCTGTCTTGGCACTCTATGCAGCAGGCCTCACAACAGGTTGTGTGATGGATTCTGGCGACGGCGTCACCCACACTGTCCCGATATTTGAGGGCTACTGCTTGCCTCACGCTGTTCTTCGGCTTGACCTGGCAGGCCGGGATCTTACAGAATATCTCATGAGGATCCTGAGGGAAAGCGGCATTGCGTTGGTGAGCACAGCTGAGAGGGAAATTGTGCGAATCATCAAGGAGGCTCTGTGTTATGTGTGCTTGAACCCTGAGGAAGAGATGGCTAAAAAACCTACTTCAATTGAGAAAACTTGGAAATTGCCTGATGGGCAAATCATTAAAATCCACAACCAATTGTTCCGCTGCCCTGAAACCCTCTTTCGCCCATCTAACATTGGCATGGAAGCCCCAGGTATTGATAAACTGCTGTTCAACACTATAATGAAATGTGATATCGATTTGAGGACCACTTTGTATGCCAACATACTCCTTTCTGGTGGTTCAAGTCTCTTTCCTGGCATTTCTGATCGCCTCACAAAGGAGTTGATTCGTATGGCTCCCAAGGACACGGAGGTGATGGTCCAAGCACCTTCTGACAGGAAGATCTCTGTCTGGATGGGAGGATCTATCCTTGCTTCTCTCTCTGCCTTCCAGGAGATGTGGATATCCAAGGAAGAATATGCTGAAGTTGGGGCCAATATAGTACACAGGAAGTGCTTCTAGATTCCTGTTGTATTGAAACATTTTTATTTAAAAAGCTGTGGGGAAGAAACACAAATTCACGGCATCCTTGGTGAGGCTTTTAGCCTCACAGCTTTCTGAAAGATGAATAAAGGTAACACTTCCATGCATACCTGTTTAGGGTACAGATTTGGGATTGTCTGTAGAATAGACTACTTGTTTATTGATGAAAAATGACAGGCTTGCAATCTATAAGGGGGAAAAATGACTTGGAGGAAGGTTGTAAAAAGCAAACTAAGGCACTAGTTCTTTGTTTCAAGTATAGGTTTAATTACATGTTTCTTTCATATAGTTCACCAGGTCCTTTCTTACAACCCTCATTCAACATAAGATCCCAGTTTGGCATGTTTTACCATTAAGCCAGAATGGATTCACCATGAAGCACTGCAAAGCAAAATACTTTCGGCAACAACAGTGGCTTTTTATGTTTGTTGTTGTTGAACGAAAAGAACCATCCACATAGCTTTTAAATGAGGGGAGGGGAGGGGATAAATCAATACAACAAGAGGGCAGACGAAGCCTTCGACGATGTGTATATATACCTACAAATCAAGGTTAACATTAATGTATCAGATGAACTAGCCGTGTGTCCGGAAAGCTTATACTGCGATACATTTGTTAGACTTTAAATTGTGTTCACAAGATCCATCCCTGCTTGTGAAGGAAATAGGGGAACACAGTGGTACAAAGAGAGGCGTGCTGCAACATGCCTCCGTGCATGTCTGAACAGTTCGAATGTGGGCCCCAAAGGCAAAGGCTACGAAAACGGGGGGGGGGGGGTGCAAAATTCGAGCAACTCCACACAGTAACCTAGCAAGCAGGCATGTCCTGGCATGCTGCTACAAGGCAGAGCGACCTCACCATGAACTTCCGCCAGATGATGTTCCCGCCCACGACCCACAGCCAATGAGAGGCAGCGCGCGCTCCGCCTGCTAACCAATCAAGCGCCGCGGAGGCCGCGCAAGCGCCGGAAGAAGCCAATCCAACGCCGGGGAGGCGGGGCAAGCGCCTGAAGCGGACCGACTATATAAAAACCGCATGTCGGCAACATTCACTCCGCAGGCGGCCGAAAGGTTCTCTCACCCGGGTGGGGCTCCCTCCCCCCGCTGTTCTAACCCTAATTAGCCGTTAACGGCTCTCGCTCACATTCGCTGTTTTGACCGTTGACTTTCAGCGATTCGAATTCTTTTTTCAAAAAACGTCACCCGTGTAATGGGGAGGTGCCTTCTCCTCCGCCTGCCGCGCCTTCTCGCCCAATTCCTTTCTCCTGAAGCGGCCAGAGCCCGACCCCCGGTGAAGAGGCCGCGGTCAGCCTGGCCCTGGGCCGCTGCTGCCGCGAAGGGTTCGGCCCTGTCAGCCTTGGGGAGCGGCGCGGCCGGCTGAAGGGCGGTTGAGGAGCTTGGGGGCGGGGACCGGCGCGAGAGCAAAACAAACCAACCGGGCGGTGCTGCGGTTCCCCGCGAGCCGGTGCCGCGCGCTCCTGAGCAGTGGGGCGCGCGGCCGACGCCGCCCGGACACACAAAGCTGTTGCTATTGCTATTATCTGCCCTCTTCCCTCCACCCCACCTCACCTACTCGAAAGGGGAGGAGGGAAGGAGCTGATGGTGGAGGCGAGCGCGGAATAAATGCGCCTTAAGAAGCAATGCGGGGAGAAAGTTGTGTCCTTGGCCCCTCAAGTTTGGCTTAAAAGAAGCCCCACGCCCACCATGGGGGGGGGGACTATAGAGTTTAAGGGAGGGAGGCTCTGTTGGTGCACGATGGTAAGAAGACAAGTTTGGTACAGGTGCAGCGCTCTGCTGGTAGCTTTTCTCTTCCCTCCTCCTCCTTTCCTTTTGTATCTTTGTCAGCAAGTCTACGGGCAAGGGAGTGCCTTGCTGGTTCATAGAGGCTCAGTGCTTAGGAATTGTTTATAGGCGCCTTGCAATTGTAGTTGTAGTGAAGCCTTGCTCACCCCAGATCTTGTTCTCGAGAGCAAGTTTTTCGCTAAAAGTTGCCGAAGTGACAAATTTCAATGTAGGTGGTGGCAATTGACTGGGTTCCCATGCATGCTGACTGCAGGGTAAGCTTTCTTGAAATTTCATATTTTGCCTGGTAGGACTTTTGTACAGCTGGGCCTGCCCTAAAGGTAAAGGTACCCCTGACCGTTAGGTCCAGTCGCAGACGACTCTGGGGTTGCGTGTTCATCTCGCTTTATAGGCCGAGAAAGACGATGTTTGTCTGCAGACAGCTTCCGGGTCATGTGGCCAGCATGACTAAACCACTTCTGGCGATCCAGAGCAGCGCACGGAAACTCCGTTTACCTTCCTGCCGCAAGGCATTTATCTACTTGCACTTGACGTGCTTTCGACCTGCTAGGTGGCAGGAGCTGGGACCGAACAATGGGAACTCACCCCATTGCAGGGATTTGAACTGCTGACCTTCTGATCGGCAAGTCCTAGGCTCTGTGGTTTAACCCACAGCGCCACCCGCGTCCCTAAAGGCACTGTACCCATTAACAAAAACACCACACAACTTGGCTCTGTTCACAAACAAAGCTTCCTAAATGCTGGTGGGTTTAAATCTTCAAAGAGAGAAAAAAGCATTATAACACAATTGGGAGTCATCAAGCCCCTGAGAGTTATTCTCATTTTCTTGCCATTCTTCTGCCTGTGTTCTGTATGTTTTAGGCAAGTTTTAACAGCTTCTGCATTTGTCAGGCTTCCTCAACCTCGGCCCTCAGATGTTCCCATCATCCCTGACCACTGGTTCTGCTAGCTGGGATCATGGGAGTTGAAGGCCAAAAACATATGGAGGGCAGAGGTTGAGGAAGCCTGGCCTATGTGGTGTTTTGCCTTAATTCCAGTATGTCTTCTCTTTTGTTCATTGTTGTTATTATGTCATTATTTCTGTGTTTTGTTATTTGTTCGTAACTGCTGCCTCCTGTGTTGCCACCTCTCCAGAGTGCAAGCCTGGGCAATGTGTATAGAGATCCTGACTCCTGAGCAGCCCAAAAGACAAGACCCACCCCCCCTCTTGGCCTTGCTGATGTGGTCTAAGGAAATACATCTGGCAGCAGCATGGCTGCAGGAGTTGCTGGAAGGAGGCATACAATATGCCATCCAACTCCCTTAAGGGCTTCACTCCGGATTTGTGTAGGGTTCACTCCTGAGCCTTTTCTTTTCCCAAAGATGTCCCACATAGCAGAAGGTATTGATTGTTATTGGGGTTTGTTCCCAAAGCCTTTCTCAAGAATGAATATAGCCTGAAGGCAGTGGAAGGACTGGTTTTCCTTTTTCAATTTCTGTATTCTTAACATATACTGTAAACCACCCTTTTTATACTGTAAACCATACTGGAT
This sequence comes from Podarcis muralis, assembly GCF_964188315.1. Taxonomy (NCBI): domain Eukaryota; kingdom Metazoa; phylum Chordata; class Lepidosauria; order Squamata; family Lacertidae; genus Podarcis; species Podarcis muralis. Next base: position 15,924,198 of record NC_135660.1, read on the forward strand.
CTTAAGATGAAAAGCAGTATATAAATTTAATTAAGAATAATACTTACCATATTTTTCACTCTATAAGACACACTTTTTCACTCCTAAAAAGTAAGGGGAAATGTGTATGCGTCTTATGGAGCAAATGCAGGCTGCACAGCCCGTGATCAGGTATAGCCGCGTGAAGCCTCTTCAGCACAGCGGGAACGTTCTCCCGCTTCCCTGAAGAGGCTTTGCGTTGCTTTCGCTGAGGCCAGAACAGCAAGAGGGATTGCTGCGCAGCAGTTCCTCTTGCTGTTCTGGCTTCAGGGATAGTTGCGCAAAGCCTCTTCAATAACATTTGATTCAGAATATTTTTTTCTTGTTCTCTAAAAACTAGGTGCGTCTTATGGTCAGGTGCGTCTTATAGAGCGAAAAATACAGTACCTGGTAAGGTAAAAGGTAAAAGTACCCCTGCCCGTACAGGCCAGTCTTGACAGACTCTAGGGTTGTGCGCTCATCTCACTCAAGAGGCCGGGGGCCAGTGCTGTCCAGAGACACTTCCGGGTCACGTGGCCAGCGTGACATCGCTGCTCTGGCGAGCCAGAGCCGCACACGGAAACGCCGTTTACCTTCCCGGTAGTAAGCGGTCCCTATTTATCTACTTGCACCTGGGGGTGCTTTCGAACTGCTAGGTTGGTAGGCGCTGGGACCGAACAATGGGAGCGCACCCCGCTGCGGGGATTCGAACCGCCGACCTTTCGATCGGGAAGCCCTAGGCACTGAGGCTTTTACCCACAGCGCCACCCGCGTCCCTTCACAGTACCTGGTACCATCTTGTAAAGATTTAAATGTATATAAATAGGTTTTTTAAAAGAACTGTTTGTTTATTATTTGGTTCCTTACCTAAGATTTTAAGGCTGCAGTCCTAGTCACACTTACCTGGGAGTAAGTCCGTTTGAATTCAGTAGGACTTCTGAGTAGCTATGGATAGGATTGTATTGTTGGTGATTTTTAAACGGTATTTCCCAGTTTTCAGGAATGCATGCCGCCCTACATCTACATAGACAAGAGAGTGTTTATATGACCTTTTGGCATAAATACTGTCTGAAAACTTGCTATTCCAACGTTTTGCTGCCACTGTCAGGCTCCAATTGTTGAACACATCCAGTAATGTAGGAATCCTCAGTGGGATTTTTGACTTTGATCACAGCATGCCTTCCAAAACTACTTTTACAAATCTACTCAGTTTCAAACATATTTTTCCAGGCAAGCATGGTTGGTACTAGTCACATAGTTATCCAGATCTTACTGTCTTTAGGATTGTTGGATAATTATTTTGCTAATTGTTAATGGTTTATTAATTATGCTTTTATTTAAGATCTGAGGAGCTTCTGAGAGAGGAGAAGACAGCTACTAATTAGATTAATTCATTGGAGAAAAAAATTGAGCTCTGGCCATTAAGTACTTCAGCAACAGGAAACACGCTTTATCAAGGCATGCTTGTAGTGGATAAAAAGACACGAAATCACCTGCCTCCTGGAGTAGTTGAGCTTGATAAATTCCTTCAACAGGCAGGGGGGAAGCAAGGAGGTTGGGATGTATATGATCACCAAGAATTTTTGAAACTGTGGACAAAGCATAAAGGAAAACCATCATACATTGATGAAGTCCTTGATCATCTTCCTGACAGAACAAGGGAGGATATTCTGCAGCATGAGAAATGCTATCAAGAATTTCTGATTTTAGAAGCACAAAAAAAGGAGGTGAGATAATGTTGCTAATTAGCGTTTGCCATTTTAACAACTTTGTGTCAAAAGCGATGAGACAGTTCACCCTCTTTTCTTCATCTCTAGCTCTGCTACTATGGCTTTCTTTTCCTTTGCTGGTAAGCAGGACATGCTAAAGGTAAAGGGACCCCCGACCATTAGGTCCAGTCGTGGCCGACTCTGGGGTTGCAGCTCTCATCTCGCTTTATTGGCCGAGGGAGCCAGCGTACAGCTTTTGGGTCATGTGGCCAGTATGACTAAGATGCTTCTGGCGAACCAGAGCAGTGCACAGAAATGCCGTTTATCTTCCCGCCAGAGCGGTACCTATTTATCTACTTGCAATTTCACAAACTCGGAGCACACCAGAACTTTCACGCACATAATAGTTCCTGCGAACAAGGCCCATAAGCTGGGCGGTTGCGGATCCGCCGCCTTCCAAGGGTCCCGATCCCCGCTGCACCATGGCTGAGCCGGTCCTGATGGTACCGGATCCCTTTATTTGCGGGAATAATAGACACGTTAATCAAGGCCCAGGTGGCATAGCGAGCAACAGTGGTAGTTTTCAGACACGTGTATGAAACCAGCGAAGTCCCATGTAACCCTCGGTCTCCAACTTTCCTCCCGCGGCCACAAGCAGAACCTCGCTCAGAAGCCCGCAGAGACGAAGCTCGATATCATTTGAGGGTGATGGGGAGTAATTACCTGGTTGCTCCTGGTTACAGCCCCTAGTGCTACCGTTGCTAGGGCAGCCATTGTGACAAGCCCTCAAACAGGGTGGGGCTGTATTGTTGACGTATCACCATTGCCTATGGACGACGTGAGGCCCGTGACACGGAGAGCGAGCACGCCCCGCTTGTGGCTAAAGGGGTGGGGCCAGCCGACATGAGCGCCAATCAGAGGCGACTTCAGAAAACTTGCCGTCGTTTAAATAGGAAGCGCGTTGATGGGTTGGGGAGCGCTCCGGAGGCTTCATGTTGCTTTCGCTGAAGCCTGGAGAGCGAGAGGGGTCGGTGCGCACTGACCCCTCTCGCTCTCCAGGCTTCAGGGATAAGCGCTTGAAGCCTCCGGAGTGCAGCAGGAACTCGCGCTGCGCTCCGGAGGCTTCAGGTTCCTTTTGCTGAAGTCGGGAGAGCAAGACTCTCCCGGCTTCAGCAGAGAGGAAGAGTGCGCAGCGCCCCTTCAGCCAAGCAGGAGGAGAAATGGAAGGGGCTCTATTTCTCCTGTGGCTTTGCTGAAGGGGCGCTGAGCAGAGAGGGGGAGAATTTTTTTCTCTTGTTCTCCCCCTCTAAAACAAGGTGCATCCTACGGTTGGATCCTATAGAGCGAAAAATACGGTACATTTTTATCTCTCTCCTGCCCCTTCTCTTCCCCTGATCTCTGTAGAACAGAGCTTTTTACTCAGTCTACAAGTTAAAAATGATGCTATTTTGAAATTTTATTTCTTATGCTATATGTTCATATGTAACCAAATTGTAAGTCTATGCAAATGTATTTATATATTTTGAATTTTATAAAATCATTTAAAATAAAACAACCAGAGCTGTTTCGTCAATTCTCAGTCCCCCTGTTGCCCCAACTTGTAACTTGTTTCTCTGCACTTCTGATGTTTGTTCCTCTTTGTTTGTTAAAATGGCATTAGCTCTTGTGAATTGTGTGCTTAAACAGTTGTGCATGCATATAAAATTGTGCCGTGTCTGATACTTGTTGGAATACTTCTTTCACAGTATATCAAGATCCTGCAGACCAGTACTAAAACTTAATTCCCTATGGGCTCATGTGATTTTTCCTAATGACTTTGCTGCTTGTCAGCTATGATAAGCTACTGGTGTAATGAATTATAAAGTTACATTATAAAGTTACATTGACATACTGGCAGCCAATTTATCAATATGAAAATTTGGAGAGACAGTCTTTATAAAAATTGCTAATTTTAGAATTAAGAACGATTAGGAATGGTGCTGGTTTAAGTTAGGAAAGTGTTATTTTATTTAGAAGATACCAAACTTAACACCTTTAACTTGTATTTTTTTAAAAATAAAAAATCAAATACAACTAATTGCAAGGAGTATGCTCTTGAGTATGCTGTCATCTAGTGGTATACTGTAATATTAACACAAGTAAAGAGGTGGAAACCACTTTACTTAAAGAAAATGAGACCAAATATGTGTATATTTTCTTCTAAGTTTCTGTCACATGCTGGATTATATTAGTTTTCTGTTCTAGAGGGTGGCACTCAAACCAGTGGATTCAAATTACAAGAAGGGAATTTCAGCTAATGAAATAATGCACTTGTTGACTGACTACTACTTCTTTGGCTATCACTTGAAGCCAAGTAAGATTGTCTTCCATGAACACAGTCTTAACATTGAATCCGTAAGTGACTGGAGACAGTGAAACAGGCAACTTCATTAGTTGGTTTTAATTCTAGGCTGGAAAGCATCCTAACAGAGATTCTGTTGTAGATTTTCTGTTTTTGCAGGTGATTAGTCCAAATGATGTTTGAGTTCAATTCCAACTCTGATGTTGTAGCTGTACATTTCAAAATGAACATCCTGATTATTCAAGCCCTGGAGGAGCCAGCTGGAGGACACACGGGAAAGTGGCTGCTGCTAGACGGGGCAGCTGAGCAGCCTAAACAAAGTCTCACTGCACCTCCAGTCTCTTTCAGCCATTTCCCGCCCTCACTGAAGTCCTCTCTAGGCTCTGGAGAGGGTCGTCTTGTGAGCCACAAGGACCCTCCAGCTCTCTTTCTCCATTTCCTGGTTAGATTTATTTCCCAGTGCCGTGTGTTAGTCAATCACACGTAAGTGGGGGGGAGGGACATCTGCGATTCAATTATCCATTGTCTGTTTTTACAGGTGAGATGTGAGGCACAGAGTCTGAGCAGCAATCCTGTTGACTTTTGCATGCGAAGAGTTATGCCATACCAAGGAAGATATAGTCTGTTTTGGCAATGATAAACATTTATCTCAATTGGAAAACCATACAGTGCCCTCTATATTTTTGATCCGCAACTTCCATCATTGCGTTTGACTGCTGGCTGGGGAAGATGGGGGTTATAGTCCAAAGCATTGGGACGGCACCAGGTTGAGGAAGCCTGGTCTAAAACATCTGAGTGCTGTCCAACCCAGTGCATGTGTTCACTCAATCAACTCCTGTGGGGCTTACTCCCATGGAAGCAGGTACAGAATTGTGCTGCTGGTGTATAAGTTTGTTTGGCAAAGCTGCTGATTTACTGTGCAAATTAATCATCAAAGAACTTAGGGCAAGGCCCTTGTGTTTCTTAGTAAATATCCACTATGCATAGTCTGCCTAGCTTTCATCTAAAAACCACAGCACTTTTATAGTAGAATACCCCATGATTGGCATACCATGTGAAGTATAATAGTTTAACAACTTAAGTGGATGCATTCTGCTCTAGCATTATTTCAGGATCGTATATCATTTGACATGGTGTCAGACAACAGCTGAGCAGAAGGGTCCAGGTTCAGTCTGGCATCTCCAGTTGGAGGGGGTGGAATTGGGTTGGAGAAGATCTGCCTGAGGCCCAGGACTTGCTTCCACCTTATAAATGATGTTGGGCTACATGGATTACTGGTTTGAGACAGTGTAAGTTGGTACAGTGGTACCTTGGGTTAAGTACTTAATTCGTTCCAGACGTCCGTTCTTAACCTGAAACTGTTCTTAACATGAAGCACCACTGTAGCTAATGGGGCCTCCTGCTGCCGCTGCGCTGCTGGAGCACAATTTCTGTTCTCATCCTGAAGCAAAGTTCTTAACCCGAGGTACTATTTCTGGGTTGGTGGAGTCTGTAATCTGAAGCGTATGTACCCTGAAGCGTATGTAACCTGAAGCGTATGTAACCCGAGGTACCACTGTACTATGTATTCATGAAACAACAGATGAATAGCTATTAATGAAATGATGGAACACTGCATTTTTAAAAAAATGGGTGAAATCCAATAGTGCCAATATGCCAGTGAAATGAAATACTATTGACATAACTGATTTCTCACCACCTCCTGCAATCTCCTATACAGGGTGGCCCAAAAGTAGGTATACAGTTGAATCGATGAAATTCATTAGCAACAGATGAAAAGGGTACACATAACTGACAGTTAAGTGGCAGTTAAATTTCAGGTTCACTTTTGGAAAGAATAGTGGAGTCAGATAAAATGATTATTTTTCTTTACTGATATAAATGATGACAGCGAACTTGAGTCAAGAACAAAGTGGATTCTAAAGCAGTATACTTACTTTTGGACCACCCTGTATGTACCCGTAAAAATCAGCTTCAGAAGGATGGAAGCAGTTTTTGGTAGTGCACAGAGTGGAGGAGAGGAAGGGGAAGCACAATCCTGCAAACAGAATCACACTCATATGCCATTGGGTTGGAGCCAGAAGACTACTTGCTCTTAGTTCCCCTTGAACCAATGGGACAAGTTACGAATTGATTTTGTTCCTGTTGATTTCAATGGTAACTAAGTTCAACTCAGTCTGTTTTGAATGAGCCTGTTTTTTTCCCCAACAGCAGATGGCAACATACTTTCACTAGAAGTAGAAATAAAGTGTAGATCTCACAGAACTCGCAAGATTGAAGATACAGTACAGTACTTAAAACAGTTAAACATTTAAAATACAGTTCTATGATCATGATAGCATATTTCCCTCTAAACCTTTACGTAGTTGCTAATGCAAACTATGGAGAGCTAAGATTTGGGGGGGATTTTTTGCAGACTACAAATAATAAAATAATTGCTATGTCTCCTGTTCCAAAACAAGTGAGATGAAAATACACTGCTATGAAATCCCATTTCTGCCCATTGAAATTAGGTGTCTATTTGAGTGTGTGTGTGTGTGTGTGTGTGTGTGTGTGTATGAATGAATGCATACATTCACAAGGTATTCTCTGAATGCACACAAGACACACACCCTTGCTAAAGCTAAGCCATTCTGAGTCTGGCCAATGATGGTTGGCTCTTGGGAAGCACATTTTTGTTCCATAAAGGAAGAAGGGCAGGATATAAATGTCAGAAAATAAATAATAAATGCATTCTAAGTGAATATCAAGATAACATGCTTAAGGAAGCACCTGCTAAATTGTTCTTAAAATCCATAGACTGCAGTGGGATTAAGAACTATGGTCACACGACTGCTCCATGTATGCACAGTTATTTCCAGCTGCCCACCTTAGATTGTATCATGCAATAGTAAGTCCACCTTATTCTATGTGTAATAGTGCAGGATTGTTTCCTTGAGGAAGCAAGCATGATAGTTAATCAGAAGATGTGTTTTACTTTTAAGAGAATTGCATATAACATATTCCTTGGATTAGAACAGCATATCCAGACCTTAATCTCTAGCACTGACCTTGGCAAAGTCAAATTTGTGCGATCCACTGCTGATCCAGTTTTCTGAGCTATGGATTCCATTTTGTGTGCCTGTACTTGTCCATTATCAACCAGTCATTTGGAATTTACAAGTCTGTGTGCAAGGCAGACTTTCCAAAGTGCAGGGTATGGCAGGCAGATGCATTGGCCAATCTGATGCCCTCCAGATGTTTGGAGCTACAACTCTCAAAGCTGATGGGAGCTGTACTCCAGAACATCTGGAGGGCACCAGGTTGGTGAAGACTAGCTTTTATAGTAAGAGTGCTTGTCTAAGTACAGTGGTACCTCGGGTTACATACGCTTCAGGTTACAGACTCCGCTAACCCAGAAATAGTGCTTCAGGTTAAGAACTTTGCTTCAGGATAAGAACAGAAATCATGCTCCGGCGGCACAGCAGCAGCAGGAGGCCCCATTAGCTAAAGTGGTGCTTCAGGTTAAGAACAGTTTCAGGTTAAGTACGGACCTCCGGAACGAATTAAGTACATAACCTGAGGTACCACTGTACTTCTGTTGTGCTTATACGAATGGCCTGACATATAAACAGCAGAGTAATTGAATTTGTTGCTGATTCCCCCACCCCATCCCAGTTATTTACTGTATTTACCGTATTTTTAGCTCTATAAGACACACCAAACCACAAGACACACCTAGTTTTTGGAGGAGGAAAACAAGAAAAAAAATATTCTGAATCCCAGAAGCCAGAACAGCAAGAGGGATCGCTGCGCAGCGAAAGCAGCAATCCCTCTTGCTGTTCTGGCTTCTGGGATAGCTGTGCAGCCTGCATTTGCTCCATAAGACACACACACATTTCCCCTTACTTTTTAGGAGGGAAAAAGTGAGTCTTATAGAGCAAAAAATACGGTACTTCAGAAGAGTAGGTACTTGAACAATGTCAGTGAGCAGATTTTGGCATAATTTTTTTTGCCACAGCTATAAAGATATTGATTGTACTGTGGAATGCATTATTTCATCATTGAAAAACACTGCTGGGTGGAGTTCATCTTCAGTGAAAAACTGGACAGCTGCAATATGTCTGTCTTAATAAAGCAGCTCTGGTAGGCATGTATTGACATATAAACATTGCCTTTGGTGGGGTTTTTTTGAGCTGTCAAATAACAGGTGTCTCATCCTGAAAGAACGATGCAATGATCTGCTGCTGTTGTCTCAGAAAAGGTGTGGATATGTTGCACTGGGATATATAATTGAAAAATAGAGCATGCTAACCCCCTAACTAAAAAAAAAAAAAAAAAAGGTAATAGGTTGGATCTAGACTTCATCATGCTTAAGTGTAGATAGAACTCATTAATCTCAGTGGGTCGTGAATTTAAGCATGACTATGTCTGAGTCCAACCCAATGTATGCTTGTATTCAAGACCAAAGAGGTAACCACTCAAATATTATTCATATTTACCCGTAGTTTATTTACAAGATGCATGTTCTCTGCAGGAAGCAGCCAGAGTAATTTAGAAATTGTGAAGTAAATATTCTTGCCTTTTTTCACAATGTCTCTGTTGTGCTGCCTAGGAAGCTGTAGCTGTGGTTAAAGACAAGTATGTGTCAATATTATCCAACATTATATTATATTACAATCTAGTAAATGCTTCATACTATGCTTTTTGTTATCAACTTTTAACAAGCAGGGCATTGCAAAAGTGAAATTAAAGGAACAAACTGAAATCTCCTAATTTTGTTTTCCCCGCCCCATAACCAATTCCCTTAGGTAAATGTCTTTATCTGCATGTTTACAAGAGAGTGTTCAAATAGTAAGACAAATTGTGCTGGATCTTTTCATGTGCTAATTGAGCACTTCTAAACCAAACATAAGAAAATTTATTTTTTCATTTTTTCCAAAATATTTTTTCCCTGGCCGTTTGGTAGTGAGTGGTGTACCTCTCTGATCCTGTTCCAAAAAATTATCTGGGATTACAGCAGGAATCTTAACAGATAAGTAGGGAGATCTTCGGTGCTGGGTTGAGTAGAAGTCGCCCCTCCTGTAATTACCTTGATTTTAGTATATTTTTCTTTGTGTTAAAATGGGCAATCTTTCAGTCTTGGACATGTCTGATCTTGATCCTGTTAACTAGAGATTGTATGTCATTATTTTGATGTGCCTGTTCTTGGTGCTGTCACAGTTCCTGAAGAGAATGATGCAACACAGCTGACAGGCAGAACAAAACACATTTTTCAGCAAAGACCGTCAAACGGTTCCTTCAAGGGCAGAGGCTTGTTGGCTTTCCATGCACAGAATTGTTAGTTAGAAGTTAAATAGAGCATTGTGTAAACACGGGCTGCTCTTTCATTACAGGTGACCAAGAATATATTTTGTTTCCATCTGTGTTGGCCTTGCATCAAGTCCAGGCTTAAGATAAGGCCTAAGATTAATTGATTGCTGTTCTAATAAACTCTTTGCTTATAAGTACAGTTTAAACACAGATGCCCTCCTTAAACATCCATCCTGTGTCATGGTATATTAGGGTGTGTGTAAAACATATTCAGCTGTGTGTGTAAAAAAAAAAAAAGTGTTTAACCCTTCACCAGACTGAGGTATTTATTTCCAAGGTGTAAGAGAACTAGAATTGTTCTGAAATTCAGAATAGGAAAGATTTTATCATTGGTATCCGGAAACAAGGAAAGAAAATGGTTAGTCAATTATCCTTGAAATACCTTGTGAATTTATTTGGTGGTTTCTCTGATTATTTGTTCATTTGACAACTAACTCCTGGACATGTGAAAACTGACTAGAATGAACACTATTGTATTTGAGGTACTATGGAAGTTCTGAGGACCAGCCCAATACATTTTGCTCCTGATTAATGAACAGTGAGAACCACTGGTTTAGTTGGGTTAAACAATAACCATATTCTAATTTTATGAAATGGACAGATATGGGCCTCATGTTCTCAAACATTAAAGGGGAAAAGATTGCTGTATACGTTGCTGATTATTTTTTAAGTCTTGTAAATTCTAGTATTGTACACTGTAGCATGTACTAAGACTGCTAGACCTGAGGTCCCTTCCAGATGACCTATCTATCATATCCATCCTGATTTCCTTGTACAAAGCTTATGTGCAGTTAGAGGTCTTAACTTAGCATTTCTTCTAATTTTACAACACAGAGCAATTCATCCTGATTTTCTTGCGGGAGCACTCATAGTTCATAATCTGTTTCCAGATTTCCAAGTACTGTGCAGTATTTGATAGGAAAGGATGCACACTGAGAGCATTTCTCAAGACATACTTCAAGGACAAAATCAAGGCACTTCAGTAAAGCCTAAACATTAATCAATGTAAGGATGTTCTTGTACGTCAAGTACTACATAGTATAGCTTGCCAATGACCTCAGCTTGCTAGCCAACACTGAAACAACTAGAGTAATTACAGATTACATTAAGTATCAAGCAAATGCCAAGAGTCAACTTTTATGCCTTATTAAAATAGATCCTTCCCAGAAGATTCAGACTAATAAAACTGAATTTTATATAGCAACCAGGGAAAGATTTATTTATTTATTTTTATGAAAACATTATCCCCTATTTCTCCTTGACTAACATTCCAGCTTGGCAGGCTTCTGTTGCATAGAATATATGCAATATATATCCTCACACACATCCCCACCCCACCCCCCGCAAATTACAATGATAGCTTTGAGCCCAAATCTTGCTGTAGTAAGACTATTTGAAAATAAAGGGGTTAAAGTTATATGCAAGTAAGCTGTTCCATTGGTATCAATGACTACATAGGGTACAACAGTTTTATAAGATCCCAGTTGCTTTCAAAAATAAAAGCATTTTGATTACCCTTACAATTTTGATTACCGTGCACAATTGATGTGACCTTTCCTTTGCAGTACGGAATCAATTTTCTGTCCCACTGCAGCCCATCAGAAGGTAGCCCAGTGGGCTTTGGTTTGATCCAGTGAATAGCCAGTTTGTCCATATTCAGACCTCCCCCCCCCCCTTTTAAAATCAATTCATGTTTATCAAATTGAAACCCCACTATTCCCCCAAGAAGACTGCATGTCAGGCTTCCTCGTTCTTCATGCTTAGCACCAACCCATGAGTTAAGGTAAGCTGAAGATTCTAATGTCACCCAGTAGGGCTGGCCCTGCCATTAGACATTATGAGGCAAGCACCTCAGGTAGCAGGTGTTGTGGGTCAACACTGTCTTCCACTGTTGGAAGACAGCTATCCTGCTGCCATCAGGTGCAGTGGAGGATGCTGTTCATGGAATGTGAAGGAGGTGGTTGCCATCCTGTCCTTTGCCTCAGGCAGGAAAAAATACCCTGGGCCAGCTCTGTCATCCAGTAAGCTTCATGTTCAACAGGGCCTCTTTGTTCAAATTCTAACACTAACACCATACTGACTAAAAGGAGTGTGTTGTGAGGGCAGGGAGGGAAATGTGAGAATCTGTATTAGATTCAGTAATGAACCACTGTTTACCAATGACCTGAAATGAATTTTCAGCTATTGGTCATGGGGAGGTCAAGCCTTTGTGGGAGTCACTTCCACTGAAATCTTGTAGCACTGACTTAATCATCAGTCTGTTCCATAAGTCTGCTATTCTAGGCTGCATCAACAGAAGTCCAGATCAAGGGAAGTAATAGTACCACTCTACTCTGCTTTGGTAAAACCACAGCTAGAGTGCTGTGCCCAGTTCTGAGTGCCACAATTTAATAAGGATGCTGACAAGCTGGAAAGTGTGCACAGAAGGGCAACCAAGATGATCAAGGGTCTGGAAACCAAGCCTTATGAGGAATGGTTGAGGGAGCTGGGTTTGTTCAGCATGGAAAAGAAGAAACTGAGAGGAGATATGATAACCATCTTCAACTATCTCAAGGGCTATCTCATGGAAGACGGGCAAGACTGGCCACTGTCATTCTTGGCCCCCCCCCCCCCCCCGCAGACAGTGTTCCAAGCAGTAAGCTGACCCAAAGGTGACTGTCCGCTGATGCCATGACACTACTGGATCATGCAGTGCCAGCCAGCTCATTCCCAGTATTATTGGGGGTCCTGCCAGTGTGGCCACATGAAAGGCAATGGTCTCCGTGTGCCTGGAAACCCTCATTTGCATTGGCGGGGGTCTGGTGTGTCACTGCTCTGGAGGGGAGGACACAAACCAATGGCTTCAAGTTACAAGAAAGGAGATAAAACCAGGAAGAACTTTCTGACAGTAAGAGCTGTTTGCCAGTGGAACGGTCTCACTTGAGAGGCTGTGGACTCTCCTTCCTTGGAGGTTTTTAAGCAGAGGTTGGGTGGCCATCTGTCATGGATGCTTTAGCTGATATTCCTGCGTTGCAGGGGGTTGGACTAGATGACCCTTGGAGTCCCTTCCAACTCTATGGTTCTGTAACATGAAGGACCATAGCTTGGTGGTAGAGCATCCGCTTTACATATGGAAGGTCCCGGGAACAACTCCAGGTAGGCCAAGAAAATACTTCCAATCTGAAATCCTGGAGAGCTGCTGCCAGTCAGTGTGGACAATACTGAGCTAGATGGACCAATGACCTGACTCAGCATAAGGCAGCTTCCTATCTTTCTAAATGTGACTGGTATCTGAGTGCCAAAATAACATCAAATTATGTCAAAAGCATGTAAAGGACCGTAGACATGACTTATTCTTCAAAGAAAGCCAGCAGACCCCTCCCATCTCATCCTGCTTATGCTTCCCAGTGTGACAGTGAAATGTGTGGCTTCAAAGTAGCCTCAATGGATTTAGGAGAGTAAATAATGCCATGGCACTAAAGGATATGTAATTAATTATGACCACTTATTTCATCTGAAAAAATAGCGATCATGCTAAATGAACCATGGACACAATTTCAACCACATCACAACTATTGAGTGTGTTTTTCCAGTGATGAACATTATGCAAGGCTGGAATTTAGCCTTTGAAGCAGAAAATAAATATGGAAAAAAAATGCATCTGAAAAGAATGCTATTGAAAAGAATAAAAAAAACAAAGTGCTATTGTTTTCAAAATAACAGCTGGTTGTTGAAGCAAGCAGTTAATGCTTCTTTTGGCTCTAGTGGAGCAAGAACGGGTTTGTAAAAAGTTGGGTCCATCTTTTGTTTTGTTAGGATTGTACCAAGATTAAGCGCTGGGTATAGTTTAAGACGCTTTATATCCTGCCTCTCATATGCATATTGATGACTGAAGACAATGAGTTAGGGAATTGCCACAATCCTCTGTGGCTGGTGAGGCTGTAAGACAAGGATTTGCGCAAGGCCACTCAATGAACTTTGTGGTTCAGCCAAGATAGAGACATCATCATCATCATCATTATCTAGTCCATTATTAACCTCCTTTTAGAGCCACAAGCTGCTGTCCATCTTCTGGTAGTGGTGTCCCTAATTTGACTCAATGCTATGTGACAAAATACTTATCTGTTCTGAACCTTCCAATACTCCACTTCCTTGGATGGCCACAGGTTCTATTACTGGCGGTGTGGGGGAGTTCTCTCTAACCACTTTCTCCTCTATCATGTTCCCCCTTACTCTCCTTTCGCCCAAAACTTAATAAACCCTATTGATGATTTGGTCTCTGGTCTCCTCTTCTGAAATCCAGCACTTCTTACCCACTCCAATGAATGCTTCTCAGTTTATTCTAAGGAACTACCTGAGCCGCTTCAGCCATTAGACAGACAGAGGCGCCTGCCTCAGGTGGCAGAATCCCTCAAGGTGGCACTGAAATCAATTTTGGCCACCACTCCTCCACCAGCAGCAAGAGGCAGCAGAACAAGTGGAGAGCAGCATTGACAGCAGCAGGTATGGTGGTGCAGGAGAGCAGGGCAGGACAGCACTTTCCATTTTGCCTCAAGAGATGAATAGGGGTACGTCACCCCTGAAAATTTCAATTTACATTTGTAAGCTAAAAAAGCTGGATTTCAAGTGTTTTTGTCTTTTAATACAGAAGAGCAAATTTTTAAAGAAAGTAAGAGAGACCTCAGGAACAAAATATGAAGAAGAAAAGTCGTAACCAACACCGACTGCAGCATGTTCCCGATTATTAACCCTCATTTGGTACTACTTAATCTCCAGAACGTATTAGTGCCACAAGGAATATATTTGACAAACTCTAATACGTTGACTACAGTTAACAATTTACCTACAGCTGTTGCTGGGCTAATGGTGTCCACCAGTGGCAAGACCATTTTAATTACCATTGTCATCCATCTCATGAAGCTTTATGCATTTGTATTATTTATGGAGCTTTCCTGCAACTGTTAGATGACTCACGGACAGCCGAGGGATCAGGAGTTCAACTTATGTTATGTTAGATGTTATCACCAGAGAGCAGCAAAGGGCACCTGGGTCACATATGTGAATTTGACCTCTGGTGAAATGAGTTTGGGGCTAGCTGTATTTAAGAAAAGAGGAGGGGAAAAGAGCGGGCTAACTCTGCAGAGACAGTACTGGGTAACTGCACCCTCCCCATCTATTAGGTGCTGATGGTTTCTTAAGAGGTGCTGAGTGCCCTCATCTTCTGCTGAAAGAAACTGGAGGATAGATGGAGACACTCCATGCTTTTCTCCACTGTTGTGCAGTAAGAGTGCATTTGTTGTTAAGCTGTATATGGTCCGCATACCTTCCCCTGAGATTGTGCTTATTAGTACAGTGTCTTCTTCATATATTACAGGTCTAGGGGACCTTTGCAGTGGCATCGTAATCGGGGTGGTGCGCCCCGGGTGCCATGTCTGCAGGGGTGACAAGGCGGCACCCCGCAGGGGCTCACGGTGACGCGAGCAGCCATTGTGCCGCCGCAGCCACATGTGGAGGGTCCTCCATTCGTGGCTGCAGCCACAAGCAGAGGATCCCTGCACTGGCGGCAAACCTCTATGTACAGCGTATGTGCAGCATCGCATGCATGCGCTGTACGTAGTGACGCCGCACATGCATTGTGCTTAGCAGTTTGCCGCCGGCGGCACTCCAGCGCTGTACGGACGGTGCCGGGATCCCTCGTACAGCCACAAACGGAGGATCGAATGGAGGCTTCATACAGCACATGCATTGTACATAGCGACGCCGCACATGTGCCTTATGTAGCGACGCCCGCCCCGGGTGTCATGACGCCTTCGTTCGCCCCTGGACCTTTGGCCCGACAGATGTTGCTTAACTACAACTGCTACCAGTTCAAGCAAGCATGGCCAATGGCTGGGGATGATGGAAGTTGTAGGTATAGGTGTACTGCCTGGTGGACTGCAATACACCAAGCTATTACTTGGCCTGTTATAGTGATATTCTCAAACGGGCATTCTGGTCAGAGACATTATTTGGCTTGCAGCTGAGTTTAAGAACATAAGTAGCAATGGGGGAGAAATTCAACTCGGTTCACATTTAAATGCAAACCTACGCCAATTCACACTTTCTGAAACAATAAGGACTGAAACACGGACAACTGTTGTAATTTGCATGTCCTCTGAATTTTCAGTAGTCTTTTCTAGTCAACTAATGCGTACAAAATGCATATACTAGCAGAGGCAGTCTTTGACCATCTTTCATAATATGGTGCTCCCTAATGCATCTTCTCAATTATGGATCGCCTCAATTTTCCTCCCCCTTGACTTGGCAACCTGTATGGGGGAACCACCCTAAATCTGGCGCTGATACTAAGAGAAAGTGTGCGTGTATATATTAGTGAAAATAACATGGAGAAATGTGTTACATTATGAAAAACTGTGTTGCAAAATTCCCTGTATTTGGCAGAATTGCAAACAAAATTGTGTATGTCAGGAGAATTTTGCGGTAAAATGCTGCTGAATTTTCATGAGGATTTTTGTTGTTAATGCAAACTGAAGTGGAAATATGGAAAAATGAATTTAATACTGGAGAAATGAAAGAGAAACTGTTAGTCACCTAACCCTAACCAGCTTGCATGGTTTGAGGCCTGCAGTTTGATGTGAAGCCCCCCTAAACCATGTCTTAGGTAAAGGTAAAGGGACCCCTGACCATTAGGTCCAGTCGTGACCGACTCTGGGGTTGCAGCGCTCATCTCACCTTATTGGCTGAGGGAGCCGGCGTACAGCTTCCGGATCATGTGGCCAGCATGACTAAGCCACTTCTGGCGAACCAGAACAGCGCACGGAAATGCTGTTTACCTTCCTGCCGGAGCGGTACCTATTTATCTACTTGCACTTGGACGTACTTTCGAACTGCTAGGTTGGCAGGAGCAGGGACCGAGCAACGGGAGCTCACCCGGTTGTGGGGATTCGAACTGCCGACCTTCTGATCGGCAAGTCCTAGGCTCTGTGATTTAACCCACAGCGCCACCTGTGTCCCTAGAAACCATGTCTTGCAAGCTGCCAAATGCCTGGCAAACACTCCGGTTACTTGCTACTCAATCATCTTAACAGGAGATGTCAGAAACTAAACCTGGAACATTCTTATTCAGAGACATAAAAGTAAACTATGGAACTCACTGCCTCAAGATGTGGTGATAGCTGGAGACTTACATGGGATGTTTTGTTTTTTTTAGGAATTAGACCAAAGGCCCCATATACATTGTGCACTTCAAGAAGTATCATACCACTTTAAAGAGCCATGCCTTCTCACAATGAATCCTGGGAAGGGTAGTCTTTCAAGGGTGCTGAGAATTGTTGGGAGACCCCTATTTCCCTCACAGAGCTACAAGTTCCAGAGTGGTTTAGCAGTCGATCCCACTTCCCAGGGACCTTTGGGACTTACATTGCTTTGTAGACAAACTCAAGAGGTTAACAGGTGAGCATGGTGGACTGATAGGCTTAATTTGTTGTTGTTTAGTCGTTTAGTTGTGTCCGACTCTTTGTGACCCCATAGACCAGAGAACGCCAGGCACACCTGTCTTCCACTGCCTCCCGCAGTTTGGTCAAACTCATGTCCCTAGCTTCGAAAACACTGTCCAACCATCTCGTCCTCTGTCGTCCCCTTCTCCTTGTGCCCTCAATCTTTCCCAACATCAGGGTCTTTTCCAGGGAGTCTTCTCTTCTCATGAGGTGGCCAAAGTATTGGAGCCTCAGCTTCACGATCTGTCCTTCCAGTGAGCACTCAGGGCTGATTTCCTTCAGAATGGATAGTTTTGATCTTCTTGCAGTCCATGGGACTCTCAAGAGTCTCCTCCAGCACCATAATTCAAAAGCATCAATTCTTCAGCTTAATATAGATTCTTAAATGTGCTCCAAGAGTGAACGTCACCATCATTTGGGCTCGGGAGAAATAACCTTTGCAGAATACTTGACACAAATGCCCTGTGTACCACACCACGTGTCATAACACGGGGTAGAGGACAGGTCTAGCTTCTATCACGTGCTTAACACTGAATTTCATCAGGAAAGGAGTTCAATTTATTGCCCTCCAGTGTCTTTTGACATGAAGCGTAGGGAAAGCGGTGCATAAATGCCAATGCACTGCCACACACATCGCTTTTTAAACTCCGTTCCTCTGCCTTTGTAAAAAAAAAATTCTGAAGAAAACAAAAGCCCCAGCGATATTATCCTTTAGAGAAAATGCTCTGACATAGTAACTAGTTGGGTTGCCCCACTCTCCATTTTTGGTTTATTTTGCAATGCCCCTGGCACAAATTAAGTGTGAATTAAAGCACTGGTGTGCAAATGTGTGAAATGTGCCCCCATTCCCCCTATATACACAAAAGACAGTTCCTAAGAAGACGAAAAACATGGCAGGGACAATGCAAAGACACTGTTGGGTTTATCAGAGCCACAAATCAGGATTAGTCCAGACATCCATCTTGTCTCCAAACCTCCTTTTAGCACCCGAGAAGCAAATGTAAATAAGATAACGTCTGTGAATGCGCACACATCTGGCCCCCACCCTAGGAAGCCTCCAGCATCACACATTTTAGAAATTAAATTCTGGAATGAGCCACCGGAACAGGGTAGAAATCATTCCCTTCTTGGCGAGAGGTCTCACGCTTCTGCCATCCCTCCACCTGCAGTTCCGCGTTGTGGCCGGGAGGGGGCAGCGCAGACCAGCCCGTTTGCGCTCAACCAGTAGCGTGTGAAGCCGAGACGGTTCTGTTTCTTGCAAAAGGAAAGGAAAATAAGACGGGCCACGCAACCGCATCTGGCGGGATCCATTGCAGACTTGGCAACGAGGCATCATTCCCACGGCGGGCAGACAGGACGAGGTTCTCTTCTCGCTATCTAGGATGCGCAGATCCCGAGCGCCGCGAATCAGAAGGACTCTATTTTCCTTCGAATTATACAAAGGCTCCCGAAATCTCTCGCTCGCTCCGTCTACACACGCACACGGGAAGAACCCAGGTCTCTGGATGAAACTCAAAATATCGCCCAGGGCAATAAAACTAAGGTCTTCTCAGCTTCTTATACTTCCAGGGGAAGAGTTATAAAGCACGAGCTGAAATCTCTCCCGCACTGATATCCTGTTGATTGAATTTTGGCCGCAAATCGTACACAGGGCGTTTCTCATAATAATTTAGCCTGAGATTTATTCATTCGCCTTAAAGGGGGGGGGGGGAGGCGAGATTCCTAAATCACCATCGCGATCGGAGGTATTCCCCACACACACCTCGAACAATTAGAGCAGACAAGGCCAGAATATAAGTACTGTTACTTGGGAGTAAGTGCCCCTGCTTTTTTGTTTTAAACGAGATCCAGGAATACGTGTCTTGTAAGAGAGGCGCTTTTAACGGATCCGTGTTTTTTAACCATGTTTTTGCGCCACTGCGGCCCCACGAAACAGTGGGTGCATGGTTTTTTTGATGCTGCCTACAGAGTAAGGCGTGGTCTATAGTATCATGGTGGTTTTATTTAATTTGCATGAAAAAAATCATATGAATTCACGAGGATCCGTTTAAAATCAGCTGGATCCTCCTTTTACCCTTTTAACTATCGCCCTCTCTTTGGGCCCCAAGACTCGCCAAAGGTCCAGTAGAAGCATTTCGACTGTCGGCCGTCTTGTTACGCGACGAGCCACGTGTACGAATCGAAGGTGTAAACCCTGCGCGCACTTACTCGGGAGCAGGCGTCGTGCAGGGACCACGTGCAACTTGACTGTGGGGTGTGTGTGCCAACTTGAATAAAATATTGGGGTGGCCCAGGTAAACCCCGTCCTGCAAACTGATCACATGATGCATCGTTTGAATGGCAGTGCCCATCAACTTTTTTGGGGGGGGGGCGTACCCTCAAAGATTTTATTCAGGGAGTTGGCTCCTATGCCGTTGAGGAAACCAACCTCGGGCCCCATTGCGCGCCTGCAAGCCTAGCCTGCCCCTGATTTGCCTGGCGCGAAGCCCAAGGGAAGCTCTGAGGGAACCTGCCCTCGCCAGAGCCTCCATCTATTTCATTCCACCTTTAAAATCAGCCCCGGAAAGGGGGCGCCGAATTCTGCGCCACCACAAGCGGCGTGGGACTCGCCCGAGGGTGAGGCGGGATTTGAAGGCCCTGGGCGAAGAGGAAGCCAGGCGAAGGGCGGGCAGCTCCAGGAAGGCCCCTTCTTGCGCAGCCGCCGCAGCCGGAGGAAGAAGCAGTTGGCGGGTTTGGCTTCCCTGCGAGCGCGCGGGGCGAGGCGCCGCTTTCCGCCGAAGGGGCGCTGCTGGCACGGCAGGGAATGGCCAGCTTCCCGGGGACTGGAGGGCCGCGGGTGCGAATCCGGGGGCGTTGTTTCAGTGCCGGTAAAACACGCGGCGGAGAAAGAAAGCCTAAAACCCGGATTAGGCAATCCTCTCCAAGAACAAATGAAAGCTCTCTCTCTCTCCGCGGGAGAGGAGAGGTTGAAGGCCGCAATCCAGCCCAAGTCAAGCACGTGCACGCGAGCCCAGGCACGGGCTTTACTCGGGAGTAAAACAAAAAAACCAGCCACAATTCGAGAGGCGCTGCACCGCGCACAGGATGGCGCAGCACGCTGTTTACACGGGAGTAGGTCCCGCTCAATTCAAAGGGGCTTGGCTCCGAGGGAAGCGTGCGCTCTCTGGTCTCCCTGCGAGTAAGCCTCACTGAGTACTACTTTCTGAGCAGGCAGCAGGATCGGGCTGTTTAATGGCCTCTGCTTCCGGGGGAGGGGAGCGTGCGCTTCTGGCCACCCCCTTCCTGCACACGCGCGCTTTCTCCCGGGGTGCGAAGCGCTCTTTTGAACCCAGGGCCTGGCTGCCCATTCAGATCGAGGCGATCGTGCCCCTGGATCTTTAATATACCGTATATAATATGTTTGTTTTGAAAAATGCATGTATTTAAAGGGCAGCATCTTTTCGCATTGCCCCGGTCCTTCCTTACAACGTCTGAAGCGAAAGCGGAATCAGCCGATCGCATTCTCGCCTCCATCCTTTTATAGGCTTTTACCAGGCCGGTTTGCTCCCCGGGGTGGGAGGAGCAGGAGATTCAACATATATTCCGGGAGGTTTTTGGCACTCCAAAAGTTTCCAGAGTGATGTGGGTGATGGCGGCGGACAGAGGGAGGGGGAGTCCTCCTCCCATTGATTAAAATCTCCATATTTGTCTTTAGGCATCTGGGGTTTATTCAAACTTTCCCGTGTCTCTCTCTCTCTTTCGCCCCCCCCCCCCCGTCCGCCTCACTCCTTTCTCGTTCCCCCCACCCCTTCCTTGTGCATTTGTAAAGTAGCCCCATCGAGAAATGATAAATATCCCTGTTGATCACTTGATTGATTACCTCTCGGAAAGGTCACGCAAGCTCGCAGTAATTTCCTTTCGCCCAGGGCTCCCTTTTCCCACTTTGAGCGCGACAGTTCCAACTATACAGGGGCCTTCGCTTTGATTTTAACCCCTAAGTAGCCCCCTGAAGAAGGAGGAGAAAAGAGTAGGGGGGCGGGAGGGAGGGCAGAGAGAGAGAGAGAGAGAGAAAAGCCCACAATGCAGAGGCAGAAAAATCAGAGGTAAATAAAGCCAGCTAAGGTCCATTTCATACCCCGCTTCCTCACCAGCCCTCTACGCCCATTGAAGCAGATCAGTAAGGTTAAAACAGAGGAGGGTCTTGGAAAGGAAAAAGATACCCCCTTAAAGAAAAATTCTTTTAACCACCCCAGAGCCTGGGGGAGGTGAAAGTGTTGTCTGAATGGCCCATTTGTGACTCTCTCTCCCTCTCTCCTGTGGTCTGCACATTCAACTGTAAGCAACCAGACACGCTATTAATTTACCCAATGCTACCCAGGGTCCTGAACCCAATTAATTTCTAATAATTATAGCCCAAGGGGGCTTGGGGGCGGGAGAGTTCCTTCCCACCCACCCCTCCCGAGCCAATGCCACTTCACGCCACTGAGGTCAGCATATCATAATAAAAGTGTGTATTTTGAAAGCGATCTGTAGGAGACTGAGTTACTGCAACGGCTGGAAATTGTTTCCATTTTGCCTAATTGAGCCCCATGGCTGAATGCTGGGAGTCCCGAGACTTTTAATATTAATATTAATAATAAAAACATTTTTTAAAAAATTAAAAAGTTTCTTTTCTGCCCGGGCTGGGGGGAGCTTCCCAGTATCAGCTGCGATCAGCCCGCGAGAGATTTAATTTCTTAACAGCAAAAACCTGAAATCAAGCATTGGGTAAACAGTACTAATAATTGCCTTACAACGATTAAATTAATCTCCCTGCGTTGGTAGCTAGGAGAATATATATCTATACGAGATTGAATAGCAGCAGGTAGAGTTCATTGCACAAAAACAATGGGGGCTACAAACGCCATGATCAAGGGGAGGAAAGGAAGAAAGAAAGAGGAGAAAAGAACCGCCTCTCTCTCTCGCTTTCTCTCCGCCGCGCTTTCCAAACAGACTGCGGGGCATGTTCAATTAAGTTCAATGTGAGGAAAAGAAAAATTTCCTGTTCCATAGCAGAAGGCATTGAAAACTTTGGACGTCGGGCCATTTCCCTGTAACAGGCATTTAAAAGCACGCCAGTACCCGCAATTCCAACAACCTGGGATTATAACGCCGGAGACGGCGCACCGTTCTTTAAGCCACGTGGCGGAGTATTTTTTCTTTATTTTACAAGCGAGGAGGCGGGAGGGGGGTGTCTCCTTCGGTCGGGCAATAAACGCGCCCAGCCTTTATGACCGCCACCATCGATCCTTTCCTTGCACCCGCCCAACCACCCCTCTCAAATTCGGACGTTTGAGAAGGAGCGTCATAAGCCATATATATATATATATATTATATATATATTATATTCTTAAAAGCAAACAACAGAAAAACCCACGCCGCCTCTCTTGCCCTAAAAGCGGCATGGAAACGGATTCGTGGTCGGTGAGATTGGAAGGATGGGTAGAAAGCGCTGGACGGCGCCCTCCTCGCGTTCCTCAGGGCTTGAGGATCTCTCGAGGCGTCAGGATAGGGCTCTGGCGCGCGAGAAATAAATGCAGGCCGGAGCGGCTCTGTAATCGAAAGGGAGAGTCGTGCAGGGGAGAGGGAGGGGTTCCCCGACGTCTGGTTGGGGCTCCCTGGCTTGCAAGTCGCCTGAGATTCGGAGCAGGTGAAAGTGACCAGGCGCAGGGGGCCTGGAGCTGGACCCGAATTTTCTCCTCTCTCTGCGCCGCGGGAGGGTCTGTACTGCCCGGGGGACCGGGAAGCGGGTGGGCGAGGGGAAAGGTCAAGGGTTTGCGCATTTAGCTGAGACAGTTTATATATATAACCCTTGCATTCCACCGCCTTCTGGTTGGGTGTTTCGTCCGTCGGAAGAAACGCTTTACAAATGCGTCGCGTGCGCTGCCACACCAACCTCCTCTCGCCTTTGATCTGTGATTGGGAAGAGAAAGGTGGGTGGGCTTTCAAGTCCCGCTCCACTCCCACCTCCTCCTTTGACCTTTTGCAAGGTGGCCCCCTCTGTCAAGTCGGAAACTCCCCTGGCGAGCGACTTTTCTCCCAGCCTCAGTTTCCTCATCTGTGAAATGGGAAGAGTGTAACACTCACAAGGGTAGTTCAGGAAACCCGAGAGTATAAGGAAGACACCTTTGGCCACTTTCTTATGCTAACTTCTTATGCTCCACGTGCAAGGAAGTCTTATTGAGAGTTTTGTTTTTCTTCTTTTTTTTTTTTACTGAGTAAAACATGCTAGGTGTTAGTAGGTGCAGGCCCATTGATTTCAATGGGAACTTCAAACACGAACTTGAATCAGTGAGGAAAAAGTATAATGTATATACTGTACTTGATTTTGGGTGGATCCTGCCCTTTGGGTTAAGGAACCCAGTCTTGCAGGCGCCACAAGTCCCATTGAATTGAATGGGATTTACTCTCCGGATTAAATATATTTAAAAAGACGCCCCAGTGCTGCACTCCTGTGAACACTTACTCGGGTATAAACCTCAGCTGAATTCAGTGGGGCTTAAATTCGAGGAAGAGTGCTGTGGATAAGTGCATAAGTGCCATATGACAGAACAATAGGAGGCTCGGCCGGCGTCGGTTTAGGTAGCTCACGCGGCAACTGTTGCAAACGTAGTTGCTGTATAGTTAAGGACACAACCAAAAGGACATGTTCATATTTATTTTAAAAAAACTCCCAAGTATAGTATCTGGAGTATGCCTAAGGGGGAAGAATATCCGCAATCATTTCTGCAGAGTCCAACCCCACACCAGGGCAAACCACGTTTACTAGAATGTAAGTCCCACTGGTCTCAGTGACATACTACAAAGGAAAGCTAAATTTGTAAGCAAATCCCACTGAGCTCAACGGAGCTTGAGTAGAACATGATTAGGACTGGGTTCTAAAAGCCAGATCCTGTGCACCATTACTCAGAAATATGCCCCCTCGAGTTCAGTCTGTCTAACTTCCAAGTAAGGAAAGGTGCCCACTACAGGGTTTGCCCACCATCCTGCACATTTACTTGCGAGTAAGCCCACTGAACGGAACCTCTGGGTAAGGATGGATAGGACCCGCTTAGATTGCAGCCTTTTGCTATCGTGGTTAAAATAAAGGCAATGCCCGTTTGCCAAGGGCACCCAAGAAGGTGTCAGACTCTCTGCATAAATTATATATTATTGAATCTATGTCCCTCCTTTCATCCGAGTCTTGGATTCCAAGAAGCTCAAGGCAGAGAGCCCACCCACCCCGCCTTTCCCCCTCCCCATTTTGATCCTCGCAACAACCCTGCGAGGGAGGTCTGTTTGAGCGCCGCGGGAGCGACTGGCCCAAGTGAGCTTCGTGCCTGAACCGGGCTTTGAACCCGGATCTCTCCCACACCCCGCCTCCCGTGTAAGCAGCGACTTTCCTAGGTCAAGACCCAAGACGCTGCCCACTATGCCCGACTGCCTCCGGCTCCCACGATCCGGTAACGCGCGCCCGCCAGCCGCCACCCCTTTTGCTGGGTGCGTAAACCAGACTGCGTTATTGCGCAGCGCTTGGGAACATCGGGAACGCCGCAGGCTGGAAGTCTATAAGGTTCGTTCCGGGCAAGCGCTCTCCCCAAAGGAGACCTCCGGGCGGACTACATGGGCTTGGGCAACTGAAACACGCAGGAGAGCAAGGAGAGAGGGGCTTTCAGTGGACGGATCCTGCCCCACTCTCTCGCCACGCAGCAGACTCCAGCCAAAATTCTGCCCGGGCCTGGAGAGAGCGAGAGAGAAAGGGAGGCGGACGGAAGAGGCGCTGCGAGAGGAGGCTTTCAAGGTGATAATCCTGGAAGTCTGCCTCCGTTTACACAGGCGACGGGGGAAGCCAACAGGTGGCGGCTCAGGCAGAAGAAAGACGGCCATCCTCTCCGCCTCCGTCGCCGCCCCTCCTCCTATTCGGCTGGCCTCCTGCGCCTTTAAGAGCTGCACATTCAACAGGTGAAGCAGCTCCAGGATTCCTGGTAGGGCAGAAATGGAGAGAAACACCTCACCTGTTTGAATCTCTCTCCATCCTGCCCTGGGATGTTAAAAGGCACACGAGCCCCGCTCGGAGAAAAATGAAAAAATGGCCGGGGGGGGGGGAGAGATAAGCAGAAGGTGCATTTTGATGTGCCAGGGAGGGGCACAGTTAACTGTTTCCTTGCTCCTCCTCACCTTAGTCGCCACCCATTTCTTCCGAGATGGAGACCATGCCTTCTCCCTTTCCTCCCTCTTTTTACCCTAGACTGAATCGGTGTGTAGATTTCTGTCTCATCTAGCTCTTTAAAAACAACAACCAATAAATAAACAAACTCTGTTCTGGAAGTTAGGGCGGGTAGTATTTGACATCAGCACAAAAACTTACATTGTAAAGTTAATTATGACACGAAGTCGAGCCTTTCCAAACGGAAATATTTTCCTCGCAGGTCAGCTCAGGCTAGAACTTGGGCGGACGTCCCACCAAAGGGACCTTCGGTCTACCTAGAACAGCCCCCCCCCCAAAAAAAAATAATTCCCTTTGTAGGTGATCCCTTTCCAATGCTTTTTGTGTCTTTCCCGCGGTGGTCCTTAACATATTTCGACGGATCACGCCCAGCAGACTCTTTTCAAAAGCAGCCAGGCCATATGCCGCTGAGAAACTCACCTCTCACCTGCCTGAAGGCGGTAGCCCTCCCGTTGTTGCTATTCGGAGGTAGACTGCTCCTGTATATGTAGGTTTTACTTAGTTCAGCCTCTCCCCAACCCCCGTTGGTCGAGTTATTCTCCACTTATTTGTTTCACTTCAAATGAATACGCTTTAGAGGGAGTTGCCAATTCATTTAATTTTCTCCCTTTAGATTTTTTTTTAAATGTACACAAATAGGCTTCAATTCCAATGCATTTTTTTTCCTTTTTATGAGAAGGGGATTATTACTTCTTTTTTTTTTAATGAACCCTCGTTTCCCCCCCCGCAAGACCACCTGTTCTCAATTTTTAAAAAAGCAACACCTCTCAGGGATTTTAGTAATGTATATTTCGCACCATTCCCATATTCCACGGCCTCTTTGAGGGTTAGGAAGCGCGCTTGGCCGTCTCCATGCTAGCGAACGACAAAGGTCGCTCAGGAAAGAATGGAGAAAACTTGTGCTTTCCTAGCAAGCGCCCCTCGGCTTTTGATCTTGCGCTTTTGCCGAGCTGGTCGCTGCTACAAGTGAAAACCCCCGACCCCTGGTCTCTCCCACTTTTACAGCTAGATCCGATGAAAATTGCTCAGAAATCAATCCCACTGATTTCAATGAAACCTAGGCCCATGCAAGTGCTTAGATTAGCTGCCGATGCACCTGACTCTACGCTTACTCCGAGGCAAGTCCCACTTGTCTGCAAGTCAAGAATGCAGAGGATGCTAAAGCTGGCCACAAATGATCCAATCTGCGTTAAATCGATGTGGCTCTAAATCGTATGGAAATGGAGCTTGAAAGCGACTGACTCCGACGCTGGGCTGTGACCATCAGTTCAGAAGCAAATTCCAGCGATTGGCGTCCGATCATTGTGTTTAGGATCGGAAGCCTCTCCTGTCCTAGGGTACAGGCAGGGGCGGGTGGAGAGACGGGGAATCCAGAGGAGAAGGTGCACCCCCAAATCCGGAACAAATTGCTCGCGCAGAACTGGCTCAGCATCGGGGCTGAGAGACCGTAATTTTCTTTTATGGCGTCTGGCAGGATTTTGCTACAGATATTAATGGGAACATAAATAGCGCCGAGAAGGTATTGAACAAAACTGTTTAGTGCAAGGAGGTTGTTCTGGAGCAATTTTTTATTTTATTTTTATTTTTTTGCAAAAATCATTATGTAGCTTGGGTTGATTCATTCTCCAAACAGGAGCCAGTTTCTCCCAAGCATGTTTTCGATAGATGTTTTCGATAGATGTGCACCCCGCCCCCGCCGCCGCCGCCGCTCCCCGCTTCAACCATCCCTTGTCATTAAAGCGAGTGAAAGGAATCTGATTTCATGATCGCCATCTAGTTAAATATGTATCCAGGGGAAGATTAAAGATATGATAGGATCCTTGTGACAAAAACAAGGGTTAGGAGGGGTGTGCAAATACACTCCGCTCCAATCTGCATCCATTGCCCCGATCCTACATCTATTACTTTTGAAGTATCTTCAGGTGATTTAAATGCACCCCCTTATTTTATTTTATTTTAACATCCTGGGTGTGTTGTTTATATTGCAGAATTGCATTGCTGCGCGATCCTGCACGTTTCCTTGGAGGTACAAGGGTGCTCGGGACTGCAGCCGCGCAGCCCAAGCCTAAGCACGTTTACTCGGAAGTAAGACCACTGAATTCAATGGGACCTTCCTCCTAGTAAGCTTTAATATTAATGCATCTATGAATTGTATGTTCATCGGGGGACTGAACGAACCTTTCGGCCCTAAACAAGGCTGACTTCTCCTACAGTCCCTATGTACGCTTACTTGGGAGTAAACCTCACGGCATTTCTGAGTAAATATGCTTAGGATCAGGCTACTCCTGGCTGAGTTCGACCCGAACTGACTTCCAAAGTGAGGCGGCGTTCCACTGCGAGTCCGACTGAAGCAAAAGGCCGCTTACTTTCAAGTAAACGAGATTAGGATCGGGACCTAAGGGTTCCGAGCGCTGGGATGCGACGGACGGCATTGCAACCCGAGAGAAGCAAGGTCGCAGAAACCACTGCAAGTCCCACCGGGATGAGATAAGAGAGGGACTACTCTAGAGTAAGGGGAGCGGAGGATCAGAGCCACAAATGTGCTTGGAAGGGATAGTCCTGCCGATCAACTCTTCCCCACACAACCCCCTTCGTTTGTACTCGGCCAAAGGGCGGGGGGGACGACACATTGGAGTCAATGGGTCTCCTCTGGAGTCACGGTGCGACCACTTAGCGCGCCTCACGGTGCCTTCTGCAAACACTAACAGGAAAGTGTCAGTGCAGTATCTCAGAGCCCGGGAGTTTGCACCGCCAGGCCTATAGGGATGACCGAGAATCATAAATATTTATTCTCCTCCCTCTCCGCTTAGATATATAGGTGTCAGAAGGAAGCGGCTTTGCGGTTATACAAAACCGGGCTCCCCTCTCTCTCTCTGCCTCTCCGGGATGGCGGCGGGGCGCGCGTGGTGCGGGGAGGAGAGACTCAGACTCCCTCGGGGAAACTCGGGCAGGTCCCGTGTCCGTCTGAAAAGACGAGGCGGCGAGCCTCAACATCGGAGAGCCCCCCTCCCGCAGCCCCCAACCTCTCTGTCTCTATGGGCGGGTGGATCCAGGGGGAGCCGGGTTGGTCCACGGCACATAAGCGAAATAATTGTTGTGCTGGTGAGAAAAGTGTGTGCGTGTGCGGGTGGGGGGAGCGCACCGGCCAAGGGCGCACGAAGAAGAATCGCCGTGCACAATTAATAAATCGCAGGTCGTATCAGCTCATCATCCGGCATCTCTTAAAAAGTCTGCATGGGCGCTCATGTCAATTGGTTTTCTCTCCCTGGCTTCGATTCCCCCAAGCGAGCAAAAGAGAGATCTCCACACATCCCCCGCCCCGCGCCTTAGTCCCTTTCCTGCGATCTTCTGCCCAAGATCCCTTAAATCCAAAAGTGAAAGATCGCTCCAAACTTTTTTTTTTTGGCGGCGCCCGGGAGATGTTGAAAGTGGGGGGGGGGGGATTGCGCGGGGGGAGGGCGAGCGAGAGGAGAGCGAGAGGGAGAAGCCGCCCTTGCGCATGTGCGAAGGTGTCCAAACTGACAATGCTGGAGAAGATAGCAAGCTTTGGGGTTGGGAGAGAGAGAGAGAAACAGAGTGAGTGAGAAAGAGAGAAAGAAAAGAGTGGGGGAAGCAGGAAGGAAAAGAGAAAAAACAACAGAGAGAGGGGGAGAGAGAGAGATAGCGGGGGGAAAGCCCCTCCATTGATTTCCCTCCCCACCCCACCCCCCATCCCGACCCCAGATACACCCCCCCACAAGCAACCATCCAAGCAACGTCCGCGGGATTTGGCAGCAATGCGATCCAAAGGCAGAGCGAGGAAACTGGCCGCAAGTAGGTGCAATCGCTCTTTCTGTTGCGCGCCCCCCCCCCGCGCCCCCCGCGCTCCCTTCTGTGCCCCGCTAGGCGTCCGGGAAAGATGTGGGTCGGTGGGGTGGGATGGAGAGGGCGGGGAGGGTGGGGGTCAGCCACTGGCCCCACAGATCCGGCCCGCCCCCGGCGCAGAACTGGCCCCCGAGAGCCTCCGCTGCCCAACATCCATCCACCTCGCGGCTGGTTTGCTGGAGAGGGAGAGAGCGAGATGGTGCGCGGCGGCGGCGCGTTGCGTTTCTCTCCCCTCTCTTTTCTCCCCACTTCCTCGCCTCGGACGCGGGGAGCCGGGCGGGGGGGGGGAGAGGTCCCGGCTGGGCTCCCTGGCTTGGCTTGGCTGTGCCCGGCGCTGTTTGTGTGTTTGTCTGCCGGGGTGGCGGCGAGAGGGAGAGGGAGGAGGGGGGGCGGGGAAGGATCGCTGGTGAACTTCAGCCGAGGCGGCGAAAGAGTTGAGGAAAAGTTCAGCCGCGCCGAAGAAGAGCGCCGCAAGTTGCTCGCTCGCTCCGCCGAGGGAGGGAGGGAGCCAGAGGCTGCAAGGACGCCGAGCGCCCCTAGTGGGCGCTGCCGGCTCTGTGAAATAAACATTAAAAACAAGCGCGTGGGGAAGGGAAGGAGGGGAGGCCGCGAAAGCAGCCGCAGGAGGAGGAGGCGGTGGTGGCAACCTGCAGCCCCGGAGTTGGAGCGATGGCTTTGCTGGGACAGGTTGGGTGCAGAGGAGAAAGCATGCACCCACTTAACGCAGCAGCAGGGGACTCCTCGCCAGCTGATGGGGATTTTTTGTTTTTCCTCCTCGAGGTGGGGGTTGTCCATTTCAAGCTGAACCCCCCCCCCAAACACCAGGGCAAGATGCAGCCGCTCCGGGCTTTTGGGAGAACCTCCTTGGCTCGAGTCGCTCTGGTCAGCGCGGAAAGACCTCCCCCCCCCCGCCGTACACGCAACTTAGCCAAACAAACTCGCGCTCTGCGCGTGTGAGCGCTGCTTCTTCGGCGCGCGCACGTGTGCAACTGCCTCCCCCCGACCCGTGCACACGCGTCTCCCGTTCCTGTGGCACGTGCAAAAGGAACAGCCCGCAGCATACACGTGTACAGGCGGGAATACTGTTCCAGGAAAGGTTGCCTAAACAACGACGAGTCTTCCTTTTCTAGTTCTGGTGCTATTATTTATATTTTTTTTAAGTGGGGGCAAGTGTGTGAGTTACATAACAAAGCAGGAACGAGCGATCTCGGCTTCCCTACCAGTAGCGGCCTCCTTTTCCTTGTTGAAAGCGTAAAATAATAATAATAACAGCAGCAATAATAAAAGGAATATATTCCGTGGCGGAAGGGAGACTTACAAAGTTTTCCTTCGCTTGGGAGTTCCGGCTCTTTCCGCTTGGTAGTCCTCGATTGAGGTGGCCAAACTGGCCTGCCTGAGATTCTCAGCGGCAGCTCCCTGCTGGATCTCCTTATTTTCCTGTCTGTTTATTTCACATATTTAAAAAACTAATAATAATAATAATATCCACTCAAGAAGCAGCTAGAGCTGGGCAGTTTCAATTTTAACTTGATGCAGTTACAAGGCATGTTTTGAAGTGCGAGCTCGGTGAGGTGGAAGCGATTGGGCCGCACTTTTCTTTTTTTGCTTTGGCATCCTCGGAGACCCACGATGATCTTGTCAATTTCACGCGTCCTCCTCTAACAGTTTGCTACAGACTGCAGTGGCGGCTGGCAATATTGGGGCCGGAGTCTCCGTCTATCCTTACGAGCCGATCAAACATTATGTGTGCGATTCTCCATCTCTCCTCCTCCCCTCGCACAGCCGGCCATACATACAACTTACTGAAATTTCCATTGACTCCACCGCTATGGAAACTTACATACAAAATGTGCTCACGGCTGCACTCCTGTACTTTAGCTTGGGCTTGAGACTCACTTGAACATGTTGGGAATTGGGATTCACTTCCTAGCAAACGTTCAAAGCACCATCGGGCTTTCTGCGAATGCAAACCGCGCAGTAATTTCAAGTTTACCTCTTTTACGCTGCTGGGGAAGAATCGTTTTCTTGACTGCAACCCGCAGTGCAACAGATGCAGCCTTGCTTCGCTTTTTGCAAGGGAGCTGATCTCTAGTGCGTCCCGTCCCCTCACCCCATTTACCTAGCCCCTGGACAAGTCCTCTTTATTTATTTCATGCTATATTTGTGTTTGTTTCACTGCATTGTTACTTTGATTTCCAACTGGGGGGGGGGGAGAGTGAGAGAAAGGTGGCGGCGAGAACGGCAGGCAAAACGGTGCAGAAGTTGTGTGACATTTTTAAAAGGCCGATTATTTGCTTGTTTGGGGAGAAAATCGCGCGCGGGGAGGGGGAGGGAGGAGGGAGGAAAGAGGAAAGCACAAGATCTCATTGGATTACTGTCTAATTTTCTGTGAAACAGACCAACCCCCCCGCTCTTCCTCCACCTCGCCTGCGTTTGATTAGCTGGTTTTTGTTCCCCCAAAAGCAGATGTATCCAGTCGACACAATTTGAAAACAGATCCGTTATTCATTTAATAAAAAAAGGAAAGTTGCAGATGCGCCGATCGCAGCAGATGCGTAAAGATTCCCTTATCTAAAGGCACCGAGTTAAGTCCAGTAGCAAACCCAGCAGGGATCTTATTTCTGGCGCGGTCCGTGGCTGATGTTCACCGCAGCTGTGAGATAGTCTGTTGCTGCTTTTAGATACGGCGCAGAGCATTCGCCAAAACTTTCTGACGTGCCTTGAGATGTACAAGGCAGTGCAGATGCACACTTAGGAAGCTGCGTGGTCCGCCTTCTGCAACCCATAGGTTGCAAACCGAGAGAATAAGTGCAGCAGAAACCGCTTTCCCACGTTTACAAACCCTGTTTCTTTTCGCCTTCGATCACCACGTCAATTTCGCTGGCGCCTGTAGAATTAAATCGTTTATTTATATTTATTAAAAATGTCTTCAGCTTTCTCCCTTTTTTCCGTTTGCGCACCTCCCTACAACCCCCCATCAAATAAACTTACTATTCATTTACGAAGTTATATGAGGTTGCCTGGGGGCGGGAGAAACCACGATCAGGTTGTTCTGTAAATGTGATTCTCAGGTTGGAAGATACGCACGCTTTACCTGGAAGCAAGTTCAATTGAAACCCGTGAAACTTATTTCTAAGTAAACCGAGCTGTCTATGCCCAAATTCAGTCAAGTCCGGCCTGTTCCTTAAGCAAAGCGAGACACTTTAGGTGGTAAATGGTTTGTTCTTAGAAAGCAACGCAAGTTTAAGGTTATGTGGCCTGATTTTAACCTTGATCATATTAAAGATATTCGCTGTTTTTAATTAAAAAAATTAAAAGCAACAGAAAAGCGACAAAGCTTGTGGATGATGGGGCAAGTTGGAAACGGCCGCATTATTTGGAAAACCATAATTTTAAGTCGCTGAAAAATGAACTCGCAACATGCTAGCCACTCTGAGACTGTAACAGTTCCAGAGAATGTGCAGCCTATGTGTGACATTTACCGTTACGTGGTCACGATCCGAGCAAAGAGAAGCGCTTTTAGGGGTCGCAAGCCTACACTTTACCCGGGAGCAAGCAAACAAGAGTGGGGCGCACTTATTCTGTGTCCGCGTAATTTACTCCGATTGCAAGGTGCCAATCCACATAACGCACTTACTAGCGAAGCAAAGAGTAGGACGTCTTGACTTCGACGGCAGAGTTCAGCACGTGTTCAGATCTCTTCCCCCATTAAAAAAATAATAAGTGGGACTTTGAACGCGTCTCACTTGGGCTGGATCGGGCTCTCCCCGCGGGCTATTCTGGCGCCTCTGCTCGCACGTGAGAACCAGCTGGAATCGACGCTCTTGCTCGGGCTCTAGGGGATGCTCAGGGAGGGTTGGGGCTGTCCCCCACTTCTTCTCCCCACCCGCCACCCGCCCGGGCCTAAAATCCCCTACGGAGGAGAGCGCGACTTTCTGCAGAAGAAAATCCCACTCCGCGCAAGCGAACTAGGCGGCCGGCGCAAGCCCCGCTGGTAGTGGTTAGAGACACCCTATAGCCCCGTAAAGAAGCAGAAGGTGATCAGATTAGGCGAACACCCGTGCCTTATAAAAGGAGTTACTTGTACTTTTACACTTTATCACCAGTCTAAAAAAAAACACAACACAACACACCACCAAAAAAACCAGACAATTGGAGCAAGCCGCGATGGATCCAGGTCTCTCCAACCCTTTGAGAGAGTAAGCTAACACTTTACCAAGTTTCAACAAGTCTCCCCCCTCCCGCTCCGACACTTGTGAGTTTGCCCTCTGCCTGTGAGGGTTTGGTTTTTTTTAAGAGGAAAGGGTAAGAGAAGAAAAAAACACACCTCGCTTGAGTAAAAAGCAAAGCAGACGAACCAGACTTTATTTCCTCGCTTTGTTAGGACTCCTCATATTGGGCTATCTGATGAGTCCCAAACACGCGAGGTGCTTTTTATGGAAAGGCTTGTTTATTTGCCATTACTATCCTCTCAAGCTTTATTTTTTTATTTTTGCATTGGCCACCTTGGGCGCAAATAACCTCCTTTCGTACAAACAAGCAAACAAAATCGAGCAGCAGCAGCAGCAGCAACACAATCCGGCGTTGCTGTTGGTTTTCGCCCCTGGGAAGTGGGGACGGAGGTATCTTTCTGTTTGGAAGCGGAGCTTGGCCAAAAGATGGACCGCGGGCGGTGTTGGTGGGGCGGAGAGAGAGCGAGACAGGGAGGGGTGCGTCCCGTGTTTTCGCCACCGCCGGCTCCCACGCTGATGGAGAACTTGGTCCCTAGTCAGAGGCGCATCCCTCCGTGTCAACATCACTTCGCTTAGCAAGATGCCAAGGCGTTCAGTCTAGCGTGAAGACCTCGCGCCCGCAGCGCGCATCCTCGCTAGTTTGCACACTGGGCGAGAACTTAGCTTAACCATCCGCCTCCGCCCTCCCCCGCCCCCTTAGCCCAGCTGAGACTGCTTGGAAGCCCAGGTTTTTTAATGCCCACACTCACCCAACCAACCCCCAGCATATGCTTGCTGTTGAAGGCTTGTTGAATCTGCTTCTTGCGCCGCAGAGTCTCTTGGACCTGCTTATTCTCCTTCTCTTCTCGCATGCTGGGCTGTCTCTTCCCTCAAAGCTATCCTCAAACCCCTCCTTTCCTGGGAATTCTTCCCCTTGGGATTCCTTGCCTTCCATTTTCTTTTCTTTCCTCTTCCTCCATGGCGGTGTGGTGGGCAACCCCTAGGCACAGGGCGGCAGGGGCAAATGTGGTCCTTCAGGGCTTCCTCTGTGGTCCTTGGGACTCTCTCCGCCAGCCATGCCCATCGTTGGCTCTGCTCTGCACCCTTCATACATGGGTCTGCCTGGCTGGGAGGTGTCCATGAACTCTGATACTGTAATGCCTCTTGCTTGCCTGAATAAAGAGGAATGCATGAATGTGTGTAGAAATCAGCCTACTACACAAGGTAACATTTGCATTCCTTGTTCTGCCAGCTTTTACTTCTGTCCCTGGCCTTCAGGGTTGAGAAAGGTTCCCTATTGCTGCTTTCTGGTCGTTCAGACTGTATGATCCTTGAGGCACAGACCTGAATCTGTGTTGGTTTATTGTTTGCTTGTTTCTCTGTGTATAGCTACTAGTGCAATGTGTAACTCAAAGGAAGAGCAGAAGAGAGGCAGATGGAGGTGAAACTACGCAAATCCCTGGTGCAACAGCAGAACATACAGTGGTACCTCAGGTTACATACGCTTCAAGTTACAGACTCCGCTAACCCAGAAATAGTGCTTCAGGTTAAGAACTTTGCTTCAGGATGAGAACAGAAATTGGGCTCTGGCGGCACGGCGGCAGCAGGAGGCCCCATTAGCTAAAGTGGTGCTTTAGGTTAAGAACAGTTTCAGGTTAAGTACGGACCTCCGGAACAAATTAAGTACTTAACCCGAGGTACCACTGTATTTAAGATCTCTTCATGCCAACCAGTTGCCTTCAGGAACATCTACCTTTTATTCCAAATTTTAAAAATGGCAAAAAATATTGTAAAATCCTATTCTTGTATTCCACTTTAATTACCATAACCCAGAATAACTACTTCCCCAAGTGCATTTGCCCAGTAGCCATAGTAACCACATAAGAATGCATTGAATGAGTGTGTGCAGAATCCACCTTTTCCAGCTGCTCCTATTTGAATATGGCAGAATATTGAGCCTGTTAGGAAATAATTCATCTTCGTTAAGTGATCTTGAATTAATTGCAGATAAATTATGCTGGTGGTTGTGGGGCTGACTATGAGTGACCATGAATTGAGCCAGCGGACTTGCATATGCAAGATCATTCTGCTTTTAATCCCACACATACAACTGCTGCATGCATGGATCCCTTACGTAAAGTCTTTGGAGAACTAAGGAACAAGTTTAATAACCTCTCCACCCCAGGGCCTTAAAATAAGGGGTAGCAGAGAAGCCCTACAAACAAGAGAAGGCAGAATACCTTCAGTGGAAGGAACTAACAATAAGGAACACCAAGACTCTATCTAACTAATGTCACGACTGGACCTAATGGTCAGGGGTCCCTTTACCTTTACCTTTAAGGGCCACGCTGGGAGGTGAGGGCTGGGAGTTTTCAGGATCTGTGTAGGGATGGCACCTGAAAACAGATTCTGATATTGCTGGGGCTATTTTTATGACCCATTTGGTTCAAGACAGCCATGGGGATAAACTTTGCTTGGCCTGAGTTCCCAAGCACACTGGAGACCTTCTTCAGAAGCCCTGCTCTGCTTTCCCTCCTCTAGTTGAGGGACAATATTATTAGGAATATAAAAAAGCTGCCTTATACTGAGTCAGATCATTCATCCATCTACTCTGACCAGCAGTGGCTGTCTAGGATTTTGGGCAGGAACTTTCCCCAGCCCTACCTGGAAACCCCAGGGCATTGAACCTGGGACTTTCTACATGCAACACATCTGTATT
Organism: Podarcis muralis; assembly: GCF_964188315.1. NCBI lineage: Eukaryota > Metazoa > Chordata > Lepidosauria > Squamata > Lacertidae > Podarcis > Podarcis muralis. Next base: position 15,960,090 of record NC_135660.1, read on the forward strand.
TCCACTCAGCTACAGTCCTTCGAAAAGGGAGAGGGCCTTTTCAGAAGTGGTGGCCTGACTTTGGAATGTCCTTCCCAAGGAGGCAAGTCTGGTGCTGACTTTACAAGTTTTTAAGCACCTTCCTATCTGCCCAGGCATTTAAAAATAATTGTTGGAATTTTGCTCTCTTCTGTTTTGTTGTAGTTTTTCAGGTTTGTATTTACCCCCTGCTATGCTGTATTTCATTATATGCTGATTTAAATTTTTTATGTTGCAAATAAGTTTTATGCACACTTTTGCATGCTGCTCCAGCATGTTTCGGTGATAGGTAGTTAAGAAGTATTTTTAATATGTATAGCTGCTACATTGAGCATGTGAATGAGCATACATTTGCAAATAGTGGATTTGGCTTTTGAGGCTTAGCAAGGGCATATTATATAAAGCTATGGTCAGAATCATGGAATCAGAGAATTGTAGAGTTGGAAGGGACCCTGAGGATCATCTAGTCCAGTCCTCTGCAATGCAGGAATATGCAGCTGTCCCATACGGGGATCGAACCTGCAACCTTGGTCAAACACTGTAACCAACTGAGCTATCCAGTTGATGTACATGATGCTCTCCCTACAGACCAGAAGTGAGCATGGACTAGCCTTTTCCTAAATCTGGAATGTGCTGGAATATTCACATGGGCAGGTGCACTATATAGTTTAGGAGGCTGCAAGGAAAAGTGGATAGAGAAATCTAGTCAGTGAAGGGGCCATGAGAACAACCTAAGGAGCAGAGTATGAATGCTCATGCTTAGGGTAAAATGGCAATTTATTCCCAGGATTACAGTAGATGGCATCTGTTGCAATTCAGAATCATAAGCATTAAAGAGGGTTCAATGGGACATAGGTTGTATCCATTGCTCAATGTCACTGGGCCCAGGGACACAGTATTCACATAGACACATAGGAAGTTGACATATATAGTCATACCTCGTGTTACAGACGCTTCAGGTTGCATTTTTGTGGGTTGCGGACTGCCGAAACCTGGAAGTACCGGAACGGGTTACTTCCGGGTTTCAGCGGCTGTGCATGCGCTAAATTGTGCTTTGTGCATGCGCAGAAGCGTCAAATCGCGACCTCCACATGCACAGACGTGCCGCTGCAGGTTGTGGATGCTGCGGGTTGCGAACGTGCATCCCGCACAGATCACATTCGCAACCCACTGTACTGAATCCAGGTCTCTGGTCTATCCAGCTCAGTATTGTCTACACTGACTGGCAGCAGCTCCTCAGGGTTCCAGGCAGGGTCTCTTTCAGCCCTACCCAGAGATGCCAGGGACTGAACCTGGGACTTTCCTCATGCAAAACAGATGCTCTACCACTGATCCTCAGCCTGTCCCCTTGATTTTTTCCACTTTGCCGTGAGATTAGATTAGATTGGGTGGTACCGGGAATCAGAGATGACTAGAGAGTTGTGATCTAACAGGATTTGGCATTTGCTTTTGGTATGTGAAGAACCACTCAAATAGTAATGTTTGTGAGACAGCAGTCAGTCTGAGCAACAGGGAAGCCTCTTTTGTCCTGGAGAAAGGTTAGCACATGTCTGCTACAAGGGCTGACTTGTGTAACATTTTAAAATTCATTCTGATGAACATGATATACATGCATTTCAACATGGTCTTTTAGATGGTTCAACGTTTGTTAAAGTTGTAACCTGGCCCATGCAAGATTAGCTTGTGTGAATTCAGGGGTGGCATTTGAGGTTAAAGTGAGATTGCAGGAGGGGAGGATCAATATTTGCAGTAAGATTCAAAGGCTTGCTGTTGGATACGTTCAATATTAAACTGCAAAAGAAAGTAGTGTGTTGGAAGAGTATTTGCTGTGACTCATTTTTAAGTATGCAATGATAAGGAACACAAGAAGCTGCCTTATACTGAAACAGGCTACTGATAAATCCAGCATTCTGACCAATCCATCTCAGTACTGTATGTATTTTACACTGACTTACGGTGCCTCTCTAGGATTTTGGACAAGAGTTCTTCGCAGTCCTACTAGGAGATGCCAGGGACTGAACCTGATGCCATTTGCATACAAAGTGTGTGCTCTGCACTGAGCTATGGCTCTTCTCCAAGCAATAAGCTTACTGTAAGCAAAGAGGCGTATGCCTTTGACATGCATAGGTAGAACACAGACCTGTTTCATTGTTTATGAGAGTGTAGAACTAGTGAGCTGGCCAAGGGACATTCGTTTCTGAACAATAATCACATGTGCTCTGAAACACAGCTGTGCATTAATATAAGCTGTTATGGACCATGCTGTCCTTCTCTTCAAAGTCTGCTTTTAGACCGAGCATTGCCCGCTAATAATGAATGCCAGGCATCAAAGCCAGGCATGGATCAGACCCACTTGCCTGGGTGCAAGTTGAAACAGGGCTAGACTTTTATCCTAGGAAAACAGTAACTATGCTGAATTAAATTTTAAAAAGTTTTGGAGCTGCCTGGCAAGAAGCAGCCTTGAGGAGCCTTAGGGGTATGCTATAACTTTTGATAAGTTATTGTTGTTTTAACATTAGCCCTGCCTTGCATTTGCTGCCTTGCTCCCCATCTGCTCTACCTGCATCTTTGTAAATAAATAGGCACAGCCAAAAATACCGCAAAGCTCCAGTGCTCTATTCTCCCAAGGAAACTGACCCTTTAAACACCCCTGGGACTTCCTTCCTCCTGGTAGATGTTATATCCTATAACATATATTAGAACTATATATGCTATATATAGCAAATGTACTATACAATACATGGCAAGCCATTCTGTCGTAAAATACACATCTGCGTTACATATACTTTATTGAGAAACAATAATACGGGTCTGCACACATACATGGGTATTTGGAATAAATGACTCATGAAAGTCAGATAATATTGAAGAGTACAAGTAGTACCACACTGTGTTTCTGAAGTATGTGTGTAAAACATAGAAACTCGAATAAAATTATCTTCTTGATCCATGAATGCATTTGTAATTATATTACAAGTAACTTTTCCTGTTTGTATGATCTATTGTACTTTTTAATGGGCATATTGTAACAGACATATACAGTGTAGAGTTATTGGAAGAGAAAGTTTAATATTTCATAGATTCACAATGTACTGCACACTAGAATGATAGATGTAACAGAACAGTCTCTCTCTCTTCCAGTGGCGTAGCGTGGGGGGTGCAGGGGGGGGCCGGCCGCACAGGGCGCAACATCTGGGGTTAGGGCAAATCCACGGATTAGGGGGCGCAAATCCACGGGTTAGGGGGCGCAAATTACTTGCCTTGCCCCGGGTGCTGACAACCCACACTACGCCACTCTCTCTCTCTCTCCCCCTTCATCTCTAGCCAGGAGTGGGGAATCTTTGGCCCATCAGGTATTGGGCTCCAGTTCCCATTAGTTCTTAGCCAGAATGGCCACTGGGCAGGGGTGATGGGAGATGTTAGCCACCAGCATCCAGAAAGCTATGGGTACCCCCATCCCTGACCTTGGCTGCCTCTCTTTTTCTCATGGCAAACTTTGTATCTGAATGAAAAAGGGAGAGCATCTGTAAGCCATTTAGAATTTTTAGTCAAAATTAAGCAGTATACACATTTTGTTTAATTAATTAAGTTTAATTAATTAATTAATTAAGATGTCAAGTCCCGCAGGGCCCTAGTCTCTTGTGACAGAGTGTTCCACCAGATCGGAGCCACAGCTGAAAAAGCCGTTATCATATATGATGATGATATTATTATTATTATTATTATTATTATTATTATTATTATTATTATTATACCCTATATTATTATTATTATTATTTGTGCATTTTTTTGCAAGGCTCTTGGCAATAAACCATTCTACTACTATGTGGAAAGGTTTGGTGTATGTTTCCAGAGACACCTAGAACAAACTGAGGCTGACATAGCTCTTTTAATTCTACACTAATATCCCTATACTGTATATTCTACACTAATCTCTCTCTCTCTCTCTCTCTCTCTCTCTCTGTGTGTGTGTGTGTGTGTGTGTGTAAATTTTCCCAGACGTTAAACATTTAATTACCTTGCCAACATCTTTCCTTTTGTGGAAAGTGATTTGCAAGTGATTTGCTTGCAAAAGGTCCCAGGTTCCATCTCTGGCATCTTCAGGTATGGTTGGCAAAGACTCCCACCTGAATCCCTGGAGAGCCACTGCCAGTAAACATAGACAGTAGTGAGCTGAATGGACGGACCAATGTTCATACTTGGTACAAGCCAGCTTCCTATGTTCTTTCCCCAAGATTCCCCTTCCAGCCTTGGCTGCCTACTGTCAATCATCCTCCTTAATGTGAATTTGTTCTTTTGCATTCGTTTTAAGTTGGAATGACCTTTGTGGTGAATGGGGGGGGGGGGAAGGAAGGCTCGGGGATGGCTTCTCCCCATCACGCTATCTTCAGATGAAACATGGCAGGCTTGTAAATGGATGCTGTTTACACAGGGGTACGGAAAACTTAAGAAATGTTTCTACAAAAGGGAAAGAACTGTTTACACAGGCCTTTGAAAAGTGTGACATATTGCTCTAGTTCCAGCACTAAAAAGCTAAACACTCTTACAGGCATTTGAAGTTCTCTGGCTGAAGCAACAGGGTTGGGCTCCGATTTAGATATTGCTTGTGCGTGTAACTAATTGCAATATATTCCCCCAGTTGTGGGAGAGGAGAAGGCTCTTGCTCATAGGTTCTCCCTTGGGAATTGAATATTTGGCTCCCCGCCAGTTCTGTACAATGTCCACACTGACTATTTGAATTCCCAGACTCTATTTAACAAGTTTCTAAATAAATAAACTCATTGTCTGTCTGTGTTTAAAAATTATTTCACCTCTTTTGTAAAAATAAAAAAAATTAGAAAAGTGACGGAGTCCTATTACACTGGCTTTGCCGCCTGGCTTTTTCTTCCAGGCTCTTTCTAAACAAAGAGAATCGCAGCAGATATACACTTAAACCCAACCTGTAACTGCATAGGGTGGGAAGTGAAGAGAGGGATGGGCAGTGTGTGGCTGTCAGATGCATATCTAGTCAGAGCTAACACCAGAGACAGGTTCAGAAAGTCAGTTAAATATTAATCCTTTGGAAAAGGAGACCTGTGTGCCTGCCATCTCTCTGGCATGACCCTGCAGATAACTGAACAAGAAGCAGGCCCTGTGGGCAGTGTTCATTCCTATTGCCATAAATGGTGATTGGTGTCCATTTCACTCTTGTTGTTTCAAGCTCAGGAGTTGCTGATACGAAGTGGGAATGCTGAGGTTGTTACCAGAGTCAGCGTAATTCTTTTCTCAAAACCAGCCTCTCAAAACTATTTGATCGGAACAGTCAGGCTGCAATGGGGTGGGGGAATCACAGGTTCCGGTGGCCAAAAGCGCCCCTTCAGATCTACCTCTCCAAATGGCCCTTGGGACTCTTCCTGGGCCATGCCCATTCCCAGGCTACACACCCCTGAATGGCCCTGCTCTGGATTATCTGCAATTGTCCCCCCCCCCCCCATGGCTGGGATGGGTCCTTGAAAGCTTGCTTGCCTGGATGGAAGATGGAGAGATGTTTGTGTGGTGTGTGCAGTGTCCTAACGTGGGTTGCCAGCACCCAGGACAAGGCAAGTATTGCACCCCCTAACATACGGTTAGGGCCAGGCATGCACTGCATGACAGTATTAGAAGAGGCATTCTGTCATGTGTGAGAGAAGGGGAAAAACACTTAAAAAAAACAACAACAACAGAGAGAAAAGACTGCCTGCTGTGATGCCATGCATGGATGAAACACACCAGCCATCCTTCTAAACAAATGGCAGGTAACCGTTAAAAGAGGCACTCCTTCTTCTAAAACTTCACCTGAGTAGCAGTGTGTGAGTATATTATGTTTGTGGTGGCAGGAAAGATATCAGCAGCAGTGGGGCAGAGGTCCCACAGCATCCAAGATACTCAAGGCCCTGGTCCAGTGTACTCAAGAGAGGGAGTGTTTTATGGATCACAACAGGAATGATTCCAGCGGCAACAGCGAGCGCAGACAGACATGCTGCTCTTCCTTCTTCCTTAAAAAACAACACACCACTTTGTGAGTAAATTGGCTTGAAATCTTGGTTTCAGAATGACCATAAAATATTGCAGCACTGTGTTCCTATTATAATGTTCTAAAAACTATGGCTGATGCCCTTTATAAACAAACAAAACTAGCTAATCAAGTCAGTTTTCTTCAGTCAGTCAAGTAATAAATGTAATCTTCATTCATTTGCAGATTACCAAAGTAATAGTTTTGAAGTAAACCCCACCAGAAAAAAAACTTTGTTAAGTCAATTAAAAAGTTTAAAAAACAAAAAACAAAACAAAAACAGATTGGTCAAATAGATGAATGAGTTAAAAGTTTTAGTTCTATTCAAAAGAAAGGAGATCCCCTCCCCTTCAGGATGAGTACTTTAATTTATATGCATTCATATTCATAATGAATTAAAAGCAATTTGTTAAGATTTATTGCGCTGTGTGAAATCCCAACATATCACTGGGAAGTTCTCCTGTGCAAACTCCATCCACTGAAACTTCAGTTGTCTATGGTGCAATCCTATGTGTGCTAATTTGCAAAATGGCCAGGACTTTAAACACAAGAGTCACTGCAGTAATTATAATAGTGATGACAATAACTCCACAAAATAACTGTCCAACTCATTGTATTTTATATTCAACAAGTTTATTAACTGCTACTTCTAAGCACACCATGGAAAGGCTTTGTATATATTTCCTTTCTGAACAATAAATATGAAGTGGGACAGGGAGAGGTCATGTTGGAAGACAGACTCAGCTGTAGTAACAAACTGTTCTTTCTCTTAATTGTGTTTCTGGTCAGTACATTGTGATGTGAAAGAGGTTACTTTTGATATGCTGCATTCTATGCAAGTGCAGGCTGTGATGTTGGTTGCAGAATCCTGTTTCCTGAGAAATGTGATGCATTTTTCAAAGTGCATAAAATGTACACAGCCTTGCACAATGGGCAGTGAAATTTTAGTAATTAGATGGGCTGCTGAAAAATATATTCAGTGGTCACAAGATAAGGGTTCAAACCCAAACTAGATGTAACAGTGATATTGATGAATCCTTATAAAGCAGGCTTCCTCAACCTCTGCCCTCCAGATGTTTTTGGCCTACAACTCCCATGATCCCTAGCTAGCAGGACCAGTGTTGAGGGATGATGGGAATTGTAGTCTCAAAACATCTGGAGGGCCAAGGTTGAGGAAGCCTGCTATAAAACAAGTGATTGGACAATTCAATGCTCAGTAATGGTGGTTAAAGATCCCCTTTTGAGCTTCTTCCTCACATCTATTTTTATTTCATTTTATTTATGTATTATATTTCTATCCCACGTTTCATCAGAAGAGTTCAAGTAATGCACATGCTTCTTTCCCTCCTCACTGTATTCTCACAGCAACCCTGTGAGATTGGTTAGGCTGACAGACAAGGATAATCTCATGAGCTTCATGGCTGAATGGGGATTTGCACTAGGTCTCCTAGGTCCTAGTCAAACACTCTATGCCACATTGATGTCTCACGGTAGAGGCTACTTCTGTTCTCAGAGTCCAACTGAAAGAAAAACAGGGGGAGAGAGGCAGTGAGTGCTGGTGTCGAAGGAAAGTGCCGGTCAATTCTGTGTCCAGGGCAGCTGACTACCAGCTCCATCTGGTATGCAGGCTGAGACCCTACCTGCCCACAGACTGTCTCGCTAGAGTGGTGCATGCTCTAGTTATCTCCCGCTTGGACTACTGCAGTGCACTCTACGTGGGGCTACCTTTGAAGGTGACCCAGAAAGTACAACTGATCCAGAATGAGGCAGCTAGACTGGTGACTGGGAGTGGCTGCTGAGACCATATAACACCGGTCCTGAAAGACCTACATTGGCTCCCAGTAAGTTTCTGAGCACCTTTAAAGCCCTAAATGGCCTCGGCCCAGTATACCTGAAGGAGAGTCTCCACCCCCATTGATCAGCCCGGACACTGAGGTCCAGCTCCAAGGGCCTCCTGGCGGCTCCCTCACTGCAAGAAGTGAGGTTACAGGGAACCAGGTATAGGGCCTTCTCGGTAGTGGCACCTGCCATCAGATGTCAAGGAAATAAACAGCTATCTGACTTTTAGAAGACATCTGAAGGCAGCCCTGTTTAGGGAAGTTTTCAATGTTTGATGTTTTGTTGTGTTTTTAATATTCTGTTGGGAGCCGCCCAGAGTGACTGAGGAAACCCAGCCAGATGGGCGGGATATAAAAAATGAATTTTTCTTATTCTTATAAGGGGAAATACTCAGTAACGCCCCCCACTACCCAATATAGGGTTTAAGTCACATACACACTCATTATGGGATTTGGCGATGATCTGATTCTGCAATATGTATCTGCTGTCATCCTAATTTATTTTGTCTTCTACATCCTCTTTTGCGTCTTCTTTTTTTGCTTCTTCGCTGTTCACCCACACACCCATGTTTACTGAATGTATTAAGGGGGACCACACTTCCTGGCCTCTCTACCACCGTTGTCTGCATGTTCAGTGCAGCATCTTAAAAGAAAAGCATACAAGCTACAACTGCATAGGTTCCTCCTCTCAAAAGTTGCACCAAATGCATGGATGCCAGTGAGTTCCAAATTTAGAAAACTAATGACCTAGCTGTGTTCTAAGCCAGTAAGTAATGTGTACATAGCCAAATTGATTAAAACACAGCCCAGCACAAGTTGAATTTGCTTAGAGCAGCAAAGGAGCCTGCCCTCCATCACTTTGCATTGTTGGTGAGGACAACAGAGGGTTTAAGGACTCCTTTCTCTGATGCAGCTTAGATTGCCATAATCAACTAGTTGCAAATTCTGCCCTACCCAAAACCAAAAGGCAATTCCTCCACTTCATATCATACATAAACCAAAGCTATTACGGCTCTATTTAATTCTAATTTTTTGGGAAGGAGATATTATTTCCATTGAACTGGTTTCCAGAGCTTTAGCGTAAATTCTAAACCTTCTCAATGACTGGAAAACCATGACAAATCATATTTATGACGGGAATAAAACCAACCTTTCATTTTATAGCTTCATAACATAATCTTGCATCCCACAAAACAGCATATCAGTACGATGCCGAGTGCCAATTTTTGATTGTAATCGGTTGTAAACCAAAAGGGAGAGAGCTTTGCAAAGTGGTTGCTTTGGGTGAATGAGTCTCCAATTATGCATAGCATTTCAAAATATTTAGTTTTCCCACTTTAATTGCAGAGAAGTTGACAGGAGTGTGGAACATTAGAATATCTGGTCGTTTTGTCTACTATTGATTATTACTTTGCTAATGTGCTGAGCATTAAACATAAAACAGTAGAATAAAAAGTCACTGAACATTCTTTTTTGTTTATAAACCATAAACCTAATCCATAGAGTGCAATAATTTATAGGCATATGTTCCAGTTTTAGTACAAAAATATTTGGTACAAGATGATGGAAAATGTAAAGCAAATAAATATATAGCATACTTCAGGGCTGTGGGCAATCTCTGCCTGCCAACAGTCCAAATTCTTTATCAAAGAAACACAGATCCTGTGACCAGAATGAATTATTCAAATTAAACATAATCATCACATACATTTATTTAATTTGAATAGTTTATTCTGTTTTGATTTTTTTTCCAGAGTTTTTTGGGGCACTTGGCCATGGAACAGGATAACAGAAGGGAATGGAGTAGTGGAGGGGCACAGATAAATATACTGTATTATGGAGCATCCTCACACTGAGTCAGACCACTGGTCCTTCGAGCCCAGGCTTTCCCCACCTGAAGCCCTTGGAATGCAATTCCCATCATTCCTGATGCTGCCTGGCAGTGGCGTAGCGTGGGGGGTGCAGGGGGGGCCGGCCGCACCGGGCGCAACATCTGCGGTTAGGGCAAATCCATGGGTTAGGGGGTGCAAATCCACAGGTTAGGGGGCGCAAATCCACAGGTTAGGGGGCGCAAATTACTTGCCTTGCCCCGGGTGCTGACAACCCATGCTACGCCGCTGCTGCCTGGGGCTGATGGGAATTGGAGTCTGACATCATCTGGATGGCTCTAGAAGTCTGATAGGTAGCAATTTTTAGTCTGTTCAGCAAAAAGAATAAGAGTCTTATGCAGGTGCAGCTATGACCTGTAGGCACTAGAGCTTGGGCCTTTTCAGTTATGACCCCTCATTTTGCAGAACTCCCTTACTGACCTCTGAGTTATGGCTTCCAAACAGGCTCTGAAAACACGTCTATTTCAGACTGTGATTAGCTGAGATGCTTTCTCTTTAGGCTGGCCTTGGATTATTTTCTACTGGTGGGGATTTTCTATTGTATTTAAAGAAGTGAGCCATTAAAGGTTTGATAGATTTTGGGGTGGCTAGACTTGTACACTCTTGTTTTCAACTATGGTATTTTATTGCAATTGTGTTTATAGTTTTACTATTTATTTATTACATTTGTATACTACCTTTTTCTTCTAAGGAGCTCAAGGTGCTTCACATGGTTCTCCTCCTCATTTCATCCTCACAACAAGCCTGTGAGGTAGGTTAGGCTAAGAGATTCTGACTGAGCTTCATGGCTAAGTGGGGTGATGTTAACCCTGGCCTTCCAGGCCATAGTCCACTACTCTAACCACTGCAGCTTGCTGGCTTTTTGCCAACTGCTAAAGTAAATCTGCAAAGCATCCAGTATGTTTTCTGGCATTGCACGTGATTAGTGTGACTTCCATGGCAGCTCCTTCGACACCAAAAATCCCAAGAAGTGTTTCACAAAGAGAAATGCAGTTTCCAGCCACCTTTCAAGCCAATTTTTCCTCCCCTCTTTTGCCCCTTTGGCTACAAAGAGATTGGAACCACCAAAATGATGGCTTAATTCATCAAAAAAGTGCAATTAAAGGGAAATGATAGAAAGTGACCACATCAAGGTGGAACTGCAAGAAGGTTTCGAGTGGAAAGAAGAAAGTTAATCACTTGGGTAAAAAATACAATTAAACTTAAAATGATTACATTAAGAAAAGCACCTTAAAAGCACTGCAGGTGCCCAGGCCAATTTTTATTAGATGTGTTGCAGAGGTTCCGCCCCCCGCCCTCCCTGTAGATTAATCTTCATCTTTATTGAATTAATACCCTTCCACTCACATTCTGTTCCCTGCCTTTTAAGTCTCTTCTCCTCCCAACTTGCTAACCTAATTGCATGCAGTGAAGTGTTAGGATGCCCTGTTACCATTTTCCTGCAGGATAGGGCACATTCCTTGGCTGTACCTGATACCTTCAGCCATAACTGGCTTGCTTTTATTTTGAACATTGCTCTGCTTCCAAGAATGAGGGACAGGGAGCATTGATCAAAACCAACCAGGCATAATGGGAACTGACATTATGCAAGTTTCCCTGCCGAGATTTGCCAACCACAAACTGCAGCGGCCAAACCTCTGCTAATTCCGGGCCTGGCCACTTTTGAGCAGCAACAGCCAACCCTATCAAACACTGTGGTGGTGAAATTATGAGCTAAAGCAGGGATGGTAAGCTTTTCTTTCCTTTGTGTGGGGGGGAGGGCTCCCTTTGCTTTTCTAAATAATGGTCTGGGGAGGGGGTGGAAGTGGTGTCTTTTTTTTTTTTTGCCACATTCTAAACCCTGGGGCTTCCTATTGGTGCCATCTAGCAGCTTAAATATTAGTTATTTAATGTATTTATTACATTTATATCCCGCCTTTCCTCCAATGAGCTTGAGGTGGCATATGTTGTTCTCATCCCCACTCCTCATTTTATTCTCACAACACCCCTGGAAGGCTGAGAGACTATGACCAGCCCAAGGTCACTCAGAGAGCTTCATAGCTGAACAGGAACTTGAACCCTGGTCTCCCAGGTCCTTATCCAATACTCTGACCATTACACTACATATGGAGCATATAGACTGCATACAAAGAGCTAAATGTCCGTGTATTTATTTATTTAACGTGGTGTGGGGCGTGTGTACGATGGTTGGTTTTTGTTTTTGTTTTCAGTTTGAAGCTCACAGTTCTTTAGAAAACCTTCCAGGGGCCATATGCCAGTGGTGGGCAGGGCTAGAAGCAAAAGTGGGTGGAACTGCAAGTATTAATTTATTCACACACCCATCAGTATCCACCATCCAAGCAAGCGAGAAGCATGTTCAGAGTTAAAGGACAGGTTTTAGCTTGGCAAAGACACTCAAGGGAGGGTAATAGGGAGGACTGATGAAGTATGTGGCCTCGAGAGAAGGGGTGTGGCATGGGGAGAGTCCTGAGGGCCAGAGAGAAAGCTTGGAGGGCCACATTCAGATCCAGATCACAAGGTTCCCTATTCCTGATATGTGTGTGTATATCTATACAGTAACTATATCATCTATATCTATATCTCTCACATACGTATACATAGATGTACTCCACTACCACTTTTCTAGTACAGTGGTACCTCTGGTTGCGGACAGGATCCTTTCCAGAGGTCCGATTGGATCCCGAGGTTTCCGCAACCTGAGGACCGCTTCTGCACATGCGCGTGTGGCAAAACCCAATAAAATAATTCTGGGTTTGCTGCGCATGCACCCCGAAGTATATGTAACCAGAGGATTACGTAAATGGAGGTACGACTGTATAAGCTGCCTCCAGATCCGGCCCTGCAATTAGGTAGAGTGAGGCAGCCACCTCAGGCAGCTGGTTTTTTTTTAATTGTAATTATAAGATGGATATATACAGTATACACCCACCCACTCACTCACCCACCCACCCAATGAACAGGGTGTCTTAAAGGCCTTTCAGATTACAGGACGAGGAGGCATGGAACCAGTTCCAGGCCTTTGGCAGCTGAGTATGAGTGTCATGAAAAGGCATCAAACTTTTATTTGTTTGCTTTTTAATTATTGTTATTATTACTATTTTACTATCAAGGAAGGGGAGAGGTGCTTGTGAGACTTCTGGTCCCAGGTGCCAAAATAACTTGACAAGGCCTCGAGTACTGTGGGGCCTTGGCTTAAGGTGTGTGTTTTCATTCGCTACTTTTGCTTTTGGAAAATGTCTTCAGTTGGTCCTGGCAGCCTCTGAAAGTGGTATACAGAACTAGTATACAAGGAGAACATCAGTTATAAATGCATAAATGCATACAATAAAAAGGCTACTAATGGTGGGCGGTGGAGAGAACTGCTATAAAAGCCAAATAGGTGTAAATAGGTTAAAATATAGGGTTGGATTTAGACAGCTTGGGGGCAGAACTCTACCCATGGGACCCATTCACTGGAAGAAGTAGGGGAGGTGATTTTTATTTTATTTTATTTTATTTCCCCCTTCTCCTTCCTTGTATTACTATTGTTTATTTCATTTGTGAATCGCTTCTGATGAAGCATTTCAAAGTAATTTCACAATGCAATAAAAGTACCGGTAATTTACAAAGACAATTTCAAAACGAAAATAATTTGAAATAAATTCAGATATCTATATCCTCCCACCCAAGATGCTCCTGACCCTCCAGAACAGTGGGGCAGGTAGTGCTGGGGACTGCAGAGGGAAAGAGGAATTTGTGAATAATCTCTCCTTTGGGATCTTCCAATGGATCTTGCTGCCTTCAGTGAAAGCAGAGAGTGCTTCCCTTTGTGGAACATATTGAGGTTGAGTGCATAAGAAGGTCTTCATCTGGCATAGGAAGCCTAATGAAGCCAGGGCTACGCAAGTCTCCCTTTGGATCATGGTATTTCAGTTCTGGATTCTCCTCCCTTTCTTCCAATGAGCTCAAGGAGGCATGCATGCCCCCTCCTGCTTTCATCTTCACAACCACCTTGTGAGGGTAGGTTAGGCTGAGAGAAAATGAGTGGCACAAAGTTCCGCAGTGTCCTTCATAGAGCCATGTGTGAATTTGAACCTGGGTTTCCCCAGTCCTGGCCTGACACGTTTAAACCACACTGGTACGCTGCAAAGGTTAGGGTGCCACCACAGGGAAGGTCCCGGCTTTTCCTCAGATGGTGGAGGGGATTGGCAGAAAGGCCTTTGATATACACGTGCTGACAAGAAGACGGCTCCTTCTCTCAGGCTACGCTGGATAAAAGCTGGGCTTCTGGGAGAGAAGCTGCTTCTCAGCATTTATAATGAATGCATTGGGCTGAGGTAATCTAGGTTGACTTTGCTTCAAGGCCGGAGGAGGAGGGAGTGAGGCCTGAAGAGTGAGGGAGTGAGGCCTGAAGCGCTTTCAGCTGTGTGGAAAAAGTAGGCCCTTCAAGGTACTAAGAAGCTTCTAGATGCCTTCTGGCTGGTTCAGGGGATTCATCCCAGTGGCTATGCTTTTTTACTCCAAAGCTGGCCCATTTTTTGTGCCTCTTGTTTTTCTTTCACACACCCTGTCTCTTCACGACACCTGGGACACTACGGATTGTAGATGATCGATTCAAAGCTCCATGGTATGTACAGGATGAGGTGGCTTTGCTAATTTTAATTTGATTTATAATTCCCAGCTATGTTGATAATTGGAATATCTGTACTTTTTAATGTGTATTTTGGGTTCTGTTTTATGCTCTTAAGTTCCCCTCTTTTTATTTATTTATTTCTTAATAAGTCTACAGAATTGGGGTCTGTTTATTTGGGTAAAGCCTTGGTACTGAATCCAGTTCCTAACCTCTTGGTTGCTTACTATTGTGTAAGTGGTAAACCTGAGGCTCAGGGCGCAGAGAAACCCGTTTCTAGCTCTTTTTTTCTTTTGAATCTTAGGGGCGTCCTTGCAGGGTTGGTGTTAGATCCTGAATAGTAGTCCTGGCTGTAACACCAGAGTCTGGGCCCAGGATTTTGAGGAGCCAGTCCTTGACACAACCTTATTTTTCTACATCCCTCTGCTGGGTTTCCTATCTCAATATGTTACAATTTGAAAAGCATGGTTCTTTTCCTTATGAGTGGACCTAATAAACAATATTTGTTTTGCTTAAAAACTTTAAATAATTTCTCCTTCAGTTAAATTAATTTAGGACTACTAAGGCTAAGGGAAACTGCTTCAGGACTACCAGTTTTCTATCTCTCAGAAACCAAAATTACCGGTAGTCATATTATTATTACTATTTCTGAATTTATATGGCACTTAGTGCCCAGATGGTTTCTAAGGAGTTTTCAAAACATGGAAACCAATTACACATTGTACAACATTATGCCAATGTAACATGGGAAGGGAAGCCGAGGGCAGCTGCCTCATTTATTTATTTTTTAATTCAAAATTGGGAGACCAGCGTGCAGGAAGAAATAACCTTTCTCCCTTGTACCAGGATGGGGACTACCCATGGCTGCTTTTTGTCAGCAAAGAGAAGTGACCAGCCAAAGCGTGGTTTTGAACCAACTGCCTAAAAAGACATCTAGTTTGAACTCAAATCCAAAGATAAGAAATGCTTCTTGAGGTAAAGAAAAGCTGATGACTGCATTATTCATTGTAACCCATTTTTGTTATACATGAAGCTCATACTCCCTGTGCCAACCTATTACTAAACTGGTGAAGACAGATCATGGCTGTTGTATGATATGTAGCAAACAACAGAAATCTTAATTTTATAATTAACCAGCAGCCTCTTGTCTGGCGTTGCTCAGGAATTCTATGAAATAAAAAATCAGTATACAGCTTTGAAATAAGTGGTTAAAATTATTGCAGTTTTAAAGGGTTCTGTCCACAACCTTGATTCAACATGGTGTCCAGTGGCATCCAAACATAGACAAAAACTTGGTCCTTGATCTTAGGAACAAAATTTGGTTATAGCATTTTAAAAAGTGGCCAAATGCCTAGCAAAAAACTGTCTGAGATCCTTAAGTGGAGATGTCAAGGACAGGACCTGTGTTTGATATGCACGTATGCCAGAATCAAGGTTGATCTCCTTCTTGAGTTGGAAAAGTTGGAAGGAAAAACAGCATATGGAAATAAGCTGGTTTGTTTGCTTGTTTAAATATGATTTTGGGATTCTGCCTTTGAATTACTGCCTCTTGAGACTTAGGCGGAACACAGATTTTGTTGCTCCCACCAATGCCTTTGTCAACTCACTGTTCACCACTTCTCCTCCTACATCTCTGTCACAGGACTGAGTGACAGATCTCTTACTCTCATTTTCTCTTCCTGACCCTAAGGATGCTCTCTGATTCTTTCCACTTCACTGCCAAAGGTTGATAGCATTATTCATTTCTCTTGGGGGGGGGGGGGGCGGGATGTCGTATAGATTGACACAGGTCAGTGGTGATGGTTGGTGCATTCGCTTACAATGTCAGTCAGTGGTGGAGACTTTAATTATAACCCAGCATTTGGGGTGTCCCCAAAAGTAAGACTGTCACTGAACTTTTAAAGCTTAGCACTGGGGTTCCTAAACTGGTCCATGGAGTATCAGTGGTCTGCAAGCTTCATTCAGGTGGTCTATGGCATGTCTGTTGATTTGTGGTTGAAAATGGTAGCAGCACATCAATTGCATTAAATATTCATATATATTTTTAATTGCTTCTTTAATTTCTTATACTGTATTTTATTGTATTTCAATTTGAATTCTATGGAATACAATAAAACACATTATATAAGAAATAAAATAAATGGTAAAAAAGACAATTAAAATCATACGGCGTATTGCACAGCACGTTAATTGCTACAACTGGCAAGAAAAGCATTAAGCGTTCTGTCAAGATTCTCAGCAGTTTCCAAGTGGTCGCTAGGAAGAAATGTTTGGGAACCACTGGCTTAGTAGAATCGTAGAGTTCAGGTGATTTGCGTGTACTGAACTGGTACCTAATATTGGAGCTTACCTGCTAAGTTTTCCTAAAGGCATTTGCTGTGTTTGTTCTTGTTGTTCTGCCTATTTGGCTGACATGATACTTTTCTGTCTGGAGGACCGAGTTTTATAATTTTGTCAGATTGTGTACTGTATTTTTGAACTCTGAACCTGTTATTATTATTATGCAAATTATTGTTTTATTTTGTGAGAGAGGCATTGGGTACTATATAAAAACTATGATCTCTAAATATGCTAGATAGGTTTTGAAGTTAATATTTCAAAAATTCTGTGAAAACATTCTACCCCAAAGGCATCGGAAGAAGCTTTTAAATTTAACAAGCTAATGGTCAAAAAGTGAATCTCTGCTTCAAACAGAAATACGGAAGTTGTTTTTCTCCATACGTTGTCAGTCTAGCCAGCATGGCCAATGGCCAGGGATGAAGGAAAATGTACTGTAGGTCAACATCATCTTGGGGATTACAGATCCCTCAGTCGTTGGCTTAAAAAAAATAAAGCAAAACACAAAACATTCCCTCTGTCAAATGTTCTAGCCCAGAGAGTTTTAGAGAATTCATACTGTGCTTTTCCTCTTCTGAAAAGCGGGGTATACTTCATTTTCTCTTTATCATATTCTCTGCTGCATTTTTTAAGGTGAAATATTTTGAGCATTAGCCATCAATAGCAGAGTACTGTATAAACAGGGATATTATTTTGGCTATGGTGTCCTGATGTGATCTCTGCTTTTTCCCATCCTCCCTCTGACATATTTGCCTGCAGCAAGGAACTCAACATATTTCTCTGCAGGGAAGAGCTCAACTTGTGATGTCAACCTGCTAAACACGCAGTGCATGTATGTTAAAGACATGCCATTTGACCTCTGACCTGCCAGTGGCTTGTCATTTGAAATTTCAATTGCAAATTGTGTGTTTGTTTAATGCTTTCTCTTATAAACACAAATTAATTTACGAGGTCTCTCCCCGTTTGCTAATGACACTTGTTCAAGAGTGGCTTACATTACCAATCATTAGAAGGAAGCCATTAGTTTCCTCTCTTTTAATATTACATAAGAAGATAAATCCTTGCCCAGTTCAGCAGCTGAAGGCAGACTCTGATTTAGATTTGTGGAGGCCCTTGTTACCTTGCCAGTTTGGGCCCTCAATTACTGTGCCCCATCTACATGCTGGAACAGAGTGTGAGTGAGACTAAAATACACACATAAATTCAAATTTTGAATTCTTACAGTTTGGTACGGCAGCTAAACTTTTTGTTTTGGTTCAAAAACTGCAAAAAATAAAATCATTTACTAAAATGGCTCCCCCTCCCCTTAGAATAATATTCTTTTGTTCCCTGACTATGTTTTCATCTTGCCTTTTCTCTATGGAGGTCAAGCTGGTTGCAAGAGCTTCCACCCTCTTCATGTCTTCAAGACCCCAGGAGTTCTCTTGTCTTCAGAAAACACCTGGTGAGCTGTTCACTGGGATTCATAGCCCTTCTGAGGTCTGTTCTGAAAATATCAGATTCCTCCCTTATCTAGTTCAATTGAACTCAGGGACCAAGTACCAACATAAACACAAAGGAAGTTTCCCCATCACCAGTTACAGGACACAGTTATATGGAGAAGCAGCCAGAAAAAAGCACATCATAATGAGACCATTATGTAGGAACATTGAACTAGATAGTATGGGGCAGTCCTGTGCCCCTTATGATGTAGATAGAGTTCTGTAGCTACTATGCTGTGCAAGCTTTATGGGCATGTTTAAATTTAATTTGTAAATTTAAATATTAAAAGTGTTCTTGAACATTTTTCAGATGATAAAAGTAGCGTAAAATCAATATAGGAACCAAATACATCATGCAGAAAAGAAGATACTATATATTAAATGTGTGGGTCCCTTTTTGGACTCAAATCATATTTTTTCATTGGGTATTGGACAAAATTAACACATTCACAATGCAACCCTATACCTGCCTTCTCAGAAGCAAGTCTCATTGAGTTCAGTCCTACTTGCCTACACTGACCTAGGAGTAAACCCTATTGATCTCCAATAGGACTTAATTCTGAGCAGATATTTAGAGGATTGCAGTGCTATTGACAAGTGATGGAAACTGAAAATGGCCAACCCAGCCAAAGCTTGGAAACCATCCTTAATGCAGGCTCTTCCTTGTACAAACTGGCTTGTGTTTTATATCCTTAGACTCGATGGGCTTTTTAAGCTGCCAGTGAATTGCTTTACAAAAATACATTAGCATGGTTTAAAAGGTTGTGGTTTTTTCTGTTCCCTCCCCTCCCTGACTGTCGTAACTCTTGGCAAGATAAACGTAAAAGGGTTAATTGATCAGACCTTTTAAAAGGTGGCATAAGCACTCGCTAGCATCAGCAATTTTAAGAATGCATTTCACCACAAACAACAACTGGACCTAGATAAGCTTCTTCTATGCAATGACTAAAGTTATTGGGCATAGTTGTAAGAACAGGAAGCTGCTTTATACTGAGTCAGATCACTAGGTCCATGTAGCCCAGTATTGTTCATACTGACTGGCAGTGGGTCTCAAAGGCAGGGCGTCCTTGTCAGCCCTACCTGGATATTCCAGGGATTGAATCTGGTATCACCAGCATGCAAAGCAAATGTTCTTTATACTGAGTCAGATCACTGGGTCCTTGTATTGTTCACACTGACTGGCAGTGAGTCTCAAAGACGGAGTCCTTATCAGCCCTACCTGGATATTCCAGGGATTGAATCTGGTATCACCAGCATGCAAAGCAAATGTTCTTTATACGGAGTCAGATCACTGGGTCCTTGTATTGTTCACACTGACTGGCAGTGAGTCTCAAAGATAGGGAGTCCTTGTTAGCCCTACCTTGATATCCCAGGGATTGAATCTGGAATCACCAGCATGCAAAGCAAATGTTCTGCCACTGAGTTTTAGCCCTTTCTGGAGAAAGTCAGACATGCTGCCTAAATCCCACTGAGACTGAACCATATTGCTGTTATCCTAGGCATGTCCCATTATTTTAAGTGGGACTGGATCACCTCTAATTCCCTTGGGATTTTGCCCAACATTCGTTCAGGAGTGACAAAAGAAAGTTCTTTGTCACAGAATGCTTAATTTATAGAATTTTTCTGCCATAACTTGTGGTGATGGCTACTTGTTTAAATGGGGATTAGACAAGCTCAGGAAGGATCAGACCACCTTGGCTATTGGTCAAGATGGCTATATGGGATCAGAACATCTGGGATCAGAGGCAGAATGCCTTTGAATGCCTCTGACTATAGATCAAAAGAGATCCACAGTCTGCTTCTGGACTTCACAAAAGCATTCAGATGGCTATTATAGGAAGCAGGGTGCTGGACTTGGTAGGCATGGAAGCTCAGGATACTGCCTTAGGACTGTCTACACTAACTGGCAGCAACTCTCCACAGTTTTGAACAGCAGTCTCTCACAGCCCTAGCAGGAGATGCTGCGAACTGAAATTTGGACATTCTGCATGCAGAGCAGATGCTTTGCTACTGAGCTATAATCCTGTCCCCTAACCGAAACCCACAGACCTTCTGACCAGTCTCTTCTTACATTCCTGTGGACAAGTTACTGATTTGACAAGTAGTACTGAAATGGGGGCTTGACAGATTGATTGCTCAAATCAAATAATCAATCACATAGTAAAGTATAGATTTTAAATAGGATCCTATTTAGCCAATTAACTGCCAGTTCTTTGCTTGATTGACTAGTTAAGCACAATACAAATCTTACGTGATTGTGGTAACAAACGGACAGGTTTGAAAGAACCTGCAAGTCATTCTACATGCCCAGTGGGGCTTTGGGCTTGTATTTGCCAAACAGCAACCCTACTTACCATATGGCAAAATGGGTTGGAAACTGGGGAGACTCTCAAAAGCAGTTTGTGATACAACATTGGGGTGTGTGTCTGCATACCAAAGATCAAGGGAGGGGAGAGTTAAAAACTTCTCTGCTGGAATGCTTAAGCTTTTTGGATCCCAAGTTAATGAATGAAGAGCGCACTTTCTCCTAAACCTGTGGTGTATGGCAGGTACATGGCTTAGTGTAAATGCGAAAGGAAACACTTTATGTATGGAACACATTACAGTACTCATACACTGTGTGAAGACACACAGAAAGTAAAGGGAGCTGTGTTGGCCCCTTAAAAAAGGATCCTCAAATTCTGAGTTAGGGTAAATCCATTATTAGAGCAACCAAAGTGCCACAAAATAATGCACAAACTTTCTAGTTCTCCAGAACTCTTAATCCGGCATTTTATCTGCTCTCACCATTAAATACTTGTACTGTATGAGCATAAAAGTCTTACATTGTTTCCAGAAGAAGTCTGAGTTTGGGCATTGAGGAACCTCAAATGGGGTTCCATAGGTGATTGATCAAATAGGTCATGATGGTGGTATAGAAGAGAAGAAGGCCTCTTAAGGATATTGGATTTGTCAGGGTATGGCTCTTGAATTATGCAAAACCTGCCTTTGCACATAAACCACCTATCATCATGATGGGCATATTGAAATAATGATGACCTGACCTAAACCCATGGTTACAGCTACACTGTATGTTTAAAGTACTTATACCACTGTAACAGTCATGGCTTCCCCCAAAGAATTCTGGGAACTGTAGTTTGTCATAGAGCTACAATTCTTAGTACCTTAAACAAACTGCAGTCCCCAGTATTCTTGGGGGGAAACCATGACTGTTAAAATGGCATAAGATTGATTTAAATGTATGATATGGATGTGATATTAAGCTGCACAGATCATTATTTAAATCAATATTTTTCCTCCTTCAAGATGGTTCTGTTTCCATTTCAAAAGCTGAGTTACATTTTGCCTTTTTTTGAGGTGGGGGGAACAGGTTACAAACTGCTTTTAGAAAGAAACGAAGATGGCATGTCCAGGACTTGAGCTTTATTCAGAAAAAGCCATGTACTTGTCAGAGTGTTACCTTGGTGAATCTCAAGTTGTTTTTTTACTTTCCCTAATTAAGCTCCCTTTAGAGATGGGCCCTCCAAGATGGGGAATACAGAGAGTGCTTGGCCTTCTTGTGTCTGGAATTGAATTCCTAAATTCCTCTCCTTGTCCCTACATCAAAGAGAAGTATATTGAGCTGTCTGAGGCACCAATTATGTTAACTGGGAGCTATTCAGAACCTTCCATTGTGATTTATTGCCAAGGAAAGAAGTTTTCAGACCCAAACGAGACAGGGAAGGCTGGCTCTTTGCCCAGTTATCAAAACTGATTGAGAGAAGGTATTAAAACAATGGGCAGATTAACATAGTCGATTAGCGTCCCAACATCTTTATCATTGTGACCTGGGCGCCTGTCAGCTCCAGAGTGAGGTGACCAACATGACTTAGATGTGTTGTCCATTAAAGGTCATCAGTGAAAATGGGATCAGATGGATCAGTCAAGGCTAAAGTTCACATTGTTGTGTACTGGCAATCATTAAGTGGTTTCAGTCAATAAGAGTCATTGGACCTAGAAGCATCTGCTATATAGAGAAATGGGGTTCATAAGAGGAATGGAAATGGCTTGGGAGAGAATGTGAATGGTAGGCATTGGTAGTTAGCAGCCCCTGGACCAAGCTATGCTCTTAATGCAGTGATGGAGAACCTGCTGTCTTCCAGATGTTGTTGGGGTACCTAACCTACCTCACGGGGATATTGCAAGGCTAAAGTGGATACCATCCATGCCAGCCTGAGCTCTTTGGAGGAAGGGTGAAACTCCCTCTTCTACATAGTAATTAAAGATGCAGGAGCTCTTTATATCTGAGTGCCCCAGCAGCATACCTCTCTTTTCTCGTATCAAGAAACATAAGAAGGGCCTTTACTCTCGCCAGAAGCTCGGCCTTGCCCTCGCTGGTTTTGGAAGGAGCATTTGGAAAAGTCCCGTATGCTCAGAGACTTTGCGCCTGCCCATTAGGGGAAATAGGAGGCCCCAAACATTTATTTTTTAGACATCCTTTTTATGAGGAGGTATGCAGAGATACCATTGACCCCCAGCTGGTGAGGCTTGCTGACCTTCCGGATAAGTCTAAACTCAATTTTCTCCTCTTAGACTTGGATGGTCGCCAGATTCTGCGTGCAGATTGGCAGGCACAGACCCCCCCCCCCCGAAACAAATTAGTTCACTAGGAAGACAGTCAAAGTCGGCCTCCAGGGTGTTAGGGCCAATTTGTATGGTAGCCCAAATTTTTAGGTCTTTATGTGTATATGCGATTATCTTAGATTTTAATCTTTAAGCTGTTGTTGTACACTGCTTTACATGTATATTTTATTCTTGTGAAAGCTTTTCGAGCTGGTCTTTGACCCTAATAAATTATGATGATGATGATATCTGGGTGCCTTATGAGTAGAAAGCTGCCTTACTCTAGGTCAGATTTATTGTCCCTTTAGCCCAGTGTTGTCTAATCCAGCCTTCCCCAACCCTGGTGCCTTCTAGAAGTTTTGAACTATAATTCCCACCAGTCCCAGCCAGTACGGCCAATGGTCAGGGATGATGGGAATGATAGTTCAACATCTCTGCAAGGCTGCAGATAGAGGAAGGCTGATTTTAATGGGAGATGCCAGGGATTGAACCTGGAACATTCTGGGTGCAAAGCAGGTGCTGCAGTCCTTCTATGCAGCTCATTGATTTTTCTGACTTGTGCCTCCCTCTCCTCCCAGGAACATTTGGGGTGTGTGTGTGAAAGAGAGTGCGAGCACTAGAGAGAGAGAAGATTCAGGACTGAGTGAAAAATGTCCAAAGAGTAATTTTTTATGTTATAAACTGAAATGCAAACCCGATGGAGAACTATGGAAATGAGCAGCCTTGCCTGATCCATGCTCTCTCCATATTCCTATGCTAGCGATAATGAAAAGTGCCTTCAGGGATAGGTTGGGCTTATCATTCATCAGTGACACAGTCTTAAGTGGGTAATAACTATGGGCTCTCATATCTAGAATGTATATAAATTTTAGCTTCTCGGTATATTTGCTGCCGACTCTCTTTAATTTATACAATTCCTTCCGCTTTAAACCTGTCAATTGATAGCATTCAATCAATGAGGCTGGCTGATAATAAGGGTAGGAAGAGCTCTCTAGTGGTTAGAACAGGTGCTGGAGAGAGTTGTGGTTGCAGCTGGAAGAGCAGCATTCAGTCACCATCTGCAGAACTGGGCTGCTTCAGAATACAGCAAACGTTCCTGAAAGGGAAAGCAGTTCCCGGTTGGTACCGGGTAGTTGCATCTGTCAGTTGCACCAGTTACTGGCCAGGACCATATCTGTGTAGGTATATTGCTACAGACTCTGTTTCAGGCAGATCTATATGCAACAGTGGATGGTAGGTTGCATATAGGGTAGCTGCTTACACATCCCTCCACAGTCACCAAAAACAAGGTCAAAAGAGGGCACTGATTTGCATGAAATCTGCACGCATTAATTAATGTCTTTCTATTTATTTTCATTATTTATTTTGAAGCATGTATAAACTGCTTGATATTTTAAAAATCTTAAGTGGTGTATGTACATTTCTTTCTTTAAAAAGAAAACCCAGTATCATTAAAAATATACAGCCCAATACTAATAAGCAGTATAAGAGAATATAAAATAGTTTTAAAAAGAAAAAAAGAAAAGATTACACAGTTCTTTCTACCATCTCAGGATTCTCCCAGTCCATTCCCACCTCATTCTGTTGCATGTTTATCCCAGTGCTCCCCCCACCCAAGGTGATTGGTGCTGAAATTGCTGACCATTTGATTGAGGCTATACGTAAATTTCCTGATGTAAGGTTGAGAACAGCACTTGAAAGTGCAGGACTGCCTGGGAGGGTGCAGAATAGGGGGAGTGCAACACTGGTAAGTCTTGCTTGATCTTGCAGTGGCTTTTGATGCCATGGACCATGGTATCCTCCTGAACCATCTCCATGAGCTGAGAGCTGGAGGCACTGTGGGTCTGTTTCTGCCTAACTATGGGGCCAGTCTTGGAAAGTAGCATGGGGTGATTGTTTTTTGGCTCCCTGACAGTTATGCCGTGGGGTCCAGTGCTGTTTAACAACTATATAAGTAATTGAGAATGGGTATTAATGAGATGGAGCACGGTGTCATCAGTTTACTGTTGATACTCAGCTCTGTTTCTCTCTTACATCTTAATTAGGTGTGGCCCTACAAGTCCTGGACTAATGCCAAGACACAGTGGTGGGCTGAATGAGGGCCAATAAGATGAATCCGAATCCTGATAAGATGGAGACCCTGTGGACAAATAGTTCCCATTTACAGGAGTTGGAGAGTATGCATGTTCTTGATAGTGTTTACTACGTCTGTGGTGCTTTTTGTCCTCTTTTGGTAATGCATTCCCTTTTTTGGTAAATGTGCAGCTGGCCAGTCTAGATCTTCACTTGTGTTGTGTAGGCTCAGCTCATATCTCTGCAAAGATCCTTGTACTGCAGACCTGTATGTCCAAGAGAAGAATTATCCTGAATAATAGACAAGGAAGTAAAGGAAGTAAATTTATGTAATGCCCTAGACAAGCCTCTCTGTGTGGCAACTTTGTCCTGGTTAATTTATGAACTTGCTTCATTAATATCAATGGACATATTTCTTGCACAAACCAGTACAGGCTCTGTGGCATCAATATCTCCTGCACGTTTTTCTACTAAACTTTTATTGTTTCTTGTGCTCCTGGCTCATCTCTTTAAATACCCCCCCCCCCCATTTCAATCACTTGAGAGCACCTTATTTGAGCAAAATAACTCCTCCAGAAAGGCCCTGGCTTGATCAATAAACAAGCATTGAGCAAAGATAAATAAACTTGAAACAGACATCATAATTAACCTGCTCCAGCAAGAACAAAATGAATTAGTGATGATTGAACGTTTGGCAAAGAAAAAAAAAGTTCCTTTGGCTCCAGCTCTGTGCAGTCTATTTCAATAGCTTGAGAATCTTTTGAAAACCCACTTGAAATGGCCAAGAGCTTGTGATGTTCAGTGATAGGAAGGAGAAAACAGGGCCTCCTTGCCAGACGAGAATGGGTGATGGCTTTTTGGAACTATGATGGAAATAAAGCTGTTGAAAGCTTTTAAAGATGCATACCGATGAAGCACAAAAGAAGGAAGGAAGATGACCGTCTTCAGCATCCCTGAACTTGCTTGAAAAAAAAATTATGATGCCCTTCTAAGAATAAGTTTCCCAGTTTTTGGCTTCAGGAAACTGGCCTGCATCAGCTTGGAGGCACAGCAAAAACAAACCAATTGTTTATTGGTATGTCTGCTGAACAGGTGCTGTTCCCATTTTCACAAGTACCGGCTATTGTTCTCTGGAAATGCACTGTCTTTATTTACTTTTTTGAATTGGGAAGGCCCAAAGTTGCAGAGTAAGAAAGGATAATTCTTTCAGACCCTTTCCTGGTGTTTCTGCAACAGGCAGGCAGCAAGATCCAAATAACTGTAAAACTAGTCCCATAGCCCCAATGGAGCTACTGATGATTTTCTAGAAAAGCAGCTCTCCCCCATACTCTAAGGGCGGAGAACCTCCGGTCCCAGGGAGTGAATGCTGCCCTTGCAGCGGTGGAGCATATGCCTGCGCTGCCCAGAGCGGGCGCACTCCTGAGGAGGGCAGGACGTGGGGCGCACTCCTGAGGGGTGCGGGGGTGCCTTCCCACGTGCCACAGTTCAGGGTAGGAGAGGGGCGGGAAAGCTGCTGCTCACTTTCCTCCTGCTCTCCGCAGCCGGGTCAGACATTACCCGGCATCGGAGTTGCTGTGGCTGGGTGTGCCTCGCCATGGCTGAGGATGGCTGCTCTCTGCCGCCGGGTCAGAAGAGCTGCTGTTGCCGGGCGTGAGGTGTGCTGCCCACTCACCTGCCATTTTGTCACCCCCCTCAGTCACGACACCCGGGGCGGATAGCGCCCACCAAACGCCTCTGGCCCTTTGGGCCTTTCTGTCTCCCCAAGCCACACCCCTCACTGGTCCTGCTTTGCATCCTGAGTGTTTTTGCCAGACTGGAATGCGCCTTGAATTCCAATAATGCCCTTGCTTCTCTGGTTGAAGGATCAGGAGGGGTGTGTGAATGTGTGTGTAGAAGCTTACTGTACATAAAGGTATAGGAATCTGGCAACCTGTACATGAGCTGGAGATTCCAAGGGAAAAGCACATGGCACAACCCCCTTGCATGAACTGAAATAACTATTTGGTCAGTGTAGCTCCATTAAGCGTGGACTTATGGGGGGGGGCAAACATCAGCAGAGGGTGAGTGGCAGATGGTGGGTGTGAACAGTGTTTGGCAGGTGCTACCAAGTCAAGTGTTGTGCTGGCTAGGCTTCACCAAGAATACCCCAGAGGCATTCTGGGAAATGAAAATGGGGGGAGGTAGCTGGAGTTTTGGCAAATGCAGCAATTTGCTCATTTATTTTGCTACGTTTATGTCTTGCCCTTCCTCCAGGGAGCTCAAGGTGGCATACATGGTTCTCCCCACTCAATTTAACCTCATAGCCACTGTTAGCCTGATAACTAGTGACTGGGCCCAAGGTGACCCAGGGTAAGTAAACACCAGCAGGGCAACAACAGCAGTGGTGATAGCAGGAGGGATGGAGGGAGAAAGGAGAGTTGTGTAGCTGCTCCTAAGATAAAAAACAAAGCAGGGAAACAGCAGCAGCGGTGCCAGGGAGTGGTGGAGAGAGAAAGCAGTTGTGGGCAGGGCAGTGGGAGATAGGGAACAACCAGCATGGCATGGTGGTCCCGCTAGGGAAACTGATAGCCACCAACTTGGATGGTTTTAAAAGAGGATTGGACAAATTCATGGAGCATAAGGTTATCAATGGTTGATGGCTATGCTGTGCCTCTATGGTTGGAAATAGCAATGCTTCTGAATACCAGTTGCCAGAAGCTACAGGAGGAGAGAGTGTTCTAATGCTCAAATCCTGCTAGCAGGTTTCCCACAGGCATTATTGACTATTGTGAGAACAGGATGCTGGACTAGATGGGCCATTGGCCTGATCCATCAGTGCTCTTATGTTCTTATTTTGAGGAGGAACATGGTTATAGAAAGTTTGGTACCTCCTTCCTTCCTACCACTTCGATCCAGTGTTAGAAACAGAGATATGAAAGCTAGGAGCTAAATGGCACCTTAAACCTAGGTTATGGATACAACAACGGGATGTCTAGGTGCACTTTTTATAACAAGAATACAAAGCTGAAAATGAATGAACTGCAGCTAAATTATTATGTTCATTTTTCACATGGTCTAGTCCTTCCCCTGCCCACCCCCTAATAATCTTAAGAGGGTCTCTTCTCCAGTCTTCAGAGAGTAGCTGGAAGTGGGGAGGGAGAAAAAGGTCCCCTTTCCTTCCACTCTGCAGTTTTAATCTGAAATCTTTGGCGCAGTACTGTGCCCAGAGCTTAGAAATAAATTCCCTGTCGCAAAATGCACCTAGAACAATGGGAGTTTTCAACACTGTTTTGATCCTGACTACCCTTCCGGAATTGGGTTTTCCTGTTGAAAAGGGGTCTTTGGGGATAGCACTACGTGTGTTTGTGTATAATGTCTAGCCTGACCCTCAAATAGGGTGGGTATGTTTCTTGCTTTGCAGAGGGCAGTTCTCCCTTTGAAAGAGTTTTTCAATTGAAGGGCTGCTGGGTCCAAGTCCAGTTTAAGTCCAGATGAAAAATAAAGAACCAGGAGAAGCAGGTTATCTTGGAGATGCTCATTGGTATTTAGGACCTGGGCAGGAGACTGAGCATCCAAACGGGCCACTGGGTCACAGGTGGTGTGATGCATTGCATTTTTATTTACATTATAGTACTTAATTATAAATGTGCATCTGTACCTATAAAGTAGCATATGCAAATATTATGCAAACCAGAACCCTATTTTGCACCCTTTTTCTTTTTTTGACAATGCATATGTGGCCATCCTAGGGGACGCGGGTGGCGCTGTGGGTAAAACCTCAGTGCCTAGGACTTGCCGATCAGAAGGTCGGCAGTTCAAATCCCCGCGGCGGGGTGAGCTCCCGTCTTTCGGTCCCAGCTCCTGCCCACCTAGCAGTTCGAAAGCACAATTAAGTGCAAGTAGATAAATAGGTACCGCTTTATAGCGGGAAGGTAAACGGCGTTTCCGTGTGCTGCGCTGGTGCTGGCTCGCCAGAGCAGCTTCATCACGCTGGCCACGTGACCCGGAAGTGTCTTCGGACAGCGCTGGCCCCCGGCCTCTTAAGTGAGATGAGCGCACAACCCTAGAGTCGGACACGACTGGCCCGTATGGGCAGGGGTACCTTTACCTTTACCTTTATGTGGCCATCCTACACTTAAAATGACACCTATAGATAGCTCTCTCCTTTTCTCCATGTTGTGGATTCTTTGCTGGGCCTATAAAATGGGAACCTCTATGCAAGGCACCCTCTGGAGGTCTATCCCTGAAAAACAAATATGCTCTTCCATGTTTTCCCATTAAAAAGTTATAGCTTTTTAGGTTTCATTTAGACACATGTAGCCTTGCATAAGCATCAAGTATCTTTATTATTTTTTCCACCTCAAAGCTCTCTTTTCGTTTAATGCACCAGCCAACGGCAACACCTCTCCAAATGATTGTGCTTTGACATATTTACAGTCGTTGAGCCTGCAACTTTCCAGGCAATTGTTTCCAAACAGACAGTACAGAGGAATAGAGTCAAATACAGCACAGCTGAACTACTGACTGACAGAAAATGCTTGTTGATTTCTGTGTTTGAACCTTTACTTCTTCTTTTTTAAATACATTATTATTCCAGGGTTGGCAGTCTGTGCTATTTTCAAGGAGCTGGAAGGGAGCCACAAACAGGAATTATTGAACAATTGCTCTGTGAAACTTAAGATAACAGTTTGTTCCACCGTCATGGAATTGCTTTCTGGTTGAAGGAAATTATCTTTTTAGCTCTTGATTAACATTATATGGGGAAAGTAAAATTCAGGTTTGATCTTATCTGTCTCAGCAACAAACCTTTCTGAATTTTGAAAATAAATAAAATCAAATAAAAGACAAGTGAAAAATGTGTTACATAATGATATTTTTGTGCTAAATCTGAGCAAGTTAAATTCTTAGAAAATATTTGTACATATTTTTAAACTCGTGGGCATTCATCTAATATCAAATTGATTAGCTACTCAGAAACTATTGTAATAATAAAAACAATACAATTAAGAAGCTTTGGGTTAGCTAAATATTAAAAAAATAGGCAAGCTTTTTTTTTATTACAAACTTCACAGACAGGAGATCAGTACAGAATTTAAATATATCAGTACTCATGGCTTTTGCACACCTGATTCAGATAAATACCACTAGAAGCAGCTAATGTGATGGGATGGAGCTGCCTTCCTGTCACCACTGTCTCTGCAGGTTACATGGGTAGGGCTGGAGTGGGGCAAGGATGGAGCAAGGCATTGTTAAGGTTATGGCCATGGCTGCATGAGTGTACTGGTATGACTGCTGGATTCAATCTGCTGGTGCATCTGTGCACCAGTACCACACCAGCCTACCACATTGGCCACTGCTGATTATTACCATCATTTAATATGTACTGGGAATAACACAATAATGAAACTGACAAGATTCTCCTAATAGATTTACAGTTCATACATCTGGCATCTCTCTTGAATTTCCCTCTGACTGTACACAGGGCCAGTACTGGGCTTGTGACCCAATCAGGACTAGGTACAGCCAGAATTTGTATGAATGGGTGCCTTCACAGTGGTAGGGTAACCATTTATGCACTGGCAAATAGAAATAAAAATTTAAATAGAATGCATCACCAAAAAGGACACAAACTTGCATAAATTATGCATGCCCTAATTTATATGTATAAGTTGCAAATTTAGAATTAATCACTATAATTTAAATATAAATGAAATGTTGACTGACTATAACCACTTCAGGTTTCCTGTCAAGGTGCTGTTGATGGGCCATCATCAAATGCATCAAAATGCAATACAGATATCCTTCCACTTATGTGTGATCAACTTGTGCGTGACCATGTATATGTGCGGTCCTGGAAAATAGTTAAATAATTCAATTCAGACCCGGAAATGGCTGGAGAGTCCTTGTGGCTTGCAAGGAGACCCTCTCTGGAGCCTGAAGACATCGTCAATGAGGGTGGAGGAAGCTCCAAAGAGACCAGAGATGCAATGGGGCTTTGTTTATGCTGCTCAGCCTCCCCACCTAACAGCTGATGTGCAGGGTAGTGCAGCTGCAGCCACCGCTCTCCTGCATGTCCCCCATCCTCCTCTTGGCCCCAGAGCTTCAGTTCTAGTTTGGATATTTTTTGATACAGTATTTTTGGTATGGATTGAAGAAAGAGCAGAAGAGAGGGCGTTTAGAGGGTGCTCTCCACTTTGCGTAATTACACCCATGCCTGCGGGGGCCCAGAATGTAACCCTTGTGTAAGTGGGGAGTCACCTGTATTTCATAAGAAACAGCAGGCTAAATGAGGGATAGATTGTGGTTAATGTTTTGTGCACACTGCTTCCTAAACCAGTAGTCGGAGTGTACTGGATGCAGAGTAAACAGAAGTGTGTACACAGCCAGAGTCAGCAGATCTGTGAACTCTGAACTAATGGTTATAATCATGAGTACGTTTCCGAGCACAATTAAAAGTGTTGGTGCTGACCTTTAAAGCCCTAAATGACCTTGGCCCAGTATACCTGAAGAAGCGTCTCCACCAACATCGATCAGCCCAGACACTGGGGTCCAGTTCAGAGGGCCTTCTGGCGGTTCCGTCACTGTGAGAAGTGAGGTTACATGGAACCAGGCAGAGGGCTTTCTTGGTAGTGGCGCCCACCCTGTGGAACACCCTCCCATCAGATTCCAAGGAAATAAACAAATATCTGACCTTTAGAAGACATTTGAAGGCAGCCCTGTTTAGGGAAGTTTTTAATTTTTGAAGTTTTATTCTGTTTTTAGTGTTCTGTTGGGAGCTGCCCAGAGTGGCCGGGGAAACCCATTATTATTATTATTATTATTATTATTATTATTATTATTATTATTATTATTATCATCATTATTATTATTTGGAGGGAAACTCTGGGGGCATTCCTGTGGCAAGATATGCCGGGATAAGCAGCTTAGGTAGGATACAGTGGATTTCTGGCTCAGCCAGACTCAAGTCCCTAACCCCAGCTCAGCCAAAGATATTCCGGAGTAACTTGCTCATCCTGGCTTAGCTGAAGTTGGCTGAACTGAGGCCAGTTTAAGTCCTCCAAAGGGATACTTCGGGGGTGGTACCAAAGATCGGTATTTAGGCTGGCTCCTAATGCCATTCACCTTGATCACATGATGTGGCAACCTCTGCCAGGTTTAGGCAGAACAACAGCAGCCCTACTGCTGGACAGGGTTTGGATCCAGCTTGAGTTTCCACTGGCTTAATTTATACCAGTTTGCTTTAGGGCAGCTTCTTGTATATAGTATAGGTTTGCTCCTAATGTCTTATTTTCATAACTGCAGAAGTTCTTAGAGGTGCTAGTTCTTTAATTTGTCTACAGGATAAACGTAGGGCTCTAGGGAAGACAGGTTTTTGAGCCACTTCCTCCAGTTGTTGACCTCTAAGTCTACTGCTGTTAGCAATGGAGATCTCTGTTGGCACAGGTAGGCCAAAATTGCTCTTCTCTGTTGACGAGTTCCTCCTTGAAAGAGTTCGAAGAGGAAAGGGTATGTACCTTGTCACAGCACACCTGTGAATGAGGTTGCTGCTTTCCCAATTTTACAGAAAGGATCTGCAACTGAGGAATTTTGCAAACAGGCACACCAAGTGACTGCATGGCAGAACTGCTGTTTGAACCCAGGTTTTCCTTACCTATAACTGACACTATTTTCCTTCTGAACCATACTAGCTTCTAATCTGGCTGCATATCCACATTCAAATCTGACAACACCAGACTGTTTCTTCCTGTGATCTGAAGATTCAGTATATATCTGGGAAACTGGAACATGCCTCTGAAGAGGTGAAAGGAAAGAGATAAGATGCCTTTCTTGTGATGCTTGAAACACATTCTTTCTTGTAATCAGAGCCCTAATTAGGGAAAATTACCTATTGGAAAAAAGAGAGTCTAAAAAGGGGCCCCAACACGTCTTCCAGCAAACTCGAAGACAAAAGGAAGTTCTTAACAATGGGTCACTGGAGATGCATTTCCGCTGCACTTTTTAAAAAACAAGCTACTGTCCAGTTGATGAGTGGTAGAGGCAAGCAAGCCTTCTTTGATGAGCCATCTCCTGCTTCCTGATATTGTGACCCCCTTAACAAATGCTGCAAGCTAAAATCAGCAGGTCTTCACAGTGCCACATACATGGGAAGGCTATCTAAGAGATGCCTCACTCTCAGGATATGGTTGAAATCCTGTTTTGAGTCAGGTTTTACATCCTTGCCTCTGAAATAATATTTTCATACTGCAGAAGCCAGTGGTAAGAAACACACAGGCAGGTTTCTGAAATGTGTAAACAACTCTGCTTTTGATGTGATACCTCCAGATGACTTTGTCTGAAGGGACAACTGGGAGCTTGGTTGTTTGCTTTTCCTTATAGGTATTTTGTTGGTAACGCTAAAGGTGCTTGCATTGTGGCTTGGTTTCATATAAATTACTTTGTTTTAGTTACTTCCTAACTAGGGCCCAGTTGCTGATCAAACAGAACTGGATTTCCCCCTCCCTCCCAACCATTGTTACACTGTTATTGGAACCTATTTTTCCCATATCTTGTAAATCAAAAAATGGGCAACAGTTAACCTGCCTGATGAAGCCTGAGCAATACTAGCCTATTCAGTCTCCACCCCCATAAAGTCTATTGGTGCTCCTTGTCCTGGCACACCAGTAAATGTTTCCAGGGCAGGCTTGAGGCCTTGCCTGGGCAACAGTGCAGTTTTAGGCTTTGCTCACCTAGCTCCAGCTCCCCTGTTGAACCACCATGATTCTGTTCCTGAGCCTTGCAGAAGGAGCTCTGGGCATCAAAGGTGCCATCTAGTTGCAGTACCAGCCTGCCTGGGCAACCAATCAACTGATCTGCCACAGGCCAATGCAAACACACCCCGGCCCTATAAAGCGCTGGCTTCAGTGCTAGCTCCTCAGTCTCAGCAATT
This sequence comes from Podarcis muralis, assembly GCF_964188315.1. Taxonomy (NCBI): domain Eukaryota; kingdom Metazoa; phylum Chordata; class Lepidosauria; order Squamata; family Lacertidae; genus Podarcis; species Podarcis muralis. The sequence goes on from NC_135660.1 coordinate 15,993,873, forward strand.
GTGAATAATGTATTTACAGCCTCGAGTTGTAAAGAGAAGCCCCAATCTGCAGCCGCCATCTGCGTGTCCTTCAATTCTTTGGACCCACCTCCAACATACACTGTATCGGGACCAAGAGGCATTCTGTGGAAATGAAGATGGTGGCAGTTTCAGCTGCCTGGCCTCATGCATACCTTCATAGCACTGGATTGAAATGCAAATACCATTCCTAAATACTCCCTGCCAATGCCTATCCCCAGTGCCCATCCTTTTGCACTATAGCAAACTTACTTTGGAGAGGGCCCAGCAAGGTGGTGCTGGAGGACGTCCTGCCCAGGACTCCTCAAAGCTGGCTTCAGCCCTGGCCATACGACAGAACTGGACCTGCAACAAAATGTTGCTGTGTAGAGTGTTTCTGTTCAGGATTCCAGACACGCCACTCTCTCTCCATTCTTTTCTGCCCTCCCTGCAACTGTCAGTCCATATTCTTTGCTCATAGAACGTCCTCAGTCCATAGTAGGATTTGGTCGAAGGTGGTTCCTCCTTGAGGGTTTTGAAAAAACTTAAGTACAGTTCTGCATACCACAGAGATCCACCTTCTGATCACTCTGTGGTACCTCCTAGTGGTGCAGCAATAAAACTGCTAAGCACATCTGCAAAGCTACGGTAATCAGGGTCTGGTATGGTTTCAAATTGGATGGGGGGTGACCCTTGTGGCACCTTCTAACTACAATTCTATGATTCTATAAAGGCCAGCATGTGAACAATTGAGAATGATCACTATTAGTATACAATGATGTCCTTTTTAAAAAAACAAACAAACATAGCTTTTGATTTATTCCTACTATATGGCTGAATTTCCAAGGATGCTTTTCAGAATTATTTAATGAGAATCCATGCAAATGCAGAATGTCCCTGTAATTTAGGAAATGGCATGAAAATTGGTCTGCTTCACACTAGTTTAAATTTGAAAAGGGAGAGTGGAGGGTGGGGCTAGGGGAAAGGAATAAGTGTTGATTAGCTGAAATGTGGCTGCACATTACTCAGATATAATTATGTTTGCAATACATCATAGTGATACGGGCGACGTTTATGCCTTTCGCTTTTCAGCTTACGTACCTGGTAGCATATGGTTCTACAGAAACTGTTTTGATTCAGCGCCTGTAGTAGCATATGGCATAAAAAAACCGCCCCTAAAGTCAAATTGAAAGTACAGGCCAGCCTCAGTCCCCCTAGGACCTTCCATCTACTGCCAGCCAGCCGAGCTAGAATCTGAATTGGTGTCACTGTTTCACTCATCATGAAGAGTTTACATTTGGTTTGGGACTCTGGTGCGTGAGGTTATGGATGTAAAGTCAGAAGAGATATGGCTACTGTAATGTCTGCGGAGATTCTTGTGTCGATAAGGTCAGCAGCAAGTTAATAGATTTTTATCTTCTCATCACATGAACTTAATATAGTGTAACTGTGTGAGGGGAGAAAACCGCCGCACCAATTTCTCCCTCTTGCCATTGTTTCCCAATACGTTTAGGGTCCACGTTAAAAAAAAAGTTATTTCTTCATGCTGTATTTTGATTCAGGCAAAATTAACTTACATTGCAGTCCTATACACACTTACCTTTAGGTAAAGCTGATAGAACTCTGTGGGACTGACTTCTGAGTAGACATGCATAGGATTGCATTGTTACACTTAAATGCTAATAACTGTCAAGACATTTACACCTATTGGGACATGAATAATGAACTGTTGGTAGACAGACAAGTTTATAACTCATATGTACTTTATAGATAGTGTTTAACAATTATAATAACAAGCTCTGCCTCCTTTAATTAGGTTTTCTTCAGGGAGAGCTTTTCAGGTTTCAGTCTGGCAAAGGCAAGACTCTTAAGTAGTCTTAAAGAACCACTTTCATATAGACCCTGTCTGCACTATACATTTAAAGCACTATAATGCCACTTTAAACAACCATGGCTTCCCCAAAAAAATTCTCAGAAGTGTAGATTGTTAAGGTGCTGAGATATGTTAGGAGAGCCCTATTCCTCTCACAGAACTACAATTCCTAGAGTTCCCCGGGAAGAGGGATTAACTGTTAAACCACTCTGAGAATTGTAGCTGTGAGGTACCGGTAAATAGGGTCTTCTAACAACTCTCAGCACTCTTAACAAACCACACTTCCCAGGATTCTTTGGGGAAGCCATGACTGCTTAAAGTGACACAATACTGCTTTAAAGGTAAGGGTAAAGGTAAAGGACCCCTGGACAGTTGAGGCAACTATGGGGTGCAGTGCTCATCTCGCTTTAGGCCGAGGGAGCCGGCGTTTGTGCACAGACAGCTTTCCAGGTCATGTGGCCAGCATGACTAAACCGCTTCTGGTGCAACGGGATACCGTGACAAGTGGTAGAGCACATGGAAACACCTATTTATCTACTTGCACTGATGTGCTTTCAAACTGCTATGTTGCCAGAAGCTGGGACACAGCAATGGGAACCCACCCCATCACACAGATTCGAACCGCCAACCTTCCGATCAACAAGCCCAAGAGGCTCAGTGGTTTAGATCACAGTGCCACCCGCTCCCTGCTTTAAATGTATTGTACAGATGGGCCCATAAAGGGTATGTTTCAAACAAGCAAACCAACAGCAACATTTGCTGTGACTGCTTTTTAAATAAGCATAGTAATAGTATTATAACATGTTGGTTTGTTTAAAAACTAAACCAAATCCAAAAGCTAAGATATTTGTTTACTTTATATATTTCTCATCCTTTCTCCAAGTGGTTCAGGACAGTATCCTTGATTCTTTCTCTTCCCTACTTTATTTGCACAACAGTCATGTCAGGTAGATTAGGCTGAGAGAAAGAGAGAGAGAGCGAGAGAGAACACATGACACAACGTCACCCATGAGTAGAGATTTGAATGTGAGGGAAGGGGATTGGTGAAGGTTCCCCCTGCTCTACCTAAAGGGCAAACCTGGTTCTTTTTCTTGCCAGATTGCTGGTATCACCAACCATGCAGATGGTTGCACGGTGCAGGATGGGTTGAGCCTGCGTGCCCCAGAACCCCCTTGTGCACCCCTTTCAGTCCAACTGTGTAGGATATTTTTAATCTAAAAATGTCTGCCTGCTTTCACCTTTATGTACCTTTCTGTAGTCTGTGACTTCACCAAGTAGTCCACGTGCTTAAAAGCACATTTCTCAACCATGAGGACTAGAAAGTTGATTCTTGTTTTAAATGAGAGAGAGATTCTAGGGCTGCTGAGTTCTGTGGGCAATATTTCATTCTGTGGCTTCCCTACACAGCCGTGGCATGGCCCACCCCAAAGATATTCTCACAAGATTCTCTACACCAATCTCATATAATCTCTAGCCAAATAAGGATTTTGTTATATATGGGAGAGAGCCTATCATTTTCTTTTCTGTGGCTGGTATATATAACAAAGCAAAAGAATGAGAGAGCTCTTCGGCGGAGCTTTCAACAAAAGCAAGTCAATTTACTTAAGCAGTGCCAAAGAAATGATGAGCGCTCTGCTGCTGCTATGCTACCTTGTGTGAAACAGAAGCAGAACCAGAGGTTCACTGTTTGTTTCTTTTTGCACTTGCATGCATGAAGAAGCTGGGGCCCCAGGTGAGAGTTGGCAAATTTCACCAAAAACATTGACACAAGGGGTGAACATGCTGATGAATGGAAAAGATACTAGCGGGGTGGGGGTGTGGAAGGAAGGTGAGACATATGGAGCAGAGGTTCCCAGACTTATTTGGCTTACCACCTTTTCAGAAAAAAACCAACAACTCAGCGCCTCCCTGGAAATCTACCTTATTTAAACAAACAAACGGAAATATGCAGTGACAAATTTGTGTTCTTTTATGTATCTATATTTCTACCTACGTCCTACAATAGTAAAGAAAGATTAAGAAGTCACTATGGGGTGGACCAGAGTGAAGCCTGCTGGCTTAGTCCGACCCGACCCAGGGGTGGGGTAAGCGCTGTAGCCTGCTTACCATTGGCTAAATAGTCAGGCAAGCTATGATCCACTTCCCAGGGCTGAGTGAAGCAAAAAAGGGACTCCCCCATGCCTATGCCCATGCCCATGCCGTAGCTTTGGATTTTTACGGAGAGCAAGGCCAGTCTCTCTGTGTCTCTTTTACCAGCTCCAGCCCCAAGACTGTATCCCAAACTGCAAGCTAACTTGTTTCCTCTCCCTGGCCAGGCAGAGGACAAAACAGTGAGTCATTCCCCCCCACACACACCTTTGCCCATTCACAAATGTAGCAGCTGCACTAGTAATGCAAGGACATGCCCAGGCATGACTGGGCTAAAGTCTTGCTGGACCAGTACCTGTGCTCTTGCTAATCCTGGGTCTTTTTCTAGTCAGTGTCACTGAGCTGGAGGTGTGTGAGCTCCATGAGAGATCATTCAAACACCCCCGACCCCAAACATTATGTTGTAGCAAACCCAGATTTGTGACCAAATGCACTCTCCGCAAGAGGTTTAAGCAAATTGTGATTCCCCAATGTGTATGTGGCTACAATGCAGCATTTGTTTGTTGTGTTCACACTTCACATTTTTAGCATACACTTGAAACATTTTGGTTATATATCTAAAAATATACACAAAGTAGCCCCTAGGATGATGTTACTTCGTTCATCTCTCGACTCCAAAAATGGCTGCCCTCCTCGAGGGCTACTTCTTCTCCCTCTCCCTCTTTTTGTTTGGCATCTCTTGTTGCAACCAATACAGAGGCAACTGGGTTGGTGGGGCAGTGGTGGGTGTTCCTGTCATCCCTTCCTTCTTTCATAGTTGGTTGTTAACTCCTTCTGTGCAACTGCAGCCCTGGGACAAATATCCCGTGATGGTCTTGAGAAGATTGTAGAGCTTAGGTTCCTTCTTCCTCCTAGCTTCCAGCCTGCTGCTGATCAGACACATTCCAAGTTTTACAGCAATCTGTGCCTAGTACATTTCAGATCCAGCCCTGAAATCCATCCACCATCTCTTGTCATCAGTAAAAATCCATGAAAGGGACACTGTTGGGTCAGACTGACTGGTAGGCCTCAGTGATCAAACGTGTCACACCTGTCTTGGCCACTAGTTCAGGTGTTCTAGGTCAGCTCTCGCTGTGGTTATCAATCGCTGACAGTTGACAGTTTAATTTTACACCACAAGTACCTCATTACTTGTGTAGGCACTTGAAGAACATGTGGGCACTGGATTGGATCAGTGATCAATGACAAAGGTTGCAGAGGGTGCAAGTGGTAGCTGTAAAAGTGAAGGTCTCCGTGCATGAGTTGGCAGTGGTAGGGATACATGACAAGGGGAGTTTAACTGACAAACAGTCTGTCAGGTCGAAAGGAATGGAGAATTGCCAGAGAGCTGGCTGCGCGTTATAAAATACAACGCATGTTTTCAAAGGGAGAAGAAAGAAAAAGGTCCTGCTTTGAAGGGGAGTGGTGGAATGGGGTGTTGTTGCTAAACAAATGTTAACAGATGTAGGGATCTGATTTTTTTTTTTTTAATAATTCCACTACAGTTATTCATTTTGTGACACGGAGACATCTAGGTGCTTAAGAGGTTTTGTTTTAATTAAAGGCAGGATGCCATTTTGTAAGGAGACATGCAGGTGTTCTGGGATAAAACGGTAGTGCTGCTTTTAAGAAGAAACGGCAGTCCCATGGCAATTTCACTCCTTTCCTTCTGAAACAACTAGTACTACTTACCCCTCTGTCCTGTAACTGTTACGTTGTGTGCAAGTAGCAGCCAGAGATGTGGAGCATGGACAGAGTCACAAATATCTCATGACATTGGGACCCTGTGGGAAGGAGTGGGGAAGGGCTGTAGCTCAGTGGTGAAGCATTTGCTTTGCATGCAGAAGGTCCCATGTTCAATCCCCAGAGTCTTCAGGCAGGGCTAGGAAATAGCCCTGACTGAAACACTGGAGAGCCACATTTAGTCGGTGTGGATAGTGAGCTGGAAGGGCCAATGGTCTGACTTGATATAGGGCAGCTTCCTATGTAGGTCTGGATTTTACAAAATAAGAAGCCACATCCTAACAGACTGTAATTTTTAGCTCCATGTCTTTCAAATAATGATGCTGGTAGGATATGGGATAAGCACAGTGTTACAAAGAAAGAGAATTTGGCTTAGTGCTATTTTTGGCAGCATTGGACCGCATAACATGTGCTAATTTGCTTCAGATTCATAACTTTAAGAGACTCTTGCCAAAACATGTTCAATAAATAAATAAATATTGACTACTGTATATCAAAAAGGAAAGGAGAAGTGGATTAGTGCCCCCAGATGGTTCACAGTTCCATTCAGGAAATATCTTCAGTTAATAGAAATGCTAAAATTATGCAACTGCTGTCTTGGAATATATTGCATTTGCTTGCATTTGCAATCATGCTTGTAGGTATTATATACAGCTTCTCAGCTGGACTTCACAAAGTGGTTTACAAAAGACTACAGTGGTACCTCGGGTTAGGAACTTAATTCGTTCTGGAGGTCCGTTCTTAACCTGAAACTGTTTTTAACCTGAAGCACCACTTTAGCTAATGGAGCCTCCTGCTGCTGCTGTGCCACCGTAGCGCAATTTCTGTTCTCATCCTGAAGCGAAGTTCTTAACCCAAGGTACTCTTTCTGCGTTAGCGGAGTCTGTAACCTGAAGCATCTGTAACCTGAAGCGTATGTAACCTGAGGTACCACTGTATTACAAAAGACTATTGCAACAATGAAAAGTTCTGTCAGGATGAGATTAGGATGTACCAGGTATCCAGCTCAGCTGGCTGATTACCGGCTTGTCCCCACCCCGGCTCAGTTGAAGATATGTAAGCATAATTTGCTCATGCAAGGTGAGCCAGCTGATCTAAGGCTTGTATAATTCCAAAAAGGGGTGTGTGACAGAGCCAGGGCCTGAGAGCGGGGACTTAGGCTGGATCCTTAGCCCATTTAGCTCTATTTTAAAAACACTATTTAAAGTCTTGTTTTCCTTGCCAGGTTTAGGCAGATAAGTGGCAGCCTAGCTGCTGAATGGGGTTTCCAGTAGGTGTAATTTTAAGATGGCTTAATTTACACTGCCTTACTTTATGGCAGCTTCTTGTGCATAGGAGTGCTCCCTAAGCCCCCCCCCCCCCCGCTTTTAAAATGTCATAATAAAAGGGAAGCAGAATGGTTGTTTTAGAACAAGTTGTAATTGCTTCTTCCCACCATTTGGGGCAAGATTGTCCTTCAGAAGCCCCTATGGGGACAGTAGGGGGAGGGGAAATACCACTGGGAATGGATGGGGGCTGTTCCATTTCTGAAGCTCTCTCTGGGTGCACTACCCCATGCATGCAGGAAGGTACCGGGGATGAACCTGTTGGGTCTGCCCTTTCTGGAAAGCAAACCTCTGTGATACGGAGACTCTACTCAGGCTTCTATTGTTGTTGTTTAGTCGTTTAGTCGTGTCCGACTCTTTGTGACCCCATGGACCAGAGCACGCCAGGCACCTCTGTCCTCCACTACCTCCCGCAGTTTGGTCAAACTCATGCTGGTAACCTCGAAAACACTATCCAACCATCTCGTCCTCTGTCGCCCCCTTCTCCTTGTGCCCTCCATCTTTCCCAGCATCAGTGTCTTCTCCAGGGAGTCTTCTCTTCTCATGAGGTGGCCAAAGTACTGGAGCCTCAGCTTCACGATCTGTCCTTCCAGTGAGCACTCAGGGCTGATTTCCTTAAGAATGGATGCGTTTGATCTTCTTGCAGTCCATGGGACTCTCAAGAGTCTTCTCCAGCACCATAATTCAAAAGCATCAATTCTTTGGTGATCAGCCTTCTAACTTGCACATAAAACCTCCAGAAGTAGGATGTGTTCCTCTAGTCCTCTCTGTCTGGCTCATCACACCCCGCCATGGGCTGCACTCTATATGCCATCCCTCTTTCATGCACTTTTGTGAGGCTTAAATGTTCTCTTGTCTTCTATTTTATTTAGTTATTTATTTAAATCATTTCTATACAGCTTCAGTTTACCAAAGGAATCTCTCAGCAGTTTTACTTGCTGGAATAGAGAATGGAGGCATGTGTGTAGAAACCTCTGGCTTTGGCATGGCTGGAATGTAGTCTACCGTACAAAGGGAGGAGCCACTTCCATTTATCTGACCCTACCCATTTTTGCTTCCAGCCCCATCAGTCACTGGCATGTGGCCCCCGCTGAGGTTCCACACAAGTGGGCAAGTCCCTTGGCATGAAAAAGGTTCCCCATCCTTGGTGTAAAGTAACTAATTCTGGAAATATACGAAATTGTTTATTTATTGAACATATGTATGCACTGCCCTTCATCATATTAGAATCCTGGGAGGTGTGAAATCATAAAAGGAAAACATACAGTAAAATGACAGAAAATAGAGGATGAAAGCAGCAAGCGGAACCTTAAAAACAGACTTTATTGGTAACACATTAATTAAAATGCTCAGGTAGAGGTAGATGTAGATGTTTTTGCCTGGTGCCTAAATAATAGCAATGTTGGTGCCAGGCAAACCTCTTTGGGGAGGCCATTTCATAGCAGGGACATGTTTCCAAAAACAGCCCTCTTCCTAGTTGATGTCTGGCACATCTCAGTTGAAAGAAGTATATGGAGAAGGGCTTTGGCAGATGATCTTAAAAAGGAGTCAGGTTGATATGGGAGTTGGCACTCCTTCAGGCATTTGAGTCCCAAACCATTAAAGGCTTTAAAGGTAAGGGCCAGCACTTAAAACTGGACTTAGAAGTGAATTGGCATAACGTGAGCCAAAAAGGGCCGTGTCAATTAGAATTCCAGCAGCAACTGAAGCTTCTAAATCTGCAAACAATAATGCATGGCTAATTTGCACAGTGCAATCCTATGCATGCTTACATTGAATTGAGTTCCATGGAGTTTGATGGAGTTCACACCCAAGTATGTTGCAACACAATTCAGAAGTCCTGCTGTTGTTAGTGGAGATTGCTTCCAGGTAAGAGTTCACAGAATTGCAGCCATGGGCATCTTTCTAAAGTTTTGCCTCTTATATTTCTTTTCTTTGGGTTGTTGACAGCCCCCTCTTTCTTCTCTATCTGTAATTGCCCAACAGTGATAGTCCATGTAAATTCATATATGGGATGACTGGGACATATGTCAGTTGACCATGTCTTCTGATTTACTGAGGACAGTCTGTTTTGAAGGAATTCTCTTTTTGATTGGCCACTGGGTTCTAGTGTGATGTAAGTTCAGATTAAAGATACAAGAACCATAAGAAGAGGAGGAGGAGGAGCAATTAGCACCTAGATGGAAGACTTAGCAGGCACATAGGTCACCTGGTCACAGTTTCCCTTACCATCATGAGATGTATGGCATTTCTATTTAACTTGGTGTAATTATTTCTTAGTTTGCATATGTGTGTGTGCACAAAACTATATCCTCTTTTTTTGGGGGGGGGGATGCATAAGGAGGCACCCTAAACATGTGGAAGAAAAGAGCTGGTTAATCCAAGACATGTAGGCTATTTTCCACAGTGTGAGGTGCTGACCTTTACAACAATCCCATCTCGCATCACGATTCTCGGAATATGGTAGAACTGATTGTTTTAACTTAAGGTACAATTTGACTTAGCAGCGAGTGCGGCCATTTTTCTATCTGAAAGATCTTTGCCGTTATGCTAAATAAATGGAATTTTATGTTCATTATTCAAAGAGAAAAAGTGACTTTTCTTTTTTTCTAGCTATAGCTTTTGTTCTCACTCTCTTCCACAAAATTTGGCCATTATTGTTCTGCAGATATATATACATGTATGAGAGGTGTATGTGTATGTGTGTACATAATTGCCTGGTATCATGAGAACTTTATGGGTTTTGTGCAAAGTAGCCAAACTGATTAAAGGCAATTGGGCAAAGAAAAAAACAATAGCCCTTTGCATTTCCAATCTAAGAACTTAACGTGCTCCCTTTGAACCCAATGGGATTTAAATACATCCAAGTAGTAAACCCTTGAAAAATGTGGTTTATGATGGAAATGCTGTGGGACTCTTTGCTGCAGTGGGCCTGTGGAGCAACAGTATATTACCTAGTCCAGCTTGCTTCCCCCCTTTATACGGATATGACATGTTAATCATGAAGTTGGGGCAATTTATGCTTGCTAATGTTTGAAATTGGAGATGGCCTTCTGGGCATTGAAAGACTGTGCTTGTGTGTGAGTGTGTGTCAGTGACATGCCAGCAATGAGTGTGAAATATTTTCTTGAATATGAGCTTTTGAGTTTTCAAGGGGCCAATTCTATAACCGATGTAAAGCATTGTTAGCACCATTAGCACCGGTGTACATTTGGTACCCATGAACATTTTTTAAACTTAATGTGGGGAACGTAATAGTGAAAAATCTTTGCTATATTTACAATTTAAGATTGTAAATTAGAGATCAGCTACTAGATACCTAGGGCTAACAACAAGTACAACCACATGCTTCCCTCAAAGACCAATCCTGAGGCAGAAGAGCGCTAAAGTGGCTTGCAAACAAGGGACAGTGTCCAATGAAATGCTTCCAGCAGCACAAGGACTTTTAGCTGTGCAACTGAGCTTCCCTCTCAACTCCCTATGAGCCCACCATGCATCCTCTAAATTTGTTCTGGGGTTCTCTTAACCCTCTGGAGCAGATTGGGGAAGGATATGGTGAGTGCTTAGGAAGAGGAGAGGGAGAAGTTCCAAGCAGAAGCACTTCATTGGGTATCACCAATAATATCCGAAGAACCAATTTCTACCATGCAATCATAAGAGAGGTTGCCGTGGGTACTTCCACCTGGATAAGTTAGGTGTGTAGCTACCAGTGACAGGGCTCTTTTGGCTGTGGTGCCTAGGGATGGGGAGAAATTTGGTTCAGTTCACATTTTATTATAGACCAATCTAATTTGCACTTCTTGAGACAGTACTAGAACTTGCTCTATTCCAAACTACAATACTACAAGGAATAGCAGAGTCCATAGTCTCCTCATCTGGGCCATTTTCTTGGCTCCACACACATTTTTCAAGAGCAAAAGAAATTCCAGTTCCAATGTGGTGCAGTGCTTAGAGTGCTGGACTAGAACTTAGGAGGCCTCAAATCCCCACTTGGTCATGAAACTTACTGGGTGATCTTAGGTCAGTCTCCACCTCTCAGCATTGGATTGTTGTGGGGATAAAATGGAAAGGGGGAGAACAGTGTATGTTACCTTGAGCTCCTTGGGGAAAAGATGGGATATAAATGTAACAATGAATGAATTCTTAGTATTCATCTATCTATCTATCTATCATCTATCTATCTATCTATCTATCTATCTATCTATCTATCTATCTATCATCTATCTATCTATCTCATCTATCATCTATCATCTATCATCTATCTATATCTATCTATCTATCATCTGTCTGTCTATCTATCTATCTATCTATCTATCTATCTATCTATCTATCATCTATCTATCTATCTATCTATCTATCTATCTATCTATCATCTTATATAGTATTTTCCTGAATTACTCAAAGGATGTAACATATTATTTAGTTTAACAGTGTTTAGAACTGTTTTGCAAAGAATGCAAAGAATTAATGTGGCATTATAGATGAAGTATAGGTGTATGCTAAGAGATTCAGACTGTATGCATAAATAAAAAATAAGATAAATGAGCCAAAAAGCCATACAAACCAAAATGAGAGGCATACAGATAAGTCTGGACTATAAACTAGCAGAATGAGGTGGTCGAATGTACAGTACCGCTGTAGGTGGAAGTGTAGGGTTATCAGTGAAGAAATCAGGAATAGCAGATAAGCTTCTCTGAAAGACAACTTTATGAAATCCTTGTTGGTATCTTGATCATTTGCAATGGTATTTTCACACATAGGTTTCTCTCTTAATGTTGCAGTCTCTTGAGTGCTTAGCACTAATGCGCAAAGCTAACTTTTGTTTGATACATAATGGGTATGGGTGGCCATCACTGTTACTATCATGAGAGCATTCATTTTTGAATGTTGGCTGGAGTGAAATGGTGCAATGAGGGATAAAGCGACAGATATTAAACATGAAGATGAACGGGCTCAGAAAATGATCTGCATACGAAAGAAACACATGCACAAATGGAGAGGGCATATAATGCAAGGTTAAACGATGGACAATTTTGCTCCCACAAAATATAGGGATGGCTACCAACCTGGATGGCTTTAAAAGAGGATTAGACAAATTTCTAAAAGTGAATTGCTGCGTATCAGCAGCAGCAAGAGTACTGTTGCACCCGCATTCTGCTTACGGGCTTCCTATAGAAATCTGGTTGACTACCATGAGAACAGCATGCAGATGGGCCTTTGGTCTAACCCAGAGGTTTTCAACCTTTTTGGGTCCACGGCTCCCTTGACCAACTACCTTTGTTCTGCGGCACCCCTGTGGGCTCAGGAGCCCAGTTATGTCACTCCTTGCCTGTAGAGCTGGCAGCCTCACCCTTTTTCAAACACCCTCCCTTGTGGAGTGTGCCCTCAGCCTCATATTCTCTCCCTTATCTTTGGGAGTCCTCTAGGCAGGTGCAGCTGCCACGCCTGGTCTCTGAGCTGTCCCCGCCACACCCCAAAGAGAGGTGCTCTCCTCACACTGCTCCACAAGGGCCTGGGAAGCACCCCCTGGCCAGCCCCAGAGGCACCATTTGACTGCGGAGCTTGTAGCCAGGGCTGCTGCAACAAACAGCTGTGCAAGCCTTTGGGAGGCAGAGACATGAGAGGGCATCAAAGAAGTGAGGGAAGGAAGGAAGGAAGGAAAGAAGGCCAGAGGCCAGGGTTGCCTGCTGCACCCCTGAGCATCATTCAAGGCACCCCAGGGTGCCACGACACACTGGTTGAAAACTACTAGTTTAACCCATTAGGGCTGTTATATTCTTATGTTAGGCAGGTATAGACCTGATCAGTAGTTTGAATGAGAGACCACTGGAAGTCCCATAAAACATCTAGATGTATATATAATGAATAGATCTCAACATTTGAAAATGAGAAAAGAGTATCACAGTCAACTCTTGATAATTTAATGAGCTTTAATGCTGATCAGCATAGAATGAGATGCTGAGGTCCCCCAAATTCTCCTATCAACCTTGACTGTTGGGCATGCTTGGCTGAAGCCTATGGGAGTGGGAATCCAACAACATCTGTGAGACCACAGGCTCTCCATCTCCGCATTAAGACAAATGATGAGGGACTTTAATTTGCCAACAGCAGAAAGAAATGTTGGAACAGAGAGTGGTCAAATCCTCAAGGGTAAAGCTCTTACTTGACAACTCGTGGCTATATTTTAGTATATACCGGTACTCTCTTTTTATTAGTGTAACAGATTATGAGACCACAAGTTTTTTTTTAAAGTTTTGATTATTGATTTTTTGGTGTTTTTTTAATATACTGAGCAAATAATACTAACCATATTTTTCAGTCAATAATTAAATAATGAAACTACTCATCTAAGACATAATTATACAAAGAGAAGCCTTCTTTTCCTGCCAGCGCAGTTTATAAGTGACTGCACACACTTGCTTAGATTACTTTATCTATACATCAGATTGACCAGATCTCCAGCTTCGGTTTCAAAGACCTGTCGTGTCTGAATAGCAACAAAGAGGAAGAAGTCCTTTTAAAGAATCATTTCTTTTAACTGAGAAAAAGATCCCCAAACTGTGAAGCCAGTAACTGCTATAAAATGAAGGCCCCTTGGCTCTTGCTTCCCCCCCCCCCTGCCCCTCCCCAAAAGCATTTTATAAGCTCAAGTTGTAGACAAGAAAGGTGATTTGAGTAGCAACACAAAGCTCTCTCCTGAACGTGGCGAGCACATCTGACCCTCAGTTGCTCTGATGCTGCCCATATTTGGTGGTCTTTAATTTGGCATTACATACACTGTGCTTGTCTGCAGCTCCTATGATTCAAAATTCTCCATGGGGTCTAATGTACAAGGCCTGGCCTGTTTTCATTGGGTTTCCTGAGCTCTCCTTCATTCTCCCCAGTGTCGCAATACAAAGACACTTTTGTCAGCCGAGGTTGGACTCTCCTCAAAATCCAAGCACTTTCAGGAAAGGACTTGGAAGTCTATCTTCTCAGTTTCCATACCCCTTTGCCCTCTGCTCTGGCATTTCAGTTTGATTGGTTGTAGAGACCTTTCTCTTTCTTCCTTTCTCTTACTTCAAGTTAAGTTGATCAGTCTGCTTTGGAATCTATCATTCTTTTAAAAGTGTATCAGTAATCAACCAACTTCTTTTTTTCCTGTAGTTGTGCACATTTGAAAAGTCTTTTAACTCCTTATTTCACTGGCATAAGGTCTAGGACAAAAAGCCATGATAGGAATGTCAACCAATTATTATTATATTTTATGTTCATTGCCACAAGTTTAGTAAGAAATTTAATCCCTCCTGGGGGGAATGAAAAAAAAGAAGCTGGCAGAAATCCTTCCATTTGTCTTGGCAGCTTTTAAGCACCTGCAATTCGATATACTGTACTTGAACATGTAATGTGCTAATGTTTTAGAAGAGGGTGGCTTTGTATTAATAAAGCGTGCTATATATATATAAAAAAAGATCACACATTGCTATAAAAACGACCAGTTCTGTGAACTTGCAGCTTATTCAGAGCCATAATGATGGAGTGGAATGTAGAAGTTTAATATTGGAAAATATATTTGGTTTGATGTGTAGAGGATGCCAGGAAATACTCCTGTTTATGTAGCTATACAGCTGTTTAAAAATTAAAAACAGAGAAGAAAATATTAATAATCAAATAAGGAAATGCTAGCTGCTATTTTTGAATCCATTTTTGTGCCAATATAGGGTAGCCAATATAGGGCAACCACTCTGGGGCACGCTAGGATGACTTGAGAGAATCACAAGTGTGTTTGCCGGAATAAGCTAATTGTTGTTGTTGTTTAGTCGTTTAGTCGTGTCCGACTCTTCGTGACCCCATGGACCAGAGCATGCCAGGCACTTCTGTCTTCCACTGCCTCCCGCAGTTTGGTCAGACTAAGCTAATACAGTACAGTAATGTAAGGATTCTGACATCCTGGGTGTGCCTCCCATGACAGCACATAGATCTGTTGTATCTTGGTATTGGGCATGACTGATCTAATCCATAAACTCCCACTATCCCTATCTAGTGAGTGACCATCTATTTTTTTCTGGCAACTGTCCCAGGTAATAACTTTCCCTATTTTGTCTCTATGTTGCTTTTTGGGGATATATTGTTACAATTTTGTTAGGGTGAGTTGCTAACATAGTTATTATTCAGGATCTAGCTCCTATTCTGAGATCTCTGAAAATCTCTGATTAAGGCAGCAATCCTAAATATACTTACAATAAGGATTGAACCCTATTGAGCATAAAATAACTGATTTCCAAGTAAACAGATATAGGATTGTGCTCTGTGCTGTGTGTGCCTTGTATATTAAAATTAGCTACAGAGGTTATTCTTAAGTGCCAGCTAGGTTGGTGAGAGCAAGGGGATAGGGCCTTTTCAGTGGTGGCTGCATGGTTGTTGAACTCGCTTCCTGCAGAACTATGCATGGCCCATTCAATACAAACCTTTGAATGTCCTTTGAGAGCTCATTTTTTCCAGACTGCATTTCTTTCACAATGTTTGTATGGTGCTAATTCCTGAGACTATGTGCTTCCTTACAATACTGTGTTTTATGGTTTGACCATTCAAATATATCTTAATTGATCCCCTCTCATTGTTGTATGTCACCTTGTTAGAGCTATGCCCTTGAAGGAAGTATATAAAAACTTTAAATAAATAAATAACTGTGCATAAAAGTAAATACACCTGTATGAACACTGAGGTTTTATATAGTAGGATATGTAATTTGCAATTTCACAGAAACATGAGGCTTATTTTGAATGGTTGACAAAAGAGTTTAGAGAAGTTCAGGACGGTTCATTATTGCAATAACGAATGCAGTGAGAGAGGAGGACTTTCAGGGAATTAAAGGCAAAGGCCCTTAGATAGAGATCATTGGAGTGAGGATAGGGATATTACAAATGAGTAGGGATGTGGGAGAAATTAGTTTCTGTTTGTATTTAAAGACAAACTTACGTAATTTGCCCCTTCTGAAACAGATGTGAACTGAAACAGTCAACCTTCAATATTCACTCTTCTCTGAAGAGAAGTAATGTGTACAGACATCACATATTACTGTAAAGTGTTCATTTCATGCATATATTAATAAAAATAACATGCAAAAATGCATGATATTGAAATAAAATTGCACATAAAATATGTATGTTGGTGTTTCCTGCTTGGCAGGGGGTTGGACTCGATGGCCCTTGTGGTCTCTTCCAACTTTATGATTCTATGATTCTATGAAATGTACATTAAAATGCTGTTTCATTTTCATGAGAACCTTTTTATTATAAAAAGTTGAAATGTGGAGAAATGAATATAAGATTGGTAAACAGAGAACCTGAGAGAAATTGAGAGATTTGCCCATCCTTGCAAATGAGCTCCTATTTTTACCCGTGAAGTGTCAGTGGTTATGCTAATCACACTCAATGTAGAGGTGTTGCCAAAATACCACCCTCATAGGATCCCCATGGAACTTTTCATGTGTTTCTGCTCTAGACATGTAATGTGTATTCTGGGATGTGTAAGAGTGAAACATGTCTCCATTTTTAATTCAGAAAAAAACAAACAAAATGCCTCCACTATCCATTGTTTGAGAATAACGCTTGCTACTGTTTTTAATCTTTTCGACACCTTCACTATAACTTAATTGTAAATGTATCAGAAGGCATGCTCAGTAAATGCGTGGTTTGCTATTTTGCATCTACTTGCCAGTGACTTTTAAGACTTTGAAATATTTTTTACATATGAGAAACAGGAGATTACCGTATTTTGATTGCTGCCGCGATACAATCTTAGTGTTTTAATTCATAATATATTGTCAAGGGTGATAATAAACATTGCTAGACTTTGGATTGTCAGCTTTATTTCTTTTACTCTCTCTTTTTTAATGCACAAGATCAACATTCAGTGAAAGCAGGGTATTTTCCCATTTAATATGTTTTTCTTTTTTTTACTTGTGACATTTGCATCTGCTATTTGCTTGTTAACAGTGTTAGAACAATAAATGCAGAATATGTTCAGTTTTTCCATTTCTCCCCTTTAGATTTGCTACAAAATCTAAAGGGATGTCTGGGGTGTGTGTGTGTGTGTATATATATATATATATATATATATATAGAGAGAGAGAGAGAGAGAGAGAGAGAGAGAGAGAATTTGTTTAATGCAGTTCTGTCCTCTGTGAGTAATCCAAATGAACCATTGTTTTGCATTTACAAAAGGTTTGACAAAGTATAAGGAAAGATATAAATGGAACCCCAGAGATGGAAGCATTTGGCATCTGTTAAAACATAACATATGAAATGATATGTCCATTGAAGAATCCAGCAGAAAATATTATTTGAAACCAGGCTAGTTTTATTAGAAATAAAGCTTACTTTTGAAAGCAGCTTCTATTTGGCCTCCTCCACATTGCACCCTTTTTGTTGAAATAGAGTTTTCTCAGCGGCATACATACCCTATACCAAAGTAACTGAATTTATATATTGTTGTAAATGTTTGAGAATTGGATTCTTGAGTTTTGAAATGAAATGACTACAGTTAACTGTATTAAGTGTAGCCTTGAATTTGACAGAAAATAACAAAAGCACTTATGACAACCTCTGCAAATGCTTAAATACTTTAGTTGTGATTGTAAGCAATAAATTGTATTATAAGAAGGCAGCCTCTAGCAGATACATTCCTAGGGGACAGCCTGAGCTTTTGGGACATTAAAAAACATCTTACAGTAATGAAATTCTGCACCATTTTGATTTAATAGATAGTTCTTTAAAGAACATGCAAACTAATTCTAAACCACACTGTATATACATGTACATGCTCTCTTATATAATGTATAAAATTGCTTGTAGAAACTATTTAACTTTAATGGGGCATTTCTTGAGGGTATAATAGGTAAGGTAACAGCTTTAATTATGATTTATACAGCAGAGAGCTAATATATTCTGCTAAATTAGGTAACTGTTGGTGGGTAGTGTACTTTTAAAAAAGTAATTAAGGGCCTGATCCTGAAACCGTTTAATCAGAGAAGGAGTCCTTATTGGTGGAATGAATTTTAGCAGGGCTACTCACATGAATAAGAACTCCTGAGCGATCAGTTTTAAATAATTCAGTTAAATATTCTTCTTTTAGTCTTCTTTCTAAGGAAAGGTTTATGGCACATATACCCCACTCTCTAATTCTTGAAAATACAATGTATTCTGCCAAACATCCTGGTAGTCATCCATTGAGTTTATGATGATCTTCTTCATTGCTGCCAGATGATCAGGTTGTAATTCTTGTCTTTAGGCTTCAAAATTCCCAGGTTCTGCTTAGAACTCTCATATCAAAGAGTGAACTCTTGCCTTAATCTCTCATAGTAGCACCATATACTATTTCACCTTAGCAAAGCGTCTTCAGAGGAGAACAGCTATCTTCTCAATGACACAGTGTACATCAGATGCACCCCCTGACTAGGGTATAATCAGCATTAGTCTGAAGGGAGCTGCTTTACCTACCCTTAGAGTTTCTCCAACAGGAGAACAGGAACCCTTATTAGATATTTTAACAGTATGGGTCATTACGTTATATGTTCCTGTTGTATGCTTAGATTCTATATTTGTGTTTGTCACCTTGTTAGGAAATCTTTCTTAAAGATGAGATATGCATATGCTAAATACACATTCATCGATAACTGGAAACACTGTACAACTAAGGCAGCTTTCAATGATAATAATAATACAGTAATAATAATAATAATGATAATGATAATGATAATAATAATAATAATAATGTTTATACCGCCTTTCATCCAAGGCTCACAGAGTGGTTTAAAATTCAAAACACAAAAAATACATAACATAAAGCAAACAAAAACACCCCACCACTTTAAAAGGCCATAGATTGTTTAATTATTAATTAGCCAAAGGCCTTGGAAGGTGCCAGGCGAGCCTCCCTGGGGCAGCATTCCACAAGTGGGGAGCCACCTCGGAAAAAGCCCATTCTTGTGTTGCCACCCTCTGGACCTCTAGTGGAGAGGGCACACGAAGAAGGGTCTCAGATGGTGAGCACAGATTCCAGGTTGGTTCATATGAGAAGAGGTGGTCCTTGAGATATTAATGCTGATATTAATGTTTACACATTAGCTCGGGAGTGGGTATGGTGAGTGCAGTGTCACTGAGGGGTTAGCTCCATGTGTTTCTTCTCATCATGAGCTTAAATGGAACACCTGAAGATGGTCTTCTCAATGTGTCCTCTAGTCCCCCACCTTTTTTTTTAAGGGAGAAGAACTGAACAGTTTGGTTCTACTCCATTTTGGCCTAAGGTATAGAGTTTTCATACCAGACATATCAGGGATAGCTATCATGGTGGCTTCCAGATGTGTTGGGCTCCATCTCCACTCATCTCCAGCAAATATGGCCAATGGTCAGGAATGATGGGAGTTGCAGTCCAAGACAACATCTGGAGTGCATCATGTTAGACTCCTGCATTGCACATATTGCATTGCACTCATCACTGGAAGAGCATCCATTACCCTGGAAAGTATTTGAAAATTTGTCGCACTGAAAAGTAGTCCTAGTGTTTGTTTGGCTGTATTTCTGTTTCACCTCAAATGAATGTAACCACAATTACAAGGACCTTGTGACATTTCTCTGTGGAACTGATTATGTAAACTCACCCTCAGACTAAACAGGAAGAAGATAATGGGTTATCAGATGATCTTGAGTCAAGCCGCTTGTCATTATTACTTTTATTTTTTAAAAGTCATACAACATGATGAGTCATGCTTTGGACACTTTTGAATCATTCTTATCAATATGTGAGAATGGAATGAAAAGCAAGGTCCTCTTGGCAGGATGAGGTAACTGGTTTACTATGAAGGTATATACTGGAAGGTGACCCTTTGTGAGGATATACCTTTAAATTTCTCAATTAAATGGGACTCTTCACAACTGTGATTTCTCTACTCACTTGCTCACTGTTTATTCTGCTGACCGAGACCAAGCAGGTATGGAAAACTCACCAAGATTGAGCATACACATATTGCTCTTTGCCTTAGGATGTGGTAAATAATTTATTCTTAAACTGGAAAAACATGGAGATTTTTTTTTACATGTAATCACAAAGAATGCCCTCTTTGACTTGATCCTCATTTGCAATCATGTCCTTTCCAAGAGAAAAGTCTATTACTTATGTGGGGTATAGGGGTAGGGAAGTGTTTAATTAACTATGGAAAATGTACCTGCAATGGAAATTGTGAGTTTTCTTAGCCTTTCCATTTAAAGTGCCCGAAAAACAAGGGTGAGTAAGCCAAACCTCCTCTTAAAAAATGTTTGTGTAATCTGTGTATGTGTGCACATGTATGCATATATATGTGTACCTAGACTTTTAGGTCTCTCTCCATTACTCTTCAAAAGCCACACAAATGGGGGTTGGACTCGATGGCCCTTGTGGTCTATTCCAACTCTATGATTCTATGATTCTATGAAATGACTGGATGAACAAATACATAAATAATTCTGATTTATTCAAGAGTCTCATCTATTACACAGACATCACCATGGAATGTGCTTTTCCTCCCACAAAATGAGCATGTTGGATCTTTAGTTTTTTACTCAAAATTAAAACTAATATGTCAAAGTTTTTGAGCCAGTTTTAGGTTAGTTCACCTGCTTACTTCGCTAAGGTTCTCTTTCTGTATTGGAGATGTGGGCACATGGTGATATGGGTTGACGAAATGTGAGCTTTCTACTTGTGCCGAAGATGCTGTGTACCGTAATTTATTTGCCATGTGCCCGTCTTTCCTTATACCTATCATAATCATCCCACTTCAGTGAACTTTTCAGTGCTATAGTAAATTTGGATTGAATTGCAAATAGCAAATCAATTCCAGGATTACCAGTCCGACACAAGCAGTTCAGTCTGTGTTTGCCAAGTATATGTTGATTTGGCTGTGTGGCTATGCTCTAGGAGACAGAAGCACAGGTCAGCCCTAACACTGTTCTTTTTAGAAAGCAATCCCTGGTTATTACAGCAAAAAAATGCTATTTGTAGTGTCCTATGGAAAAATGCCCAGAATTTGCTGGAAATAAACAAAATGAATCAAGGGGGGGGGGGGACGGGACATGATCAAAGCAACATTTCTGAGTTGCTTGAAACCTAGGCAGTAAAATGTTTGAGCCAGCCATGTGGCATTATATGAGTTTTACACAACATTGCTGTTGACTTACTGTCAATAAAGCTTAAATACTAACAACAGTGAATGCAGAAATGTAAAGTGCATATGTACACAATTTGTCACATTCAACATATCTGGTCAAGCATATCTGGTCCAGTGCAAAATTGAATTAAAATATGCACCTTCTTGTAGACACTTTCACCGTTCCATTTAGGAGGGCATGTTGACTTGATCATAGTTGAGCCACAGCCTTCTACATTGTTCCCCTTCTTCTCATTTATTAACAGCATAAGTGACTGATCCTCCTCCTCAGTGCAAACTTGGCCTTGCTGAGAAGTCCTGTTGAAGAGTCAAGGGGCAGGGAATGGAGGCGTGACTGTCATGCATTGCTTGAGGGGCTCTAATCGCATGACAGCATAACCAATGTGTTGGCATGTAGCTTGTGCTGAATACCTTCAAAGCAGGGAAGGGCAGGGGTAGCTTAAAGCACAGAAGAGACGCATGTGCTTCCCATGGGCATCTGGTTGGTGACTGTGAGAACAGGATGCTTGATTAGAAGGGCCTGATCCATTATGTTCTTAGGACATTCAGGACTCTTTTCCTGTCCAAGCTCCTCCAGTTTTCATATTTTCCTTTATCTAGTCTTGTAGCCCTAGGTGAGAAATGGCATGGGGAGGCAGTTTGTGGAGAGTAGGGGTGTTGTGGACTGAGGTCACATGGGGTTGAATACCCATTACTATTTCTGCAGCAGGATCTCTGCAGTGTTCCTGTCTCCAGCATCATAGAGTCACCCAATCAGCATTTTAGCCACCGTGTGATTCAAAGCTAAGCATTTTGAAGTACTGAAAACACAAGGTGCTTCAATTTCAAGAGAATGGTGTGCACGTTCTGTTACTTACAATGGAACTTCTCAGAAAACACAACTTAAGCCACTCCAATGGGAGATGCTGGAGCTCTTTAAATCATTTGCTCAGGGTATGTATATAGAAAATAGTAGATCTAGGTGAAAGGCAGTACTGTACATTGAGATGAGTAGCAATCATTGCAATGCAGCTCCAATTATTATTATTGTATAAATATAAAATTATTGTATAGTCATAGAAGATTGTATAATCTTAGACGGGGCATAGCTGTGAAGGGCAGTACTATAACTAGCATGAAGGGATCCTTTTGAATTTGCCACTACACTATGGTGAGCAGGTGAAGATGGTTTAGCCCACCTATCCTTTCTACATTTTAACCCCCAGTTTTTATATAATAAATTATAACATGTGGGGAAGTGGCTATTCTCATTTTAGCTCTGAACATCCAGAGACATCTAGCTGGCTACGTTTGCACTCAAATGGACCTTTGCACCTTTCTCTGTTCCCGGAAAGCAGTCCATATGTTCTTGTGAATCCAGACAACCCACCTCTTCACAATTACCTACAATGGATGCAGAGGATCTTAGAGCAGGAAGGAGCCACAAAAGTCATATAGTCCAATCTCCTAGTGCAGGAAATCCATTACTACTAGCCTTTGATTAAAAACCTCTAGCGAAAGAGAACCCACCATCTTCTGAGGTAGTCTACTTCCCTCTTGAGCACTTCATATCACCAGGAAATTCTTCTGAATGTTTATTTAACCCCCCCCCTCTCTCTCTGTGTGTGTGTGTAGTTTGAACCCATTCAGAGGAGGCTGGTCCATTAGGACTAATGGGGTGCTGTTCCACCAACCTCTGTTCACCAACCCTAAGTCAGTACCCGCCTACCTGCCTTCCTCCAGTCCAGGGGGGTAGTCTTGGTCAGCTTATTCCTCCTTAATCTTAGTGTTGCCATTGTAGAACTCTGCAGGCAGGAGCTGGAGGACAAAACTAGAATTACTTGTCTCTGCCTATCACTGGCTTTGGCTCCACCTGCTGTGGATCTCCCTCTTTAGTGCCATGCGAAGCTGGTAGTAGGCTAGGCCCCATTTCAATAATCTTTACCAAAGGGTCACCCTTAGTCTCTATCAAGGGAACTCAGAAATCCTCCTCAAAACTGTAGGCCCATGCCAATTCCCCCCCCCCCCCGGTCTGGCTTGTCCATAGCTGTCAACTTTTCCCTTTTCTTGCGAGGAATCCTATTCAGAATAAGGGAATTTCCCTTTAAAAAAGGGAAACGTTGACAGCTATGGGCTTGTCCCCGCTTTCTGCCCCACTAGTCCAAACAGACATCAGCCCCTCTGAACCCATTGATTTGGGTCCTACCCTCTGGCTCAACAGAAAGTAAATTTGGTACATAGTCTGTGTGACAGCTTTGCTATATTGTCTCTTAATTGCCTCTTCTTTACTAAACATGCCCAACTCCTTCAGTCTTTTCTCATAAAATTTTGACTCCAGAATCCTCACTATTTTTGTTGCTCTCCCTTGGATACACTCCAGTTTGTTGGTGTCATTATTAAACTGTGGTTCCCAGAAATGGGCACAGTACTCACAAAAGGGAGCACTTCATAATTGGGACATCATAGCTGAAAAGGCTCTCTCACTGGTTTCCAGCTACGTATTTCAGGGTCATTTGAAGATGGGCCTCTGAGATATGTGAATTCCAGTGCAAAACTGAGCTGATCCATGCAGTACTTCCTGGACTAATGTGCTGATGAGAATGTAGGTACACACTTCTTCACATTCTGCAATGGAGTTCTTGGCTCAAACACACACACACACACACACACACACACACACACACACACACACCACAATGCATTTTAAAAATGTGTTTTTTGAGATAAAATGCATTCAAAAAGCGTATCCAGGGCATAGGAATATAAGTAAATTTTTCTAATTGATCCTGGGGACAGGAGACGGTGGAGAATGGTTGTTCACCATATCCATATTAATTTGGGTTAAACTATGGGATTCATCACCACAATCAAATACAATACACATTATTTGAATATGTATGGTACTTCCTTTTGCCTGCCTAAATCGAAAACCTTTTCATTTCACTCAATAATCCCAGGTTCTAATATTATGAGAAGGATAAAAGGACAAAAGTGTGCCTTTGTGCTAAATACATAAAACTATGACATCAAACACAAACCATAAGACTCTGACTTCCTTGACATCATAAAAAATCCTTTTGCATATATATTTTAAGAAACCCAGTACAGGAACTCACACTACTTTTGCCTCCTAAAGTAAGTTATTTCTCCATTGGCTTGTAGGAGATCAACTCATTTCTAAAATGGTCTAAGATTTCTTCTGAGAAGTGATTCCCTGTCTTTTGCAACAGGAAATCATTTATACATTAGGTTTATAAGAAGGAAGATCACGTAATCTCTGTAAGTGGCGGAGGGATGAACTGGCTAGGATGTGGCTCATTGTATGTGGGGCCTCTAATGTCTTGCTCAAATCACTAACTAGGGTCGCCCCCCCCCCCCCGTATGACTTTCAGAAGGAGATACGCAGATGTGAAAGGGTCAACCCAGCAAATGGAGGCTGGGATAATTTCCCTCAAAGGAAGCAGAATGAGATGGTGAAAAGTCTGTGCTACCTTTTGATCTTCTTTAACTTCTAGCAGAAATCATATACTCAATATTTTTCCTACCACCACTTTGCATATAATTGTCGTGTATTTCTGAGTAGTAGCAAAATGGGCCTCTTGACCTCACAAGAAGAGCTGTTACTCTACATTTAACAAAAAATGAGGCATTATGTATTAGCCTACATGTTTTGCAATAGCTCCAGCCATTTAGTAGCTACAGACCAATTTAAGGCATGCCCGGAGGCAAGCAAAATTGCACAAAATGGCAGCTAATTTATAGAAAGGAGACTGAGAGAGGAAATATTTGGAGGTCTAGTTCTTGGAGCCATCTGATTCGTATTATTGACTCATTTAGAAAACAGAAAGTGAGCAGAGACAACTTTTTAAGGAGTTTGGTTTCACGCAAATGACTTGCAATTGCAGCCCATTATTTTTATACCTAGACTTCATTAGTCATATCCACCCCCCACCCCCCGTCAAAGCTTCAACCCATGTCAAATGTTTTCAGAAAACACACCAGGACAGGTATGGAACTCATCAGCTTTGGTCAAAGGTCGGCCTCATTAAGGAGTCAAAATGAAAACTTTCAGTGTCTCCAACACATTGCCTAGACTTTTCTGCCCCCACTTTTGAAAACCATGGCCCGCTAAGCACCTCCTGCTCCCCAGACATTCAAATGCGATCAAGATGACAGGGTGAGCAAATGAATAGGATTCTTAACTGGCTGGACTTTATAATGAGGGAATGATTGAAACAACCAAAAACCTGTTTGCTATGTCTGTAGCACCATTTCCTGTAGTGAGATATAACTTCTCAAGACAATACTATTAAGGCTTCTATGGTTTTGGTTTTTTTTTAAATCAACATTAGGGTCTGTGACTGCAGCTGGCAAACAAAATACTGTAAATAGCAGGGTGCTGACTAGGTAAATAAGGCAGACTGATACACAGAACATTTCCTTGGCTTGCCTTGTCTCTTCCTGGGAGGTCAGTGTCTTTCAGTGAGATAGGGAAGTTGATGCACAGGAGTTGTTAGCAACTGGTTATCATGCTGTGCTGTGACAGATGTGTTTTGAGGAATGTGGAGGCCCTGAGATAAGAATAACAAAAGGCCATTCACTGAAGAGGTGCAGTTACACAGGCGAAGCATGAAGCTGGAAGATAGAAAGTGACAACAAACCATATCTATGGTAGCTGGGTTTGTACAGCATGGCTCTCCTAAATTTTATAAATAAATCTGCGGATGATATTGCTACGCCTGCCAATATTTCACAGGAGAAACTATGGACATACTTGTCTTCCTGCTGCAAGGATCCATTGCTGCTCGAGTTCTCCCACATTTCTTCCATTCCTGAAGACTTAGTCTGTCTGTTATAATCACTTGCATTGCAATAATGTTCTGCACTGATTTTAGAAAACCAAGAAGGCATGTATTATTTGGGTTAAAAATATACAAGAAAAACACACACTAAGGGCTGGCTGGGTGAGTTTATATGTGATTCATGTGGTCATTTTTGTACATTCCATCCCATTTCCACATTAATCTGCAAAATTTTAAAGCTGTGTATGAACATTTTGCATTTAAATACATATTTTGAATGTATTTTCTCTCAAAATACACATTTTAAAATGTGTGTTTGTGTATTTCTATCTATTTATCTGAGAACTACATTGCAGTTATCAAAAGATAATTGCTTTCTCATCAGCACATTAGTTTAGGTGCAGATCAAGTCAGCTCATCTTGGAATTCACAAAGGTCAGAGGCCCATCTCCATGTGTCTCTGCATTAAGCAGCTGAAAACTACTGAGAGGATCTTTTCAACTATGATACCCCATTGAAGAAGTGCTCTCCTTTGGGAGGCTTGCCTGGCTGGTGCTTCCTTCTAAATCATTTTGGTACCAGGCAAAACTCTCTTTATTTTCCCAGGTCTTCTTTAAACTTCTCTAATTTTAGCTGAGATTAATATTAACTGCTGCTCTGTGTTTAATTCTGCTGTATAATAATTGCTTTACACTAGGTATTGTTGCTATTTTGCTTTCATTTTTTGTTGTTGCTTTGATTGTATTCATTGGGACATAGGAAGCCGACTCATAGCATTGGCCCATCTAGTTCAGTAACTGTACACTAACTGGAAACGGCTATCCAGCTTTTCATTCTGAAGTCCTTCCCAGCCATAACTTGAGATGATAGTGTCATGTCCACATCTTACATTTGAAGTACTGTTATGTCACTTTAATAGTCATGTCTTCCTCAAAAATCCGGAGAATGATAGTTTACCCCTCACAGAGCTACAAGTTCCAACACTCTTAAAAACTACAATTTCAATCCACGTGCTTTAAATATATGGTGTGTAAGTTGGGCATTCTACCACAGAGCTATGGCTCTTCACCGCTATTTAAATATGCTCCCATCAGCACCAGCCAGCATGGCCAAGGTCAGGGCTGATGCGAGCTGTAGTCTAACAACATCTAAAGAGCTACAGGCTCCCCATGTTTGTCCCATGGGGCATAAATATATAGGTCTATATGTACCCCTTTAGGCACATCCAAAATCCAAGTCCCCCTCCCTCCATCCAAGAGACGTATCCTAAGTAAATTGAATGGTGTATCCAAACTGCACTGATTTCAGTGGAACACATACCTTGATGGCCACATGTTCCACTGAAAAGAAGGCACTGCAGACTTAACATTTGATGTACTACAAACTGATTTTTTTTTTTGTAGATCCACATGTGTATAAACATTATTCATAAGTAGTTACTGGTTTTGGGTTTTGTGGTTACAAGTGTACCTTTACTTCCTTTTGTTTTCTATCTGTGGAAAGTCTGTTATTTTCTACAGCAGGTGGCACAATTTGTGGAGACTTTGGTTTTTTCATGCGTTTATCAACCTTCAGAACTCCAATCTTTGGCTTGATGTTGCCTGACTTATTGGGGAAAGAATTGCCAAACATGCCTTGGTTGAGCACTGTGCAGGGGGAAGGAAAATTGTGCAGTCACTAGCAGTATAAACATACTAAATTATCTTACGCTGCCTCTGACTATGCAAAATTACTTAAATAATGGAGTTACAGATGAGTAGCCGTGTTGGTCTGCCATAGTCAAAACAAAAAAAATTCCTTCCAGTAGCACCTTAAAGACCAACTAAGTTAGTTCTTGGTATGAGCTTTGGTATGCATGCTGGTATCTGAAGAAGTGTGTATGCACACGAAAGCTCATACCAAGAACTAACTTAGTTGGTCTTTAAGGTGCTACTGGAAGGATTTTTTTTTTAAAATAATGGAAACAGAGTCCAGAGGGAAGGTTCTGTTAATTTGTATAAGTCCTGATAATTTGTATAAAGTTCTGATAGTGTGTATAATTTGAGGAGGAAGGGGTAGAGAGGTTTTGTCTTCCTTAGGTCAGGCCTTGTACACAGCAGGAAGACAAGACATTCAACCAAATAGGCAGAAAGAACTCCCTCAGAACTACACAACCAATCACTACTTCAATAAAGATCACGCCACTCTGTCTGGTTGCTAAGCAATACCTGCACTCCCACCCCCAGTAGCTAACTAATGCTGAGATCAGAATTAACCCCTTAAATTCCAACTGAATGATTCCTGCTGTTGCACTTCCAACAGGGAATTGGTTCATTTATCTACCCTGCCACTGTTTACTCTGACTAGCAGTCTCTGTTCTATATCCCAGACAGAGGCCTTTCTCAGCCCTTTTATCTGAGGCTCCTTTTTCAACTGCAGATGCAGAGGCTCAATCTGGGGTTTTGTATGCAAGCTAGGTGTGTCCTCAAGCATTGACCTATAGATACCTTACCTGTTGGCTCTAACTGCATGGATAATTGGTTGAAATAGTAACATAGCCCTGGAAAAGCAGATGAGAGGAGTGTATGGTGCAGGTCAATAACTGCTGTCCCGCAAAACCATATTCAGCCCAGTGGACTAGTACTGTCTGGCATCTCAATCATTAAACCCAGTTTCCAAAGAAGAATGTGAGGGAACAACATCTGTGGCAATGGGGCCTGGCTGCAGACATTCTCGAAGGGTGGGGACTTGGCCTGCCACCCTCCCTTCCCACCCCTGCCCCATTTGCAGTGTAACCCTTTGGCAAAAGTAGTTGCCGAACAAGGGAAGGATAGCCACAGGCAGCTCATTACAAGGCTAAAGCTAGCCACATGGTGCCGTATGAGATATGTTTAAGGAGTGATCACATGTGTTCTAGCTCCACAGTCGGAGGTAGCATGCTTCTGAATGCCAGTTGCTGGGAATTGTAGCTGGGGAGTGTGCTGTTGTGCTTAGGTCCTGCTTGCAGGCTTCCCATAGGCATCCTTTTTATGTACATCCATCTTGTGGGGACTTGGAATGTGGATGCTGCAGTCGGGGAGGTCTTTAATGTGATAAGGGAGGAGGCAGTCTCTAAGGTATTCAGGAATTACTCACTGAAAAGTTGGCAGTCCAATTTGTCACCGAGGTTCGTGCCACAAATTGATCTCCTCTTCCTCCACGGACCTAAACTTAGGATTTATCACAGCCCTGAATAATCATAAATAATTATAATGAAATCTTTTCATGATGCTCATGTCATTATCTTCAAAGATAACATGGCATTTACTTTGTTGGGGGTCATGCCCTCCCTACCCTCACCTTTGCCAGGCTGTTCAGCAGCATCTGATAAACCAGAAGCATCCTGATTGTGAATCTGTGATTGATGTACTTGGCCTAGAACTTCCCTCCTCCCCATTCAGGAAACAGGAGGGCTGGAGAGATAGCGCTCAGTTTTCTTTCACAGTCCCTGTTTCCTAACTCTAATCACCTTCTGCTGTGGGAAAAGAGATGAGATGCGGCCTTAAAAACAGATCATTGTCCGCCTCCTAGATTAATGCAGAGAAAGCAGTATTGTCTGTTGAATGGATAAACCTTCCTGCCGTCACTCAAAACCTATATTCAACGCTACTTCATTTCTAAGAGGCTTATCTTCTTTGAATAGACCCTTGCAGCTCAAGTAAGAGGCGATGTAATGAAGCGTGTTTTTTTTCTTAAGTGAGAAACCTGCTGCAAAGAAGGGGTGAAGTCTGTGCAGCTGTTCGAAAGGGCCTTTGCAGACTCTCGAAATACTTGTCATTTATCTGGTCTTGCATGACATCAAATGAGAGAAGATCAAGTTCAAAATCTGCCAGGGCGGCTTTTGAAGGGGCTTCTTCATCTGTTAATTAAATAATGCTTATTAACGTGCAGTTTAATGTGGCCTGGCCTCTCCTTGTACAGCAGGGTTCAGCGATGAAAATAACACTGCATTTGGTTCACTCGTTTTCAGTTATTAATAATTAGCTTCCACGGATTTTGGTGGTTCTGAATTGCAGGCTTGCTGTTCAGGCTTTCATATGTGGCTCAATGAATGAATAAGCAAGGCAGCAATGAATGAATAAGCAAGACAGGTGTTAGCGTTGCCAGGCACAAAATATGGATTGGCACCCTGAATTCATATTAGAATAAATCTCTTAATATTTACATTGGTAATTCATTCAGTGCTTTGTCATAAAACTTCCTCTTATGAAACATGTGTAGGGAAACATGTCAATCCTCCTTGCTCTGCCCCTTGTAAATAATTTCCTGTTTCCTTGGCTTTTCTCAGAGATGTTCCTAAATTAGTCTTCTGGCAAAAATTAGCAGAGTCTTGTGGCACCTTAACAACAAATGAATTTACGGCAGCAACTGGTTTGTGGGCCAGAGCCTTCTTTGTTAGATGCATGAAACAGCTCTCATGAAAACTTAATGCCACAATGTATTTATTAGCTTTTAAGGTGCCACAAGGCTCTGTTTTTGCAAAAATATACTTAGATTCTTGATATTTTTTTGGTAACCAATGAGAGAATGTATGTGAGATTCAGATCCTGACATCAGTCATGATTCTCTGAATCCATGTGAATATTTGTGGAAATAACAAATGCAAATTCTTAGACTTGCAGGGACTTGCAGATTTGTTTCTGGATGGTGAAAAGAATGAAAACAATGAAAGTTGTGGGAACTTTTGTAATTCATATGTCTCCTGCCTGTATGTACCATATATGTGCTCAGAATATGTGGATGGGGTGGTGTCTTGATTACACAGATGTACTACTTAGTGAGAGGCTGGTCAAGTCTATTCAACATTGACATGATATGTATGATCTTCCTTGGAAGCTTCAGTAAAAGCTCATGATTTTCTGAGAGTTTTCTCCTAGCTCCTAATGTTGACCCATGCACACTAATGATGCTTCATGCATGCACTTTATTGTATTGCCCCTGGGATTTGTAATTTCCAGCACCAGCCACTAAGGAATCCTAGCACCCCAAACAAAGGCATCCAGGAATAAGTGAAAGTTTCAGATCTTATTGGGGAAGGATCAAACACATGTTTGCAAGAAACAGTTCTGAGAAATAACTCAAACCGAGAAGATCCCTAACAAAACTTAGTTAAGTGGTCTGGTCACATAGTTCACAACAACCAATGAGAAGGTCATCCAGAGCCAGTAGTTGCCATTAATTATCTTTTGTGTATGTGTCTTACAGATCAGGTGGCTTTGTAGATCATGTAGGTTTACAGAGATCAGTGAGAGCTTCTTGAAGTGTAAGGAGCAGCCTGAGTGCTGACTACACATGTGTGGAATGTTCTTTTAACATTCCAGGCTTGAGAAAAACTTCCGGGGGAAATTAAACTCAATTCATAACACATCTGTGCATTACCAGTTGGACAAATTCCAGGTAATAATGAACTAGGGTAACATTTCTAGATCTGTACTGAAATAGTACTCTCATTGGTTTGTCTTGGTGACAGTGCTTAATCTTAATGAAAGCTCAACAAGGCTTCCCTCTTGCCTGCCACCATGCTGTACCCATTAATAATGTCAGAACCCAGTACTGAAATGTTGAGAAATAACAATAATAATTCTACCAAGTATCTTGGAGCACATGGAGGGTGATAGTTCTCATGTCACAGGCAGGCAGGCTAGAGATCTAGCCCTTCTAGTTTTAGTAACTTAGCTCTTAAAAGTGGGGCAGGGCCATTGGTGACTACCCCTGCATTCTAGATGTTGAGAATATTTTACCTAACTGAGGTTTCTTGAGAAGCTGAAGCCTACAATAAGCAAAAGATGGTTGACCAGGTAGGCAGAAGGTGACCAGTTCAACTGCTAGCATTTCCTGTCCTGGAGAGCTGTTGCCACTCCTTGCAGATAAAACCCAATGGTCTGACTTGAAAGAAGGAAGCTTCCTATGTTTCAGAAAGGCCAGGTTCTTCGTATTTACACCAGGCTTGGCCAATACAGAAGCTTTATGGTACCTGCCAATCACAAGGGACAATGTTGCACTCCCTTTTTCAGGGGCGCCCTGTGTGAGGCCAAATTTTGTGTCCCCACCTCTCACCTTCTATTCAGCTACATTCATTACATCATAGTTGCAACGCCCTGTGGTGCCCCCTGGGCTTGGCACCCAGTGTGGCAGAACCAGTCACACTGCCCTAAATCTGCCTCCACCTCTTCCCTTCAGCAGTTTAGGCACTCATGACCCCAGTTTGTCTCAATATCAACCTCTGGTCACAGGGTTCGCAGCTGAAACCTCTGAAGTCCCTGGCAGAAAAACAGGATTATATCAGGGTAGATCCACTGAAATTAATGGACCTAAGTTAGTCATGCCTGGTTTTTTTCAGTGGGTCTACTGTGAGTATGACTGCCATTGGATATAAGCCGTAGCAGTGTTTGAAACAGAAACTGGGAAAAGATTGTGTTTGGAGTTTTTGTTTTAAATGTGGAATAAGGAAGATTAGCAAAAAAGGATTTAAAATCTGGTTTGTTTGATACAGACAATGTGAAAGAAAGCACAGTTCGCCTGAGTGCAAGGCAAGACTGAGAGGAGAAAACCACCTTAAATTTATTTGGACCAGAATTAAATGTTTTTACTTTAGTTCTCGAGAGCCAAATAAAATTTGAAGTCTCTTAGAGCTAGCATCGGGTTTCATGGTGCCAGGACCATTGTGTGCCTGGGACATCCCCAGCACTGGTACAGTATAGTCATAGCTGTATTGGCTTCACCTTTGAAGAGCCAGGAACAACTATAATCCTGAAAAATCTTATCTCCACTCTCACCCCCCCCCCGGCTCTCATAGCAAGTCTGGCATGGGAGTACAACATAGTACAACACTATAATATTTCCACAATTTTGTGCATGCAAAATACTACCATTCTTGTCTTGTTTTATCTTTACAAAACAAATCAAGCTACAAAAACCCAGTGAACTGACCCAGACTGCACAGGTAACATATTGACTGAGCATAGTCCCATTTCCTCAAGGAAAAACAATCAATATCATAGGACTTGAAATAAGATGTTAGAGTGTGGAGTGCTCCTGTTTAGGGTGCCAGCCAGCCAACTTTGCCTTTCTTAAGGAATACTCTGTTGCATCCTCTTTCCCTAGTTTTCCATTTCCCCTCTCACACTCAGCTAGCATTCTGTGGCCAGTGAGCGTGCGCAATCCTGATTGTGGTGTTTTGGAAGCCCCTCCTCTATTCTTTATTCTTTTCTTTTAAAAAACATATTTCTGCAAATCTTGGGTTTCCCCCAGGTCTGTTGATCTTTTCTTTTGGCTACATAAGGATCCACAATCAGATAATAAGTATGCTATTAGCATCTAAGGTGGGCTCTGGTCTATTATGCCTATCATAACAAGAGCTTTGCTCTATCAGACAGGTCCTTCTTGTCTTCTAGTCCAGCATCCTGCTTCACTTAGCGCCCAACCAATGCTCTATGGAGGCTTATTCAAACTTCTCCCTGCATTGAAAGAACACACAGAGTAGGTCACAGAGGCACAAAGAATAGTCCCACCCACTACATGTACTGTTGCGAGTGATGAACTCAGCAGAGACAAGGGAAGGGTACCCTGGACAGCTTCATGCAGGGTTCAGGCTGAAGTTACACACACACAGTTGACAATCCATCTTACTTGTTGGGAACATGCTCCTATTTTAAATAAATGAATAATTGGCTTCAAGTCATCTTTCTCTCTCAGGGCCAAGATCACACAACCTCCTTCTTATATTGACTCTCATAAGCGTTACTCCTTATGTTCTTATACTGGAGGCTCTTAACCCCTGACAACGCAGGTGCATTCACACATGTGGTGATGACTGCTTGATGAAAAACTACCAGGAGGTGATTCATTCGTTTATTTTTGGCCCAATGACTGGTCATGTGGATAACTGATATCAAGCACATTTTTAGATCTGGGTGCTCCATAACTTGATTCAGTCCAGATTTCACATGATGTGATGAGCTGTGATCTCAACATGTGTCCGTGACCTCTCAGAATACTCGAGTAGTTGATCACTGCATCAGAAGACTAACCCTGCAGCCGTCTCACTATTAGACAAGTAACCTGTCCAGCATTTAACCCTTTTTGTCAGTTGGCTGTAAAGTAGACAGACAAACAAGGTCATTTCAAATGTTTATCTTCTTACTTTCTATGTGTTTAATACCTAAAGCACTGTGTTTCAGAGGCAACTGGTACTTGCACTTATTTCTTTGCAAAGCTGCTTGACAACAGTGTGAAAAGACATTCTGCGCTTGCTTAAAGGCACTGTACCCCACACAACAAAAACACCACACAACCTGGCTCTGTTCACAAACAAAGCTACTCTGTTCATGCTCAAGAGACATCTTGGCTTTAAGCCCTGTTTTTTTTTTTTGGGGGGGGGGGCGGGAGTTTGTTCCGTGGGAAATGCAGTTTGTGTTTCTCTTCTTTATATATACTTAGGCTGCCTTATACTGAGTCGTACTATTGGTCCATGTAGCTCAATATCACTGAATCCTAGTGCATTTCTAGACCTACATCCTGTTCTAACAGCTGCCAATGAGATACCCGTAAGAAGTCCTCAAGCAGGATATGAGTGCAACAGCACTCTCCCCATATGATGCTCCTTACAGTTTTCCCCACCACAAAAACAGCACTCTTTCCTCTTTCACTGTCTTCACTTTTTTGCAGCACACTGGCTAATTTGCTATACTGCTCATTTTGCTTCTAACTTATCCTCACTACTTTATCATATTTTGACCTACACCACATCTTATCTGATATTGGGGGATTATTGGTTTGTTTTTGTTCTTATTTTTCATTATGTATTTTGTCATTTTTATATTGTAATTTTATGTTCTGAACTGCCCTGAGATCTATGGGTATAGAGCTGCATCCAAATTCAATTAATATAGTAATAATAATAATAATAATAATTCTGCATTGAAGGGGGTGGACTAGATGACCCGGGGTTCCTTCCAACTCTACAATTCTATGATTCTACCTAACATACATTGCATGGTCTCTGAACTAGGAGGGAATGTCTCACCTCTGGGCTCTTTACAACCCCTATGCTGTTGACACAAAGTGAGTAGCAATTTGTTGTAGTAATAATAGCTGTTGCTATAGTAGCCAAATAGCCAAAACTTTAGTTCAGCTAGTGCAGTGGCTAATGTGAACTAAGAAGCCTCAGGTACACATTTCAACTTAGTTGTTGATTTAGAGCCCTTATTCTCTG
The DNA here is from genome assembly GCF_964188315.1 of Podarcis muralis. Classification (NCBI taxonomy): domain Eukaryota; kingdom Metazoa; phylum Chordata; class Lepidosauria; order Squamata; family Lacertidae; genus Podarcis; species Podarcis muralis. Next base: position 16,029,133 of record NC_135660.1, read on the forward strand.
ACTTAACGTGTCCTCAAATATCTAGTTATAATACCAGCCTACCTTGCAATATTCTTAGAACTACTGTGAGAGGGTATGTGAACTATCATTCTTTCAGATTCAGCCCTCCCATCACCACCACAAAAACAATACTGGCTAGCTTTCAGGATTCTTAGGACTACTGTGAAATTATACATGAACATGAGTTTTGAACATTCATATATAACTTTATAAATGCTGTTATAGATGCTATAGAAGAACATGCAAAGTTGGCAAACATCATTCTCTTTTAAGTTTTGTTCTGTAGTTCTCCCCTGGTGCTTGTGTACAGCATGGATAGCGAACCTATGGCACTCTAGATGTTACTGGACTACAGATCAGCATCCCTGAATATTGTTCATGTTGGCTGGGGCTATTCCCCTTGCAGAGCTACCTTTTCCTTGGAATAGAAGATGACTGTTAAACCACCCTGGTAATTGTAGCTCTGTGAGGGAAATAGGGATCTCCTAACAGCTCTCAGCACCCTTAACAACCTATAGTTCCCAGCACTCTTTGGGAGAAGCCATGACTATTTAAAGTATGATACTGCTTTAAATGTATAGCACAGATGGGGATATAGACAGATAGACAGATATAGAAATAGACATAGGCATAGATGTAGACATAGACATAGACATGTGTATATGTGTATATTACCAGCCCTAGACTATTTATAAACAGGTTGGGCTGTCTATTTATTTAATTCCTATAAAATATCTCAAAGCTATTTTATCAGCCATAAAAACGATTGCAAACAATCCTATATATACAAAACAAAAACAATTTCAAATCCAATAGAGGCGCATACTGACATAAAAGGTTTGTTGAAAAAGACACCAGAAAAGTACTACAGTGCCAATTTGATCTGTAATGGGAGTGAATTCCAAAAGTTTGGTGTTGCCACACTAAAGCCTAATTCCTATATCATAAGGAGCCAAATGGATCTCATGGTAATATGGCATTATCAAGGAGGCCCTCTCCTGCAGAGCATAGTGATTGGGAAACCCAGCCAGATGGGTGGGGTATAAATAATAATAATAATAAGAAGAAGAAGAAGAAGAAGACGAAGAAGAAGAAGAAGAAGAAGAAGAAGAAGAAGAAGAAGAAGAAGAAGAAGAAGGCGGCATTAGGGTTTCTGGTAGAATCTGTTGCAATTAATTATCCAAAGCTATTTCACATTAAATGTGGTAGTCAGGTTCCACTGTTGTTGGCACAGCAAAGGCAGGTAACCACTGCCAACTGCAGATTTCCAGTGTTCAACTTTGAGTTTCTCCCATTCATGCTTTCTCTGCTGATCACAGCTAGCACTGGTGAAACCTGACTGCCACATAAACTGTGAACTGACTCTCAGAGAGCTTAGTGTGTGTGGAAACTGATCTTTCACAGATTTCTTTTTAATAGAAAAAAAATCCTCCTTAGCTGATGTCTTCATCAGGAAAGGAGACACCTGCATCCGTGCCATTAAACCCAAGTTCTGCGACACAACACTTCAGTACTTCCTCTTTACGCACAGCTGGATGGGACCCATGACACACAAACTCTGCAATGTGCCAGAAATGCCTGATATTCCATGCAAGAGGTGTTTGTGTAAGATAACAAAGGGACAATCTCGCACCCACGTACAACTCATCTGTTTACACATGTCACTTGCTTTGCCAGCTCTGATTAGCTTGCTAGCAAGGAGGCAGGAAGGCCAGCAATCAGGTTTTTATGATTCATCATTTCTGCTCCCTATTAAGGAGACAATGTTAGAACTTCTGCCAATCCTAGAAAAGGATTTTTCAATACCTTAGGGACATTGTTTAAAGAAAAAAAAATTAAGATGTGTATTTCAGAATGTCAGTTTGCTAACTACCAGAAAAGCAACGCACTTAATTCTACTTACGTATAATATGCTGCTTCTTTTTTTTTCAAAACCTAGAATTGATCTCCTGTCTGTTTCCCCCGCAAAGCTGTTTTCATATCTACATAATATTTTACATGCTGCCAAATAAATATTTTATTATACAGAAGCCAAATGTACATTTTCATAAGTTAAAAAAAGGTTACATTCTCTGTTAGTGACATTGATTTTTTTTTTTTAAAGCTATATTCTCTCCTACCCATGCTTTGGTAGCATTATTCCTCACCCATTCAATTACCATTTCTATCAGCTTTTCTGAAAGATTATGCTTTTTGGGTGTTCTTCTGTAGATGTCTTTCCAGTGGCTTCACTTGATGAATGTGACAAGTTTTGTGCTTTCTCCCTCCCCCTCATTGAATTGAAAAGTTTTTTTTTTTTTTATAAATACGGGCCCAATAAGTGCCCAAAGGCAGTGTTTCAATGGCTGCTAAATCTTTCAAGGTTAGGACTTAACCTTCGTTCTCTCCTAATTCAACTGCAACCTTCAGTCTGAAGCCAATCAAGAATATCAGATGATACTTAAACAATGAAGGATTTCTGATATTCAGGTACAGCTTCTCTTCAATAGGATTGCAAATTCTTTGTGTGAAGAAAGTCGGTTTTGCTCTAAAGTACTGTCACAAAAAGTGAAATTACCATTTGCTTGGACTGGTGCCATTCATCATTGTCAGAATACTAAGCATTGTAAGAGGCTAGGCCTCTCCAAATTAATGCCTTGTTTTGCATCAGCTAAATTTTCCCAAATCCTCGAGGATGGGTCATACAAAAACTCATCTTACCGTTTTAATTTATCAATCCAATATGAGAGCAGGGAAAGGAAGCTTCATTCCATCTCCATGCTTTTTTTAAAATTTACAGTCTAATTCGAAAAGAAAAGGAAATAAGATATGAAAATAAGTTGGGAAAATAAGATAAATCTCTCTGTGAAAATCACAAGATCGACTCAGTCCCGTAGCCAAACCTCCATAATTCATTTGTAGGTCAGCTCCAGGGATTAGCCATGACGTATTTGGAAATTCATTTATTTTTATTTTATTTTGCTGTTTCTTATGCATAAGCGTAATGCTGTCCCTAAGGCTTTTCAGGTAGCCCTCAAATCTTGACAACGTTTGCCGTCTCAGAGCCCTAAGCCAAAATTAATTTTCAAATAAACAGCATAAAAATGTATGGAGTTGTATAAATTTTAATACAAAACACATTTGTTCTCCTTGCTTACATACATGCATACATACATATTGTTGCTTCAGCCAAAAAAAATCATAAAATGACATTGAAATTAACAGCCTCATGTACATCATGAAAGTCCGGGAACTTTTTGTTTTTAAAAAAATCATACCATATTATATGGCTCCCTTGCTTAACAATATGCTTTCTGAAATATATATATAGAGGAAGAAAATATGTGTTAATTATATAGGGCATGATCCAGTCAAAGTTAAATCCCACTGGTTTCAGTGGGAATGACGTAGGCATTCGCCGCCAAAACCAAGGGGATTTGTATTGCGATATTCAACATTAGTCATACTCAGAGTAGACCCACTGAAATCAACTTAAGGTCATTTATATCAATGGATCTAGCCTGAGCATGACTTAGCTGGCTATTACCCCATGTGTGTAGCTGAATTGTGTCCAGTGGATTGCTTTGGCCCATTTTATACAACTCTCATTAGCACCGAGTTACTGTCTTTTATGATAATGGGTGCCAGTCAAGTGGGAAAGACCCAGATGGTTGGCTTACCCATGAGGTGTAGGTGGACTTTTCCAGGGTCATCAAATGTAGCCTGTTGCGATCCGAGTCATTCTCACATTGTATGTTAATTCAAATACCTTAACAAGCAAGTTAGCAATGTTCACTGTGAATTTCTGTTTTTCATGTGCAGTACAACAGTAGGGATGTTGTGCATATGTGCAACGTCTTTTGGTACCCTGCAATGCATTGAAAATGATAACAGTTCTATTTTGTGTGGTGCACAGGCGTGCTCTGGTCCATGAGGTCACGAAGAGTCGGACACGACTAAATGACTAAACAACAACAACAAGCTTGAGTCTCTAGCTCAGAAGACCAGTAAATGGGAGATCATGTCAGAAGGAGATCAATGACAGCTGATAAACTGGTCAATGAATCAAGAAGCATCCAAGTTTAAAGGCATACCCAAAGGTTCAGAGCTGAACAGAGCTTTTAGGTAAATGGGTAGCAAGATTAAGGGCTCCAGAGCTAGCATGAAGACAGGACTGCTGTTACAACGTGAGGCTAGCTGGCCAGGAGGCAGGGGTGCACCCAGATATCGAAACATCGGAAGTTGCCTCATTGGTCCGTTTGGGTCAGTATTGTCTCCACTGACTGGCAGTGGCTCTCCATGGCTTTTGGCAAGGAACATTCCCAGCTCTACCTGGAGAAGCTGGGGATGGAACCTGGGACCTTCTGCATGCAAGTCAAATGTTCTACCTCTGAGCTACATGTCCCTTCAAGCCCCTTTCTTGTATATTTTCTGATTTCTTTAGAGAAAATATACTGGGTCTTTCTGTTTCATACCACCTGGATGTGAAATGTTTCTGCAGATCCATGCTCCTTCCAGCTGAGGTCTTCAAAGATGTTCTGCTAACTAAAGATGTTGGTGAGCTCAGAGCTGCATCCTGTGACAACTCTGTGCACCTCTGAGCTGGCGCCATCACCCAGCTGCCAAGGCTCAAGTACATTGGAAGGCCAATCAGCCCTGCTTCATCTGCTTTGCTTTGCTGCACACTTGTTGTGCTGGTCACAGGCTTATCTGGCAATAGCTGCTGGGTCTAGGAAGCAGCTCTGCATATTAAATTTAAAACAGGGACCCAGAGCATGTTGGGGAACCCGTTGCTCTCCAAATGTTGTTAGCGTGCAGCTTCCATCACCTCTGGCCATGTTGACTGAGGCTGATGAGTGTTGGACACTCTGAAGGGCAATAGGTTCTCCATCCCTAATGTAGCATCACTTTGGGGCACTGTGGAAAATGTAAATGGTGAGTGGCTTCCCAGGCCCAGCTACTGCCCCCAGGTATTTTGCTTTTCCTGGCTAGAAGTCACCAATAGCCCAGGCATACTTGTATTCATTTACTATCAGGGATGGAGATCCTATGGTTCTCCAGATGTTTTTGGACTCCAGCTGTCATCAGCACCAGCCATCATGTCCATGCAATGGTCAAGGATGATGGGAACTGAATTCCAATGACTTTTGGAGGGTCACAGGTTGCTCAGCTAGTCCTTTCAAAAAATGATGATGACGACAACAGTTTGGAGCTTGGAGCACTCTGAGCAGCTTGGATGTAAGGGGGGGGGGGAATCACGACACAGTTAATCATTATACTTACAAAATAAACAGTAAATCATTATACTTACAAAATAAACAGTAAGACATAGTCTTAAAGCAGAAAAAGAAAAGACCAATTTGAATAGCTGCAGACAAATATGCATTAAAAGCCTGTCAAAATAAAAATGTTTTCACTTGCCATCTAAAAGACAGCAAAGAGAGAGCCTTATGGATCTTTACTAGAGCACCAAGCCACTACAGAGAAGGCCCTGCTACTTGCATTTATTTATTTATTTAAAATATTTATAAGCCACTGAATATTTTAAAAGTTCCTGAGTGGTGTACAATGTAAAACAGGTAACAATATAATTAAAACAAAATTAAAACAAAAAGACATAATAAAACCTGTAAAACACTAGCATAAAAGCTTATAAAAACAAATTAAACTGGGATTCAGGGAATTCATGCAGATGAAAAACAAAAATGGGTCATGGAAAACCTGGGCAAAGAGAGAAATATTTTCAGGCCATCTGAAGCTAGTGATGGTTGCTGCTTCCTGTACGGCAGAGGAAAGGCCATTCCATGGTAGAGGGGCAAAAGTGGAAAATGCCTGTTTTCAGGTCACCAACCTAAGGCATAATGTAGGATGTGGTATCATGAGTAGAATTTCCGTAAACAAGCTAAGTGATCCTACATGTCCATACAGTGGCAGGTGGTCTTTCAGGTAATCTGCTCCTGAGTTGTTCAGGGCTTTATTTGTCAACAACCATGTCTTCATGTACTCACTTGACCTCTAATGATGGGTCTGCAAGACAAATCTTAAAGCCCATTTATGAGCATGTGGTCCTTGTAGTAACCAGGTCTGAGACCATGCAAGTCTTCAAATGCTAAGACAAGGCCTTTGATTTCAACAGGTAGCTAGTGAAGTTGAAACAAGAACTGATTTACATGCTTAGTTCATTGGGTGCCAGACAAAAGAATGACTGCTCCATTTTGCAGCAACCAAAATTTCTAAGTGTTTTTTAAAGGCAGCTTATTTTTGCTCTTTTTCTTTGGTTTCTAGAAACCTTGATACAGTGGATATTATTTTGGAATCTACTTGGATATTGTGTGATGGTTCTCATTTATTTTTATTTTTTTCCTATTCAAATTGTTTGTTTGTTTTCATCTTGTCATCAAAGTAGGTTGCAACCTGCCCTGAGCCTTTGATGTAGGGCAGGCTAAAAATACAATTAAAACAAGTTTTTAAAACTGCTGCCTCTTAGTCTTAGGCTTCAGTCCCATCATAGAATGGGGTGAGAGTGGTCGACTGTTGTTCTAATTTGCTGGCTTCTTTCATCCAGATTAGGAGGTGGGGCTAGCTTCCTCATCTTCTCTTTTTGGAGGCATGCAGAAGGTCTGAGATTCAATCTCTGGCATTTCCAGGTAGGGTTGGGAATGTTCCCTGGAAAGCCACTGCCAGTCAGTGTTAAAAACACGAAGCAAGAGGGACTGACTCAGTATAAGGTAGCTTCTTACGTTCCTATCCCATTGGTTGCATTGGGAGGGCAATTAACTATGTCAGCTCCAGGGCTGGCATAGCTTTGAACTTGATCCAAGATAGGCAATCCTTGTATGTGTTGGGGGAACAAAGGGGCTTTGGATCCTGTAGATCCTGTAGGATTTTGAGCCCTGACAGGGTAGGAAGATAAAGCTTGGGACGAGAGTATAATTCATCTCTTGGCAAGAATTAAAGATAGGGTGTTGTGTATTGAAGTGATGGTCCTCTAAGATCTGGAACATGCTTGCTGTTCTTCATAGGATTTTCACCAAACTCCACATGAGGATTCGCCAATCTTAGTGACTATGAATTAAAATTATGAATTTTTGGAATAAAAAAAAAAACCAACTGAAACTCACAAGGGAGAATATGCAGTTTCTGAAAATCTAAAAGGTTGCAAGTGTGTATGGAGGGATTTTTTTACTCCTCAAATATCCCAGACATTAAAAAGCCCTTCTCCTTAAGAGTTGGATTATTGGAATTCTAAATGTTGGTACAATATGAATGTATATAGTGGAACTGCAATACTTGCTGTTTTATTTTTATGCCTCCTAATACTTCTGCTTGCATTTTCCCCCCATTGCTGTCAACTCAGTTAACCTGAAGTAATTGGATTTAGGATGATTTGTCCTATTAAAGCCATGGCACAAAAATAAGCTTAATTCCAAGTCTTTTGCCTTAAGCTGTTTTGCGGAAGGAGTTGCTAGACGGTAAATTTAAAAAGTATAAAGATAAAGATTCTCAAATACACAGTGCATTAAAAGCAGCAGAAGTAGTAACAATGACGGCAAACTGACTGTAGTTAAATGAAATCAATGCGTATCTTCAAAATAGTTTCATTCCACAAGGGGGCTTCAAGTTCACATTCAGTGTTTTGATAGCTTATACATTCATTCATAAATGCTAAGCTGTGCATGTGAACAGCGGATGTTAAATTCCATTCAGGGTACCCTTCTTTGCCCTTTTTGTGGATAAAACTGCATTTTTGAAATGTGAAGACCCAAGGTAACAAGGGGCACTCTTGTTGCAAAAGTGGATAAATTTAGGATTACCTTGCACGCTATGGAAACATACTTTTTCAAAGTTTTATGTACTCAACTCTTCCCTGGAATCACACACTGATAAATCATACATTGGGAGGTGGGTCAGTTGCAGCATCCCACAGTGTGGTGCCAGTGGTGTACAAAAGCCTTCTCCAACCTTGTTCCTCCAACGTATTTTAGACTATGACTGTCATCAGTTCAGGTATAACAGTTGTAGTCCAAAACACCAGGAAGAGACCAGGTTGAGGAAGGCTGGTGTACAGCTTCTCTGATGTTTGTTCCAGGGGCTTGGGAATCGGCTTGGCAGCCCTCATAATCATGTTCCTCCCAGTCTCCACAGAATGGCAGACCAGAGTTAACAGTCTTAACAGAGTCAATGGAGAAGGGTTGTGGTAGAGCTCATTGGTAGAGCATCTGCTTTGCATGGAGAAGGCCACAGGTTCCGTCCCCAGCATTTCTGGGTAGGAATGGAAGTGTCAGCCATCTGAAACCCTAGTGAACAGCTGCCAGTCCGTATATACCCAGTGAAATCAATGAACAAGTTAAGTAAATTGATTTCATTGGTTCTACTCATTGATTATCAAATAAAGCAGCAAGTATTGCAATTCTACTATATACACATTTGTTTATACATCAACATTTAGAATTCTAGTAATCCTACTCTTGCAGAGAAGGGTGTTGGTAATGTCTGAGGAAGACGTATCTCTCCACCCATCCATGAAACAATTTACTATTCATCTGTTTCTCATGTTAGTTTTGGTATGGTTTTTTAAGTTCTCCAAATGTGCTAGTTGCATCCTATCAACACAACCCCCATTTTTGGAAAATTTAGAACATTATTTCAGTTTCATAGTTACTGAGATTGGCAAACACCAGTGATTTATTTTGATTTTTAAACTACTATTTAAAAAAACAACAAAAACAAACCACAGATCAGTTTTTATAAAAAATCAGTAAAGGCAACTGGATATTTAGCAATAGATATTTAGCAATAGAACGCTGCTGTCTCCAGAACCAGAGGTGGTGGGGAGGACAACATATAAATATGTAGTAGTGGTAGATAAAAGAGTACTGCATTAGTTCAGTTAGTTTAATTCATTAGTATAATTGCATTGCTTTTTGTAAATTCAAACTGCTTTGTAAATGCTTTTGAACAGTCATACCTCGTGTTGCATTCCGCTCTTGTTACAGACTTTCAGCTTACGAACGCGGCAAACCTGGAAGTGTTTACTTCTGGGTTCACCGCCTGCGCATGCGCAGAAGAGGCACTCTAGTTGCGGACTTTTTGGGGTGCAAATGCCACCCTGAAACGTATTAAGTCCGCAACTAGAGGTACCACTGTATCATAATGTTTAATTGTTCTAAGTGTTAGCATTAATTAAGCAGGCTTCAAATGAATTTGTTGGATTCACAAACAGCAACTAGTGCCAAGAGGGCAGAGTTGCCTGATGTCTCAGGTTTTACAGAACATCACATTGTAGGGATGGGTTTTTTTAATGGGGAGGCACCCTATTTACTGCAAGCATGCAAACATTGTTTGTGCCATGTTGGAATACATAAAAAATAAACATGCTGCTTCCATCATAGAGAAAGCAAATGCTGCCCCAACTGGCTGCTCTGCAATGGCACTATCATTTTAGACCAGTGTTGGGGAACCTGGAACCCCCACCCCCAGATATTGTTGTACTCCAACTCTCAACTCCCCTACCCAGCATGGGGCACAGTCAGGGATAATGATGAATTTGAATATCCACAATTTGTCACCAAAATCATTCCATACCTTTGGATGGGGGCAGGTAGAGTTATGACTGCAAAATCTCAAGGAATACCTCTCCCATTATGAATTGCCCCAGATCCTGTGATCATCATATTAGGCCCTTCTTTATGTGCCCTCTCCATGAGAGGCCCAGAAGGTGGCAACACAAGAACAGGTCTTATCTGTGGTGATTCCTGTTTGTGGAATGCTTTCTCAAGGGAGGCTTGTGTGGTGCTTTCATTACCTATTTTTAGGTGCCAGGCAAAAAAACATTCCTCTTCACCCAGGCCTTGGGCTGATTAAACAATCTATGGCCTTGTAAATGTGTTATGGGGGTTATTGGGGATTTTTTTTTGGTTATGTATTTTGTGTTATTATACTGTAAACCACCCTGTGATCTTCAGAAGAAGAGCAGTAGGGGCGCCATCTCCTAGGGGCTGAGCTCTTTTGCCCCCCAATATCTTGGGGGTGGGGACTGGGCACCTCAGTGTTCAAAAATGGCGAAGGATGCCAAGTGCAGAGCCAAACGCAACACGGCTTCAGTGGTTGGTGCCTTCTCCTGCTGTGGAGGGGAAGGAGTGGGGAAGCAGCCCCCAGCTGGTGGTGGTGGCAAGAAGAGGAGGAGGAGCCACGTCCATTGAAGTTGTGCTGTCACAAATTTATCCTAATAAACATATTTTGTGTGCCATTTTAGCTGATATTCACATTTTTTGCAAGCAATTTTTCCTAATATAATGCATTTTGGTGTCTTGTTTTTATTAATATCTTCATTTCTATGCACCCTTTCTCCAATATATGCATTTTCAAAAACTTTGGCAGGAGAAGTGAATTGCAAAATTTGAAGAAGTGTGAATTTTGAAAGTTTTCTGTATTTCAGTTCACTTACTCTTTCAAAATATGTGAATTTGATAGATTTGGCTTTAAATGGGAACTGAATTGAATTTCTGTCCATCCCTACTAAAGGGGTTAGCCAATGGGAAGCTCGAGATACACCTGCCAGGTATGTTCAAGATATAGCACATCCCCATCTTTAGGAAAGGGATTGGGCTATATTGTAATGTTTGACTCACCAAACCAAAGCTGCTCAGAAGCCATGTATGTTGACTCACACAGGGCATGATAGACAGTTTTCATTTCTTGCCTGGCATTTAGGGTGGGCACTTATTCATTGCTAACGAAGAAAAAATGCCTCGCCAAAAAAAGACAAAAGAAGGCATAGATTTGCATAAAATTTTATATGCTAATTTATATGTATATGTATAGATGCCATTGTTAGAAATAGCTAGGATTTTAATAGCAATATGATACATCTCATGATAATGAGGAAGATTGTGACCAGGTAGTGGTGTACCTGCTCAGTTCACTGCCTGGGTGCTAAATGTGGACAGGCAACTTCAAGGCACCTGCAGGTCTCCCTTCTTATCCTTTAAAAAGGACTTGAACCAGACATTCCTAAAAACAGAGGACATCTTCAAACACAGGACTATCCTCTGTAAATTAGGAAACACGGCCAGCCTACTGCAGCTACAAAAACAAACACACTGCAGAGTATGCCAAGCACCTTGTCTGACTGTCATTGGGCATGTGCTCAGGTTTGGTGGGTCACAATCTGTACAGGTCTAATCTGATGGTCAGTTAAATCAGTTCCAACCCTTACTCTAAAATTCTGTTAAGATCTCATTTCACTGGGGGAGATTGGGCAGGCAGATTCATGAAGAAAGGAACAAGTGATCTGTGTGACTGCAGGTCTAGCAGTTGCTTAAAGTCCTAATATAAGGTCTTAGGGAACAAAAACACACATTTACACATGTGCCCCATGGGGGTGTCAAGAAATTAATAGAGGATAGTTCTATTAGACATCACCTCAAGATTACTCTTGGCCACAGTGACCCAGGGGCATCCAGCCATTTCTCATTTCACCGACTGGGAGAGTTCAGTCAATATTCCACTTCTGTACCCAATCATGACATAAAAATAGGGATCAACGGGTTCACAGTGGGGCCTGTCTGTTTTCTTGGGTCAGGCCTGCCTCAGTACTGCTAGGTCTATAGGTCTACCTTGGCTGCTTCCACAGAAAGTCTCTTGATTTGTACAAAGGGAGGATGAGTTCTCTTGTTTGTCTGGGAAACCTTTGAAACAAACCGGAGCTTTCTACTGAAAGTGAAAATCTTATACCCCTTCTTTCCATGAAGCATGCAGTGGGGTGATAGCGTGGTGGAGGAGGAGGGAGAAATTACCTTTGAAATATTTCAGAAACTTGGATACTGAGCCTGATTTCAGTAACTCTCAGTTGTTCAATTTCTAACAGGCAGAAAGTTTTGAGACCAAGCTGGCTCTCTTCCCGCCTGCTCCACCCGCCCGCTTTTTATCCCCTTGAAAACAAAATAGAAAAAAGAAAACCCTGGAACATGCAGAAGGACAATCTATGCATCCCAGTGTCTGTCGTCTGCTTATTGTCCTGTCTAGTGCTCTCCACGGTGGAACTAATCAACTGCCTTGAATGAAGCATAGCTCGTCAACGGAATTCCTAAAAGGTCCTGAAGTATTCAGTGATGAGAGGAATTCTTTCGCTATGATTTGCTCCACATTCAAAAAATTCCATTGTCAAAGGAGACTAGGTGATTAACAGCAGGCTGTCAGATGCAGGGTTAGAAATTATTTTCTCTGACCTTCTGTCTGTCTCCCCTCTTCTCGGCAACCCTTGCACCCCTTTCCCCACCACCACTGCTACCACTGCCTCCAACCAACATACCATAATAAGATGACTTCAAGGACTGGTACAGCAACTAGCTGCTTAAGTCCACCTGGCCCCACTTGATTTATTAGCTTTAATGAGGAGCTCTTCTACTTTAATCATAGTGGAAAAGAGAAAAGGTCTCACGCCACCCTGACAAATCAGTGATGCATTTACATGGAAACACAGGAAGGGCTGCGATCACAAAAGTAGCACTGCTTGCCATCCCCTTTTGCTCCCCACAGTATGAAATGCCAAGGCAGTTTTGTGGCCCTCCTGGTTGTGACTATTACCTGTGGAGACTGGGCTTTCTTCCAGGGAGCTCCTGGCGTGGGAATGCAGGGGGAGAAATTCATTTCCAGTTGGAAGGCTTTGCTGTTGTGATGCTACTCCTTTTAACGTTGCAAAAGCGAGGTACTGTGAAATGACAGTCATCTACTTAACTGTAGATGCCAGTATAAAGCATGAAATGTAGTTAGACATCTCAGGCATATTGCAGGGACTCCAAATAGTCTTTATCCAGAGTCTCCCCCCCTCCATAACAAAACAAAAACCATGTTGTCTGTGGCAGACAGTAAATTTACATATTTGCCTGTTCAGTAAATAGATAAAGAAGTTTTTTTCAAGGCTGCCACTTAGCAAGCGCAGAGGAGACATCAACACACACCCGCACCCTGATTGATGTTTCAGATGAAATATAATTAATCTGTATTTCTGATCAGGGCACAGACTATACACATTGAGTATTGCTTAGTTATTGTTGTTGCTTAGTCTGTTTGAAGAGTGGTTGTTTTCTCCTCCCCCTGGTGATTCCTTACTCATCCCCCCCCAAACTATAGGGTTGTATCCCATGTTAGTCTTACTCATTGAAATTTGTGGTCATGACTGATCTTCGTTTCAATGGGTTTGCTCTGAGTAGATTTTAGTTTGATGCAATATGTAGTTTTTAGAAATAAATGATTCAAGTGGCCTTACTTATTAGGTGTGTCTGGGAGTTCTGTAGCTCAGTTTGCAAAAGGCACGTATGGGAAGCCACTTCACAGGCTCTCTAGGAGAAGAGTTCAAGTATTGCTGGCAGAGCAAGGCTTCCAATCAATATTCCCATGAATATTGTTTTATTGGGAAGCTTATGAAATGTACTAATTTGCAAATATTTATGTGCCACCGGCATCAAAAAACATCATGACTGTGAATAGCATAAAACCAACAATAAGATTACAACCATAAAACAAATACAAAATTAGACGAAATGATCCTTGTGGTTCCTTCCAACTCTACAGTTCAGTGATTCTGTGAAATCAGTAGATCAGACTATAAGAACCTGAGAAGAGCTCTGCTGGATCAGGCCAAAGGCTCATCTGGTCCAGCATTCTCTTCCCACTGTGGTCAACCAATGCCTATGGAAAGTCTACAAGCAGGACCTGAGTATATGGATGAATAATTTTATATATTGCTGAATGCCAAAGTAGGCTTCTAAGTGGTTTGCAATTACACAAGCACACAAACTATAAACACACAATATATAAACTATATACTGTACATCCATAATTAAAATATGCAACAAAACAATCTTATTTAAACAACACAGCAATTAAAACAGGAGAAAACCCCTCAGGAAAAGTATGGGTGGACATGTGAGATTTATGCAGGCACCTAAATGCCAGTGCTTGCCTAATGTTCATTGGGAGCAGAATTTGAAGGGCAGGCAAAGTGTTTCTGGAGATAACCTGGCCCCAAGTTGTTCAGGGCTAAATGTCTGAAATATCATACTAGGTAAGGTAAAGTATTAAGGACGCGGGTGGTGCTGTGGTCTAAACCACTGAGCCTCTTGGGCTTGCTGATCAGAAGGTCGGTGGTTCGAATCCCCATGACAGGGTGAGCTCCCGTTGCTCGGTCCCAGCTCCTGCTAACCTAGCTGTTTGAAAGCACGCCAAAAAGTGCAAATAGATAAATAGGTACTGCTCCGGTGGGAATGTAAATGGCGTTTCGGGGCACTGCTCTGGTTTCGGTGTTCTGTTGCACCAGAAGTGGCTTAATCATGCTGGCCACATGACCCGGAAAAACTGTCTGCGGACAAACGCCAGCTTCCTCGTCCTGTAAAGCGAGATGAGCACCGCAACTCCAGAGTAAGGTAAGATAAAGGACCCCTGGCTGGTTAAGTCCAGTCAAAGGCAACTGTGGGGTGCGGCGCTCATCTCACTTTTCGGGCCAAGGGAGCCGCCGTTTGTCCACAGACAGCTTTCCTGTCTAATTATCATACTAAGCTACCTCGATCCAGGAACAGCTCTAGCTGTCACACCAGGAGAAGTTGGCAGAAGCTGCTCCTTGTCACTGAAGCCACTTGGGCCTTCAATGATAAAGATGGATCCAGGAGCACCCCCAAGCTGCAAATCTGCGCCTTCAGAGGGAGTGCAACTCCATTCACAACAGGTAACTGACCTATTTTCCGGTCTTGATAAATGCTCCCTCACAGAACTTCTGCATTACAGGATTCAAACAGGGTATTGGCCCTTATCCAGCCCACCAATACACCCATTGCTGGCTCGTTCTTGCCACTTCCTCCTTGTGCTCTATCTGGATACCTTCTGCAGTGCAAAGAATATTATGTTCCTCGTTCTGCTCAAGTTATCAGTGCTTCTTCAGATGCATTTAGGGTCATTGTGAGCAACACAATACTGATACTACTACACAGTGCTGATATTTTACCAAAAAAGTTTGCAGCTAAGAGGGCTGCTGTTCATTTCACACCTTATTTTGTGTGGATAGTGTATTAGGTTCAGTCACTAGCAACTTCATTTCAAAGATTTTGGGTGGTAGAGCGAAAAGCTGCCGCCCATCAAAGTCAACAATGCTGGGCTAGGTGGCCCAATGGTCAAACTTAATACAAGGCAGCTTCATATACTGATAGCCTACCAGGGGCCTCTTTGGCTGGAGTGCTATTCTCCAGTGTACTTATCTTCATGAATAATCCAACTCAGTTATCCATGGGGGTGGGTGGGTGGAGGGGAAAGAAAACCTGGTTAACACGCAATTAGAGTGATGGATAATCCTGGCCCTGCAACCTACCTAGCTTGGATGGAGTTAATTCACAGGCATCATGTCAACAAGTGTCTTATTTTTGGATCCCACTTGTTCTCTGGGAATCCACTGCTGTGAAGAATGATCTCCCTTACCTCATTTACCTTGTTTGTTGTTCCTGAGCCATAGACTGTCATGGCTCATGCATGAGGCAATCGTCCTGTGGAGCATAGTGCTTGCCAGAATGTTTTCATTGCCATTTGAACCGCAGCAACAGCTGGCATGTGCATGTTATTATTTCAAAAGAGTGTACAAAAAATGTGCTCTTCTTAGTAATGTTAAAACTATGGACCAAACTAACATCAGACAGGAAATCCAGTCTAAAGATTGACATGCTGTCCTTAGATTGCCCCAGAATATCTCAGTAGGCTATGTCATGAACCACCAGGTTGTTCAGACCATCCATTGCATAGGCCACAGCTCCATGGGGAGCAATAGGAGGAGCTTTCATTCTAAAATGGCAGGTGCCAGTGTGCCTGGAAGTCTTCACATCTGTTTTAGAAACCGTTATACCTACTTTCAGAGCTGGGGAGGTGATGATGTGGAAAGCACTCTACTCTGCAAGGTTCAAATGATCTTTTTCCTTATTACAGCAGATGTCTCGGCTGAGCCATAAATAAAACAACAAAAACACAGGTTCTAATGCTCTTTCATGATCATCACTGAGTACTATTAGGCTTATTCAACGGCAATGGTGAGCAATAGCAAATAGTTTTCTTTAGTTTTGAGGGGGAATAGCAAACAGTATATTCCACTTTCCCATTGTGCACTGTTGCCAAAGCAGCTCATTCTAAACATCAAAAACATGCCAAAATTCAGTATCATGTTTGAAAATGATTTATAAAAGAGATAGAAAATAATTAGATAACACAGTTCAGTAAAGATGGCATTTGTTGTTGTTGTTTAGTCGTTTAGTCGTGTCCGACTCTTCATGACCCCATGGACCAGAGCACGCCAGACACTCCTGTCTTCCACTGCCTCCCGCAGTTTGGTCAGACTCATGCTGGTAGCTTCGAGAACACTGTCCAACCATCTCGTTCTCAGCATAAATCAAATAATTACAATGGACTGGTCATAATATTGCAACTTATTATTATTATTACTTAATAAATTTATTTATTTTCAGAAGTATGGTGCCTTTCAATATAATATTTCTAGGGTAGCTTACTGATTAATAGTTGCATCAAATATTAGTCATACTCAGAATAGACCCATTAAAATTAGGCATGGCTAGTTTAGGCTTATTAATTTCAGTTGGTTTACTCTGAGTAGAATTTAGTTAGTTACAACCTTAAAATACATGATAAAAATACAAAACAATATCTCAGGTTCAATCCTTGCCATATCTGGGTAAAACTGGGAAAGATTTCTATCTGAAATCCTGGTGTGCCACTGCCAGTTAGTACAGTACTGAATTAGATGGAGCAATGATCTGACTCAGTATGAGGCAGTTTCCTAACCACGGTTTCCTGTTATGTCTAAACAGGCCCAATACAGGACAGTTTGGAGTACCCAAAGTATCCTTAACCATTGGAATAAATGTCCTCTTTACTTTCAAATTGCCATCCACTAGCAGGTAGACAAGGCTTCAGCAATGTGTAGTATTGAATGCCTAAGGCTTGCACAATGATGAGAAAAGGGGTGTTATGAAAAGTTTAAAGGTACTTTTTTATCAACCAGAGCAAAGGTCTATCTAGTCCCACATTCCACTTCTCTAAAATGAAGAATCCCCATTTTTTCTTGCAGAATCACAAAATGTGTGTGTTACTTTTCAAAGCTGCCCTTTGGTATGTTATTACGCTATAATTAAGCTGAGTTCCCCCTGTTCTGTCATGCTCCAGAGCTAACAGGACTTTCACTTAGAATGTGGCGTGCTCCACACTTTGAACACACACACACACGCCCACATTATCTTGCATCCCGAACAGCCCAACTTGTCAGTAGGCAATTATGGTTTTGCTTGGTTTATTTGGATTGGCTGACTCTCAGATTTCCAGCAAGGGACTTTATTTGTGAAAAAGGATCATTAATGATAACAACAGATGACATGTGTCTGAAATATTGGGTGGATAAGGGAGGCTTTTTCATACACACCCCTTTTCTGAATGTCTGCTGTTTAGGGCTGAGCTTGCCAGCCTACACAGAGAGATTATTACACACAGGATTATTAAAACTTCATTGTTTGAATGTTTTTACAATAATTGCTGCAATAAAGCAGATCCCAGGAAGTAAAATAAGTCTGGACTGCCTGTTACATTTCCCCCCTGGATTCTGTATCTAGAAGTAACTGCTATGTTAACATATAATTCCAGGGCTGGCTCTACCATGAGACAGTGAGATGGCAAGGCAGCAACCTGATTTTGAGTCTCATGAAAGGACAGAAAAATAGTTATACAATTTTTTATTGCTGTACAGGTATTTATGTGAAACTAATGCGCCATCAGATCTAATGCGCAAGTCAATTTTCAGTACCTTGAAACCAAAAAAGTATTTGTTGGTGAATGTATATGCGCCATCAAATCTAATGCACACCCTTATTTTCATGACGTAATTTGTCCAAAAATGGTGCACATTACATTTGAGTAAATATGATATTGTATTCTTACTACTAAGGAGAGGGAGAGGTGCTTGTGTGATTTTCTGCTTTAGGTACCCAAATAAGGTGGCTGGTCTTGCTGATGTATGCAGTGAGGAGGAGTGAGGGGCAATTGGATGGTCTGTTTCAGACAGCAATAGGTCTTGGCCAGCTTTGTTTTAGGTCTGTGTTTCCTAAATTTCTGATAATTCTACTACAGTGGTACCTTGGTTTTCGACCGTCTTGGAAGTCAAACGTTTCAATTCTTGAACGTAAGTAAGTAAATGTTTCTGTTTTCGAATGCACCTCAGCAGTTGAACAGCTTCCACTTATTCCCAACCCCCCATTTTTCCTATTGAATTTGCAGACCGCCCTTTGTGCCCCGGTTTTGAATATTTCAGAAGTTGAACGGTCTTGCAGAAAAGATTACGTTCGAAAACCGAGTTACCACTATATATTTTTTCTCAATTAAAATTTAAATGTATCTATACCACTATTCATTTGCCCCCCAACTAAAGAGCTATACAAAGATAAACAAGTTTAAAATACATCAGAGCAATAAAAATAAAATAAATTTGTCCATAAGTAACACACACACACACACAGAGAGAGAGAGAGAGAGAGAGAGAGAGAGAGAGGGAAGAGGTGATGGTGTTACTTGTCATTCATCCAAACCAATCGGAAGCAAATTCCAGTGTAGTGGGGCCACAAGTAAAAATGGCTCTGCTTCTCATAAGAACCAATCTAGTCTCCATGTACAGGGGGATTTCAAACAGGGTCTCACCAGCAGATCTCACCTACAGAGGGGGCTTATATTGGAGGGGATGTTCCTTAATAAAATCAGGACCCAGGCTGCCTAGGGCTTTAACATACTTTGAATTGGGCTTGGTAACTAATTGTCAGACAGCGCAGATGTTTTAATATATGTGCTATACATGTATGCCTACTCAATCTTTTCAATAGGCAAGAGTCAGTGTTTAGCACTAGCTGGTGTTTACAAACTATTCTCATAGGCAGCCTCATGTAGAGGCATTACAGTAAATCCAGCCTGGAAATCACCATTGCATGAGCGTCAGTGGCCTGTTGGGTTTCAAAGGTGTCACTGCATTACTTTCTGCAAGTGTTATTGATCTGCGTGTCTGTGCCTTCTGGAAGGGTGCAAGGCAGGGCAGATTCCGATGAAAGCAGCTTCATTTCTGTATCTGCACTCACTGGATGAACCAGGCAGACCTGACACAGCAGAATCACTTGTCCAGTCACTAAATAGAAGGAGTCAAGGAGCAATGCTGTGGGGCAGGGGTACGAATCATCTTTTTATCCTGAGGTCCGCATTCCCTATTGCCAGTTGTGAAGCAGGACCAGTGAAGAGGGTGGCCTGGTGAGAGGGTGTGGCCCCAGGAGAGTCCCAAGGGCCAGGTAGAGAGGACTAGAGGACCACATTTATACCCTGGGCCTGAGATTCTACACCCCTCCTGTGGAACATAGGTAGTTTAACCCCTGGTCTTAACAATGTAAAGGTTGAATATCAAGTTTGTTGCTAGATCCTGAATATTTAAATCTCCCAATTCAAGCAGTCATTCAGAATGACTGTGCCAATGGAAGGTTCTAATGAAATCACTTACTATAAAATCTTTGTGTCAGTGTGTGATAGCTTTCAAGTAATCATGATGGATGTCTTAGCTGTCCCTGACACTAGTTTAAGGGCTACACCAACGCACATGGGCAGGAGCATATATGATCTTTGGACCACCCTGAGTTAACAAATCACACATTAGCACTTTTCCCCCAACCAGCAGAGCAAGAGAGATGTCTTCTCTTATCCACACTAGACAAAAATGCAATGATGTAGTTCAGAAAAGCACTGTAATTGGCCCTTTTCCTCCTATGCCGTTGCCAGTATAATCTCATGGGAATTGTTTACAATGATTATTCTTCTATTATGATGTTATTGCCTAGGATAGTGGTGGACACTAGTCTGAAAATAATCTTTTTCTCTTTTCCTCTCTGAAATTTTTGGCAGTGTTGACAAAAGTACAACAGAAACAACTGCACTGCAAAGGTCAGCTGGCTACAGTACTTTAGTGTTTAACTGGTAAATATTTCTTTTTTAAAAGAGTTTTTCTAATATTTTACCATTTGGAAGGTTTTCAATGCATTTTGGGTCCAGAGTGACTCAATCATTGTAAGTTTCCCTGGGCCCCTCTGGGAATTCTTTACAATGGCTGCATTATATAAGCAGTTGCCATTTTTACCCCTAATTGGCCAAAGCATGTTTCAATAATACAATACTGCCAGTTGTACAAGAATCTATTTTTGGCAAAAACATTTTGCATCTATCCATATGTAAATACAGATGTTTAGCTAAAGATAACAAGTCTCTTAAATGGCCTTGAAAACTACTCTTGGATATAGTAGCTTCTGAGTAGAAAGGGAATTCAGCAAAAATTTCTCAGGGGAATTTTCTTGACATTTTTTTAAATGTACTGCAAATCGGGTGGGGGATGTTGGTGAGGTTCATAACAAGCTACTGTCAGACAAATATAAAATACACCGAAGTTGGTGAAAGTTTCTTTGGGTAAACTATGGAGCCAGAGGCAAAGTGAAAACATCTTAAAAAGCAAGCATAGCTGTTTTAAAAAGTAACACATTGTCTGACATGAAGCCAAATCCAATTGATTTAAAACAGGGCACAGAATTTGATCACAACCTAATCTGGTAGGAGAACCCTGGTAAGCAGAGCTTTGGACCATATGTTCTTGTTTATAAATGACCTGGAAGGCCAATAAACAAAGCATTACAGTAATCAAAACAGGAAGGCACAGGTAGGCGCGTGAACACAGCTGCTTAAAGTAAAAAGGCAAAATGGCTGATTTTCCAGAATTTCTTCTTTTTCAAGAAACATGATTTTCTCAGAAATTACACACATATCTGATAGGATTGCTAAGTTATTTTTACACTGAGCTGTATATGTCAAAGATATGGGATGTGACAGTGGCCAAGGCTGAGAAAAGGACTAGAGCATCCATGAACAACCAGTGTGTTCTAGGAGACTTAACATCATGTTACAGTCATTAAGGGATTATCATGTATGTGTGAAGTGGCCTCAGATGTGCTAATAACCATTGCTTCTTGTTAAATTGTCAGTGGCTCAAATGAGCATTTTGCCCTTTTTCTTTTTGACTTTGTTTCTGCTGTCTCTGAAAACTCTTCATAGGATCTTCTCCGTGGGCTAAACATGCCCAGATATTTACGCTTTTGTCATAGGATTTGTCTCCTAGAAATGACTGCCCCATGATATGTGTGATAATGGATATGTTTCAGCCTTCCCACCCCCACCCACTCCAATTTTGGAGTCTAGAAGAAGGGAAATGTTTGACTTTCTGCGGTGTCTGGTGCAAACCGTGTAAATAGAGTTAATTTGTAATGCAGACCTACCCTTGTATTGTCTTGTGTTTAGCGAAAGCAGAAGGGAGCAACTGCTGCTGCTTCTGAACCATCCCTGGCAGTATTGTCCCTCATTTACAATGGCAGCTGGTTCTTTCCACCTAACAAACAAAAGTGGGAGAAGCCACTGCCAGAGCATTGCTCTTAAAAAGGTTGGTGCTGCTGATGTTGCATTGGTCTTACATGCCAGAGCATTCACAACACTGGCTCATTCTCCTTCTCTTCAGAATATTTTAATATGGAATGCTGCTGAGGTGGCTGTGCTCCACAGTCCATACAGATGCTTGCATAGCAGTTGCCTTTGTAAGCCTCCATAGGAACTTGTTGAAGTATGGGGCATAAGTCTCTAAAAACAAAATACAACATAAGGCTGCAGTCCTATACATGCTTATCTGGGAGTAAAGTCTCATTGAATTCAATAGATTCCATTCAACATTAGTTCTACTCAGAGTAGACCCACTGAAATCACTAGGACTAACTTGGGTTCATTAATTTTGATAAGCTGAGTTGAACTTAGTTAGCTATAACCCTCTGAGGCTTATTTATGAGGAGACAAAGATATGTGTGCACAGTAACTAAAATAAAATTAGGAAGTCCCATTGAACACTTAAACTTTGATACTTGCATCTGAGTAAGCACAAACAGGATCGCAAAGATCTCTCTGTGTTCAAACAGTAAATTGTACCTGGTCTGTTTCATAACAAGGTACCTTTGCTGAGTAATTCACCCATGATGGAAAAGGATTGCATAACCACTGAAGTTCACTGCAGTGTAATCCAAACCTATCATTAGTTCTGTTATATAGATTGAACGGCTGGTAGCTCCAGGCACACTATCTTAATTGGAGGCTAGTTCACGGAAATATCCAGGTGAACACTGACCTCAGTGTATACTGCTGGAATCTAATCTCCTACACCAGAAGGTGAGGAGAACAGAAGAAAAAAGTTGAAAAGACAGCAATTTAACAAAACACATAAAAGGTATACTTGGGAGCACGATGATGAACAACAGTGGCTTGAGGTTCCCCAAAATATTGCCTCATAGAAGAGTTCTCCATGAATGGCTTTTGTGCCTAGTAACAGGGCTAGGTCTACATAGATGTGCAGAACAAAGGAAAATGCAGGACCTCTGTTACTACCAGCTGTTAGTGATGCTAAATTGTGGATCATCACGGTTTGGATTGTTGTTTCATTTTTAGAAATGGGAGGTCCTATTCTTTAGCTCCATTTATTATTGTTTATTAATGAATTGAATCACCTTTTATATGAGTCTCAAGGCATTTTACAACCACACCATAAAAAAGTTAAAAATAGGGTTTTTTTTAAACAGTAGAAAAACACAAGTACAGATAGGTTTAAAAACAGTACAAAATGAATACCAAAGGCAAAGGCCTTTTCATCCAGCTGGAAAAGCCTGTCAAAACAAATAAGGTTTTCAGTTGTTTCTGGAAAGTACAGATACTGGGCGCCTGTCACATCTCAACAGGGATACTGTTCCACAAAGCAGGGGCAGCCACACTGAAAGCTCAGCTCCAAGGCTAGACCCATGGGAAGGCTGCCCCTGTGCTGTGATAAGCTAAATGAGCTCTTTGTTTCTGCTGGTAGAAGGAACATATTCCAGATCTAGAAGTCAGAAACTGAAACTAGTGTGGCATAGTGGTTGGAGTGTCAGACTAGGGCCTGGAAGACATGGGTTCAAATCCGTACTCAGCTACCTCCCAGGGTTGTTGTGACAATAAATAGGGAGCTCCTTGAGCTCCTTGGAGGAAATGTAAGATATTACTATATTAATAAAATAAAAAATTGAAATACTTTGGACCACTCAGCATCCATTTAGCTTAACCAGCATCATGGGGTTGTTGTGAGGATAAAACAGGAGAGGAAGAAGCACTATGCATGCCACCTGGAGCTCCTTGGAAGAAGGGCAACCCAAAAAGGACCCTAAATAAACAAGCAAGCCTTATTTGATATGCGACACAAGCCTTCTGTAATTAATGTGTTTGTTTCAGCTAGTTGACTTCCCATTACCTACCAACCCTTTCCCTGGAGAATCACACTGCTCTGTCTCCCAACATATTTGCTTGACCTACTCTTGCAAATAGTGGTGGGATGGCCATCTGTGAGGAATGGCAGAGAATGACTTCTTCATGGACCCACCCTTCAATGCTTGATGCTACTCTTAAGTGCTTGCTGCCTTGTGCATGCAAATGCAAAAAGCCCTGGTCAGATGCTGTGCCTACCAAGAGCCTGGAATGCACGGAAAGAAAGCAATGGAGATCATAGTGATTGGTTTCCAAAAGCCTTCACTCAGCCTTGGCACAATACAGGCTCTGTCGAAGAAGACATTAGGAACAAAAAATAAAGCTTCAGGCACAGGCTGCCAGAATGATTAAGAAAAACATCAAAATGATGCCATTAAAAACAGATGGGGATTCTATAAAATATTGAAAAAGAAAATGTTTAATTATGAGCCTTATGCAAAACCCATCAAAGTTGGATTAATATTACGGTGCTGTTGCTGCATAAGGTTTTAAGGAGTCCACGGTGAAACATTAATCTTTTACTCCTTTAAAAATAATGTTTTCCTTTACCAGATGACAAATTCCATCTCTTCACTGTTGAAATCATATACCCAGATTAATAGCATTTAACATAATGAAATCAAAAACTCCAGGTAACGTGCGTCAGCTGACAAAAATCTGTACAGGCTGATTTTGTAAGTGTTGCTGTATTTCTATCCAGCTAATCTTTTATTGTGATAGGCTAATCTGTGCTCAAAAACATTTTCATCCCATTACAAATGTATTTAAGAGTTTTATTTCAAAAAATGTTTAAAAACCCCTCAACCAAATAAACCCTTCTCTTCATAACTTAAAAGAAGTCAATGAAGATTTTGTCTTTTCTATGTTTAGAATTTTCCTATTGCTTTGTAAGCTGATAACAAGGATATTTATGAAATATAAACCACAAAGACCTCTCCCTGCTTGCTGAGACAATATTGGGTTAACTGTATGGATTTTGGTCAAGAGAGAAGTACACTGAAACATTTCTGTGGGTTAGTATGAGGAAGCTGCACTAAGCCAAGAAACGTGGTTGGTTTGTTGACTCAGTGGGTGGAAAAGGACGCTGGTAATTAGACAGCATATTCCATGGGCTTGCTATGGCCCAGGTAAAAAGTTTGTCTGTTGTTAAGGAATTAGCAGTACTTATGCTGGCCTCTTACAACAGTGTTTGGCTACTGGACTGAAGGCTGATTCATACTACTGGCTCTCTTCTTTGCAACCATGTGTTATAAGACAAGAAGAGCCCTGCTGGATCAGGCTGAAATCCTATCTAGTCCAACATCCAGTAAATCATAGAATCATAGAATCATAGAGTTGGAATAGACCACAAGGGCCATCAAGTCCAACCCCCTGCCAAGCAGGAAACACCATCAGAGCACTCCTGACATATGGTTGTCAAGCCTCTGCTTAAAGACCTCCAAAGAAGGAGACTCCACCACACTCCTTGGCAGCAAATTCCACTGTCAAACAGCTCTTACTGTCAGGAAGTTCTTCCTAATGTTTAGGTGGAATCTTCTTTCTTGTAGTTTGGATCCATTGCTCCGTGTCCGCTTCTCTGGAGCAGCAGAAAACAACCTTTCTCCCTCCTCTATATGACATCCTTTTATATATTTGAACATGGCTATCATATCACCCCTTAACCTCCTCTTCTCCAGGCTAAACATGCCCAGCTCCCTTAGCCGTTCCTCATAAGGCATCGTTTCCAGGCCTTTGACCATTTTGGTTGCCCTCCTCTGGACACGTTCCAGTTTGTCAGTGTCCTTCTTGAACTGTGGTGCCCAGAACTGGACACAGTACTCCAGGAGAGGTCTGACCAGAGCAGAATACAGTGGCACTATTACTTCCCTTGATCTAGATGCTATACTCCTATTGATGCAGCCCAGAATTGCATTGGCTTTTTTAGCTGCCGCGTCACATCTGGGAAATGTGCAAGGTGGACAAAAGGGCAATTTCCCACTTTGTACCTCAACAACTGGTACAGCCAGTTATTAGCCGCTCTGAGCCTGGTCTTGGCTGGGGAGGGCGGGGTATAAATAAAATAATAATAATTACAAAAGAACATAGAAAGTGGTCTTGTATCAAGTCAGGCCACTATTGCCAATATTTGGTGACAGCTCTCCAGGTTTTCAGATGCAGGTCTTTCCCATTCTATGTGGAGATGCAGGGGAATGAACCTGGGCTTTTGCATGCAAAGCATATGCTGTACACCCTCTGAAGCTCCAGATAGCCACCAGACACTTGTCCTCCATTTGGATCTGATGTAAATGCATAACTATTCACCATCTAGATATTCCCAGTATTATCACTGTCATCTGAACATTCTTGACCATTAGTTTAGAAGTTATTGGTATGAGACACTGCCTAATTTCATTCATGGGTGCGTTGATGGAGCTAGGTTTTGTGACAGGTCACTTCACAATACCGTTGTCATATTCCATGGTTTTCATTGTTAGCAAACAAGATTTTGTTTGTTTATATAACAACATTGATTTACTGCTTGGTTGTAAGATAGTCTCTAAGCAGTTTGCATTAGATAAACATGAAGCAGCTTCAGGGAATTGAATTATTAGTTGAATATGGCTTGGGTCATATTCAGGGTAGACCCATTCAAAGCAATGGGCATGACTAAGTCAATTCCATTAACTCAGTGAGTCCACCCTGAGCAAGACTAACTGTATGAAACATTGGAGGCTCCTTGGGATGTGCACTGAACCTGCACAGCTTCCTGTCACACCTCCAGTGAAACTTCTAAAGGGGTGGCATGTATTTCTCCTTTGGTGAGGCATATGCATTCCACAGGTGCATGTACCACTCAAATCTCACCCAAGATGAGGTGCATGGGTCATCTTAGTAGGTGGTGCACTGGAAGCATGCAAAGGAAAGGTGCAAGTCTCTTATGTATCCTCTGTAACCCCTTCCTCATCATGTCAATAATTTTATTATATTGTGACTGCATGTTACCACCTGAAGAAATGCAGTGACTTGCATGAGTTGCTTTCATGTCCAGATACAACTTAATGAAGACAAGTAATGGATGTTCTTAGTTCCTCAGTGGAGCTGTGAGCTGCCAAATGGCTTTTGGAGACATAGTTTACATGTCTACATGTTTACATGATTGCTGTGGGCACTGTGTTTTCCTATCTCCAGATTACTGTCTATGTTCCCTAGATACTCACTCTTACTTCATAGGTTATCAAGTATAAACAAGTGACAAGAACACAAGTGATGCGCCTGCATGTATAAACTAGCTTAATGGTTCTTTTTTTTTTTTTAAGTCTCATAATATATGTCCCAGAACACATCTGTGCTTGCTCATGCTAGGCATTTATTTGCATTCATTTTCCTATAGAAGTAAGAGTGACCTCGTTCACACATCATGGTAAGCCAAACCATGGCTTATAAGGACACTGCAAATGTACTGGCTCTTAGAGAGGAGCTTGCAGCCACTTTGCTCCTCCCTGGGTCTTTTAGTATAGCATTGCATGTTGTCCAAACACAGGATTGTGGTTAAGGTCTCTTCTTTTTAAGCACAATCTGTAACCATAGGAGAAACCTTGGCTGTTGATCATGGTTAAAGAGGAAAGACAATCCTGGGTTTGAACGACATGCTTAGCCAAACCTTGGCTTGGCTGTTGCATTGCACTATGCTAAAGGACTGAGGAGGAGCCAGCATGTTTGCATAGTCCTAGTTAGTCATAGTTTGGCTTACTGTGATGTGCAAACTAGGCCAATAAATGTTGTATTCTGCAGTAATGTGGAATAGTGATGTTCCTGTTAATGGCTATGATTAATGTATGTGCAGGTTCTGTGTAGTATTCTAAATAAATAAATAAAATAGATCTGATGTTAATTCGCTCTAAGAGACAACGCCACACATGGCCCCCAGACTGTAATATCAGAAGCAGTTTTGAAAAATTTGGTCTTTATAAGGCAACATCCTTGGTTGCCTTGAGCGGAACAGAATTCCAGCTTTATCTGTCAATTCATTGATCACAGAACATTAAATCTTTACTTGATTGGATAGCAGTTTCTCAGTACGCTTGCTGCAAAACTACATCCCATGCTCTGTTTATGCAATACAAGAGGATCAATTTATTTATACTTGCCTTTTGCCTTAAAGAACTATTGCTAACTGGAATTCTTGAAACATCATGTGCTACAAACTCTAAAGCAAATACAAATGCTGACGGCTCAGGCAGATTGAAAGTATTCATTAAAAAAAATTGTCTTGGGCTTTAAGAATAATGCACTACAAGTCCAGAGAAATGGTTGTTCTGTACACCGGTTTTTTATTATTTATTTACAGTATGTTTCAAGATTTAGAATTACCATGAAAGATTTACTTATATTGCCGCACATGTAAAATTTAAAATCAATAAAGTAAATAAATTTAGCTTGTCACATTGAATCGATTTCATATGAAAGTAGTGCACAGCCTTGTATTACTGTTCTTCCATATCTCCAATGTCATCCTCCAATGATAATTTCAGGGTTGCCTTTCTGCAATCTTATCATCTCTTCAGCGGCATACAGTACCTCTGAGCCAAATGTGATTTCTATAATTCAAGTTGCGGTTCATGAATGCAATCTTCTCTCTGAATGTATAACAAGCCAGTAGTTTCCAGAACTTCCCTCTTCTCAGCTTATCTAAAAATTGTCTTGTGTGATTGTGACACTTTGTTTCATTGATGAATCTTTTTTCATGGACCAAAGCAATGATTACCGTATATTGTGTTGTGGGGATGATTCTGAATGGAGGGCCACCAGAAGGGATATAGTAAAGTAAATCATGGGAATTAAAAACAAGGTGTGTTTCCAGAACTATAAAATATTGGAACATTAAATGCATATATTTTAAATACTTCTGTAAAAATTATGCAACTTTTTCTCAGTGCTTGTTTGATTGAAATAAAGAACTATGGGGCTGAAAATCATCACTGGATCAATTTGAGCAATGTCTTTTCCTTTATACAATGTAATATTTTCCACATCTCACACTCCTGTGTGTTTCCTAAACCTGTTCTGGGTTTCCCTCCAACCTTGCACAGCAGTTTTAGGGACAGCATGGAGTGCACACAGGGGGAAGAGGGTGGGGAAGTCCCATTGTGCTAGCACTAATCCTTCCGCTAGCACAACAATTTAGTTGAAAGTCATTAATTTATTTTACGTTGTATAAAGTGGAACAGGTTTTAGTCCTCAACTTGCCCAGCGAAAGGTTTTAGTGCAAGCAATGGGATTTCTTCATGAGTGTGTAAAGGATAAGGGCCAGATTGCAAAATGTTGACTAAGATATTGGTGCAGAACAGAAGACTGCTTAGCACATAGTCAGATATCTTCTCTACTTAGGTAGAAAAAGTCAGACTGCCACGTTGACACACAAAGTAACTTCCACATGGTTGTTTATTGTGGACTCAGTGGTGCTCTTGGGTGCAAGCTTTATTGCAAGCTTTATGCAGTGTCCATACAAAGTCATCCTTATCATAATAACAAGGGAGCTTAACACTTTCACCTTGGTCCTAGAAATGCCAATGTTGCTCACAGGCCCTCTTCTACAGCAGCTTCTTATAAGACTTCCAGAGGAATGCCCTCTCCAGAGAGGCCCTATTGGTGATAGGTGGAGACCTTTCTATTTCCTCAGGCCTTTCAATTATAGTATGCTACAGCCCTTTCAATTTTGTGTAATATTCTCTTCTAGACTTTTTATACTGCGTCACATTCTATTTTTCATTTTATTACCATTTGTTTTTAATTTGGTTTAGGGTTTTTTAAAATCCTGTAAGCCATTCTAAGAATGTTTTGTAAAGGAGCGGCCTAAAAATATCACAAATTAATGAGCAAACATAAAGCAACATGAATTTAGGCATTGTTCTATATTGAGACAAGACTTCATGTTGAAACACTTAGAACCTGTTTCACCATCTATACAGTCATCTCTGTGCTTAAACAATTTGATGCCACAGGAAACCATAATGCTAAAAAAAATTAGGTCTGATTCATTTGCAAATGCAGTGGTGCAGGAGATTTTTCTGTAGTAATTAGTAATGATAGAGTTAAATATTGTCTTTAGTTTATTATGGGTTGGCACTAAGAGTCCACTTCTTAGCTTGTTCTTGTAGTTACTTTCATTTTCCTGTATTGTGTGTTAGTCTTTTCACAGATAAACAGCCTCTTGTTATGGGCCTGCCAAGTGAGTAATCTCACTTTATTATAGATAAGAACTGAATAGTTTCCCCATGGTGTTGCCCACATTAACCTAGTAACATCTGGATGAAGAAGCCATGCTAATGTGCCACCAGAGACAATGGTTGGACACTGTGCATCTGAATTCTCCTGGTCCTGGGAATCAAGTGAACAGCTAATTCAATGCCTTCTGAATCAAGTGAAGCTGTGGAGGTGTTTGACCCATGTATGCAGGCAGTAATAGGCTTAATGATGACCACTGAACTGAAGCTTAATCCCACAGGATGGGGGGTGCTGTGGATTGGTGGTTCCCATGTCTGATAATCAAGGTGGTGGACACTCCTGAAATAACAGGTTTGTAGTCCTGAATTCCACAGGAGTACTCTTGGACTCTACCTTCTTGCTGGAAGCCCAAGTGGATTCAGTGACTCAGAGTGCCTATTTTCATCACCAGATAGTTTGCTAGCTATGGCTGTTCCTGAACAGGAATAGCCAATCCACTGTGACCCATACTCTAGTAATCTCCCATTTAGACTATTGCAATTTAGATTTGGTGGACAGAGTGCCTGAAGAAGTATGGATGGAGGCTCGTAACATTATATAGGAGGCAGCAACGAAAATCATCCCAATGAAAAGGAAATGCAAGAAAGCAAAGTGGCTTTCCAACGAGGCGTTACAAATAGCGGGGGAGAGAAGGCAAGCAAAATGTGAGGGAGATAGTGAAAGATACAGGAAATTGAATGCAGATTTCCAAAGAATAGCAAGGAGAGACAAGGGGGCCTTCTTAAATAAGCAATGCAAAGAAATAGAGGAAAACAATAGAATGGGAGAAGCCAGAGATCTGTTCAAGAAAATTTGAGATATGAAAGGAACATTTCATGCAGAGATTACCATAATAAAGGACAAAAGTGGTAAGGACCTAACAGAAGCAGAAGACATCAAGAAGAGGTGGCAAGAATACACAGAGAAATTATACCAGAAAGATATGGATGTCTCGCACACCCCAGGTAGTGTGGTTGCTGACCTTGAGCCAGACATCCTGGAAAGTGAAGTCCAATGGGCCTTAGGAAGCCCTGCTAATAACAAGACCAGTGGAAGTGATGACATTCTAGCTGAACTACCGTATTTCTTGCTCTATAAGACTCACTTTTCCCCTCCTAAAAAGTAAGGGGAAATGTGTGTGCGTCTTATGGGGCGAATGCAGGCTGCACAGCTACCCAAGAAGCCAGAACAGCAAGAGGGATTGCTGCTTTCACTGCGCAGCGATCCCTCTTGCTGTTCTGGCTTCTGAGATTCAGAATATTTTTTTTCTTGTTTTCCTCCTCCAAAAACTAGGTGCGTCTTGTGGTCTGGTGCGTCTTATAGAGCGAAAAATACGGTATTTGAAATTGTAAAAGGTGATGCTGTTAAGGTGCTACACTCAATATACCAGCAAGTTTGGAAAACTCAGCAGTGGCCAGAGGATTGGAGAAGATCAGTCTACATCCCAATCTCAAAGAAGGGCAGTGCCAAAGAATGTTCCAACTAGCACACAATTGCACTCATTTCACACGCTAGCAAGGTTATGCTTAAAATTCTACAAGGCACACTTAAGCAGTATGTGGACCGAGAACTCCCAGAAGTGCAAGCTGGATTTCGAAGGGGCAGAGGAACCAGAGACCAAATTGCAAACATGCGCTGCATTATGGAGAAAGCTAGAGAGTTCCAGAAAAACATATACTTCTGCTTCATTGACTGCGCAAAAGCCTTTGACTGTGTCAACCACAGCAAACTATGGCAAGTTCTTAAAGAAATGGGAGTGCCTTATCACCTCATCTGTCTCCTGAGAAATCTCTATGTGGGACAAGAAGCTGCACTTAGAACTAGATATGGAACAACTGATTGGTTCAAAATTGGGAAAGGAGTACGACAAGGCGGTATATTGTGAGGAATTAAAGAACCTCTTAATGAGGGTGAAAGAGGAGAGAGCAAAATATGGTCTGAAGCTCAGCATCAAAAAAAACTAATATCACGGCCACTGATCCCATCACCTCCTGGCAAATAGAAGGGGAAGAAATGGAGGCAGTGAGAGATTTTACATTCTTGGGATCCATGATCACTGCAGATGGTGACAGCAGTCACGAAATTAAAAGACGCCTGCTTCTTGGGCGAAAAGCGATGACAAACATAGATAGCATCTCAAAAAGCAGAGACATCACTTTGCCGACAAAGTGTATAGTTAAAGCTATGGTTTTCCTAGTAGTGATGTATGGAAGTGAGAGCTGGACCATAAAGAAGGCTGAACGCCGAAGAATTGATGCTTTTGAATTATGGTGCTGGAGGAGACTCTTGAGAGTCCCATGGACTGCAAGAAGATCAAACCTATCCATTCTGAAGGAAATCAGCCCTGAATGCTCACTGAAAGGACAGATCCTGAAGCTGAGGCTCCAGTACTTTGGCCACCTCATAAGAAGAGAAGACTCCCTGGAAAAGACCCTGATGTTGGGAAAGATTGAGGACACAAGGAGAAGGGGACGACAGAGGACGAGATGGTTGGACAGTGTTCTCAAAGCTACTAACATGAGTTTGACCAAACTGCGGGAGGCAGTGGAAGACAGGAGTGCCTGGCGTGCTCTGGTTCATGGGGTCACAAAGAGTCAGACACGACTAAACAACAACATTGTGCTCTACACAGGGTTTTCTTCAAACACAGTCTAGAAGTTGCAGCTAGTGCTAGTGTTGAGTCTGATACATAGGGACCATATTGCACCAGCTCTTAAAGAGAAGTACTGGCTCCCAATGAACTACCAAGCCCAACCCAAGGTTTTGGTCTTGGTGTGCAAAGCCCTAAGTGGCTTGGGACTCAATTCTTTGAAGGATCACCCTCCCTCTATATCAATTTACCCATGACCTTAGCTCTACAAGGGAGGTCCTGTTGAATTCCAGCTTTCCGGAAGCTCAGGGGGGTCGGTGACCTGCTGCTGAAGGGTTTTCTCATTAATAGCAGCCCGGTTTTGGAATGCATCCTCCCTGGAGGTTTGGCTGGTGCCAACACTGTTTAGTTTTAGGCACCAGCTGAAAACCTGCCTCTTCCATCTTTTTAATGCAGAGGGTTTCCTGAACTGCAGAAAATTGGTAAGATGCTCTATTACTATATTGCCAATTTAAAGTTTTTTTCTTTTATCACTCATACTTTTACATATTTATCACTGCAACCCACCCATTCCAAGGTAAAGTGTGGAATATAAGTTTTAAAAGTAAATAAATAGATATGCTGCTGACTGTTCTATAGTTTCTGTGTAGCTGCTCTGTCGCTGGCCTCAGGCAGCCTTGATAACTCATTGCTGAGGGAAGCCATTAAGCAAGTCAGTCTGAAGGACTTTGAGAGTTAAAATGTCAGAATTCATTTAAACCATTATGCATTTGCATGCCTCAGCAATGAAAACAATGTAGGCCCTGGTGGATTCAAAGCAAGACACTGGCCACAAATCCCCCTTTTCATTTTTCAGTCTTTTTCTCCCTTTAAAATTGGATTTTCTTGTTTGGGTTAGTTAAGTGTGGTGCCGCAGACTTGTTGCAGAACTGTTGTGAAATATTAGTTTTGTATTTCTATAGTCTTCAGCCACTTGCACTAACCTGTTTCAGATTGGGGAGTGAGTTGTAGCAATGATTGATAACACTTGTGAAGTGAATGAACAATAACTCCATTCCATAGGTTTTATTATTTTTCTTTCCTTTTGATTTGATTTGATTTTCTAAAGTATAGACCTTTTATTGCTTGCTTCTTGCTTGCTTGCTTGCTGTCTGCTGCTAAAGAGCAGAATCCAGCAAACATATATCATATTGAAATCAATTTGATATGTGCTTTTATCCCTAATCATTGAAGAACCCCACACACTTGTAATTAAGGCTGTGGTCTGCTGTACATTTACTTTGGCGTAAGCCCCTTGAACTTAGCAGGACTTATTTCAGAGAGTAAATGTGAACAGGATTATGTTGCATGTTCTACAGACTGCTTTCATTTGAGTAAAAATTGTGGATACACAAATTACTTGGTCATAAGAACATAAAAAGAACCTGGATTGGGCCAAAGGCGTATCTAGTCTAGCATCCTGTTCTCAAAGTGCCCCAACACAGGACATGAGTGCAGCAGCACTCTCCCCATCAGTGATTCCCAGCAATTGGCATTCTGAGGCATACTGCCTCTGACTGGAGGTAGAACATACCCATTGTGGCAAGTTGCCATTGATAGCCTTTCACACAGTATTTAGTTTCTGGGAGCAAGAGAGATAACAGGAACAAAAAGAAAGGCTTGTTGCACATGTAAAATAAGATTATTGCCCTCCTTTTCCAGGTAAACTGTTGTTACTTTTAAGAGGGGTGGGAATTGTTATATTGGTTGCTTCTCCTTCAAAAGGAAGACTTAGAGGAGAGATTGATGAGTAATTTGCAGAGTGCTCCTTGTGAGCATTCAGAACTTCCTCCTGAGCGTTACTGCTTTTGGGCATCTCATTTTTTAGGAGAGGTTTTTATTTCCCCTTTTAAGAATGCAATGATTTTTTAATATTAAAAAACCCTGTTTCTTCTTCTTCTGAGAAGGTAGATCCCATTTGGCCAGATGCAGCTCAAGTTACGTAGATGTGTAAGAACTTTTCTTCTGAAATGTTCCATTTTTTCCTTAAACTTTTTACTTTTTTCAAGCCTGTAAACTCTGGTTGCCTTTATAAAGCCTGATTTTAACTTGTCTAATTCTTACAAGACTGTGTCTGGGAGATGGATTCCATGCTCAAACTGTACCAATGGATTCAGGTTACTGAAGTTCAAATCTCCCTATATTAAAGGGGCCTCTTTAAGTTATTTTTCTGGACACCCCATGAACCTTGGGGTCCAGTTGGCTCTTTGCACATCAGGTTTCCTACCAGCTTTGGTGTAAATGGTAGATGATGGCAGCTGTTGAGGTACCAGGAGTTTGGGGGTCTTTTATTATGCCTAGCTTCCCTGATCCCTGGGCTTTGCTTCCTTCCACAAAGCCTATGAAATATGATCAGTTATTTCCATTCATCTGGGACCTGATATTGCAGAACGTCTTTCTTGCAAATAACTCAGTTACCCACCCCCATGTTTGCCATAGGCTCAGCTTCTCTGAGGTCACAGCTTGCCATTTTATAGACAGCCTTGACCACAGCATAAGTGCATAAGAAGACGCCAGCGACTCATCTACTCCAGCATCCTGTTCCTAAGTGGTCCAACCCATGGGAAGCATGCAAACAGAATCTGAGCACAGCAACATTCTCCCCTCCTGCAGTTTCCAACAAC
The DNA here is from genome assembly GCF_964188315.1 of Podarcis muralis. Lineage (NCBI taxonomy): Eukaryota > Metazoa > Chordata > Lepidosauria > Squamata > Lacertidae > Podarcis > Podarcis muralis. The sequence goes on from NC_135660.1 coordinate 16,064,041, forward strand.
TTGTATTCAGTATTCATCTCTAGTGCTACTGGGGCCAGACATGCATCCAGTGACATTTCCTTTGAGATGACCATAGTCGGAAAGAAATGTGTCCTTGGCTCACCTTAGTCTGCAGACATTCATATACTTCAGATTTGTCAAGTGTGTGTGTGTGTGTGTGTGTGTGTGTGTGTTGTTTGCTACCAAAGTTGTCTCCCCAAATCATCTCCAATCTTCTTCCTCCTCCTCCTTTATCAGTAGGAGCACACAGACAGATAACATCCTTGTGATGTGACCCTGACCTTTGTCAACCTTTGTTAAGACTTCATCTGAAGTCAGGCCTAATGTTTGTAAACAGGATGTAATTAAGGCTGGGAACTGACAGAGCCTGACAGTAAGACAATGCCAAGCTGGCAGAGAATGGTCTGTCAGATGTCAGCTCTCATTGTGTTCTAAGTGCCTTCATAATAATTAGAGCCCTCTGTATTAAGGAAGTTCACTCAACTTGGATTAATCTGTCACAGTGTGGAGGCCATCCTTCGGAGTGCAAGTGTTTCCTCTGATAAACCTTAAAACGAGCCTGGGCAGAGGAAAAAAAGAAAGAAAACGGGGTGGGGGGTGGGAAGCATAGAGAACTAAGAGAAAACTGCGAAAGTCAAGACTCTCTCTGGTGACAGGTGCTGACTGAAGATTGGTAGCAGGAGAAAGTGGGGAGGGAAGGGAGGGAGAAGAGAAACATTTCTTCACAGGCTGCGTTATCACAAAGCGAACATAAGAGGTCACAGAGTTATCATGTTTGGGTGCAGTCAGAGCAGGCGAACAGGCTGGCATGAATGAACACAGGAAAATGAATGTGCAGAAAAGTCTGCCGATAAACACATTGTTGCAAGTGGGCGTTATCTAGTGGTATGCGGGCGTAGGAGGATGCAGATTCAGATGGGAACATTGAATGGGATTTTTTTTTGTATTTTTTTAAAAAATCAGGTCAGATTAGTTCCCAGTTGTGCAGATGTCAAGAATGAAGGAAGTCCAAATGTTTTGAGTGGACTTAGAGGTGTGTGTGTAGGGAATCTTATGAAGGCAATGGTTTCATTTAGAAAGATGTCATTCTTTGCACCTGCTTATGCCCTCCATAGGTTGTTGGATCACAGAATCTATGTGCAGACTCAATGGGCAGTTCCTATAACATAGTCATGTCTAACACAGAGGGGATGGGTGAATCTGGCCTATGTACTTTCTCACATTTCCGTAAGTTCACTTCATCCTGTTTCCATATTCAAGCAACTCTATCTGGAACAGGACATCGCCCCACCTCCCAGATTCAAACACTTGAAACACGTAACACCTACCTTTTCAGGATTTGGCAGAGCCATGCCAAGCTACTTAAAATACTAGAGAGGGCCATTATGATTAGCCAGAGAACATTCATACAACAATAACTTCTAATGCAATGTGGAGAAAGTTTCATTTTACAACAGGCATGCAAGACAGGCCAGTACTGTTATACCCATATTTGCAATTAGGGATTAAGGTGGGGAGATTGTGGTTTTGCCTGAGGTCCTTTGACAAGCCATGACTGAGGTGGGATTTGAAGCAGGAGCTTGACAGCTGTTTGTTTTTGTTTGCTTGAAATTGTAAAGGTTATGGTGTGTTAAATGGAAGGAAAAATATGAAATATAGTGGTACCTTGGGTTAAGAACTTAATTTGTTCTGGAGGTCCGTTCTTAACCTGAAACTGTTCTTAACCTGAGGTACCACTTTAGCTAATGGGGCCTCCCGCTGTCACCGCGCCGCCGCCGCACAATTTCTGTTCTCATCCTAAACCAAAGTTCTTAACCAGAGGTACTATTTCTGGGTTAGCGGAGTCTGTAACCTGAAGCGTCTGTAACCTGAAGCGTTTGTAACCCGAGGTACCACTGTACAGCTTTTTATTCTAACCACAAGTGATTATTTTGATTATTAATTTGTTGCATTTCTTTCCTTCATTATAACCCAAAATACACTTATATTGCATTCTTGGTAATATGCAGATTTGTTTAATCAGTTAAATCAGTAGCCATAGTATTAATTCCAGTAGGGTCAACTACACCCTATGAACTGTTTTACAGGCTGTACTGGTGTTTGATTAGTTTCATACAAAATGAAATAAGGAGCATCTGGTCAACGTCAAGCATTTTTAAGGTGTACTGATATCAAGGGTACAGATGCAAAGCATAGTCCTAAACATATTTAGGATTGAAACTTCCTGGGGCAAATACACACATACCAGGAAGTAAGACCCATTAACCTCATTGAGGCTTGCTTCTGAACAGGCAGGCATGGGATTGCACAATTCATCTTAATACTTCGTAGCGCAATTCTGTACCTGCTTAATCAGAAGCAAGCCCCATTGAGTTAATTGGGACTTACTCCAGTGTAAATGTATAATGCATTGCAGCCTGAATCTACTTCTAAAACCAAAGGAAATTAAAAGTGGTTAGCTTTTGTGGGATCATACCTACTATTGTAAGTGATAAAAGTTTATCCATGCCCATCATTTTATAGCAGTGAATTACTACATATGTTAGCAGATGTTAACAGCAAGAAGGCAAAAAACGTTAAGCAATATCTGGTGCCTAGAAACTCAGAATTATTTCTTTCTTACATTATACTGTAAAAAAGTTGCAGTATGACTGTTCTTATGTTCTTATTGCATACTTGTTCCAAGGCTGGAAGAGCAAGCAGAAATACTTGGTCACAATGTAAACATGGGAACGCTTAAATCCACTGAACTCAGTGGGCTGAAGCACATCTAACTTAGTATTGGATTGTGGTCCAGCTGTGCTAGATAGCTGAAGATTTGTTTACATGCACACATTTGTATGCTGCTTTCTCAGATATGAAGCAGAACCTTCACTTAGCAGAAGCACATAAATATTGAACAGCAGAGGGCCAAATGCAAAATACCTCCATGAACCCAGTGGGTTACAAATGAAAGGGTATGTGTACTGAAGCTGGTAATGGACATAACTGTTCGCTGCTGGAGAGAGATGAGACAGACTAGGGGGAAAAATAACCCCACTTAACTGAGATGCAGTCCTGCTTAACTAAATAAACTGTTATCCTGAAATGTAGTATTTGCCTTAAAGATAGCTGTCGCTTATGTGTGGTGCAGATTAAAAAGACAGAAGCTTCTTAAAGTATTAACACTGATGTTCTGAATGCTTGCCTCTCTTTTTTGGCATGTAAATAGGATGGTAAAAAGGGGGGGGGGGTGCGGAACTCAGAGCCATGCATATGAAGGCTTTTTAAAGATAGGTAAATCATTTTCTTCTTAAATGAAATTCTGTTTGACTGCATGAAATATGAACAGTAATTAAATGCACAGTCTGTGGGCCTTCTATACTTTAAAGCACTTTCTTTTCTTTCTTTCTTTTTCCTTAAAAAAAGAAGTGCTCACCTCAGACAGGCCAATTACCCAAGAATGATGGAGTCAAGAGGAAAGTAGCTAAATTTCTTTACTTGAGTGATCACAACCACAAGCAAGCGATTAGTCCCTGCGAGCACCAGCGGGGATGTAGTGGGGACACTTGTGTTGGAAGGCTTCAAATAGTCATTTCCTTGGTTTAAAATAAAATCTGACTGCACTAAATAGACAGTTTTTAATCTCAATTGGACATCTGAAGATTTCTCAAGCTGTTGTTGGCCACAGCAGAAACGAATTTTTCTGCTTTGTTGATTAAACCAGTGGTCTCCGCCATTGCTTATCGGCCTGCGACGAGCTGTTCTTTTTAATTAAAAGTGAGCCACCACGAGAGAGCAATTAACAGCTAGTAATTACTATGCTCTTCAGAACGGCAACATTTTGCCTTTCATTCCAATTATATAATGGACAAGTGGCTTTTTGATCTTCAAATTAGTGAGCTCTTGTACTATTTGTTTTGAGGCAGATTTGGAAGGTTAATGATGGCCTGTGGTGGCACTCTTTCCACTGACTGATGTAAGACAAGGGAAAAAAGGGGGTAAAGAAACAGGAATAGTCTATCAAGAAATGCAAATGTTGCCTTCATGATAATGAACAGGAGAGGCATGGAGCTCTTAATATGCAGGTTGTTCAATAAGAGCAAAACAAGGGCCCATTTTCAGTTTTAACTCGCACTATGGAATTCTTTTATTTAAAAAGTTTTAATTAAATGTTCTAATATAGATTCTTTAGAGAGTGACACATAACATTTAAACACTTGATTCTTAATTGTGTTTGCCTTTGATTGTGGCACCTATAATTTAATGTTTTACCATGGTACAGAGACCTGGAAGTTTCCCTTAGGACGTACAATGCATTGACTTCATTTTAAAAGTCTTTTAAGTAATAAGTCTTAAAATTTATTTAATGGCCGCTATGTCCTTTGAATACAGGGACCCCTTGCATCACAAATCCTTGTCTAATTTTAATTAATATTGATTTGCATTTCTTAAAGAGAAAGCATGATTATGACTGCAGCTTACACTCCAGGAGTTGTGTGAGAGGATGGGACAGCAGAATATGTCATTGGGTGGGTTTTTAAGGCAGATCGATAACGCAGTATTAGGGTCATCTCTGCCACTGGTGTAAATCAGAGTATAAATTGCCTTAACTGGATTGCTGTCATATTACACCAAAGGAGTATCTAATCCTTTGAGTTGTTTTCCTAACATCTGTTAGTTTGAAAGCATAGAAACCTGTCAAAATTCTGATGTATTAACATTGATCTCTTGGAAGAAATGAGTAATGTAGTTATTTCAATATGTAACCCACAGCTCCCTCAGGTTCAGATTATTTAACATGTTCTAAAACAAATAAAAATCTAGCATGATAAAATAGCTCACTGGTACAGTGCCTGAGTCCACCAGTACTACTAAGTTGCATTAGCCTTACTACTGTTTGTAGCACATAGCTTGCAAATATGTTTTGTCTAAGTTTCACTAGTTATTAGAAAATTCTGAAGAAAGGATCTCTTTATGTCTCTCTTGACTAGGGATGTCAGAGAATTTAGACATAAATGGAAATGAGGATGAAAATTACCAGTGTTTGTTTATTTGTCTCATATCTGGAACGCAAATCAATCCAGTGAATACTATCAGTCTGCAAATGTTTCTTTTTCTCTTCTTTGGCGATCACTCGTAGCCAAGTAAGATTGTCTTCCATGAACACTGTCTTAACAGTGGGTCCATAAGTGACTGTGGAGGCCAATTCTGGATCCACACGTCCTTCCACAGTGGGGACATAGGTTTCCGGGTGGGAGTTGATAATGGTGAGGGTTTGCCAAATGTGTCTTCCTCTTAGCTCATTTCTCCTTTTTGCCCTGAGTTTGTGCTTCTTCAAAGTCCACAACACCTTTGGTAAAGGCTGTTCTCCAATTGGAGCGCTCACAAGCTAATGTTTCCCAGTTTTTGGTGCTTATACTACATTTTTAAGGATTTGCCTTGAGAACATCTTTAAACCTCTTTTGTTGCCCACTGGTATTTTGCTTTCCATTCTTAAGTTGGGAATAGAGTAGTTGCTTTGGAAGACAATAATCAGGCATCTGAACAACAGAATCATTGCTTTGACATTGGTGATCTTTGCTTCTTCCAGTACACTGACATTAGTTTGCCTGTCTTCCCAAGTGATATGTAAAATTTTTCAGAGACATCATTGATAGGATCTTTTGAGGAATTGGAGATGGCGTTGATAAGTGGTCCATATTTCTCAAGTGTACAGTAAAGTTGGTAGTATAATGGCTTTGTAAATGAGCATTTTGGTTTCCCTGTGAGTGTCCTGGTCCTCAAACACTTGGTGCTTCAGTCGGGAGAATAACATAACATAATAACATCACAAGAAGGGACAAGTGATCCTGCATTTCAGAGGAGAGATGTAGAACACAAGGGTGCAATTTGCAGCAATAGCCTTGTGTGAAGTATAAAGTGTAGTTCTGTCCTTAAATTAGTCAAGCATTGAACAAAGTAGTAAAGGTTGTCAAAGACTGGTTAACCAAAGAGGTGTCAGAACTCAGTTTTTATCAATGGAAGTCCCGCTTTGATAAATGTATTTTTTTGAACATTACTTTGCTAGAGAAATGCAATATTAGGAGAAGTGAGAATTTCAAAGGTCGGGTGTGTTTTTGTTCATATATTGTTTTGGAAAGTGTGATTTAGGTAGGTTTGCCTTTAAAAGTGAGCTGAATTCTTCCCCATTCTTACTAAGTAATGAATGCTGAAAAGAGACAGATGAACTTGGAAAAATGTGCACAAATACAATATAACCAGGTTTTTCAGAATCAAGTTACCTTCATGAAATGATTTCATTATCCAGGGCACATGTTTAATTTTTAGTCACAGGTTTGTTAAGGGCCGTGGAATGTTTGATTCACTTTCTAGGATATTCCTGCTCTCTGGTTCCAACTTTTAAGAGAAATGTGTGCTTTTCGTGTCTGAACACAAATTGCAACCCACAGCAGTAATACTTTCCACAGCCTGAAACGTCATCAGGGCAAGATCCCATCTGCTCTGAAGGAAGCAAAGATACCCTCCTCCTCCTCCTCCTCCTCCTCCTCCTCCTCCTCCTTCTTTTTGCAGCAAGTGTGGCTGAGATACTCATTTTATTAATATTGCGATGGGTGGGGTGAGAGAACCCAAATGCAATCTTAGAGGAACTATAAACTTCATAAGGGTGGACCCCCTTAAATTGAGAATAAAAGCAGTGTAACCTATTTCAAAGCTATGGGAGGACTCCTATAGCATGATCTGCCAGTATGAGCGAGGTCAAGATCCAGGAGATCTCTGGCAGAGATGAGAGGTTTCTGGGGCAATTAGGCTAAGCTGGCATAACTCCCCATCCTTTGCTCAGGTGCAAGTAGATAAATAGGTACCACTGCGACGGGAAGGTAAATGGCATTTCTGTGTGCTCTGGCACTTTTCACGGTCCTCCATGCGCCAATAGTGATTTAGTCATACTGGCCACATGACCCAGAAAACTGTCTGTGGACAAATGCCAGCTCCCTCGGCCTGAAAGTGAGATGAGCGCCACAACCCCACAGTTGCCTTTGGCTGGACTTAACTGTCCAGGGGTCCTTTACCTTTACCTTTACCTTACACCAATGCACTTCATTAGCCCAACTGGCGGAGCTGAATCTTATGGAACTTAAGGCCTTAAAAGGGGGTATTCTGGGAGCTTGGTGAGACTGGGGATGGAACTTAGGCTGGATCATATACCTGTTCAGCCCGTTGGTCATAAATGAAGCCTGCAAAAAAGGTGGTTTAACTCAAACACTATTTTAGTGGCTTGTTTTCCCTTTCCCAGACTTAGGATGATTCAGCCAGCAATGGTCCCACTCCTGAACAGAATTTGGATCAGATGTATTTTATGTTGGCTTGCTTTACGCAAGCTTCTTGTGGATAGGGTTGCTCTCTAATAGACCTGCCTTTGCACATATATTTACTGGCATGGTTGCCATTGCTTCTGGTGTACCTTCCATGCCAGTTTGAGTGCATATAAAGACTTCCAAAAAACAAATTGTTTTACACACTTATCCTGTATTCATGGGCAAAGGCATAGGAACAGCACTTGATGAGTCAAAATGACAAAAGAAGAATTCTGAACCTTTCAAAAAACAGTAGGTGCTTATTCAGTGAGCTTTTGAACCAACACATATTTCGCCTTTTCTCTTTATAATGTTACTTCTCTTTAATTTGTTTTCCTGTTGATTGTCATATTTGTTATGCTGTATGTTAAAAACCACAATGATACAGTGGTACCTCGGGTTACAGATGCTTCAGGTTACAGACTCTTCAGGTTACAGACTCCACTAACCCAGAAATAGTACATCGAGTTAAGAACTTTGCTTCAGGATGAGAACAGAAATTATACAGCGGCTGCGCAGTGACAGCGGGAGGCCTCATTAGCTAAAGTGGTACCTCAGGTTAAGAACAGTTTCAGGTTAAGAATGGACCTCCAGAACGAATTAAGTTCTTAACCTGAGGTACCACTGTATATAAAAAGAATATCACTTAAAGAAAGGTTTCATGCAAAGGGCTCAGGCCAGCATCATCCATTGCTTGTGCCTGCATTCATTACTGTTTTTGTTTTTTGTTTTTAAAAAGCCTTTGGTTCTAGCCAATCTATTGTGTTACTGTTTTTGAAACACAAAAGGAAAATTATTTCACTTCAAGTTAGAATTCATCTAGTTTTCTCAAGGTTCTTGGTAATTTTGCTTGTCAAAGAAGATCAACCCCTTAATAAATGGATGCTCTAAAAACAGGAATGCAAGAATAACCCTTTTGGATCAGAACGGTAGTTCATTGCATCCAGCACCCTGTTTCCACAGTAGCTGAGCAGATACCCACCAGCAAGACGTGATAGTTGTAACATAAAAAGTCCTAAGGCATGGTCTGAGCACACATGATGCAGAACCTTTCTGAAGTAGGCCTGGATCTTTCTGAATAGGAATTATATTTTGTTGCCTTGTGCAGTATTATTCAGCAGGATTTATCCCCTTCTTCTGCATGTGCCCCAAGCCATCTCCAAATCTGCTGCACAGGGTTGGGGAACCCCAAGAAAAGTTTTGGGGGTATGTGGGGTGAGGGGTGAGGGAGATCATTCCACTGTGCAAGTTGATTTCCTTGGGCTGACCTGATTATTTGCTTAGCATTACGGTGAATACAATGCCTTGAGTTCTGGGGGAAGAAAGGTAGGGTCCTTAAATGTCTTTCCTGGTTAGTCACCAACATTTAAGGCCATCAGTTCACACTGCCAGCACACATTGCTCTTTGTTCTTTACTATAGTCAGGAGAAGCAAAATAAATATGCAATGGAAGCAAATTTATGCCTATTGCTTTAATTTTCAAAATTTATACTGTTTACAGAACTTATCAAAGTGTGGGTTAGCTTGGCACTGATTATTTGGCTATTTATTTATTTTAGAACCTGTATCCATAGCCCTGACAATAATGATTCTACACATTATTTTGCAGGTGTTGTACATTTATTAAGGGCTTATACAGTGAGTGAAAACATATTGTGTGCACTCCTAGGCATCATAATATTGGCACACATTAGCTGACCCCTCGATGAATAAGGAGCTGCTCTTGGCTGGTTTAACCAACACTGAGCCATCACATTTCTCCAGTAATTGAATAAGATTCTGCTGCTTAAGGAACATATGGATATGGAATAACCCAACCATATGTGCAGGGAGTAGTCTTGTCAAAAATAAGATTAGGAATTTGTTTCCACATGCTAATACAGTGAGAAATATATTTCTTGAACCAGGAATATATATAATATATATATTTAGTTAAGGGCTGCAATCCTCACAAGCCCATTACTTAGGTGCAGTTTTATGGACTTCAATAGTACTGCTTCAGTGGAAGTGTTAAAGGACAGCAGCCAATGTCTAGAAATAGAAATGTGTTTTCTGAAAAGTTTAAATGAGTATTCCAGGACAAGATGAAAATTGGCCTCAGAGGGAATAACATTTTTCTGTTTCCTTGCAAGCGGAGAATATAAAATTCCAAGTAGATCAGCGGCATGTGTACAGAGCATAGATCACATTCTTGTGACATGCTTGGAAAATCCAGTAGCCATGTATTTGTCATTTTTTATTTTCCCCTCCTCCCTTGAATTTTTTCACCTTGGACTTTAGCCATGGCAGCACACCAAAAAGCCAAAACCCAAACCCTAGAAATTATACATTGCATGGATTTAGGATCCAAAGAACCATCATAGATATGTCCAACAGGTTTGGGTATGTCCAGTGGGATTTGAAACATTTTTACTGTGAATAGCAAACAGCATCCCATGGCATATCAGGAAATCTGCTTTTGAAAATCTTCTGAGTCTCAAGAGACATTTGTCATACAGCAAGAGGGACTAGTTTTAATGAAACAAGTATCCCAAACCCCACTGGCTGTGTGGGACCAGTCTGTGGTTCCCTAAGTGCAGGGCATAGGGATATGCTTCACTGTCCCGGGTAAAGGGCAAAATGTTGAGTCCCCCCACCTCCACTGTTGTTTTCCACATTCCAAAACTGACCTGAACTAGCAGTTGAATCTTACTTTAACACTGGCAAACGGGCAATGTCCTTCACCAAACTTGAGAGTAGCAGCACAGGCCATAGCCTAATGTGGATACACCTTATAGCTATATAGCACACCCATTTCTGTCCAGCATCACCTGACCACCACTCCTTGCCTCGCAGTATTGGCTACCTGAGCAGGCTGTCCCACTCTGCATAATGGCTGGGTTGGCCAAGACATAGAGTGCCACGTGTTGAAGGAACGAAGGATAGGCGCACATCTAACCAACCTACTCAAATACACGCAAATAAAGACAACTCATTTGTAGCTGGAAAATGTAAAAGCTAAGCATTATTAATGTGTGTTTATTTTGGAACCTAATGATAATCTAGTACCTATTAATTGTACCAATAGCAGTGCTTTAAGTGTGTCTCAGAAAGAAAACATAAATATGCATGTAGAGTTGTGCGTGCACACACACACACACACACACACACACACACACACACGTAATGGTGTGGTGAGGTGCTGCCACTCACCTGACTTCCAGCTGGTTGTATTGCTGCTGCTTACTGGGAGGTAAAACATATCTCTCCCGTATTGGTCTCTACAGCCACAGCAGGTTTTGTAACTCTCCAATGGTTTGCCTTTATCCCTGGTGGCACACTCTTCCATTGTTTCTTGGAATAGATGGATGCCAACAAAACTGGTTGGTAGAGGGGGAGGAGCAGTCAATGCAGTGCAAATGCAACGACAGAGCAAATCTGCTGGTTAGTTACATTTTTATTGCAAGAGCCTACTTCGTTAGGTGTGTGAAGTGGGTGAGATTAAAGGTAGATATGTATATGGGAGAGAGAGAGAGAGGAAAATAGAGCCTATGTGGTGCAGTGGTTAGAGTGTTGGACTAAGACTGGGAAAATCCAGGTTCAACTCCCCACTCAGCCATGCAGCCCATACTGGGATCACGGGTCATTTACTCCCTCTCAGCCTAACATACATCACATGGTTATTCTGAGGATGAAATTGTTGAGGGTAGGGGGAAGGAACTATATATGCCAGTTAAGGTCCTTGGAGGAAACGCAGGATTTTAAGTGTGTAATAATAGATAAGATATGTATCATCAGTGTAGTTGCTTTGCTTTCTGTCCTTCCTTCCTTCATCACCCCCTCAATGTTGATTCCATGTTGTCCTGGTAATCTATAGATCTTCTGTCCATATTGTTCGGTTGTTCTGTGCTTTGACATGGCACACAATGCTCCTTTGCCCTTTGAAAGGTATATCATAATCATCCTATGCAAAAATGCAGTATATCACATTGGTAGGAGCTTTATGTTGCCACAAAGGCTGACTAGACATATAGCAAAGACATATAGCAAATACTAGACATATAGTAAAGGAATCCTATAGATTACAGTTGTTCAAAGAGTAAATTAAGGAGCATTTCTGAAACAGAATATTTTCCCCAGAGTATTGGGTTTCTTGGAATATAGCCTACTTTTTCAGATGCCAGAAATGGAAGTACATTTGTCCCACTTGCAGCCAGTGAAGAAGTGCAGTGTAGTTTGTGAAAACTTATGTACTAAAATAGGTCAGCAGTATTCAAATTAACAAGGTGAGCACGAACAATAACTGGATTGAAGTTTGTTTGCAGGTTGATGCATAACACAACAGCAATGCAGCTGCCAGGGTTGTGAGCAGTGACACTGCCATACAATGTCAACATACCTTCATCTTCTACTCTGCGTTGATTTGTTAGTCTTCTAATATCTTCAGATTAGTTGTTTCGAACACAGGAATGTAGCTAGGTAAACAAATAAGAGGCTATATTTTACTGACTGCAGAAGAAGAGGATTGAGAAGCACAGAGGAATTGGGCTCATTTATAATTGTGGACATTCCATTCCTGCACAATTTCAAACACAGGGAGATCTTTCAACCTTGCATATTAATCAAAATCTTACCATAGATTCAGGACAGGGCTGGAGTGTGCTTGGGGGTGGGGGGAGAGTTTTATTTCCATGTCAGCAAGGAGGGGTAGTGGAATACTAAAAGAGCAGCTTTGTTTAGGAACCAGTGCTTTAGAAAGCTGCTTGACTTATTTGTATTAATTGTGTGCACAGTCTCAGAGTTCTGTGCCAGGATGTGACTATAGAAGTAGGAAGACCATGCAGTGATTTATAAATAAATAGCATCATTGTGCAAAGTATACCTTATTCATTGGCATAATCAATGTAGTTCTCCTTCCTTCCTTCCTTCCTTCCTTCCTTCCTTCCTTCCTTCCTTCCTTGAGTGATTCCATGAAGCACACTTGCAAATCAATTTTTTGTCCAATCAAATGCATGCTTATTCAAAAGCCGATCCTACTGTGTTCTGTGAGGCTTAAGACTCAGGTAAGTATCTCCAATGTGCCTGAGCTTTGCCTGCCACCACTCTTTTAATGTCTTCTCTTTGGGGAAAGGACATAGCTCAGTGGTAGAGCATCTGTTTTTCTTGCATGCAGAAGGTTCTAGATTCAAACCTTGATATCTCCAGATAGATGGGCCAATAGTCTGTCACATTCCTATGCAGCTCATTCCAAGACTGGATTCTCATGTTCTCTTTTGACAGGAGCCTTAACAGATATGGAAGAGATGTCACCTACCAGGGAATTTTCTTGTGCAAGCTTCATTGTGCAGACAGTATTCCTTGTGGATAGTGTCCCTTGTCGAAGGTGCCATTTTGATTCTTTACCTCACGCAGCAAACTGTCTTGGTTCTCCAACCCAAATTTATTAACAGCCGGTAACTGGCGAATTAATGCATCTTTAAAGAACATTTGTCTTGGGGAAAAAAGTACAAGTTTCTCACGTCTTACTAGTGAGATCTTGCTGGTATCGCTGCATTTTTTTTTAGTGCCATTTAGTGCTGTCGGTGTTCTGATTAATTTAGCTACATGTTGCTGTCATGTTGAGCCCATTCATCTTCTGTCGTGGAGCATGTACTCCTCAATCTCTCTCTATCATTCCACCCCTTCAGGCCTTATTTTCATCACGTTTAAGGGAACTCTCCCCTGCCTGTCTTTATCTTGTTAGGCTTTCAACAGCTTAAGCTGAATCTTCATTCGTTCAGTCTTGCTGTCAACCCTCCTTTGCCTTGCTTGTCTCATTTCCCTATTCATAATATCTCTAACCTGCTTGGGTAAAATTGCACCTTCCTCTTAAAGATGTCAATGTGCGCATCAAATCAGATCTTCCATTATAGGTAATGTCACTGACCTTCTTGTAATTATTTTAAAATAAGAGGCAAGACTAAGTGCAGTTTTTATGCAAGAAGCTAAAAGTCCACTCATTGGACTGGAATGCTATAGGGCCAAGCTAGATGTTTGCTTCATACTTAGAATGAAGTTACGTATCATTCCCCCCCCCCCCATAAATAATTACGGGGGGCGGGGCATGATTCTTATCAAAAAGGCAGCACGTTGAGAGAAGAGGCTAATTCTCTTCATGCTCTCTCCCACAATGATTGGAATTGTGATTCCCCTTGCATGGCCTTAGAAAAATAACCCCCAGTAGCTCCAATGGGGATTCCTGCTCGCTAGGAAGGCTTGTAGCTACACAGAGGGTGTGTGAAGGTGGACCTCTAGTCTCCAGGCATGGTGGACCTCCAGTCATAATGGATGTCTATGCAGTGCCTTCACAGTAAGAATATGGTGGGTGGGATATACAAGTTATATAACTGTATGCAACTTATGAAGCAATCACCTAGTTTGGGCTCTGCTTTCACTGCTGGTTTTAAAGATCTGTATCTTCACAGTTATCTGGAGGAGGCAGATCACGGATATAAAGGTGATGGCAGATTGGCATTTTTTCATTCATAACTGTTAGGGCATAGGGCAAAGGGAGCCCACAGGTAAGAGGTTCTTAGGATTAACACATTTCCTTAACCAGCCAGATGATGGGAGTTGTGGTCAGATGATCACTTGTCAGAGAAAGAGCTGATGAATAACTAGGGGACATGAGTTGCTGCCACTGCTCACTGGCTTATCCCCTTTTGGCCCAGAGTGCAGGTGAGCAAATTGTGAAATGAACAGGAAGTTGGAGGAGAAGCAGAGCCAGTGACTCTTGGCTGTGGGCCCCTTACTTGGACATGGGCCTTGATGAATGCCTGGCAGGGCATTCATCCTGGGCAAAGGTTCTCAAGATGTGAATTACGTTCTTCATTGCCTGAATGTGGCTCAGATAATGGTTCTCCAACATTTGCACCTCTTTGCCTCTTAGTGAGAAGAGATACCTGCCTGCATTACAAGCCAAGGCAACAGTCCAGAATCCTCCTGGTCCTAAGAATCAAGTGACACCAAATAATCAATACCAAGCCATGGCAGTGTTTATAGATCTGTTATTTTCCTGAATCAGACTGATGTGTCACTGTGGGATGCTACCAAGCTGTCCGTCCTGTGCTAGGCTGTCTGCCCACCTGCTGGTTTACATGGGGTATTTGTCAGCTTTCCCATCTGTCTGATGAGGAGTCTTTGGGAGTTGTGAATTCTAGGGCTCTGGCTGAGAATTCTTCATCTCTTCATCCTCCCTCTCCCTCTCTCATTCTGAGACCCCAAATGGGAATTCTAAGAACATGTAGGGCTCATACCATAGGTACATCTAGCCCAGAATCCTTTTTTCACAGTGGCCAACCAGATGCCTATAGGGAGCTCACAAGCAGGACCTGGATGCAACAGCGCTCTTCACACTTGTGGTTTTCAGCAATTAGTATTCAGTGGCAACATTGCCTTCTCTAAGCAGCAGCTGGAGGAAGATATCAGTTCTTTATGCCATGTTCCTCTTTTCCTTGAGCTTCCTGCATGCAAGCTATTTTTGGAGTATATAGGCTTTCAAATTAGTGAACTCAGAGATGGTACAGTTGTGTGGCCCCCACTTGCCTACCCTTCAGTGTGGCACAAGAAAAAAGGGTGGTGGTCACAGAAAGGGTAGCATGCATTTTAAGGTGGTGTGTAAATTTCCCCCTACATATTAAATTTCTGAAAAGGAAATAACCAAGCTGATAGGGCTGATGGGAGTTGTAGTCCACAACATCCAGAAAGTATCAGGTCTGTGAAGGCTGAGCTAGTAGGTAGCAGCTATTAAAGAATGCCTGTTAAATTTGCACTAATATGTAAACTCTTAATGTGGAGGTGGGAGAAAATGTTCATAATTGTACATATGGCTAACAATGCACTCTGGGACATATTTTGCCTTCTCTATAATTGAAACAAATAGGGACTTAATCATGTCAGATGTAATTGTAAATTAAATAATATTTTAAATTAGCATGTTACACAGTCATACTTGTAGAATACTCAGTGAGATTAAAGAAATGCATGCATATTAGGAAAATCTATATTAATTCATAATATTCAGGAACAATTGTACATTTTTAGGGGGTTGACTTACAGCATCCTGTTTTGGGGCTAAGGAGCCTTGAACAATAAAATATTATTATTATTATTCATTTTTATTAATGTTCATGTGGCAGTGTATTTATAATGTTTTCACTAGGAATGAGTGTCTGTGGTTTTCATCGATGACTGTATTTACTGTGGAGCCCGATAAGAGACTTAGCTTATTTAGTCCTCATAAACTTAAATGTTTCAGCATTTACTCAAACTGTCTGAGGATAATGAGTTTGGTAGAGGGATGGTGGTTTAATAGCCACAGTACTTGCTGTGGCTTTTCTGAAAGAGATGCAAAGTAAAGGGGTATAATTGTTACATAAGAACCTTAGAGGAGCCTGCTGGATAAGGCCAATGACCCATCTAGTCCAGCTTCCTATTTTCACGGTGCTCAGCTGGAAGCCAACAACACACTGTATTTGGGGATACCTTTGAAGGTGACTCAGAAACTACAACTAATTTAGAATGCAGCAGTTGGACTGGTGACTGGGAGCTGCCGCCGGGACCATATAACACCAGTCCTAAATTATTTACATTAGCTCCCTGTACGTTTCTGAGCACAATTCAAAGTGTTGGTGCTGACCTTTAAAGCCATAAATGGTCTTGATATACCTAATATACCTGAAGGTATACCCCTATTGTCCAGCCTGGACACTGAGGTCCAGCTTCAAGGGCCTTCTTGTGGTTTGGTTCCCTTATTGCGAGAAGTGAGGTTACAGGGAACCAGACAGAGGGCCTTTTCAGTAGTTGCACCCACCCTGTGGAATGCCCTCCCTTCAAATGTCAAGGAAATAAACAACTATTTGACTTTTAGAGGACATCTGAAGGCAGCCCTGTGCAGGAAAGTTTTTAATGTTGAGGTTTTATTATGTTCTTAATATTTTGTTGGGAGCTGTCCAGAGTGGTTAAAGGTAAAGGTACCCCTTCCTGTACGGGCCAGTCGTGTCCGACTCTAGGGTTGTGCGCCCATCTCACTTAAGAGGCCGGGGGCCAGCGCTGTCCGGAGACACTTCCGGGTCACGTGGCCAGCGTGACGAAGCTGCTCTGGTGAGCCAGCACCAGCGCAGCACACGGAAACACCGTTTACCTTCCCGCTATAAAGCGGTACCTACCGTATTTTTCGCTCTATAACACGCACCCGACCATAACACGCACGTAGTTTTTAGAGGAGGAAAACAAGAAAAAAAATATTCTAAACGAAACTGGATGTATGATTTTTGTGGTTCACGCTGTGGCCACAGACATGTGATCTGACAGTGAGTTTGGAGTAGCCCAATGCAAAAATCCTGAGGATCCATGTGGATCCATGCTTTGTAACCACGTTTTTGCACCACTGCGACCCCAGGCAACAGTGGGTGCGTGATTTTTTTTGGTGCAATGGACATGCTATGTGATCTGATGGTGAATTTGGGGTGACCCAGTGCAAAAATCCTGAGGATCCATGTGGATCCGTGCTTTGTAACTATGTTTTAAGTGGGGAGGGAAGGAAAAGCACTCAAGGGACAAGGAGCACGCATGGGGTGTGTGGAGAAGGATGCTGCTAATAATGCTATTTAGCGAGCTGAGTGGGGAGGAGAGAGGGACAGAGAGCCTGCTTGCTTTAAAGGAGCCAACCGGACAGGAGCCGCTTACACGAGTGTAAGCGGCTCCTCTCCTCTCCCGCTTTGCTCCTTTAAAGCAAGCAGGCTCTCTGTCTCTCTCTCCTCCCCACTCAGCGGCTCTTCTCCCGCTTTGCTGTTTCAAAGCGAGCCACGGAGGAGGGAAGGAAGGGGAACCATGTATCCTCTGCTCACAACTGCAGCAAATCCCCCCCCGCCACCCGTAGGCATTCGCTCCATAACACGCACAGACATTTCCCCTTACTTTCTAGGAGGAAAAAAGTGAGTGTTATGGTGCAAAAAATACGGTATTTATCTACTTGCTCTTAAGGGTGCTTTCGAACTGCTAGGTGGGCAGGAGCTGGGACCGAAAGACGGGAGCTCACCCCGCCGCGGGGATTCGAACTGCCGACCATGCGATCGGCAAGCCCTAGGCACTGAGGTTTTACCCACAGCGCCACCTGCGTCCCAGAGTGGTTAGGGCAACCCAATCAGATGGGCAGCATATAAATAATAATAATAAAATTATTATTATTATTAACCGGGACCTAAGCACAACAGCACTCTTCTCTCCTACGGCTTCTAGCAACTGGTATTCAGAAGCATACCTACTTGGGTAGTGGAGGTAGAACATTATAATCAGCCATTGACAGCCTTATCTTCCATGAATTTGTCTAATGATCTTTTAAAGTCATCCAAGTTGGTGGTCATCACTGCCTCTTGTGGGATTGAATCCCATAGTTTAGCTAGGCACTGTGTGAAGAAGTGCTTAATTTTGGCTGTCCTGAATTTTCCAATATTCAGCTTCATTGAATGTCCAAAAGTTCTAGTATTAAGAGATAGGGAGAAAAACTTTACCTTGATCCACTTTCTCAACACCATGCATAATTTTATACATTTCAGTCATGTCACCTCTAACTTGCCTTATCTCTAAAATTAAAAAGTTGTAAATTAAAAAAGTTACAAATCCTTTCCTCGTAGGGGAGCCACTCCATCCCCTTGATCTGTTTGTTTGTCCTTTTCTGAACCATTAATTTTTACTCTGTTTCATGGTAGAACAGCCACCTATGGCCTAGTCCACACATTATGTATATGTTTCATTTCATTTATGAATTATTTCCCGTGAGACATCCTATATAGAATAATTGCATGTATAAATGCTGTTTAAACATTTTCTCATATGAACACAATGAACACATGGACATTTAAAAACAACAACACACATAAAAAATCAGTTTCAGCAGAGATAGTTACTGGGATAGAAGGAGATGTAACAGAACAAGGCAGGAATGAAGTTGGCCTCTTTTTCTGATTATGCATTTCCTCTTTGTTGGTGAGGCCACTCTATCTCTGCACAGAAACCTAGGTTGTCATAAAGCACTGCAGTTTGATATTTGATGAGAGTATTCAGATATGGACCAAAGGGATTACCGTATTTTTCGCTCTATAACACGCACCAGACCATAACACGCACGTAGTTTTTAGAGGAGGAAAACAAGAAAAAAAATATTCTAAAGGAAATAGTGGATATATGATTTTTGTGGTTCATGCTGTGGCCACAGACATGTGATCCGACAGTGAGTTTGGAGTAGCCCAATGCAAAAATCCTGAGGATCCATGTGGATCCATGCTTTGTAACCACGGAGGAGGGAAGGAAGGGGAACCATGGATCCTCTGCTCACGACTGCAGCAGATCCCCCCCCCCCGCCACCCGCAGGCATTCGCTCCATAACACGCACAGACATTTCCCCTTACTTTCTAGGAGGAAAAAAGTGAGTGTTATGGTGCAAAAAATACGGTAATTTAACATTTTCTTCAGTACCTTTCTTCAAAAATACAACTTGATGCTAGGTGGTATTTTCAAGGTGTTAAGTCTTGAATGTTCATTTTATAGTGCTGAGAGATTTCCATCATCAAAGGAGCTACTGACCATCTATTCATCTCAGCCCTAGACACTCATAATCACAGGCTCTTTTGGCCATTCAGGGAACATTTCAAGGCTCTCATCACCGGTGGTGGCTCTCATTGCCGTAAATGTTTCCATGACTTTCTTCTGGCTGTGGGAATGTTCTGTTTCTCTGATTCTTAAATCAGGCTTGTTCATGGTGGCCTGTGAGACTGTGCTGGGGGTAGGTGAATTAAGAGGCTAATTCCTTTTGCTGAGAGGTGCATGTGCTCTGGGCCTTGAGTAGGGGTGGTCTGGGTTTTCTAAAAGTGATTTATAATCTGAAAACATTTTGCAAGACTTAACTGGGATTCCTTGGTGACCAGACTACAAGTATTTGCTCTTTGCTTCTTTTTCCTGTATCCATGCCGATAATCCAGTTCAGTTATAATGACTTCTTGTAGCGCTGCCAAATCATCAGCGTTCTGCATTTTTTAATGCCTTTGTGTGTGGCAAGACATTCTGGTGAGCCTCAGGCAAACATAGGTTCGTTTTGTGAGTAGTGACATTTTCTTATATCCTCAAATGATTGCGCTGCTTTTGTTATGACATCGGCGAGCTCCACCTTCACGTTAAGACTCAAGGCAGCCTAGTGTTACTCCAATAGAGAGGCCATTCAGCAAAAATGGGAACACTTAACATATTCCAGGCAAAACATTTCAAGGAGAAAGATGTTACTGTGTTAAGCTGAGAAACTTTAGATGTACAAGAAAGTATAAGTGGATCACCTTCCATTGGCAAAAACACTGTGGCGGGGATGGGGAATCTGTGGCCTTCCATATTATGTTTGGCTCCTTTCTGCCAGCATGGCCAATGGTCCGGGATGATTTTTATTTATTTATTTTTAATTAACAAAATGTATATAGACCACCAGGGATGCGGGTGGCGCTGTGGGTAAAACCTCAGTGCCTAGGACTTGCCGATCGCATGGTCGGCGGTTCGAATCCCCGTGGCAGGGTGAACTCCCGTCGTTCGGTCCCAGCTCCTGCCCACCTAGCAGTTTGAAAGCACCCCCAAGTGCAAGTAGATAAATAGGTAACGCTTTATAGCGGGAAGGTAACAGCGTTTCCGTGCGCTGCGCTGGTGCTGGTGACCCGGAAGTGTCTTCGGACAGCGCTGGCTCCCAGCTTCTTAAGCGAGATGAGCACGCAACCCTAGAGTCGGACACAACTGGCCCGTACGGGCAGGGGTACCTTTACCTTTTTTATATAGACCACCTGCTCGACAGAATGGCTCTAGGTGGTTTACAAAGGACAGTATAAAATATTAATTAAAAACACATATAAAAGCAAAATTTAAAAACAAGTTAACATAAAATAAAATGAGAAATTTTAAAACAAGTATTATGTACAGGCTAAAACTGCATGTTTAAAATGACATTTGCTGAAACCAAATAAGTATTTAGCAAGCACCGAAAACAACATTGTGAAGGCGCCTGCCTAACATCAATGTGCAGGATGTTCCAGAGATTAGGTGCTGCCACACTGAAGAACTGCTCCCTTGCACGTTCAGAACAAATATGTGGCATTTCATATGTGAGATCCATAATATTGTGATAGCATCTCAAAGAACAATAATATGGCTTGTATTGACTAATACAGTTCTGCTCCCAAGTGCACTTTTAGAAATATGAAGTATAAAATCACCATCATGACAATTTGTTCAGCTGTATCTTGTAATCTCTGGATGTTTCCATTTTTCATGTGACCTTTGAGGGAGAGGATCACACTGTTCCATCAGGTTACATAGCTTCATTTAATCCGAGGCATTTTTGATACTATCTAACCAGAAGAACAGAAGTATATCTGATGTTTTGTATGCATCATGCAAGCAGAATTTAGGCAATATATTGGGTAGATGTACTTTAATGTTTAACGAATATATTGTTATCCTTTGTGGTGAGAAATCTGAAATATATTCTGCATTTTGACCTCTGTGCAAACCAGACCTCTGACTTCATAAAACTAATGGATTGAAAAGTACACTTGGAAGGTTTGTTCACTGACAGGTGGGCGTTGATTCGGTTTTCTTTTTGTTGTGTCAAGGCTTAGTTTTAGAGCTGCATTAATTTTGCTTTTATTGGGATTATGTTTTTGTATTTTTATTTATGTTGTAAGCTATGTAACTATGGAAGTTTTTCCATATTTTAGGTAGATGACTCTAAAAATAATTCCCCGAAATACTGCTTCAATAATAAATAATATTTTTCCTATTTTCTTATGAAAAAGACTTGCTACTTCTCATACTTTTTTCTCCTTCCTCAGCTATTATCCATATGTCAGGCATTGTTGTTGTTTAGTCATTTAGTCGTGTCCGACTCTTCGTGACCCCATGGACCAGAGCACGCCAGGCACTCCTGTCTTCCACTGCCTCCTGCAGTTTGGTCAAACTCATGCTGGTAGCTTCGAGAACACTATCCAACCATCTCGTCCTCTGTCGTCCCCTTCTCCTTGTGCCCTCCATCTTTCCCAACATCAGGGTCTTTTCCAGGGAGTCTTCTCTTCTCATGAGGTGGCCAAAGGATTGGAGCCTCAGCTTCACAATCTGTCCTTCCAGTGAGCACTCAGGGCTGATTTCCTTAAGCTGATTTCCTTAAGAATAGATACGTTTGATCGTATCCATGTCAGGATCCATGTCATAATAATAATAATAATAATAAATTTTATTTATATCCCGCCCTCCCCAGCCGAAGCTGGGCTCAGGGCGGCTAACAACAATCAAATTAATCCGACATTCTAAAACATTCATTATAAAATTAATTAAATCAAATTAATGGCAACCATCAAGCCAAATTCTGTGCAGATTGCCGATTGCCAGAAGGAGGGGGTCAGGCTGCGCCCTGACCAAAGGCCTGGTGGAACAGCTCTGTCTTGCAGGCCCTGCGGAAGGATGTCAGGTCCTGCAGGGCCCTAGTCTCTTGTGACAGAGTGTTCCACCAGATTGGAGCCGCGACTGAGAAGGCCCTGGCTCTAGTTGAGGCCAGCCTAACCTATTTGTGGCCTGGGATCTTTAGGATGTTTTTATTTGCAGACCGTAGATTTCTCTGTGGGACATACCAGGAGAGGCGGTCCCATAGGTACGAGGGTCCTAGGCCGTATAGGGCTTTAAAGGTTAAAACCAGCACCTTAAACCTGATCCTGTACTCCACCGGGAGCCAGTGCAGCTGGTATAATACCGGATGGATATGACCTCACAGCGAAGACCCCATAATGAGTCTCGCCGCGGCATTCTGCACCCTCTGGAGTTTCTGGGTCAGTCTCAAGGGCAGCCCCACGTAGAGCGAGTTACAATAATCCAGTCTGGAGGTGACCGTCGCGTGGATCACAGTGGCTAGGTCAGGGCGAGAGAGATAAGGAGCCAACTGCTTAGCTTGGCGGAGATGAAAAAATGCCGCCTTTGTTATAGCTGTAATCTGCGCCTCCATAGAGAGGGAGGTATCGAAGATTACACCCAAACTCTTAACGGATGATGTTGGCACTAATTGCACCCCCGCAAGAGATGGGAGTTGCCCCCTCAATCCCATATCGCTCCGTCCCAGCCAAAGGACCTCTGTCTTCGAAGGATTTAACTTCAACCGGCTCCCACGTAACGATCCAGCCACAGCTTCCAGACATCTGGTCAGTGTATCTGGGGTCGAGTCAGGGTGGCCGTCCATCAACAGATAGAGTTGGGTGTCATCGGCATACTGATGGCAGCCCAGCCCAAAACTCCGGACAAGCTGTATTATTAATTAGAGTTTATCTTATTTAATGTATGAGTTATATTCTGCCCTTCATAAAAATTATCTCAGGGCCAGTTACAAAATTAAAAAATCAGTAGACCAAAAGAAAAGAAAAACAGTTGAAAATTTCAAATATAATCCAACACAGTTTATTCTGCTATCCCAACTCAGAACCCTGTAAGTGGGGAACCACATACGTAGAATGCTTAAAAGACCTGGAAGAAAATACAAGTCTTCAGCTGACATCCAGAAATAGTAAAAGTGGGTGCCAGCTGAATGTCTAGAGGCAGAAAATGTCAACAACTGGGATCCTATTGTTGAGCATGCCCTTTGGCAAGCTATGGGCCATATGACCTTACTCTGATGCTATTGTTAAAGTGCATTCTCAGTTGATCCCAAAGCCTGGTTAAGGCAGGATGGGGATAGCCACTCCATCAGGCAACTGGGCTCTAAGCCACTCCAGCCTTATATGTTATAAACAGCACCTTGAATTTGTCCCAGTGACAAATAGGTAGTCATTGCATATCCTTAAGGACTGATGTCTTGTGCAGTCAAACCCAATAAAATCCTAGCCACTGTATTTTACACAAGCTGCAGTTTTCGGGCCATTGTCAAGGGAAGCCCCACATAGAGCAAGTTGTAGTATTCTAACCATCAGGTTGCTAATGTACACTTCCTGTGCAGGCATGACTATAGCTGATGAACCAACCACAGGTGGGAAAAGCCACTTCTTGCCAATGAGGTCATCTAGGCTTCCAATGAGAGCGTGGAATCCAGGAGTACCCTTGAGAATCTAGGTGGCAGTGTAAAATAAACCAATGTTGCGCTGTGCTCATATTCCATAGCCACAAATTTCATGGCAGTGGAAAATATAGATGGACTGCGACTCTGAGAAATGCAGCAGCTTTTAAAAATAAAATTGTTAGTAACCTTACACTTTCTTCAGTATCCACCCCAAGAACACTGTCTTGAAACTGTTTCATGCAAATTTATACAAATGCATTCAAGTTATTAATTGGTCAAAAGGCAGCTGATTAATCAACTAAAATTATTTAATTGGTTGACAGCCCAAATTAATTAGAATATGAATCACGAATAACTCATACATGCCCTATCCCCAAGGCTCCAGACATTCCTACACGTGTAATTGGAAACTTAGATACAGAGCTCTCTCAGAGGACTCTCAGCTTTTAGTTGTAAAAGGAAAGGAGGTGCAGCCCTACATAATCTGAAATAAAGTTGCTCCCCAAAATCCCTCTCAAAATATTTGATGTCAAATATACTCCAGCTTTTCTAGTCAATATGACTTTTCTAGTCATATTATTTAAATTTCTATATTGCCTTTAATCCGAGGATCACAGGGCAGTTTACGGTATAAAAACACAAAAACACGTAACCCTGTAACAACAAAAGCAATACCCCCACCCCCGGTTTAAAAGGCTATAGATTGTTTAATTAGCCAAAGGCCTGGGAGAAGAGGAATGTTTTTGCCTGGTGCCTAAAGATATGTAACGAAGGCATCAGGTGAGCCTCCCTGGGGAGAGCATTTCATAAGCAGGGAGCCACCATAGAAAAGGCCTGCTCTCGTGTTGCTGCCCTCCTGACCTTTCATGGAGGATGCACACAAAGAAGATATATGGGGCACCGAGTGCAATTTGATTTCTGTGTTTGATATTTTTAGTTGATATTTAGAGGGTGGCTTATATTTTCCTTTTTTAAAATTGATGTGAGCTGCTTTGGGAGACAATAATAGTCTGAAGAGTGGAATAAAAAACACATAAACTAATAGATAAATAACACTTGCCAGCCGATATGTAATACTGTTTTGTGTTCAACAGTGTTGATAACTAGTCCACAGCAGTATATCAGCAGAATAGCTTTCAGCCTTTCTTAAGAACATAAGAAGAGCCTACTGAATCAGGCCAGTGACCCACCTAGCCCAGTAAGTAGCAACAACACTGATGCCAGGAAGCTATTGCTGTGGCTGTAGCCCACCAGGTGAGCTACTCATGCAGTTAGAGCAGAAAAATATTGGAGCATTACTCTGATACAGTATAAACAGTAGTGCAGTAGAGCAGAAACTCAGAGGAGCACAGCTCCAGCTTTCCCCTCCTGCTCTGCTGGCGTGGTATTGGTCAGTGTTGTCTGGCACATGACTCTCTTGTAAGGTAGGTCTGGTCCAGTAAAGGTGTCATGGCTGACCAAAGACATGAGACCCTATCTCCTAGCCAGAGCTCAATCAGTGCACCCAGCTCACACATCTTTCAGCTCTCTTTGGGAATGTGGCTATTGACTCTTTGGGGGAGCGGCTTTGGGGGCTGTCATGATGAGCTCCTTCACTTCAAAATTTACCACTGAGTACCAGGTAGCTCTTTATCACTGCATTAAAGTCTAGCATCAATGGGGTACTCTGGATTAAGTGTTTTGATTACTGCAATCTCATTGGTCACTTTCCTAGAGTTTCATATTCTTAAAGCATCCCAGCATTAATGTATTTTATTATTTTAATGGACAAAATAGACTTCTAATCAATAACAGGATTTTTAAAAATCTTAAGCAGCCATCCTTCATAAATATAGAGATTTCAGTGCCATATTAATACTGGTCATGATTTTTCAAGGTATGGTAAAAAAGGGGGAATGAAGTAATTTCCCTCTCCATTTAAAAACCATAAAACTGGCAGACATGTTATATTAATATCATAAGAATATATTATTGCTTGTGCCAGTTCCAAAGTTGCTGGAAATACTATATTGGCAAAGTCAGTACAGAATGATCCCTTCTTAATGTGGATGCCTTGCCTCTGGCATTTTCATCTCAGCCTATGATTATGCATGCTTCATGCAACATACAACAAGCCATAGGTAAATCTATTGGGCATGACATAGAGATAGCCACGCATAGCTATGTCCTCTTGCTGTCAGTGGAACTCAAGCACATAGTTATGCATCTTAATGACATTGAGTCCAAAGGAGCTTAGATTATGACCATTTTCTCTAACCCTTGCAGAAAAGTTTTTCTTCCTCTTTTATAGCCCTGGAACTCTTGGACAGCCAATGAATATTGGAAGATTCACAACAGATAAAAAAATAGCACTTCTCCCATAAATTATGGAACTTGCTCCCACAATAGGCAGTGATGGCCACAAATTCAGATGGCTTCAAAAGAGGATTCAATCAACTCATTGAGGACAAGGCTACCAGTAGCTACTAGCCATGTTCTACCTCCATTGTCAAAAACATGGGGGGGGGGGAATTGAACCCTGTGGCATCCAGAGGTGAGGGGGCATGAAGTACCAGCTTCTGTCTCTCCAGAAAGTACCAGAGTCACCATAACACTATACCTCCAAGACCCATTCCTGCAAGACAGCCTAGTAAAATACTATGACTGATGCTATCAAAAGTCATCAAGAGGTTCAGGCGAACTAACGGGGCTGCACTCTCCTGTCCATTCTATATCCCATATCCTCCATCAGGACAATCAAGAATGTTTCTGTCCCAAAACTAAGCCAGAAGACAGACTCAAATAGATCCATATAATCCATAGCCATGTTCTACTTTCACTGTCAGAGGCATTATGCTTCTGAATGTCTCTAGTTGCTGGGAATTGCTGGTGGGCAGAGTGCTATTGCTCTCTCATCCATCTTACGGGTTCTTGCAGGTATCTGATCAGCCCCTGTGAGAATGGGCTGCTGGACTGGATTGACTACTTGTCTTGTCCAGCAGGCTTTACTTCTGTTCTAATCTTAGAAAACTTTCGAAACAAAAAGAAGGTAGATAGGCCACTGCTACTGCTAATCATGAAGTCTTGGTGGGGAGAGGGGGACTGTTGGAAACCGCTCCCCCTAATATTTAGTGAAATACTCCCTAATTTTACTGCCAGTGGAAATAGGGAAATAGGAGAGTTTTCAGGAGGCCATTTTCACCCATCCTTCCAATAAACAAACAAACTATGAGTCCTTTAATTGGCTGCCTATGCTATTTATTACCATAAATAAAATGAGTGTTCTAAGCAGTGTGGTATGAGATTCCTTTTATGCCAGAGCTGGAATGAAAGAGCCCCGACTGCCGCATAAGTAAAGTTTCAGGCTGGCTGGATGTCTCTTTCTGTCAGATGCCATTGTGTCAGACTCAAAGCCATTTGTCATCCCTGAATTTCATTATCTGCTCCTTCCCTGTCTTTCAGTCTCACTTTGCTAGGACATTTGTTCACCGTTGACCTCGCTGACAAATAATACACCTTAATTATGTTGGCAAGAGGGGATATGTCATTCCTGGGCCACTTTAATTGTCTATCCGACAGGCGTCCTGCTGCGGCATGTAGCTTCCGTGCTATTTTGACCACTCCAATTCCATCCCTCTCCCAGGCTTTCCCTTTGTGTGTGAGGTCAAAATAAAGCACAACTTTGTATAAATAACATGTAAGGCAGTATTACCTCCGTAATTTCTAAAAAAATTACACATTCTATCCCATAGGTGTAAGGTACTTTTCATTATTTAAAAAAGATAAATGATATAAAAATCAACCCCACAATTTTGTTCCTTAAAAATTGCCATGGTACTTCCATTGCTAAAGCATGAAGCCACAGAAATACAAATAAGTGTATTTTATTTAAATTTGTTTATTATTACATGAATATCCCACTGGTCCTTCAAGGAGTGCAAGGTGACGTACATGCCTAAACGGCCTCGGTCCAGTATACCTGAAGGAGCGTCTCCACCCCCATCGTTCTACCCGGACACTGACGTCCAGCACCAAGGGCCTTCTGGCGGTTCCCTCACTGTGAGAAGTGAGGTTACAGGGAACCAGGCAGAGGGCCTTCTCGGTAGTGGCACCCGCCCTGTGGAACGCCCTCCCACCAGATGACAAAGAGAACAACAACTACCAGACTTTTAGAAGAGATCTGAAGGCAACCCTGTTTGGGAAGCTTTTAATGTTTGATGGACTACCGTATTTAAATATTTTGTTGGAAGCCGCCCAGAGTGGCTGGGGAAATCCAGCCAGATGGGTGGGGTAGAAATAATAATATATTATTATTATTATTATTATTATTATTATTATTATTATTATGGTTCTTACCGTTCCCATTTTATCCACACAACAACCCTGCGAGGTGGGTTAAGCTGACAGAGCGACTGGTCTAAGGTGCCAGTACTCACCATGAACTTGTCACAGTAAGTGCCACACTTTTTAACAACAACAAAACAGAGATGCCGGTACAATGTACCCTTGAGTACTCCCTGGAAAAAAAGCACTGGTTGTTAGGAGCCTGAATTGGGAGTTCTCTGCACTGCAACATTTTGTTGCAGGTTCTGTTTGTAACTGTAGTAAAGAATTTAGCCATTAGAAATGTGAAAGGAAGCCAGAGTGAAACTGCACTGTATAGGTCAGGGATAGGTGAAATCAGCATTCAAGGCCTCACTGTTCAAACTTGGGACTCTTCCTAAGCCGTAAGCCCAAGAACCCGCACACTAGCCATGCTCTGGTAGTAGCAGTAGTAGTAGTAATAGTAATAGTAATAGTAGTAGTAGTAGTAATTTATTGAATTTCTTAGTCACTTTATCTTGCCCAGAGCAAACCAAAGTGACTTATAATCAAAGAAACAGACTGACAAGGGGGGCGGGAACCCACATAAATACATTGCAACTAAGAGGAAAAACAAATACATTAACAATGTCCCACCAATGTCCTCGAGTACTTTTGGAATATGTCTTTAATTATGCCTCTTGCTTGCTTGGAGGGAGAGATGTTCTGATGTTTGTGTCTGCCTACTGCAGAAAGGTCAGAGCCACATTCACAGCTCTGTTCACTTTTGCCTCTGGGCCCGCTGACATTTGGCTGTGGTCCTGCCCATTACTGGCACGTGACCTTTGCAAGGTTGCCCACAAAGAAACGTGGCTCTTGGTTCTCCATCCATGGAATAAATATTCAGTTTTTCTTACATGATCCCCCATCCCCCCAAAAAAAAATTCTTTGGCACTATAAACACACTGCTGCAAGGATTGACCAGTCTGCCAATCCACAGAGTGCAAAATCAGCTTCTGCAGTCATTAAGGCCAAGGTATTGTTCCAGGCGGAACAATACCTTGGGATGCGGGTGGCACTGTGGGTAAAACCTCAGCGCCTAGGACTTGCCGATCGCATGGTCGGCGGTTCGAATCCCCGCTGCGGGGTGCGCTCCCGCTGCTTGGTCCCAGCGCCTGCCAACCTAGCAGTTTGAAAGCACCCCCGGGTGCAAGTAGATAAATAGGGACCGCTTACTAGCGGGAAGGTAAATGGTGTTTCCGTGTGCTGCTCTGGCTCACCAGAGCAGCTTCGTCACGCTGGCCACGTGACCCGGAAGTCACGTGGCTCCCGGCCTCTAGAGTGAGATGGGCGCACAACCCTAGAGTCTGTCAAGACTGGCCCGTACGGGCAGGGGTACCTTTACCTTTACCTATTGTTCCAGGCTACAAAACCTTAACTTTAGGAATGGGATCGCAGTTGCTCAAAACACCTTTCTGGAAATGCAGATGGACTTTATTAGATGCTATTTCTTGAAGCCAGTTTCATTTCCTCAGCTAGAGCAAAGCAGTGGAGAAGTAGGTTGAAGCAAAGGCAAAAGTGAGTGCCTTAGGACGCTGGTTATATCACAGACACTTAGCTGCCTTACATTTTTATAATGTTGAGGTAGTCACAGAGCCATTGAGTTGGAAGGGGCCTTGAAAGCCACCTAGTCCAACCTGCTGCTCAGGAAAAACAGACCTTGAATATTCTTAAGAGATACTATTCAGCCTCTGCTTGAAGGGAGGACGAGGCCACCACCCCTGTAGGGAATTGGTTCCATTGTCAAACTATTCTTACCATGGCTGTAGCTCAGCGGTAGAGCATCCTTGGCATCTCCAGGTTGGGCTGGGAGACACCACTGTCTGAAACATTGGAGAGTTGCTGCCAGTCAGTGTGGGCATTACTGAGCTAGGTGGACCAGTGGCCTGACTCAATATAAGGAAGTTCACTGTGTTCCTAATCTTAAACTTATATTTAAACTCCTGTAGTTTAAGACCATTAGTTAGACTAAAGATTGGTAATTCTGCAATAAAGAGTAAAGGACTACCCAGGCAAAGCCGAACACTTTTTAAGTCTAATTAATTTAAGTGGAACAGAGCTAAACACATTCTTAAATCTTTCTCTATGAAATCAGTCAGGCTGTTGCATACCTGACTACTCAGAAGTAAGCCCCACTGAGTTTAATGAGATTACTTCCATTAGTGTATATAGGATTATAGCTTTACGGTGGTTGATTATGCTGGACCACTTCTTTAGGGAATATATATGGAGACTTGAGAGAATGTAAAATAGCACATATGCCTTGTATATAATAATTGATCTTTCCTTATTGATGGACAGCAGCATTTTATTTCTACAGAAATACCATTTATAGGTCTATTTTATGAGATGATCACATCATTTTAGGATTTAAAGACCATATATTATAATGGATTATAAATGGTCCTCTGTTCTGTTTTAAATCATAGTTTGGAGTCTGATTTTTTAAAAACTATAAAGGGCTTTCCCCATTTTAAAAAATTGCTCAAGATACTCTTATGAAGCTGAACACTTCATAAATTTTGATTGACTATCTTGTCACAAAGTCAATGGCAAAGGTACAAGCCTCTAGTGCTTGATCTGGAAACTGCAGTTAGTGCAGAATGCTGTGGCATGGTTGTTGAAAGGATAGAGACCCTGTCAGCATGTAACAACTCTGCCCAGATATCTGGTTTATATACCATTAGTATATAAAGCCTTTAACAGCTAATATAAGTCCACATAATGCCTGTTCTGCAGGTGTAAGAAATAGATATTTTAGTGTGACAGCACCTACACTTTGCAACTCCCTGCCTGTTGACATCAGGAATGCACCTTTGCTGAACTCTTTTCAGCACTTGCTTAAAACCTGTTTGTTTATGCAAGCCTATCCAGACATGAAGAAGTTACATGTGCCTCATCTCCTTTTAGCTGATGTTGATTTTAATAATCTTTTGAAGGCTCTATAAACTGCTTAGAGGTTTGTTTGTTTTTAGAATCAAGCAGTATATAAATGTTGCTAGATAAATAAAATAAATAAATGAAGTGGGAATGTTCATGCAACAGAGTACAGTGGTACCTCGGGTTACAGATGCTTCAGCTTACAGACGCTTCAGCTTACAGACTCCGCTAACCCGGAAGTAGTACCTCGAGTTGGGTTAAGAACTTTGCTTCAGGATGAGAACAGAAATTGCATGGCAGTGGCGTGGCGGCACAGGTTAAGAACAGTTTCAGGTTAAGAATGGACCTCCAGAATGAATTAAGTTCTTAACCCAAGGTACCACTGTATCTGGAGCTGTATCATAGCGGCATCAGATGTCACTATTAACCATCAGATGTCACTGTGAGCCTCGGTTTACTATGACAGAAATGAGCCTAACCCTTCCCTAGGTTCAAACTCTTCCCTTCCTCCTCCTCCAGCATGATTTTAGATTAACCCCCGTTTACTGTGTCATCCAAACCTGATAA